>NC_079292.1:3125000-3750000 GCF_023638135.1 Falco biarmicus | reverse complement strand
CTTGGGGAGAGCTAGAGACAGACATAGTGTGGGCAAACAGAAGTGGTGTGGAAGTCCGCACAGAAGGGTGTGCAGGAAGGGCACACAGGAAGGGCGCTGAAGCCCTGCCAGCCTGGCCAGGGAGCAATGGTATCCACCTGGCAGAAAGCCACGGCCTCTCTAAGCTCAGCACCCACCACAACGGCTACAGCTGCCCAGCAGAGCTCTGGTGGGAGCACGCTGCCACCCAGGTGGCAGGCTGCAGGTGATGCCCTGCTCTTAGGTCAGCACCAGACAGCTGCACTGAGCTCACCTGTGGGAGCACCTGGGAAGAGGGACTCCTCTACTTAGTGGCAGATCTCGCGGAGGAGGTGAGTACGTTGAGGAGTGTCAGGGAGTATAAGAGAGAGACAGACTACTGGAATTGCACCTACCTTCCCTAAGACAGGCCCAACAACCAGACAAGATGCATGATATGGAGGATTCCCTACCCTCTCTCCACCTGGCTCAACACAGTGTCTTAAGGGACAGAGGGCAATGGTGACACGTTCCTGACCAGTGCAGTGAGCGCATCTCCCCTGTGACTGCCCTACCCGCCCAGGTGCCCGTGCACAACAGGCACAAGGCTCTGCAAGTGGAACTGGACAACAGTGAGGACGATGGTTCATGTGACATGGAGGTGTGTGTCACTGAGGTTAAGTTGGCCTACACCCCGTGTCAAAACCACTTCCGTAAAGACAAAGGATGGGTCACTGTCATAGAAGACTTCCTTCTGAAGGGAATAGAAGGCCCGATATGCAGACTGGACCCACTTCTTTGGGAAATCTGCTGCCTCCCTGGGACCCAAGTTAAAGATGTGAAAAGAAAGCTTCCTACCCTGGCACAACCCCCAGGTTATTAGCCATTATTGATTTTTCAGGCAGGCAACGATGAAGGCTGAGGGCAATGAGAAGACTTCAGGGCCTTGGGATGACTGGTTAAGGGATCAGGAGCACAAGCAGTGTTCTCCTCGATCCTTCCATTTGCAAGGAATGATGACAGAAGAAACAGGAAGAGCCAGCAGGTCCACCCTTGGCTCCGAGTCTGGTGTCACTGGCAGAATTTTGGGCGTTTTGATCATGGTTTGGTTTACACTACACCAGGTCTGCTGGCAGCACACAGGGTATGCCTGTCTCCAAGGGGGAAAAGGATCTTTGCACAGGAGTTAGCAGGGTTGATTGAAAGGGCCTTAAACTAGATTTGAAGGGGGAAAGGGATTGCTAGAGATAAGCCTGGAGGCAGCACACCAGTGTTTGAGGTGATAGCAGGGTCCTTCAGTCTACCATCTCAGTAAAGGCAGGGGCTGGAGATCCATTCAGCAGCAAAGACGCAAGGGTTATTAATGTCTTACAAGTGCCTGAGAATTGTCATGTAGGAACTAGGGCTTCTCCTCCCAAAAAAGTGTTGGGATCAATAGCCCAGCTGAAGTGCATCTACACCAATGCACACAGCATGGGCAACAAACAGGCAGAGCTGGAAGCTGTTGTGCAGCAAGAAAGCTACAACATTGTTGCCATCACAAAAACATGGTGGGATGACTCACACAACTGAAGCGATGCAAAGGATAGCTACAAACTCTTCAGAATGGATAGGCAAGGAAGAAAAGGTGGTGGAGTAGCCCTGTCTGTTAGAGAGTGTTTTGATTTAGAGCTTAATGATGATGATGACAACAGGGTTGAGTGTTTATGGGTAAGAATCAGGGGGAAGGCCAACAAGGCAGGTATCATAGTGGGAGGCCTATTGCCTATAACAATAGGCCACCCAACCAGGATGAAGAGGCAGATTAAATATTCCATAAGCACCCGGGAGAAGTCTCACAGCCACTAGCCCTTGTTCTTGTGGAGGGCTTACTTGTCAGGTGCCTGCTGGGAATACAACACAACAGAGAGGAAGTAGTCTAGGATGTTCCTGGAGTATGTGTAAGATAACTTCCTGACACAGGTGGTGAGTAAGCCAACAAGGGAAGGAGCCCCACTGGACCTGTTTTTTGTGAAGAGAATGACTTGTGGGTGATACGATTGTTGGAGACCATATTGGGCATAGCAATCATGAAATCATAGAGTTTATAATTCTCAGAGAAGTAAGGAGGGGGTTCAGCACAACTGCCACCTTAGATTTCCAGAAGGAAGACTTTGACCTGTTTAGGAGACTGGTTGACAGAATCCCTTGGGAGGCAATCCTGAAGGCTGGACATTCTTCAAGAAGGAAATCTTGTAAGCACAGGAGCAGGCCAACCCCATGTGCTGAAAGACAAGCAGGCAGGGAAGAAAAGCAGCCTGGCTGAATTGAGCTTTAGCTGGAACTCAGGTCAAAAAGGAGATACAGGCAACACAGGAGGACTACAAGGATGTCATCAGGTTATGCAGGGAGAAAATTAGAAGGGCCAAAGTCCAGCTAGAACTTAATCTGGCTACTGCCATAAAAGACAATAAAAAATGTTTCTATAAATACACTAGCAACAAAAGGAGGGCTGAGAAGAATCTCCATCCTTTATTGGATGTGGGGGGGAGGAACATTGCCACAAAGATGAGGAAAAGGCTGAGGTACTTAATGCTTTCTTTGTCTCAGTCTTCTATAGTAAGACCAGTTGTTCTGTGGGTACCCTGAAGGCAGGGATGAGGAGCAGAATGAAGTTCCCATAAACCAAGGGGAAACAGTTAGTGTGACCTGCTACACCACTTAGACACAAACAAGTCTATGGAGCCAGATAAGATTCTCCCAAAGGTAGTGAGGGGGCTGGCAGAAGAGCTCACCAAGCTACTTTCAATCATTTATCAGCAGTCCTGGTTAACTGGGGAGGTCCCAGTTGACAGGAGGTTAGTAAACATAACGCCCAGCTACAAGTAGGGCTGGAAGGAGGATCTGGGGTACTACAGGCCTCTCACCCTGACCTTGGTGCCAGGGAAGGTATGGAGGAGATCATCTAGAGCACCATCATGGAGGTACATATAGGACAACCAGGTGATCAGTCCCAGTCAGTACAGCACTATGAAAAGCAGGTCCTGCTTGACTAACCTGATCTATGACAAAGTGGCTCACTTCGTGGATGAGGGAAACGCTATGGATGTTGTCTACCTAGACTACAGTAAAGCCTTTGACAGCATTTCCCACAGCATTCTCCTGGAGAAACTGGCTGATCATGGCTTGGACAGGTGCACTCTTTGCTGAGTAAAATGCTGGCTGGATGGTGGTGAATGGAGTTAAATTCAATTGGTGGCCAGTTGGAAGTGGTGTTCCCCAGGGGTCAATACTGGGGCCAGCCCTGTTTAACGTCTTTATCAAATGATCCGGAAAAGGGGATCGAGTGCACCCTCAGTAAGTTTGCAGATGACACCAAGCTGGGCAGAAGCGTTGATCTCCTTGAGGGCAGGAAGGCTCTGCGGAGGGATCTAGGCAGGCTGAGCTGATGGCCCAAGGCCATTTGTAGCAGGTTCAACAAGGCTCAGTGCATGGTTCTGCCCTTGGGTCACAACAACCCCACACAATGCTATAGGCTTGGGGAAGAGCAGCTGGAAAGCAGTGCATTAGAAAAGGACCTGGAGCTGTTGGTTGACAGCTGCTGAACATGAGCCAGCAGTGCGCCCAAGTGGTCACGAAGGCCAGCAACATCCTGGCTTATATCAGAAATAGTGTGGCTAGTAAGACTAGGGAAGTCATTGTCCCCCTGTACTTGGCACTGGTGAGGCTGCACCTCAAATACTGTGTTCACTTTTGGGCATGTCACTACAAGAAAGACATTGAGGTACCTGCTGAAGCGTGTCCCAAGAAGGTCAACAAAGCTGGTGAAGGGTCTGGAGCTGAGGGAACTGGTGTTGTTTAGCTTGGAGAAATGGAGGCTCAGGGGAGACCTTATCGCTCTCCACAACTACCTGAAAGGAGGCTGTAGCAAGCTGGGGGTAGGTCTTTTCTCCTAAGTAACAAGTGATAGGATGACAGAAAATAGCCTCAACTTGTGCCAGTGGCGGTTTAGATTGGATATTAGGAAAAATTTCTTCCCTGAAAGGGTTTCCAAGCAGTGGAACAGGCTGCCCAGGGAAGTGTTTTGAGTCACCATCCCTTGAGGTATTTAAAAGATGTATAGACGTGGTGCTTAGAGGCATGGTTTAGTGGTGGACTTGGCAATGCCAGGTTAATGGTTGGACTCCATGATCTTAAAGGTATTTTCCAATCTAAATAATTCTATGATTCTTTGATTCTACTGTTCTCTGCAAGTAAGTCAGTAGCAGTTAAATTGTCAAGTAACAATTTGAGAAGTTGTCCGTTTCCACCCATCTCTTTATTTCTTCTTCTTTAAATGATGTTATTCTTTCCCAAACAAAAGCATAACTACCCTACTTCTCAAAGGAAAAGAAGAAAACAAAAGCTGAGATTAAGAACCCCAAAATTCAGAGCAATCCTGAATCTCAATAAAAATGTAAAAGGGAACATTTACAAGAGACAGACAGATATGCATACACAAATACAAACATCCTCACCCCACAGAGTTACAGAACAGATTTTTTTTTAACAAGATTTTCTTCAGTATGAGCAATAAATGCTCAGCTGTTTAAAAATTAGGTCATTCAGAATCAACTGTTTAAAAAGATTATCATAATATTGGTACAGTAAAAATATTTTCAGAAAAATGAATAATAGTGAACAAACCATATAAACACTGGGCAATTGACAGACACAAGACTATAAGACCATTAAGGTCGTGATATTTTTGGTCAAGATTTTTTTGGAAATTCCAGTTGTTTTCTGGGGTGGGTGGGTTTTTTGTGTTCTGGGGTTATTTTATTCATTCATATAGACAGAATATAAATCTATCTGAAGAAAAGGCCAGTCTTTCAAGCACTTAACCAGGACAGCTACAGATGGAATGAGTAAGAGATAGCAGATGAAAACCACTTTTTTTTCTCCATGGTACAAATAATCAGGGTCTTTCTTTCTCCATTGTTATTCAAAAAAAGTGACTAGAAATTAGATTGCTTCTTTAAAACAACACTAATATTTAGGTTCTCCCTTCAAGGCAGTGTCGTACAGTGTTTTGAAGGGTGCCATTCTCACAAGAGTACTAGGAAATAACATATTTTAAGAAGTTATTTGTCCGGAAGCTACTGAAAAGAAAGTGCTAGGGTAACATCTAGTATATTTTTAATTCCTCAAATGCTGCAACTCCTTTAGATTTCCATGACTCAGCTTTCACTGATTATTTAGAGGGATACAACATGGCTTGAATAATCCTACCACAGAAGTTAATGCTGTCTCTCTTCCTGTGAAGAGTCCTTGTGCTGAAGGAGTGATGGGAAATGTATCATACTAGGTCTTCACAAGGATAAAGTGGTGGAAACAGAGGAAGAAGAACTTTACATAATCCTTCCAAAGCTTCCTCGGGGATAGGAGAAGTCAGCTACTCTGAGTTCCATGCAAACAGTCAGGATTTGCACCATAATAACTGACAAGAAATACAGCTTTTTCCATTCCTACAAAGTTCTCCCAGTTAACTGCTGACTGAGGATGGTCTAATGCAAGCCAAAGAATGTTATAACAGTAATATACAGCCAGGACAAAAAGTTACTACATTAAAAAACTAGAAATCTGTTATGACAAGAAAAATATCTAAGAATTCAAAACCTACATGTCAAGACAGCTTATTTACAATAAATACATTTATATGACATAATGTACGCCAGCACAGAATCTAGGAGAAAGAGAAATTTAGTCATTGTTTCTACATTTACTTGCACAGAAATGTGCCACGCACACCATACATCATGACTTCTTAATCATGCAGACTAAGGCAGCTACTTCGAATGTTTCAAGACCTGACTATATTGATGATATAATAACAGTAATAATGTGCAGTCATATCACAACATGTTTCTGAAACAGAGGAAAGCTGAGCATGAAGGTTCTCTCAAGATGTTGCTGCATATTTCAAAATAAGAAAGTCTGTTAGTACCGAGTATCAGCAAAATGAAAAAACAAACAAACAAAAAATAAAACAAGAGTATTTTGGGTTCTTACGCCGGTAACTCACTAAGTGAACTAGGTCAAGTCACCTGGCTTTTTTGCAAAAATAAACCAAATCAGAAAACATAAAGCGTTAAAGGAAAATATATATCTATATACATATATCTATGGAAAACACCCAACAGATGGTGCATATGAGATGAAGGAATTACAAAAGCAGGAGAAAAACCAATACCTTTTGGTTTGTTTTCATACTGTCTGTACTAAATAGAACTATATACATCAAGCTGCACGAAATACCAAGGCAAATACTTTTCAGAATATTACTCTATTTATGTACTCTCAAAAATCTAAAATAATGGAAGTAACGTGTCTTTTCTGAATCGATAGAACACTACTCAAAGAATAAAAAATAACTTACTGATGACAGTTGGCTGCATCAGACGGAAAAAATTTTGCTCATCAAGTTTTAAAATGCAGCAAAGTCCAACAAAAGCCATTCAAAACTCACAGTACAGAATTGGATTATCTGTTCTGAAATCACTCTGGTGAAGTTCACTTGTTCTGTATTTAACACAGGAATATTACAGGCCTGTGTGAAGCAAAGGCCTCAATAGATCTATGTAATGAAAACTACAGGAGCAATAACACCAAATACTTCAGGTGACTATGGCCATTCCTATGCTTTAGTATATTATGCTGATAACACTCTGTAATGAAAGTGCATAAGGGAGATTACGGTGGAAATTGGTGATAATAAACACAACACTATTACATTGTTTCTCATTTGTTGCAACAGACTTTTTATGTGCAATTATGTAATTATGATTCCTAAAGAAAATTGAGATCTTCATTCCTTTGCTGTTGAGAGGTTTAATTCTTACATAATCCCCAAAGCCTATAATCATAAATTTGTTACCTCCAGTCCATTATATGCTGCAGATATGATGTGATGAAAAGTTCATACAAATTCAGATTTCAAAAAATACATTACTCTGAAGATAACTCTGAAAAAACTACTAGATGATGCACTATAAACTTGAGGGTTTTTTTAAAGTACCTTACCACTAAAAGTTAGATTCATACCTTTGGTTAAACACCATCAAATATATCTGAAACATTAGTTTGAGATCACTTACCTTTGAAATATTTACAAATCATAATGCAAAACAACACTGCATCAGATACGTACCTTGATTTTATATATTTTTTAAAAAAGATGCTGACCAAATAAAGCCTCTATTTAGATGGATAGCAATTATTTCCTTAAAAGATGCACTGTTACTTGTAACAAATTGAAAATTGCTGTTGGAGTCCAAATTTAATAGAATAAAATCAGTTAGTAATTCTGTTTACTCTTAAAATTTTGGTTATAAGTGAAGCAGGCACAAGAGACCTCAGCTACGATGGACTCTTTGCTCTATTTCCTTCACAAATTTTCAGTCTTGAAATTAATAACCCTAGCAAACTGGAGAAGCAGAAACTATGAAGCCCTCGTGATCATATAATCTTCCTTGTTAATATGGCAGCATTTACTAAAAGGTATTAAAAGAAAATATGGACACTTTTATTGTTCTCCTTGAGGCAGAAAATACTGCAGTGAAGAGGTTCATTACTAAATATTTTACCACTGTCCAGCTGCCTTACAGTCAATTATATTCAGTTAATGTGCATCTTATTGAAGAGCTTGACATACAGTCATAATCACTAACTGTCCACACCAATGTCAGTCTTCAGTTCATGATTGGTACTTTGTTGGCATAATATAACAAACATTTTCAATTATGTTTCAGTTTGTTAAAATTAGAACAGAGTTCAATAAAACCAACTTGCAACATGTTATTTACTCTAGCAGAGAAATGATCCTATTCTAAAGAAGAAGATCAAGAAGTAATAAAAAAATTCAAAATGCATAGACTAAAACTATGAATATTGTGCCTGGTCAGTACTGAGGATCATGTTCAGTTGGTTATTAAAGTTGTTATGCAAATATTCCCTGTAACAAATCAACACCCTCCAGCAATGTTGTGTTTTGGAAGAGAAGATACATGAAAAAAAGAATACTCTCAAAACACAAAGGTACTTCTGCATCAGATTTCTCTTTGATTCAAAGGTCATAGAGGTTGCTACTCATGAAAAAAGAGACAATCACAGGTATACAAAGATTAATCTATTCAGGAAATGAGAATACTGGAAAATGACAGAAAACGAGATATTTAGCAAAACATGGTCATTTTTTCTTGTGCAGATTTCCAATCAAAACATATCCTCTGAGTTACCACTCATGAAACCATGAGTACATCCGTATTGCAGGTTGTAGGCAGAGTATTAACTCATATCAACACATCTGTACCTCAGTCACTAGGGATGAATGGTATGGCCGCCCATGCCACAGAAGGGGCAATATTTCCCAGGCAGTATCATTGACTACCACTGCTTCGACATAGATTGTACACCATGTAACTTCAGTTTGACTTTTATGCCCTATTTAGATGAAGATCATCCCATTAGCTCCATTAGTTACTGGCAGAGAAGAAAATATCTATTTCAAGGCATTAGGAATAACAGGTATGCTTTGGGGACAGAAATGGGACAAGAGGCTGGTCCTCAGCTTCACTGCTTTATGAGGGTACAACTTACACAGATTGTTACTTCACAATTTTACTGATAAGAGGCAAAAAAACCCCAGCGTGTAATCATGAAATGACTGTGGTATGAGGAAATCATATTTAAAAATATCCTTCCAATGAAAGACATATCTAGTTGCAGCACTAGGAATAAAAATATTGTTGCTTCAAGAATATGTGATTTTTACATGAGCATTTTTACAGCAGAAAACTGCTATTTATCACATGCATTATGCAGTTGTCTAATTTTATCTATTACAAAGGACCTCTTGCATTAAATTTTTCCTAGTTTCCTCATAAATTTTTACAGAAGTCCAGGAAATAATACCCAGGGAGAAACAGTTCCAATTATCATAAGGAGAGTTTGTTAAAGTGTCAGAATTAACAGATAACTTATTTAATTATAAATATTTAAAATCCAAGGAACTATTAATTCTCCCAAAATGCTAAGTAAAACAATGGTGAAATTCTTCCCACCCCATCTTCACCTCACCCTAAGTGATGAGATGCAAATAAGAGCTTGCTTAGACTCTTTGAAGCCTGGATATATGCATGACAGTTGTATTATCACTGTAGGTTTCCATCAGCTAAGATTGATCTGAGTAGGCAAAAGGTAAAAATGCCCAAGAATTCAGGTTGCTGGAGAACTTAGTAAAGCTGGGTCTTGTACATTGAGCACCTTTCCTGCTTCAAAGGACAATGTGATAGGAAGATGGGGTCACAGACTTGAAAATCCATTCTCCAGCTGAGTGTGATTCAGGTTGTGAAGTAGTTAAATTTTAATAATTTGAAATACAAAGAAAGCCTCAACAGAAAAAAAAATATTTTAAAACTACACAAAAGGTTGTAAGCATATGACTAATAGCATTTTTATTGTATATTTTTTATTTTATTCATTAAAAAAACCCACAAAAAATCAACAACCCACGCTGGTTTACATATGTATCCAAAAAATATCATTCTTGCTTTAGACATACCTCCTGAATGCCTGTAAGTGCTTGTAAGGGTCTTAAATTAACAGGAAATTGTGTTTTTTAACCTTTGTATTACCTGTATGCTAATCTTCTCTGCCCTCTTTCTTCTAAAAGAAGAGATGGGATAAATTCACTTCACTTCATGACAGCAGCATTAAAAAGCATTTGACTCACTCTCCAATTCCAAGTCTTGACATGGTAAATTAAACTGAAGAGAGGAGATTTCTGCCTTCTGCTGATACATTGGTTTGTATTGTGTTCTCCAAATCTGGCCTACCCAAATAAGCAGCAGATGCCACTTCCTCTTATCATTGCACGGGGAATAGTTATTTTTGTTTTCTCATTGCAAGTTTAGAATGTAGCCAGTGCTGTAGAATGAAACAAAATCCTGAAACACATGTTATCATTTAAATGATTCAACATTTTGTATGCTTCATTCTTCTATTGTTCTGCAAGAAGCATTAGCGAAAAATGTGCTAGTCCCCTCACCCAGAAACTAAAAATGGTTCACACAAAACTTTCCTGGCATAAACAGAATACCAGGAAAGAAATCTTGATACCGGTTATACCTCTGCAAAATGAAGCTGTCTTCACACTGAAATAACTCAATGTGAAGCTCTACTAGGGACCAGCACACCAACTAACACAGAAAAACTGAAAGTTACAAGGCCTTTCAATAGTTGAGTTGAAATCAGCTAAGGGAAGAATAAAAATGACCTATGTTCTGCCTCTACTACATAATTTTCAAATCAAGATAGAAAATTTATGAAGAAAACACTGATTTTAGTGGGAAGATATAGCCTAAAGTATTGTAAGCATTTATTGAGAATCCCTAGGAGTGACTTTTAACTGCTTGAAACATTTTTTTAAATCAAGCAAAGCAGTATCCAGTTTCAGTTTGTGATAGACATCAGACATTTTTGCTCCTCTGTTTAGCACAAAAACTTGCAGGCACACACACACGCACACACAAGCACACACCTTCTTTTGTTAGCAAAGAAAGGAAAAAATACTTTCAAACAGTTCAAGAATAAACTAAAGCTTCACACAGAAAACCTTGTGAACAGAAGAAAAAAGCCTCAATGAATATTGCCAATAATAAAGACAAAAAATTTAAAAGCTTGCAAGCTTGTGGAAACAGTAAGGGCACCTGCTTTATAAGGTACTACATGAAACCAATGAGATAAAAATCACCTAGTGACATAAAATCTTTTGGCCTTTGTAAGCTGCTTTCATGTATCACACATAGAGGCTGTGGGCCTGAAGCCTGCAGCAGAACCACTGAGCCTCAGGAACCTTCTGCAAACCAAGGCTCAGCAGGCCTAGGAAATCATTCAAAGATGCTACTGAATAATCAAAGCCAAGGTTACACATGTTGTTGAGTCGTGCCGTGAACAGCTGTAATGTAGCATTCTTGGTCCGTAATTATGAAAAAGACCAAAACCATGCAAAAGTTGTAAACAAATAGCTAAAATGATGAAAACCCAAGCCCATGCAGAGCTTAGCCATGTGATGCACACCAAACACCTGAGGAGAACCCGTGTTTCTCCTGGTCTTCCACATAATACTGGGTATCAAACAATTACTTCCTTATTCCCAGCCAGCTTTGCTGGCCAAATACATTTGGAATTGTAGCACTGTTTCCTATTATACAGGGGCAGCCCTATCTAAAAATTAAGTGACTGACTTAGTCTATGCTACGCTGCAAGATTTACTGCAGAGAAATTGGAATCAGTTGGCCAGTGCAAACTTTTATACAGTAGGAGAGAAAGTGTAAATTTTAAAAACATTTAACTAACATATTTTAAAACTGAAAATTTAATCATATAAAAAGTTCTTGTGAAGCAAGTTTCATACTTAGATGTATCTCCAGTTCACCACTTAAAGACTAACGAGCAATGCACCTTTATAGCATCACTTTATCCACCTGTTTTGAAATATGACTCAATTCATACAGTTCCTGAATGAAGCATTATCTACCTTAGTAATTCCAAGATTTTAGAATTTTCCTCGTGGTTTGAACAGAGAAGTTCTAACAAAAAAAGATGTTTTTCTTTAACTCTTTAATGTGCATGTTACAAAAAAACCCCACATGCCAGGCATCTTCTGTATTGCTATATTGTAACCAAGCGTGTTACTAGCAGCGGGCATCCACAACACTGCATGTTACAACCTGTCTTGAAGAAGCCAGGTCTAGGCTTCTAAGGTTACTTAAGAAAGGGACTTACTCAAAATCAAATGCAGTGTGGTTTTCAATTGCTTCAGTTTACTAAGCAATAGACACAAACAAACGTCTGTCATCTAAGTCAATAAATTGCCAAAATAAAATTATTTTTGTTCACAGTTGATTTAAACTGCATTCCTTCAGAAAGTCTGTACTGAAAAATGTCTATCCTCTTTGTAAATCTAAGATAATAAGAAGTCTTCTTTTCTTTTCAAACAGAACCAGCAGTTAGAGAACATAGGTATTTGAGGACTATCCTAATTCTGTTGACCAAATGCTTACGAGTGTTTTTTTGTTTTGTTTTTTTTTTTTTGTTGTTGTTGTTTTTTTGTTTTTTTTTCCCCAGAGCTCAAAAGCATTACTTTCTTTGGAAAACTACAGCCACTGAAAAGAAAACTATCACTGTGAACCTGTCTTCAAAATAAGACTTCGATAGGGCACTACTAATTTGCTAACTATAGGATACTGTGGGCATCCTGCAAGCTTTAATGAGTGCAATAAACACAAAGGCACAAACAGGCAATTAACCTCATTTTCTTTGCAAACAATGTCCAGAACTGTCTTTGTGCTATCATTTACCACATAAAAAAGAAGAAAGTGCTGCTGGGTTTGTAAGATACAAACAACAGGTTTATTTGTCAGCAACATTATTTTAAAATATCACATACTGCTCTACAATCTCGAGAAGTGGGCCCACGTGAACATCATGAGGTTCAACAAGGCCAAGTGCAAGGTTCTGCACCTAGGTTGGGACAACCCCTGGTATGAGTACAGGCTGGGGAACGAAGGGATTGAGAGCAGCCCTGTGGAAAAGGACTTGGAGGTACTGATGGATGAAAAGCTGGACATGAGCCAGCAGTGTGCTCCTGCAGCCCAGAAAACCAATTGTATCCTGGGCTGCGTAAGAAGACGCAAGGCCAGCAGGTCAAGGGAGATGATTCCATCCCTCTACTCCACTCCAGTGAGATTTCAGCTGGAGTACTGTGTTCATCTCTGGAGTCCTCAGCACAGGAAAGACATGGACCTGTTGAGGCAGGTCCAGGTAAAAGCCACAAAAACGATCAGAGGATGAAGAAAGGCTGCAGTGGTTCAGCCTGGAGAAGAGAAGGTTCTGGGGAAACCTTATTGCAGCCTTCAAATACTTGAAGGGAGCATATAAGAAAGATGGGGACAGTTTTTTGTTGGGCCTGTTGTGATAAGACAAAGGGTAATGGTTTTAAACTACAGGAGGGTAGATGTAGACTAGGTATATGTGGATAACTGGCTAGCTGAAAAGGGTCACATAGACATAGTCCAGCTGGCTGAACAAAAATGCACATCGCTCTCAGCTTATCTGAAGTAAAGCAAAATACACTGTCTTTGGCTGTCCTTGTTACTAATAACAGGAAGATCGCGGTGGGAAAAGAATGTTACAGGTGGGAACAGATAACTACAGAAGAGAAACTAGGGGCGGGCTTGGTATTTAGGCAACTAACCAATAATGAGCTTAACTTTTGTAATATGTATGAGCTAATTATAAGAAGGCATAAACGGTGACTGTAAGAGACAATAAACGAAGTCTGCTGATCACTCATATTGAGTGACTGTGTCTTCCCTCTGTCGCGACAGGTATAAGGAAGAAAGTTTTTATGATGAGAGTGGTGAAACACTCAAACAGGTTGCCCAGAGAGGTGGAGATGCCCCATCCCTGGAAACATTCAGAGTCAGGCTGGATGGGGCTCTGAGCAACCTGACCTAGTTGAAGATGTCCCTGCTCATTGCAGGGGGGATGGACTACATGACCTTTAAATGTCCCTTGCAACCCAAACAATTCTACTATTCTATGATTTCTTGACAGAGGTAGACAAGTCCTAGGCAAATGTCCTTTACCTGGGTAGAAATAACTCCATGCAATATTACAGATGATGGACTGATTGCCTAGAAAGCAACTCTAGAAAATTATATGTGGTTCTGGTAGACAACAAAATGGGCATGAGTCAGCAGTGTGCCCTTGGAGGAAAGGCAGACAACAGCCTTCTGAGCTGTAGCAGTAAGAGTGTAGTGAGCAGGTATAAGGAAATGATCCTTCCACTCTGTTTATTACTTGTGAGACTACATCTGGGGCACCAAGCCCAGTCCTGGGCTCCCCAGCGCAACAAAGAAATGGAGGTACTGGAATGAGTTCACTGGGGGTCACCAAGCTGTCCAGGGAGCTGGAGCACAGGACCTTCACACAGGGAGACTGAAAGCTGCACCTGTTCAGCCTGGCAAAAAGAAGGCTTGAGAGACATTTTGCCTGTCTACAGCTACCAAGTTTGAGGATACAGAAAAGACAGAGATGGACTCTTCTTGAAGGTGCACAGCAATGGATGAGAACCAACAGACTTGAGAAGTTCCAGTAGATACAAGGGGGAAAAAAATTTCCTGGAAGTGGTCAAAGAGTAGAACAGAGACCCAGTGATGCTCTGGGATCTCCATGCTTGGAGACAGTCAAATCCTGGACATGGCCGTGAGTAACCTACTCTAACTGCACCGACTTTATACAAGTAGCTGGACTAGATGGCATATGGAGTTTCCTTCTAACTATACAATTGTATGATTCTAAGACAATTCTTGGTTTGATAGTGCTCAACATTACCTCTCAGTAGTCAGGCATTAGTTTCTTTTCAGTATATTAACTAAACAAGTAAATTTTGCATACAATTTTTTGTGATAAATCCTATC
Organism: Falco biarmicus; assembly: GCF_023638135.1. Classification (NCBI taxonomy): domain Eukaryota; kingdom Metazoa; phylum Chordata; class Aves; order Falconiformes; family Falconidae; genus Falco; species Falco biarmicus. The sequence continues at coordinate 3,735,499 of NC_079292.1, read as the reverse complement.
ACAAATAAGAGCAATCCAAAAATGTCACAATGCTCTGAAAAAAACCACAACCTACATATCTCTGATGATACAGTAATGAAACTGTTTAATTAAGTCTAAATTTTAAGCCAGAATAGATTTTTTATACCAGCACCATAATTAGTTATCCATAATACAATACTGCTTATAATCTCAAACAACTATTAAAAAAGCAATAACAAACTTGTAACTTAAAGTTGCTTATTTTCCAAATTAATACTGTATTTGTAGATGTTGAAACTACCCTATGAACTCCCAGATACTACTGCTTTTTTTATAGCTGAGTTGGGCAGCTGTGTAAACTCATTCTTCGTAACAACTCTTTCTTTCTCTCTTGCTGCAAATACTGCTTTTAAAGGTATTTTTCTTCTGTTAAAATTAATGTCAGTCTCTGTGTAGTTTATCAGATGGGTTGCAATTAACTCAAAAGAACAAAGCCTTTGTCTTTGGTATAATGATAAATCATATAGAAGAAGTGAAAACTTCTTCACAGAAATAGCTTACAGTGACTCAGCAGAGAGCTTAAGGAACAATAGGTGGATTTGTTTTCATTTATTTGCAATATCTGGCCCTTCTGATAAAAAGTTGGAAGAAAGACAAGAATTAGCAACAAAAGCCCAGAACTTTCAGAAGCATGACTAAATCCAATAGTCCTGAGTGACCAAGGAAAGGTTTTAGATTAATTGGACAGAACTATTTAGTCATTAAGCAAAGTTTTGATATATAAATATATATATTATTGAGATACACACACATATATATATAATTTAAAAGAAAAAAAATAAACAAAAGGTTTGATACATTTGAACTAGGTATATTTTAGTCAGGAATTTTGCGCCCAAATGTACATGTCAGAAAGCTCTATATGCCTCAGTGTCTTATTTTTCAATGTAATGATTTCTGGGCACCTAGGGCTTTACGTCTATCATGCCTACCATTACCTCATCATCTGTGGACACCTAGAGTTTTCTCTCCCTTGTTTCTGCTGTTTCAGTCAGAGTGTTTCTATCCTTATATGAATTCCTCCAGAGACTATACCTAAGCTGTTGCTGCTGGAACAGGAATTGAAGCCAGATCTCCCACCAACCAGCTAAAAACCTTAATCAGCAGACACTGTCTCATGCTGCTTTTCATCCCTCTTTGCTCCACAAATTGGCAGTTCTTGGCTGCACAAAGGAACAACTGACTTCACATAACTGCACAGGTGCCAGGACTTCCCAACACATTATACATGACAGCTAGGTGACAGTCTCTGTCCCTGGAGCTGCAACTGAACTCCTTCAAGGTGAAAAAGAAGCTGAGCCACATCAAAGCCATAATCTCTAAGATATGGAAAGTGTAGGTATCACCCCTTTCTCACATTAACATACATACATACAGCCTCTTGCTTCCAGTTCTTAAAAAGCAACAATAAGAACTGATCAGGACTTCAGAAGAACTAGCAGGTTGCAGATGGCAAAGAGAGGAAGGTGCCAACCTGAACATCCTCTGACAATCTGAACAAGGACCTTGACCTCCAGGGAGCAGAGGGCGTTCAGACAAAGCAGCTGTCCTTATTGTTCCCTACAGGCTACTTGTAGGCAGTCCCAGGCAGGCTAGGCAGGTGGTTATCTTGTTTCCTTTAGACCTCATTCCAAGGCACCTATTTTTCCCCAAAGGCATACAAGGAGTAAAGAAATTACAACGTAAGTCTTTGGATGTATCTACCAAAATCTTTTTCTGTATCTTGAAATTAGTGTTCACCAATAGTCAACTGTGAAATTTTACTGTACTTTTTTAATCTGTAGAAGAATCCTTTATTGTATGTATGCAGCCCCATGCTGGGTACATACACTGCACTGGTACTCTTGTACCAGTCCTCAGCTCCTCCTGCTACTCATAGCACCCACAGTATGAAAACCTTAGCTACATAACTAAGGGTCTTTTCTCATGGCTTCTTTCCCTTTTTCCTCCACCATCCCCTCTTGCTTGCTCTGTGTTCTTGCTATTCTTTCTTCAGTAGGAAGCAGTACTCTGATGCAGAAGTCATTCCAAATTTTGGACAAAACAGATTGAAAAGGCTTCTATCATAATGATTCAGTATTTTAGACAATATTTAACTGAGTTAATTCTGAATGCTCTGTCCACAGAAAGAAAGATGTTTCTCAGTCTCTCAGCCAACCCTCTGTAAAAAAACCTCTCTCAAAAGAGATATTTTACCTTGGAATTATATTGTCTGAGTTTCTCTCTCTTCAGCCAGTAACCCTAGGCACTAGCTACAGATTTCACAAGTATATTTTGTCTCCACGTCATCTGTCCAGTCCTAAAAATATAGGAAAAAATAGTCCACAAAGTAGGATGGTTACCCAGGTTTCAAAAAGGAAATGTGCAAGTGACTTCAATTTTACTCCAAATGATGATAAATATACTGGAAAAAAGAAAGTGTTCTTTGCCTGTGTCCAGCAATGAAAATATTACTATAAGCACAACACAACAGTAGGTCATTAACTTATATTAACTTATTTTTAACTATATTAACTTATTTTTCTGAAACTCAACTTATTCACTCAGCAGACATCTCAATAGGCTACTATAAAATCATAACAGTTTTCCCATAATAATCTTTAACAGTACAATAGAAATGTAGAAAACATCACCACGTAATACCACAACAAGAGGCTTTTAGGGGCGAGAACTGGCTACACAAGCAGGAGTCAGAAGACCCAGATTCAACCCAGCTCCTCTGCTGACTCAGGACTTATCTACCCTGGGAAAACAACTTGTAATAGCCTTTCCTACAGAAACTTTTATTCCTTTCGTCCTAAAACTTATTTGTTCAGGTCTCCTGGTTCCAGCTGGGATAGAGTTAATTTTCTTCTTAGTAGCTAGTGCATTGATGTGTTCTGGATTTGGTGTAAAAACAATGTTGGTGGCACACTGATGTTTTTGGTTGTTGCTGGGTGGTGTTTGTATTAGGTCAAGGACTTTTTAGTTTCTTGGGCCTTGCCAGCAAGAAGGCTGGAGGGGCATGGGAAGTTGAGAGGGGACACAGGTCAGCTGACCTGAACTAGCCAAAGAGGTATTCCATACCATGGGATGTCATGCTCGGTTTATAAACTGGGGAGGGGTTGGCTGGGGTGGGTGGATTGTACTCAGAGCCTGGCTGGGCACTTGGTCAGCAGGTTGTTAGCAGTTGTACTAAGTGTCACTAGTTTTCTTTTCTCCTTTCCCTTTGGATTTCTTCTCTCACCTCTTCCCCCTCCTTTTCATTATAAATGTTATTGTTACCATTACTATTGTTCTTTAATTTTATTTCAATTATTAAATTGTTCTTATCTCAACCTTTGAATTTTACATGCCTTTCCAATTCTCTTCCCCACCCTTCTGGGTGAAGGAGCAGTGAAAGAGCAGCTGTGTGGTACCTAATTACCAGCTGGGGTTAAGCCATGACATCAGGTAATTTGGTTCACTGTAGAGTCTAACTGAAGACAGCACAAAATGTTTGCCATGTTTAAGTTTCATATGCCAGCTTATTTTGCAACAGGTTCATTGTGCAAACAGGATTTGATGACAAGGTTCAAAATAATCAGTATATCACTTGGTGCTTTGATTTATTCAAAGGATAAATGGCAATGATTTATGTTACATAAATCAGAATAGTATTTTGAACCTGCAAATATTCAAGAATTATGTCTAGGTCCTCAAATAATGTCATACATATCTAATAAAGACATGTAAATAGCAATTTTTTTTTTCTTAACTGTTTAGATTATGTAAAACACTATTTTTTGATTTCTATTCCTCAGCAACTCAAAGAAACATTAGATAATTCCAGATACAGAAGAGTTTAAAGAGATATTTCTTGAACGAGAAGGCAGAAAATTGGCTTTCCACATGGGAAAATTAAAGATGCTTCCATTATCTATGCACAAAATTATTTGTTAAATTGCATGTCAGGGTGCAGTCAATTAATATAACTGCATTTAGAAATTATTTTACTTCAGATTGCACTTATCTATTTTTATGAAGAATTTTTGAACTGTAAATTAGAAACAATTCATAATTGGATATAAAAATTTTTGTGCTATCTCTATATAACACAGGGAAACAAAAACAGGCAATTACATCTTACTCTTGATCAAAACATAACTTTAACTTATAAAGACGCTTAATTTTCATCTGAATGAAATGTTTTAAAGCTACAGGTAGTCTTACTACTTATTTATGTTATGGAACTAACATGCAATAACTATATGTTTCCTGGCATCCCTGACATTTCAGTAATCAAAACACATGCTTGTTTGTGCAGACTAAAGCTAAGACTAAGTAGTCTGAAGAGTTTGTTTTCAATGGAAACTACATCAGGAAAAGATAAAGCATCATTGTCTGATGGAATTATAACAAAATTTGTCTACAACTGAATATCACAAACAAAATATCAGCAATGGTATTATTAAAGACTTTATTCTGTAATATTTCTTGTAATATTCCTACACAAAAGTCAGAATTTGTAAGTCTTACACATTAAATAAAAGCCCTACTGGTTCTGGCTGAGATAGTTAAATTTCTTCATAGTAACCAGTATGAGGCTATGTTTTAGATTTGTGATGAACACAGCTGGTAACACAGGGATGATTTAGTTATTTCTGAGCAGTGCTCACACAGCATCAAGCCCTTTTCTGCTTCTCAGGTTGGCCTGCCAGTGAGTGGGCTGGGGGTGCACAAGCAGTTGGGAGGGGACACAGCTGGGACAGCTGACCAAAGGGATACCCCATACCATATCGCATCATACTCAGCAATAAAATCTGGAGGAAGAAGGAGGAAGGGAGGAACATTCAGAGTTATGGCATTTGCCTTCCCAAGTAACTGTTATGCATGATGAAGCCCTGCCTCTTTGTCAGATGCGTTTGACAAACATGAAATAATAAAGCATTGCAATTTGCTAGTTACAATCTTTTTAAAATTCTTCATATATTGTCTTTTAACAGTGAGAGTTTCTCATACTTCTTCATCTTTTAATTAAGTTATTTTTTACATAAAACAAAAAGTCTAGGTCTGCCACACAGAATGGTAAATGAGTTTTGTGTTTAGATCAGTTTCAATGCAGGATACTAGAAGGCAGAAGAATCAGGATACTTTTAGGAAACTGACTCTTGTCTCCTGTAAGGATTTCAAACATTTGACGATACCCACCCAATTTCCATTTTATTTAAAGCACATTTAAAATGTGGCCTTACATATGAGTGAACAATCTGTTTATATTGGTGGACTACTTCCAGGAAGCTACCTCCTCCCTCTTCCCTTAACACTGTCCTACAGACGTTTTAAAAATTAAGTTGTCACAACAGTCTTTCCCTTCTCCACCAAAATTAGACTGATCACTGTTACACTTACAGAGAAAAAAAACACATCTGATTTAGCAATAGTAATATTCACATGTTCAAGACTGCCCTCACTGAAATAAAGTTTGTGGCCATCCCTTCTAGCATTATAAGTCTGGTTTTTAAAATCCAAAACATATAAGTAGATTCAGTGTTTGTTTATTGCTAGGGTACGGCTAACAGCAGCTCTACGGCTTTTCCTGATCACAACCTTAGTTCTTGCTAAAAGAGGAGAAGAATAAGCAGAAGGGAGAAGAAGCTGTAATTCTGTAGCAGCCTAACACTCTTGGTTACAACATTATTTCACTTTCTTCATGCTACCAGATCTTCATATCGTTCACTGACTATTTTACTGGCACTATCGTTAGACCAGGCTATCAAGGCTTTAGACAGTCCCTTCAAACAGTGATGAATGTTCCTGGTATTCCATATGTTTTGTGACATTTGAGACTCCCAAGTACTACATTTAATCAGTGCAATATGCTTCAGTGGTTCTCATCATCACACAATCTCAAAGTCAAAAAGCAACAAAACAACCTCCCCCCAAATCCTTTTAAATGTGATACATTATCACAGTTGCCAGCATAAATTTTCTGTTAGTGACAGCTCAGTTTTTCTTCCAAATCCACATATGTACCACTTTAAAATATTCATTCTATTTATGGCACACATAGAATTATGCAGTGAGTTATAGTATGTGAACACTCATTGCCAGATTTAAAACATGTGAATGGATTTCATTGAGATGCGTGGAACACTCCTAAGAAATTTCCTCCCCACCCCCACCCCCTGCCATGATCCAGAGATGGAATTTCTTGAGTAGTTTAATAAAATTTCATTTCATTAGCTAATCAGAAGATATATTTGAGTCTTGCTAAGTGTATTTTAGTATTCATGTAAAAAAAAAAACAAACCTACTTGCTTAACTCTCCATTAACAACTCATAAACTGGAAAAGGGGTAACACCACCCCCATTTTTAGAAAGGGAAAAAAGAAGACCTGGGGAACTACAAACTAGTCAGTGTCACCTCTGTGCGTTGCAAGATCATGGAGCATATCCTCCTGGAAAGTATGATAAGGCACATGGAAAATAAGGAGGTGACTGGTGATAGCCACCATAGCTTCAGTAAGGGTAAATTGTGCCTGACAAATTTGGTGGTTTTCTGTGACAGGGTTACAGCACTGGTGGATGAGGAAAGAGCAACTGATGTAATCTACCTGGACTTGTATAAAGCTTTTGACACTGTTCCGCACAACATCCTTGTCTCTAAACTGAAGAGACATGGATTTGATGTGTGGACTACTCGTTAGATAAGACACGGGGTGAACGGTTGCACTTAAAAGAGCTGTGGTCAACAGCTCAATGTCCAAGTGGAGAGTGATGATGAATGGTGTTCCTCAGGGGTCACTGTTGGGACTGGCACTGTTTAACATCTTTGTCAGCGACATGGACAGTGGGATTGAGTGCACCCTCAGCAAATCTGCTGATAACACCAAGCTGTGCGGTGCGGTTGACATGCTAGAAGGAAGGGATGCCATCCAGCGGGACACTGACAGGCTTGAGAGGTGGGCCCATAAGAACCTCATGAAGTTCCACAAGGCCCAGTGCAAGGTCTTGCATGTGGGTTGAGGCAGTCCTAAGCACAAATACAGGCTGGGTGGAGAATGGGTTGAGAGCAGCACTGAGGAGAAAGACTTAGGGGTGTTGGTTGACAGGAAACTCAATGTGGCTGACAATGTGCACTTGCGGCCCAGAAAGCCAACTGTATCTTGGGCTACATCAAAAAAAGTGGGGCCAACACATTGAGGGAGGTGACTCTTTCCTTCTACTCTGTTCTCATGAGACCCCACCTGGAGTACTGCCTTCAGCTCTGGGGCCCCAACATAAGAAGGACAAGGACCTGTTAGAGCAAGTCCAGAGAAGGGCCATGAAAGATGATCAGAGGGCTGGAAAGCCTCTCCTATGAAGACAGGCTGAGAAAGTTGGGGTTGTTCAGCCTGGAGAAGACTCCAGGGACACCTTGTAGAAGCCTTGCAGTACCTAAGGGGGGCCTACAAGAAAGCTGGAGAGGGATACTTTACAAGGGCATGTAGCGATAGGACAAAGGGTAATCACTTTAAACTGAAAGTGGATAGATTTGAATTAGACATTAGGAATAACATCTTCACTGAGAGGCTGGTGAGGCACTGGCACAGGATGCCTGGAGAAGTTGTGGATGCCCCGTCCTGGGAAGTGTTTAAGGTCAAGCTGGATATGGCTTTGAGCAACCTGGTCTAGTGGAAGGTGTGTCCCTGACTGCTGCAAGGGGGTTGGAACTAGATGATCTTCAAGGTCCCTTCCAACCAAAATCATTCTAAGATACTATGATTCTGTGACATAAATTCAAACTCCAAAGATAGAATAGTTAGGCACATTTGTTTCCAAATCAATTATTGCTGATTATTCATTACCTGTTCAATATTATAGGCTTTCGTATCTTATCTCTATTCTTTATATGTATTACATAAAAACATCGGAAACAAAAAGTCCTGCTAACATGAAGCCTTATTTACTTGAATCACCATGCCAGATAAGTTAGGTGCTGCTCTCCAGAAAATACTTACTGCTGAATTTTTTTTAACTATCAAAAGATCAACCTCAAAGCCCAAAACCTTTCAAGAATCATTGAAAAACAATAAAATCATAACTTCAATGTTCTTACAGTTTTTAAATTTCTACAAAACACTGAGAACCCAAATAGATCCTAGACCAATGTATGATGTAAAACCTGTTTCCCTGCCTACAGTCACATTTGGAAGTGTCAGTCTGTTAAATCAGCCATTTCCTGATACTCAAGGCAAGAATAAGACCATAGGAAAGTGAAACAACACTCAGTCTCTTTTTGTTGTAACTAATGAGTTCCTTGAACTCTGTAGATGTAAAAAAAAAAAAAAAAAAAAAAAAAGGAGAAAAGAAAAGGAAAGAAAAAAAAAGAAAAAAAAGACAATGAGGAATTTGTAGTCTATCTTACTGTATATGCATACTCATAGAGGTGCTCTATGGACAGCTAAAATGGAAATAAAGTATAATAAGGATCACTTCCTTCATTCTTAGCATAAAAATATAGCTCTACCAGGCATACAAGTAGAAATACAAGAAAATAATAAAATAATTTAGTGTGAACATGAAGTAATGAGATTGTCCACTAATATCTACACAAATGTGGACAGACACTGAATTCATTCTGACTATGTGGCATGACAGGTGAATGGGAATCATCTCCAACCAGAAAGAGATTTAATGACACTGTGGTGAGCTCTTCAAGCTAACAAAGCATGCTGACATCTCTCTGACATCTCCCTGTATTTACAGACTTTCTGGCCTAATTTGTTCATAATGTTTAGTTTTTTTAATGTAAACATAAATATTTCAGACATCAGCATAAGCAAAAATAATTTTATCAAAATACCCATAATACAGTGACCTTAATATGTCTATATAGAGGGAGTGTAGCCAAAGAAGCATAACATGTAACAGTGTTATCATATCAACAGATATCTTTGGGACAGGACTAGAACATGGCCCCAATTTACAGTTCAGAAAATGACCCATTGGGGAGTGTATTTTCATATTAGCATTGCCTGTGCCTTCATTTATTCTGGATGTTTCAGCATCGAGCTATAATAGTCCCTGAGATGTTACAGGTCCTGTAGACAGGATCAGGCAGTGCTGGTATTACCTAACTCAAAACCATAGTATGACAGCTAGGGCAAAGGGCAGTGCAGTTCATGCTTCAAAGCTTTTAGGTTCAGGTCAATATTTTTGTGACTAGTGAAAGCCCAGGCCCCTGAGGCTGTGGCTATACTTCTATGAGGATTCATAGCAGCTGGTTTAAATTACTTCATGCATAAGATTTGAGAGGCCTTATATCATGAACTGGATGAGGGCATCAACTACACCCTCGACCAGTTTGCAGGTGGCACCGAGCTGGGGGCAGTGCTGATCTGCTGGGGGGCAGGAGGCTCTGCAGAGGGGTCTGGGCAGGCCGGGCCGATGGGCCGAGGCCACTTGTAGGAGGTTCAACAGGGCTCAGTGCCGGGTCCTGCCCCTGGGTCACACCAGCCCCACGCAGCGCTACGGGCTTCAGGAGGAGTGGCTGGAAAGCTGCCCAGCTGGAAAGGACCCGGGGCTGTTGGTCAACTGCCACCTGAATACAAACCTGCAGTGTGGCCAGGTTGCCAAGAAATCCAAGAGCATCCTGGCTCGTATCTGAAATAGCGTGGCCAGCAGGACCAGGGCAGTGATCATCCACTTCTACTCAGCACTGGTGAGGTTGCACCTTGAATACTGTGTTCAGTTTCAGGCCCCTCATTACAAGAAAGACTCTGAGGTGCTGGAGCGTGTCCAGAAAAGGGCAACGAAGCTGGTGAAGGGTCTACAGAACAAGTCTTATGAGGAGCAGCTGAGGAAACTGGGGTTGTTTAACGTTGAGAAAAGGAGGCTCAGGGGAGACCTTATCGCTCTCTACAGCTACCTGAAAGGAGTCTGTAAGCAGGTGGGGGTAGGTCTCTTCTCCCAAGGAACAAGTGATAGGACAAGAGGAAATGAACTCAAATTGTGCCAGGGAAGGTTTAGACTGGACATTAGGAAAAATTTCTTCCTTGAAAGGGTTGTCAAGCACTGGAACAGGCTGCCCCTGGAATGGTTGAGTCACCATCCCTGGAGGTATTTAAAAGACATGTAGATGTGGCACTTAGGGACATAGTTTAGAGGTGGACTTGGCAGTGCTAGGTTAACAGTTAGACCTCATGATCTTAAAGGCTTTTTCCAACCTAAATCATTCTATGATTCTATGATTCTAAGACCATCATCTTCTTTCCAGTTGTCTCTTTCTGTATCTCTGAAATCAGTTTGTCATCTTTCATTGACGACTACTTTACTCATGTCCTCAAATTAAAGAAAATTCAAAGAGTTTCTGTTTCCTTTCATGAGCCGGAGAACCTCTGCCCTTATTTCCACAAATATGGGTTTTGAAATGTAGTGCTTATCTAATAAATCATGTAGAAATTGCTCCTTTGTTAATTTACACAAGTAAGATGGGTAGGAAAATAATGGACTGCATGCAAAGCCTTTGCATTATAACTACGCTAAAATTCTATGATGCATTTTTCTTATTTTCTTTTGTAATTGTAGAGACACAGAACAATCTTTTGAATATCTCAAATTGATGGCATTTAATATCAAACTGAACAATAGGCAACCTCTTTTCCAACTTCTAACATTTTATGCTGCCGGTAGTTTTTGGTTTTATTTGTTTTTTAAACAGCTGTCTCTTGAGACTTACAGGCATGAGCAGCTCTAGAAAAGATCCTCTCTTCCAGTACTTGGCTCCATAATTTAAAAGATGCAGCCAGCATCCTCTCCCTACAGACATTCGCTAAGGCAAATGGGAAGACTCCTATGAGTCATGGTACAGTGTAGACTAAGCCTGACAAGTCTTCCTTCACTTATTTCATAAATTTTGTGATCAGAAATGTAGTTGCTATCTGCACAGGATGCAGATTACATACACATTTGCATTATGCATATTTATGAAGAGCAGAAGCACAAACTCACCATAACTGTCTATGTATGAAATTCATAAAATTTTGTAATGTTTGTGCGCAATGCAATATATAAACACAATGCCTAAAAATCAGATCTCAGAAATGGAAACTCACAGAAGAGTGATGATCACATAACTGTAGAATAATCTACCACTGAAGCTGTTAATTGTTAAGCAATGCATTTCTATTTCCACTCTGTGTCAGCGTTTCAAGGCTCTGTTCCCCTGTTTCCCTGTTTCTCCATCTGTATTATTATACAAATTTATAATTCTTAGGGTTTATTTCCATTGCAGAGGTAAATCTGGGTGCTGCTCAGTTGCATTGTGAGTGTCATTTGTACTCATCCTACAGCGCCTGGGCCAAAGATAGTAAAATACCCAGACCCAGCAGCCCATTCTGGAGTATAGGCAAATTTTAGCAGAAAGTTTGTTAACAACATGTTAATCCTAATATTTTCCCTGTAATTCCCTGTCCATGCTCAGAGAGGCTGCCTAATTCCAACGAGATTTTTTTTGGGTACAAACTAGTGGTTAAAATTCCCAAAATGCTACTGTCTAACATGAGTAAAGCACTAGTATGGATGCCATACTTAAGCTTGTCTTCAAAATGTGCTTAGCCTTGATATTTCACCTGCATGAGGCAGTGCAGACAGGTAACTGCCTCACTTTCTTTAAACCAGATTTTACAGGTTTCACATTAAAACACTTAGAAATTTTGCTGTACTAGTACAGGATTGCACCCTGCAGGTACATCAGCCATAGCAGACTCAGTGAGACAGAACGTGTGGGGACATGCCCACCCTTCCAGATCACAACTTGCCTTAATGTAAACCTGCCGTCTGTTTGATGTTTGAAGCTAAAATGCCGGGGAAATTGCTGGCATAGTTGAAATACAGCACTGGTGTGATTGGTGTATGTTCTGCGCTGCCAGTTCTGCTGCAATGAACAGTAACTTCCAAAAGACTCCTGTTAATACCTGAGGGCTATAACATTTTACAAGGCTGCAGCTGCATTTACTTTAGCTTGTCTATCAAAGCACATATTATCAGGAAGGCTTAAGTGCAAACTCTTGTCTGCTTCAGGTGGCCACGACATAGACAAACAGCCTTTTTAAAACCAGTCAGCAAGTGAATCTTGAAGCCTTTTTTTGGCAAATCGAACAAAGCATTACAGAAAATTAGTTTAAAATAACAAAAAGCCTACACGGTTATCTAAGCTTATTAATCTTATGCTCCAACACAGCATATGTATTATAGGCTTTCCTTTGAGTTATGACAATATAAAAGGTTCAGTCTGAGTTTCTGTAGAAAATTTATATCACTGGAGATTAATTGCTCACTCCAAGGGACACTTACTATTCAGAAAGGCCAATTGTGCCCAGGTAAAGCAGAGTTCACTTTTTATATGTAGCTATGGCTAATGTTACTGGGCTTAGATGTGAAGCCTTTGTCTCAAAGTGGTTTTCCATCAGGCAGACCAACGAGGCCCAAGTGGGTCATTCCCTTTGACTGACAGCTGAACCGCTATAGCATTTACAACGGGCAAAGGTAGCCCTGTCCTTGCCGTAGAGCAAACAGCAACTACCTTTTCTCTCTCTTTCCACCTTTTGTTCCCAGACTTGCTGCCAGCATCACACATACACACCTACTCTCAGAGCTGGTAATTTTCATGTGCTCATACAGAAAGCTATTACAGAAACAATCATATTTGTGTATTGTCTTTCTCTTATTAACATTATAGTGACTTCTACTGTTTTAAAGGCAACATCCTTCTGCCATTCAGCCAGAACATTGTTTCCATTTATTATGACTAGAAGAGCAAATAATCACAACTTCTGTTTTCCTCAGACAGAAGGTTCCTAATCCATGAATAAAAGACCTTCTGTAACAGATTATAGCTGTGTCTTAAAATAGTTAATTAGAAATTTTATTTTTTTTAAATATATCTTTAATCTGGGATTGCTTTTATTTATTCTGTATCGAAATATTGTCAAAAAACTATGTTCTTTCAGAAGATGAGAAGGCTTAAACCACTCCTCTTACTAAACTCCTGGGATAATCACTATGTATTTGTACTTTCAATAACAACTAAATTTGATTTAAAGACTTCATACCTATGAATCTAAGGTCTAGTTTTAAAAAATGGAAGAATGACCTCAGCACCCAAGTCTCGCTGAAACAGGAGAGCTAATCAATAACCCAAAACTTCTCACATGTGCCTAGCTTTAAAACAACCCTCCACCTAGCAGATTCATCATCAAAATTAACACCAACGTACACCATATCAAACATCTTCATGAATGAAAAATGTAAAACGTACCTCTTCACAACAGGGGTAAACACGTGACATAACAGAGCCGTCAAACACATGGATCCTATGCATGCAAGCACAGGCGGGGCACCAGATACTGCTACAAGACTATGCAGGTCAAAGTGAACTGACCTTCCAATACCGGAATGAACTCATATATGAAAACACTAAAAAGACAGGACATCCAGTTAATGGAGGAACAGGTTCCACAAAACATTTATTACATTTTGGATCACTCAACCTCCTTCTCAGCAGAGACTTAACAGATACCTCCAAAAAATAAGCTTGGGAACTAACTTATAGCTTTTCTAGATACTAAAAATTATGGACCTAACAGCAACACATTATTATTATTTCTGTCACATCCTCTCCCCAGATAACTCCTCCATGTTCCATGGGTAATAATTATCTGTCTTTTTTCATCCCACAGAGCTAACAACTTGAATACCTCCAGCCTTGCTAGCAGCTTCTACTGTCCCACAGGTAAAAAAAAAACCACAAAAAACCTCCATTGTTTCTCAAACTGTATTTTAAATGAGTATAATTAAATTAAACTGTGTAACTATTTCCAGCATGCAACGTTTTATTTCAGTTTTGAAGAAATGGTTTTGTACCCAGTTTATTTTTCCAACATCGCTTGCTTAGAAAACTCACAGGCACACACACACATATCTATACAACCATGTATAATGAAGACTTACAAATATATATCTGCACATTATAATGTATGTATGTACATGCATATTTATGTATTTTACATACATATATATATATGTAAAAACTCTCAATACATCTTCATAAAAACCCTGCCTTACGAAATCATTAAAATATTTTCAAAGCTTACATTATCACACCTCTCATAAGCATACTGGTTTAATTAGGCAAGAAAAGATAAAAATCATAAACAATTGGAACTGTGAAAAAAAAAGTTCTCATCTCATCCATCCCCCTTAGTCTGGGGGAGGACACCACACATACTCTTAGACTATTCTTGATCCAGACTTGCCTCACATATTTTAAACCTCCAGAGATTCAGATGCGCTACAATTTTTCAAGTTTTTAGCTGTTTCATATATAAAGAGTTTTCTTGTCCCAGATCCTCAATGTTATGAAGTATGCTGGTTATTATTGTTCTATTTGTTATGATTTAGGAAACAAATCTATCATTGCTCATAATAATCTTTCATACATTAGAAGGCAAATTTTTTGCAGTATTGCTGATATACATACTTCTCAACCTTTCTTTTCAGTACTAACAAACCTTCCTTTGTCCTTATAATATCTGGTGCTGGTTGTTGTTTTTCACCTCTGGATGCTGTCCAATTCATCTGTTTCTTTCGTTAAGCCTAATGCCCAAGACCAGGCAAAATACTTTTGTGACATTCCACCCACTGAACGAAGCTCAGTAGCAACTCCCATGTGTTGCAGATGACATTCCTATCTGCATGTCCCAGGGCTATTTGCCTTTTTTTTTTTTTTTTTTTGCAAAAATACATCACATCATTAATTAATTTCAATTTGTGGTCTTTTCTAACACCAAGATATATTTACACACTACTGTTGCCCACACATTGATTTCCCATTTTGTACATAAACATTTCATTCCTCATTTCTAAGTTGTAATAGTTACCATTTGTCTTTATTGAACTTCATCTTACTGATTTCAAAGCATTCCTCCAATTTATCCATATTATTTTAAATCTGACAGTAAAAAGTGCTTAGTACTTTTCCCATCTCCACACTATCCACAAAACTATAAAAATGCTTTCTAGTCTGAACAAAGGATCTTTTTACGATTCTCTAGTTGCATCTAATTACACTAGTGGATCAAAAGGAATATACAGTCATCTGAATTTAATGAGTTTTGTGAACACGGTTGAGTTTGTGGAACATACAGTTTAAAATACGGTACATATGTTGTAATACACATATTCAATCTCTTATCAAAAGTCCTTACATAGTACTGGAAAGAGAACTGAAATGAAATACCTTAAAATACAAAGATAATTTGGTATACAAAGGAAAAAAAAACAACTGTAAAAGGGAAGAAAGTAAACTAACTCAGAAAGCACAGATTATGGCAGAGAAAAGAAAGAGCTATGACTTTCTAAACATGGAAACATACTGCAAAATAAAAAACGACAAATAATCCCTGATAAAGACAAAATGCCACAATAATAATAATAACAAAAATACCCAACCCAAAACCCCCCAAAACCACCTGAGAAACAAAAAAAAAAATATTCACTGCATAGTTCCTTGAACATGAAGAAATATATACTGTTGACAGGAAATTCTACAAATCTATCACCAAACCCACAGCTAGATGTCAAAACAATCTCCAAAGTAGATTTTTAAAGAATTTTGTATTACCTTCAGATGTTCAAATAAATAATTAAAAATATATAGTTATGACTGGTCGGGACAAAATTTCTGAAAAAAAGATCTATTGAGCTAGATAAGCTTTTTCTATTTAGGAAAAACAAATTTTAAAACCAAAGAAAAGTACATGATAATTTTGCACAGCCTTGAGTTTCTTTCATAACTGTACAACTCCAGGCAGTAGAGGGATAGAAGAAGAGATAGGGACAGAAGAAAATAAATCATGAGGGACAACTGTCAACTGCATCATCTCTAAGGATGATCCAGGAGAGTCGGCCGGAGAAAGTGGAAGTGTAACAACTGGAAAAAGAAATTCAGCTGAATATAAGGGTATAGTAAAACATTTTTAGCTGCACAGGGCAAGGATGGAAAACAGATAACTAGACAAAATACCAAAAGAATGCATATAAATACCCCAAAAATGTCTTGTCCCCAGTGAGTGCAGTACACTGCAATAAACATAAAACCTATTCAACACTTGCAGTAAATTATAGTATCTTTGGTTCAAATCTCCTCGAATACCATTCAAATATGATTTGTTTATCTTTAATAAATCTCTACAAGTTAACTATAGTTTGTGCTTTACAAACAGATTGACAGAGACAGTGTGACTTGTTCCCAGTCTCACACAATGAATGTGGCAGGATCAAACTATTTCAAATCCCAACACTCTTCATCATCTATAGTATCACCCTTCCTCTCCACTTTTCCAAGTGTTTTCTGAAGACTGGCACTTACACCACCACTTAGAGCAGAAAATTATGTTTTCATGATGTGCCCTCGAACTGTGCCACTAGATATACAGAGTAATACAAGCCACCTTTTTTGGAATAACAGACCTGTTGAGAAAATTCATTTATAGGTGGATAACTGAAGCCTGGCAGTATCAAAAACAGATACATATATGTTCTGCCTGTTTTACTATGCATATGCCAAATGGATTCCAAAGACTCCAGCTCATATTCATGGCAAAATAAGCTAACTCAATCAAAAGTAGAATTAATTGCTAAAGAACAGTTCATTGACACTGATCTTTGGCAGGCACCTTCCAATCCTTTCTCCAACAGCAAATTTGTTTACTTGCTAAATTAAAGAAGAGGAAGTTTCAAAGGTTCCTATGTCAAGCATTTCAAAATTACTATAAATGATGCATTCTGTGAAACAGTTCTAGAATTAACACTTCAAGCATTTCACAAGAAGGAAAAAAAAATTGTTTCACCATAGGGAGCTGTAAAGCAGTTAATACATAGAAATATATCAACACAGAAAAACCTATCAGCATGAAGAAGTAGTCAGTAAACTAACAGTTTTCTAGGAAACTAAGGTCCTACATTAGATGGATCATTGATTCTTAATACTTCTCCATAAATCAGTACTTACTAATAAATGAGCAGTAAAGCCCCATCTATTGCCTTTAGAACTGGAAACTAGCACAATAGGCTGACACATATTCACACCTACACAAACACATGGATTTTTCTGCTGCCACCGTACACTGAGCAGGGTGCACTGATCAGCTGTTGCTCGGAAAGGAGCTAGTATTGCAGTGCAGTGCAGCAAATGAAAGTTGCCGCTTTCATGTTTTGAAGCTGTTGCTTCTGAGGGTAAGAATGGATTAAGATATCCTATACCTCCCTCTCAAACCCAATCTGGGATTCTAGTAAGTTCTTCTAGCTTGCCTGATTGGAAAAAGAAAGAAAGAAAAATAAATAAATAATGTGTACAAAGTCTAACTGGTAAAATACCATTCCTGTCTCTCTGCAGAGAACGTGACAGAGCACTTCCAGAAGAATGTTCTCCATATTAATTTACCCTAGGAAAATCAGATGGAGGAAAGCACTGGTATTGCCCAGTGCAGAACTAAAGCTAACTTAGGGAGAAATTTCCCAGTTTTGAAAGACTTCAATATTAATCCCATTTTAAAACAAAACATCAAACCAAAGCTACCTCTTTACAAAGAAGTCATAGGGGTTCAATGAGCTTTGGAAAACAGAGGGAAACAGCATGGTTCAAGAAGATATGCACTTCAGCTTGAAAAACAGTTTCAAGCCATCAGTTAGTGCATTAAGAATATATTTTCTACACTCCAGTTTCTTCTTTGCACAATGCTGCAATCAGGGTTTTTTAAGATAGTATATCCTGGTCTGTTTGTCTGATGAGATACCATAATAATGCAAGTCACATTCAAAGTCCTAAGGGTTAATGAGAATAATTTTTCTGAACCTCAAGAAATATTTCAGAATACTATACTTCAGCAAAATAATAATGCTATTTCAAGACCGCACAATAAAGTAATATATTGCCCCCTGCTCCCCCCAAAGACTCCCCGAACTCAAGACACATTTTCTTTACAGAAGATCAAACTGTTCTAAGAGAAGGGTTAGTCTATATCCTGACTTTTTAGCTCTGCTTATCTTCTTTACCACTATGTATGTACAATAACTTAAGGTTGAAAAATCAAATTTTAATGCACTTTAATAGGCACATATCTCTGGCTGCTCCACAGGAGATTCCACTGACCTACTGTTCACCCTTACGTTCAGAGAAATGCCATTCATCTATTGCTGTCCTGACTCTTTGCCATCCTGTTGTAGGGCTATTAAACAGAGCTATCATATGATTAGGCAAGAAAGAAACTGTGGATCTTACATACAGAAGGAAGCTCATGGGACATCAAGAGCCAGGCAAGCTGTGCTGCTGCATCTGCAGCTACAGCTTTTACTCAGAGCTCTTTCCATTTCCACATCTGGAAACAGAGCTTCTGCTAGTCAGCTCTGTTGCACATTCCCTACACACACACGCCTGTGCACACACCTTAAATCCTGATTCAGTAACAACAGCCTGCACCTCACTCATCCCCAAGTACTCATTCCCTACATTGCTTCAGCAGTGCTGAATTGCTCTCCACCCTCTTTCATCCTATGCCTGTATCACTGACCTCGGTTCCTTCCTTTCACATACCTAAATCCATGTCCTGTCAACCACCCCCACACAGTTGTTCTCATTTGCCATGCACCTTTCAGAAGGATTTCAGTATTCCTTGCAGTTCCCATCCTCTATTTCATGTTTCTTATGCTGCAGGTAGTTCTTATAGACAGTTCTTGTGCTTGGGTTCTGCAGGAAATGAGCTGCTGTCATAAATTACAACTACTCAGCCAATTCCAGGGTAAAGAGCTCATATTTGGAGGGAACGGTCTCAGAGAATGGTGAGACAAATCATGACAAAAACTAGAACAAAAAAAACGCAAATGTCTTGGAAATATAAACCTGGCTTTCTGACCCAGTGAAACAGACGTTTTGTTTGAAGATGTAGTTCCGTCATCACCAAAACCTATGTGGCTGACTGTGTCCAAAACTGCTTTTAAAAATAAATTGTAGCACAGTAATGACAACTTCTGCTTTTCCTAGTAAAGGGCCACAAGCTCTGCCCTGAGCTGAGAGCAACCAGAAAGCAGCCTGAGGCAAGGAAATACATAAAAATAAACCCAAGCAGGCCCCAGGACTAAGGAGATGGGGACTCCCACCATGAACATCACACCACACCCAGCAAAGACCCCAGGATGGTGACTGCACAACTGTACCCACTGTGGGCTGGGAGAAGCCACCAACCATCAACCTGAGAACCCAAAAGGAGCCTGGAAGGGTGAGCACAGCACCAGCAAAAAGACACTAGCATGGGTTTTTTTCTAAAACCATTTCTATAATAATTTTAAGGATATTATTAATGAGGTAGTAAATGTTTGTATTTTTGTAACTGGATTACTATCTATTTCTTGCATTTTGTTTTAATACAAACTTTCTTGAGAATATATTAAACAGACTAAGAGTGAGTTCTTGTACCTCTTCATGTGGTATGTTCTCTTTTGACTTTAACAGGATTGTATTTTGAACAAACTTCATTACGACAGGAAGCTAGAATGGTTTTCATCTCATTGACTTTAGCAGGTAATGTGAAGTAGTGGTTAATGTAAGTAAAAGAAACATTATATGATGACATCTTTTCATTGCATTTCCAGGAGAAACATTTAGAAAAGAGGGAAAGTGGAAAAATCACAACAGCTTACAATATTTTCCCAGAATATGAGTCACGGTACTTGTAAGATAGTAATGCAGAAAATAAAAATTAATTTTTAAAAGTCTTGAAATGTAAGTAACATTAGTTTCAAAAAAGGAATGCAAACTAAAATTTAGAAAATATTAAACTGCAGTTTATAAAGCTGTAGAAATTAACACAGATTCAATTTTTGGGTGTTTCTGTCTCGACAACTGCTTGGAAGGAGGAACACATTTGGGTAAATTAGTCTGACTGAAGTAAAAAAAAAAAAACACAGGAAAGAAAATTCCTAGATCAAGCTAAGAAAAAACACGAAGATACCTAAATTAGTGTCTTCTTTAATATATGCAGCTCTAAGTTCAAGCTCCATATAGCCAAGGTGTGTTAAAGATGTCTTATTTCTAGAGTTATAATGATGTAGCCATTTATTCCTTGGCGTAATGATTGCAGTAGGAAGTGTCCCTGATGCCGTCATGAGAAAAAATGATCCTCCAGATTAAACTTTTATTTCAGGATAGCATGAGTGCTTTTTGGTCTTCACCTCTGCAACCTCATTAGAAGACTAAAATAAAATAAGAAAGGTTCTAGCTAGCTCCTTCTAAGTTCTGACACTCATCAATTTTAACTTTTGATTTCCTGTAATGCTGAAGGCCTGATACCACAAATATCAATTCCTTGATACTCCACTGCATCATATTTTTTGTAGTCTTTGTCATATAAGCATGCCAGGAATGAAATTACTTTAAATCATGGCAGTATTATATACCTTATCACATAGCTATAAATGACCATGAGAGGTGGCAGGCATGGATAATTG
Source organism: Falco biarmicus (assembly GCF_023638135.1). Taxonomy (NCBI): domain Eukaryota; kingdom Metazoa; phylum Chordata; class Aves; order Falconiformes; family Falconidae; genus Falco; species Falco biarmicus. Next base: position 3,714,973 of record NC_079292.1, on the reverse strand, counting down.
GGTCCATAGCTACTACCATGTCCAAACAAGGAACCTTGTTTTAAACCAGCTGGTGGGTTGGATCTAGATTTTATCAGCATATATGCCTCCCCTGAAGACTATAAACACATGGGCCAGCTTATAAGTGATAGGCAAAGAGCTACTGAGTCTGTTGACTCTGAGTTGTAGAACTTCAGAATACTGCAAGGAAACGATACGTCAGATGGACTTAAATCCATCCTTCAGTGAGATGAAGGCAGTAGCAAGTGTAGGTGTATAAACCCTTACTAGGAGAGTTATGGGAAGCTAAGGCAGTACCTGTGATTTTGTATTGCCATACCACAGACTGTTCCACTGATAATGAGGTGTCTCCCCTACTGAACTCCAGGGAGTTAAGAAGAGATTTCACCTTCTACAATGCAAATTATTTCCATATCTACTTAACTTCCCCCCCCTCCCCCCTCTTTTTTTCTTTCTTTTTTATCTTACTTAAACTTCGTAGAAGCATATAATCATAAAACCATTTAGGTTGGAAAAGAAATTCAATATAATTGAGTCCAACTATTAAACCAGCACTGCCAAGTCCATCACTAAACCATGTCCCTAAGTGCCACATCTACAAGTCTTTTAAACACCTCCAGGGATGGTGACTCAAACACTTCCCTGGGCAGCCTGTTCCACTGCTTGGCAACCCTTTCAGGGAAGTAATTTTTCCTAATGTCCAATCTAAGCCTCCCCTGGCACATCTTGAGGCCACTTCGTGTGGTCCTATCACTCGTTCCTTGGGAGAAGACACCTACCTCCACCTGCTTACAACTTATTGATAAAGATACTAAAAAAACCTGACCCAAATACTGAGCCCTGGGCGCTACCACTTGTGACTGGCCTCCAACTGGATTTAACTCCATCCACCACCCCTCTTTGGACCCAGTCATCTAGCCATTTTTTTACCCAGCAAAAAGTACAAGGGTCCCAAGCCACAAGCAGCCAGTTCCTCCAGGAGAATGCTGTGCGAAACAGTGTCAAAGGCTTTACTAAAGTTCTGAATATATTCTTTTGATTGGAAAGCTCTGTCACACTACATTCATTTGGAATACACAGAAAATTACTTTTGGAGCCAGATGGGATAAAGTGTGCCTTCAGGAAAATCTTAAATATAAAGGGGCTTCATAAGGCTGTTTTATGGACACACACAAACTATCAAAGTTCATAGTTTTTCACACATGGGATTCTGCCTTGATCTCTTCTTTCATATTAAAATGAAAGTTAACCAACAGAAATTACTTCCCCATAGCGAGTGGGGTTTTCCTGGCAGTCATAGACTACTGTTGAAAGCAGCAGTTACTGCTAGGGACAGCAGCTGTATCGTGGCAGTGCTGTGCTCAATTTTATCAATTTTACTTCATCATGTTTCTTCTTTTCACACTTCTAAAGGTGTCTTTCTATGCCAGCTACTTTCATAATAAAAGCCTGACTGTGATCAAGATGTTGAAGCTATTTCTTTATGAATTGCTCACACTGGGCATAGCCTGACATTTGATGCATTTTAGAGGTTGCACCAGAACCAAGAGAATACATTGTAGGACCTAGCTTCCTGTTTCATTTCCTCTATGTGACAGGAGAAGACAAATGAGGGAAATGTGGCAAAAAAAGAATACTCAGGAGGAAAGACATCCTCACCAACAAATGCTGAATTCAGACAAACACCCTTATCCCAAAGAAACTCACAAATTACAAATTTAAAAACTTTAAGGTACAGAAGCTAAAAAGCTTCTCTTTGCCCTTATTGCTTAACTTATTTGTTCCTTACAGTTTTTAGATAGTGACAGAAAGCAAGAATCATTTTTAAAATTGCTGCTATTAACCACAGAGAACTCAACACATTTTCTGTCATACAAGGAGGCATATCCTCATGTGGATTAAAAACATTAAGAAAAGATAGCAGGCTGAGGTTCGCAATGCTACACAGAAAACATTACCCACCAGGTCATTATATAAAAAGCATAGTCCAGAAATACCTGGGGCATACTTTCCTAAAAAAGCAAACACATAATTTTGGTCCACAATCACAAGCAATATAAAAGACAGACACTGGAATGTGTGCTAAGTACTACGCAAAACTCTACAAGTTCTGCAATTTATCACAATAAAAACAACATATGCTTTATACAGTAACAAGAAACTGACTTTACCTAACGTCTGTAACATTTTTATTACACTTTCGTCCAATAATCCATCTGTGATCCTCCTAATGCTCTAAATACTGTAGTATGTTATCACATAATGCTTTACAAATTTGCCTTTTAAAATTAATTTATAACTCAGGAAGAATACTCAAAGTCTCATTTAGAAAAAAAGTTCTATGAAACAAAAATGAAGGAGAAGAAGCCCGTAAGTTTTCTGGCTAAAATTTACAGAGTTTAAAAAAATCAGAAAAAAAAAATAAAAACTGTAACAAAAGTAAATAAAACATTTATTTCAAATAGCTATATTTCATACATACATATTATATGTGTATGCATACATATATATAATACACCTGCACACTCTTAAACTGGTAAGAAATTAGTTTAAAAACTGAGGTCAATTACACTGTAAAAACAGAATCCACATAATATATTTTGATTAAAAGACGACTGTAAATTTACCCCTGCACTTTCCTCCTTATGTTACCCAGTTGTGTTTCCATGGTTACTCAATTTCAGAAATCACTGAGTCTTACTGGAACATGAATAAAGAACATACTTCTTCATCAACACATTTTATGCAAAGATCAACTGGGCGGGATTTCTGAGTAGTACAAAGTAATTTTCCCTTTTTAATTATTTTTTAATTCTTATTTAAATACTACATTAGGCATACATATAAACAAAGCAAACAAGTGAAATAAAATGTAAAAAAAAAATAATTAAATTTGAGTTTTAACTTTAATTTTCATTCCAAATTTGAATAATAACTTTCTCAATTCCTTTCAAAGGTATGTCTGTCTTTATTAAAGATGGTTTTGTCAGTTTCTAGTGCTGACATTAGATAGGGAAAGGAGAGGGAGAGAGAAGTGTTTTATGTTTGACAGAAGCATGGCTTTGCAGCTTACAGAAAGTAATCCAAGCAAGTATTCTTGTCTGAAACTTCATTCTAAAGGCAATTTATTATTTTCATTCCATTGCTAAACAGATCACAATAAAAGTAGATTTGTTCAACTTAGCTGAAATCTGAGTGTTGTAGGATGCACACAGATAACAAGCTACCTGTAAATTTGGCTTGTCATGATACAGATGGATGGAGAGAATCTTTCTTTTTCAGAGATACTATTTTCAAAGCACTACACATTTAAAAAATTCCTTCCATTCTGAAGGGTTAGTACAGATAAAGAAAGAGGGCGAGACTACAGAATCACTGCTTTAAGTAGCTAAAAGACTCAGGTTAATTGCTTCCTCCTTTTCTTTCCTAAGAGCATAACCTATATGAGTGTATTTATTTATACGTTATTTTGCAAGCACAAAAAATGCCTTTTTAAGTCTAGTCTTTCAATGTAAGCCAACTACATTTTCCTTTTAAAAGGACAGGCTTATTTACAACTGCAGTTATTGCAATTCATGTATTATTCCCTCTCCACGGTTACAAAAATAGGTAAATAAGAAGAAGACTATTGATAACTGACTAGAGAGAAATAAATCAAGAAAAATATATTTTTTGCAGTAATATGCCAGCAACAGAAATACTGGAAAAAAATGGGTCAAATGATATACCACTATTATATATATATATACATATACATATATACACACACACACACACCGGGTCTTCTGATGTACGCTTTCTCTCAAAGGTACTCTTTACTATATCTTTCATATTTACCATGGTAACATTTAAGTACTAAAATGACTTGTCAGTAGTTTAGCTATAGTTAGAAAAAAGTGGTGGTTGAATATTAGAATCATGGAGTCACATAATGGTTTAGGTTGGAAGGGACCTTTGAAGACCATCTTGTCCAACTCCACTGTCAAAGCCCCATCTGACCTGGCCTGGAACACTTCCAGGGATGGGGAACCTACAGCTTCTCTGGGCAACCCGTTCCAGTGTCTCACTACCCTCATCACAAAGAATTTCTCCCTTAGGTCCAGTCTAAACCTACCCTCTTTCAGTTTAAAAGTGTAAAACCATTGCCCCTTGTCCTGTCACTACAGGTCCTTTATTATAAGCCTTTTGAAGCACTGAAAGGCCGCAGTAAGGTCTCCTTAGAGCCTTCTTTTCTCCAGGCTGAACAATGCCACCTCAGACTGTCTTCATAGGGGAGGTGTCCCACCACTCTTGACAATTTTCATGGCTTTCCTCTGGACCTGCTGTAAGAGGTCCACATCTTTTTTGTGCTGTGGGCCTCAGGGATAGATGCAGTACTCGGGTAGGATCTCATCAGTGAAGAGCAGAATTGGTGAATTACCACCCTCGACTTGCTGGCCACCCTTCTTTTGATGCATCCCAGGATACCATTGGCTTTCTGGGCTGCACATTGCTGACTTATTTCCAATTATGTATCTATCAGTATCCTTACGTACTTCACTATATGGCTGCTTTCCATCTTTTCATCTCCTGACTGTATGGATATTGGGAATTGTCCAAACCCAGGTGCAGGACCTTGTACCTGGCCTTGCTGAACTTCATGGTTCACATGGGTCCACTCCTCAAGTCTGTCAAGGTTCCTCTGGATGACATCCTTTCCCTCAAGCAAATCAACTGTATCATTTGGCTTGGTGTCATCTGCAAACCTGCTGTAGGTGCACTCCATTCCATTGCCTATGTCACTGATAAAGATATGAAATAATATTGGTCCCAGTATGGACTCTCAAGGGACACCACTCATTTCTGGTTTCCCTTTGGACACTGAGTCACTGACTATAACTCTTTGGACATGGCTATTCAGCCAGTTCTTTATCCATCTAAGAGTCAACAAAACCCACATATCTCCAATTTAGCAGCAAGAATGTTGTGGGGGATCATATCAAAGGTCTTACAGAAGTCCATGTAGATGACATCCATGCCTCTTCCCTTTTCCACTGAGGCAGTCACCACATTTTAGAAGACCACTAGATTAGCCAGGCACGATTTGCCCTTGATGAAGCCATGCTGGCTGTCTCTGATCACCTCCCTGTCTTCCACAGGTTTCAACAAGTGATCCAGGAGATTGTGCTCCATCATCTTATCAGGCATGGAGAGTGAGACTGACTGGTCAGTAGACCCCAGGGTCTTCCTTTTTACTCTTTTTAAAAACAGATGTGGTGCTTCTTTAACCCAGTAAATTTTTCCAGTTACTGGGGATTTTGTCTGACCACCACAACTTTTGAAATGTGATTAAGAGTGGCTTGGCAACTACATCAGCCATTTCCCTCAGGACCCTGAGATGCAGCTCATGGGGTCCCATGGACTTATGTATGTTCAAGTTGGTCTAAAAGCAACCAGTTGTTCAAGGTGCTCTCAAAACCTGATCTCCTACTATGGGAAGGACTTAATTCCCCCAGTCCCTGCCCTGAGGTTCAGGGACTTGAGAGATGTGGAAAAAGAGATTACCATTGAAAATCGATGCAAAAAAGCCCCTAAAAAAACAACCAACCAAAACACCAAATGATCCTCCGTTCTATCTAATGTCTACAAAATAACCATACGTATTATTCACCCTGTTAAGAAAATCAGAATTGGTATCTTTTCAGCTGCACAAGTAGCTACATGACACAAATAAAACTACCAAGAAAGTACACAAAATCTCAGCTCCAAGCATTCCAAATAGCCCAATAAATAAAGGTCCAGTCTGCTAACTCAATTCCAAATAAACTTTTATCACTTCCCTACCACCATATTCAATTTGCAGCGCTTACTTGTTCTCATTCTAGTCCACAAAACTTCTAATATATTTGCATAAAAAATGTAACACATTCATACAGGCTCAAAATACCACTGAAGGAAATGTGTTAGGATTTTATCAACCTGAATCTGCCTCAAGGGTCAAGCTTATGTCCTTTTATGTAAGACAAAAATCAGTTCTTACAGAAAGCAGAAATAGCTGACTGGATCAAAAGTCAATTGATACTTCAAGGACTGAGGAGATTTTTTGTTTGGTTGGGTTGGGGTTTTTTTTTTCTGGGTTGGTTTTTTTTTTGTGTGGGGGGTTTTTTTGGTGTTTTGTTTTTTGGTTGGTTTTTTTTTTCACTTCTCTTGTCAATGCTTGGTTTTCATTTCAATAAAAAAGGAACTTGAAATTTTATTTCATAGTTCTCTTCAGAGATGTCAGGGCTGGAAACTGTTAATAAATCAGGATGCTCAGTCTTCAGCAGAATGTTACTTAAGTGTGACAAGGGAGACTCAGCATCTTCCAAGGCAGCACTACACTTTAGAGAGATGTATCTCCAAGACCCTTCTGGATAACTTCTTTCAGCACTATCAGCTGAGAAACTGTATTGACAAATGAAATTAAGACTCTACGGTACTCTATGTAGATTCTTATGTGTCATGAGGCTCCCATCAGTGTGGTGGCTGAACCACAGTGCCACCGTCACCTCCAGTGGCACAGAAAATAACATCCATCACATGCAATGCACTGTCCCAACTGCCTACAAACATGCAATAGGAACAAGGGAAAGAAAAGGAAAGATGACAAATCACTTACCACAATTATTGGACAAAGTCAGTTCTGGCCCACTGAAGAGGCCGTTAGTGCCCCGGTGCCATCGGCGGGGCTGGGGGCGGCCTCTGCGAGGCGCGGCCGGGGCTGCCTTGGGCCGGGCACGGCCGGTTCCAGCCGGCTCCGGCCCACCTGCCATAGGGCTCCACAGGCCTGCGTGGCAGCGCATCTGGGAAATTTATTTAAGCAAGGCAAAACCACCAGAGACCGGTGAAGAGGGCGGGAAAAAAAACGCGTGAGAAACAGCCCTGCAGACAGCAAGGGCAGAGAAAAGGGGGAGGAGGAGGTGCTCCACCGGCTGGAGCAGATATCCCCCTGCCGCCCCTGGAAAGGACCGTGGTGAAGCAGATTGCCCCTCTGCAGCCCAGTGAGAGCACCGTGGTGGAGCACACATCCACACTGCAGCCCATGAAGAAGCCCCATCCCAGAGCAGGCGGGTATTTCCTGGAGACACTGTGGCCCTTGCAGAGCCCATGTTGGCACAGGTTTATCCTGAAGGACTGCAGACTATGGGAAGGAACCACGCTGGAGCAGGGGCAAAGTGTGAAGAAGGAATTTGAATTTTAGCTTTCAGCTTCTGATTCAAAGAAGGTATACATTTTTCTTTAGAAAATACCATGCTGCACATGACTTCAAAACATAATTAAAAAGCAACAACTTCAAAACTTTTATTAGACAACAAAAAAAGCAGCACATAGAGAAAAACATATTAGATCTCTAAGTAAATTATTTGGCCAGCTGCCCTATACTGGTTTTTTTACATGAAGGGAAAGCTGTAAGGAATTAAGAGGCTTTTGTGAAATAAACTTGGTGGAAGGAGCTCATAGCACAGGAGAAGAAAGTAAGAGTCATCAGCAAGTTCAACATGCTAGGAAGGAATAAGAATTTTGCTTCCACACTAGTAATTGATTAGACAAGGGTAAGTACATTAAAACTACTTAATGGAAGATGCAATAAGGTCAGCTACAATTCCATCAGGGTCCAAATAGGAGTAAATTCCAAGAAACTAGTAGCTTACCACAACCTTCAAGCGGTCCCTCTAGGAAAATCACATCAAGTATTTCATGTTAAGGAAAAAAAAAAATAAACAAAAATCACTTCCATGTAATAAATAGTATTATAGGAAGAATAAGGCTAAAATCAAGAGGCTGGGCCTCAGGACTTTTTCCAAAGTGGTGTCGTTATTTTAAAAGATCTGAGCGCCAAGATGTTGATGACAGCTTCATTTTTCCATTAACTCCTTCTTTGGTTTACTTTGCTTATCATAATTTCTATTTTAAGTTACTAAAAGGGAGCTAGCGACACATTTTATTCATTAGAAGGAAAGTTTGCCAAGAGGAGATATTTCTACAGCACAGTTATTGAAATATTAAGCCAGGACGACCATTAAACCAAACAACTAAGTCTACAAATGACGAAGAAAAATAATATGTTTTTTGCATAGACTCATATTTAAATGTCAGTGACACCATGACTTTCCAAGTCCCATTATAAGTCTATCCTTCTTCAAAATGCTTTGGAAGTATCACTTCTCTGCATCTGGTTTTCTTCCCATATGTCTAAGATACCTGCAAGTACCAGTTTGGACATTTTGCTTCCTCCATTATGTCCAGAGAATGAGTCTATCAATGACAAGCCCTAAATATAAAACAGTGAGCAACCAAAATGTCCATCCTTTTGGGAAAGCAATTCTATTCAATTTGGTTCTTTACAGTAAAAATGGCGGGGTGGGGGTGGGGTGGGAGCAGATAATAAGATAATAATTAGATGGGAAAAGACAGGAAATAATTCCAAACCCATGCATTTAAAAAAAATATCTCAGCATAGTTCAATAATGAGCAGAAAATTACATATGTTAAATATGAGAAAGCATTGGCTTTAACATTGTTGATTCAGAGTTTTAAGGGTTAATTCAGCCCAAGTGTTAATACAGCCTCATCTACAAGAGATGAAACAGTGTATCAGCAAGGACATTTGATACAATTACAGTCTTTGGTACTTATCCACCTCAGTCTGTAACTCAGCCCGAGGCTAGTAGAAATAAATAATGCTTTAAATAGTAAATTGAAAATCACTAATTTTTAAAAGATAAGTTTCTCTCCATGTTATTACTCTTATGAATTATTAAAACTGCCATAACACACACTTTTGTTATATTATTGCTTACTATAGGTTTTTGCATTATAAATTCATCTTGAATAGTAAGACCTACCTGATAATTTTCTTATTATTTTATATCAGTTTTTCATTTTACCCATTAGATGCTAGCCAATTTCTGCAGGTAAAATTTTAAGGCAAACGAAAAGATACTCCTCAATTATAACTCATTTTCTTTGAGTGTATCAAAGTCATAATCCTTTGATACACAGAAACTCCTTACTCTGATTCAAGGTGACAGTGTACCTTCACAGTTCCACTAACTGTCATGATTCCAAACAGCTCCTGGTCTGCTCCGCAAGAAAACAGACCTAGGTGAGACTGCAGACTACAAGTTTCTGTATTCTCACTGGTATTTGATGTACTTATTAACAAGACACATGAGAGGCTACTCCTCACGTCAACTGGTGGAACTTAACTAATAAAAACAACATGTAAGAGAGCCAAGAATAGCCCTGTTTTCAGTAATAATTAAAGTTATTGATACTTCACCTTGATATCATTTTATCCAAATATGACATCTTTTCTTGCAGATAAATCCCAGTATTTCATGACAAGTATGACAGGTACATATATAACCCATCTAAAACCAATGCACATTTGTAGCGGTCTATTTTAAACACCAGAGCTTGTGCTTTGTTTATTGTAACATGCATGTTTGCATCAAAAAACAAGGTTACTGACACAAAATGTTTTTGAAACATACGAATTTGGCTTTTTTTACTCAAAATGAGCAGCATTAGTATCTACAAGTCAGTATGAAATCTTACTATTTTCACTTGCTTCAACATCTGCCTGGGCCCCAAGAAAAATACTCAGCTATGTTAAATAGCTCTCTAATAAAAGCAGGTTTTTCTCATTAACAGTCAATTTCTTCTCACTGACTTTGAGACAAAGTTCTAAGTAAAATGTCCTAATTATTAGAATTATGGAAAGATAACTTCCATTTATGAAAATTAAATAATTTAGTAACTTGTATATAGTTAATAGTTAATGAAGCATAATAAATATTACACTAATTACACTGTAAGTCCATAGAAGATAATATGCCAAAGCAATTCACAGCCATCATTTGCTACAAGGACAAGGCTAAATTTTCACAACAGTAGTCAACTCTCCAACCAGATATGAGGGATTAATTCTTAGTATTATTGTTATTGCTAGTGAGAGTTATTTTTTTTACAAAGTCTTATTTTTTTATAATACACAGCAATATTTTAGACACCCTCTAAATAGCTAGCAGTATGAAAGAAAAACTGGAAGACTAATAAAATTTATGAAAAAATCACATCAAAAGATCTGTTTATAGAAGATGAGGAACAAAATGAGTATTTTGCAGAAAACATGTATTAGACAGCCCTTAATTTTCCTTTAAGTCTTCTGAAGAAACTAAGCCACTGTCAACTGAAATAATACCATGTTTTCTCAGTGTTGGTCATTATTTTATATACAGCAGGAACCATCACATCTCTACCTACAAATTAGGTACTTCAGTGTGAACCCAAACACTAAAAGCTTTTCTTCCCCTTCTCTCCCTTCCTCAAAGCCAGTAAGAATCAAGTCTTTACTGTCAGCCTAGATTCACAGTGATGTTTTGCCACTTAAGGAAGCAGGTCCCTCATCTTTGCTTTCTGCCAAAGGACATCCTGCACCAGGTAGGAAACCAAATACTCATGCCAACTCCAAGACATTACGTTCCTGCCAGTGCAGAAACTGGATCTTTGTTCTATGTGAGCAGGCAGAAGCCATGTCATCCAAGAACCCACACCCTTCCTACTGGTAAAAGGACACCATGCACTCTGGCAGCATCACAGCAGCCCTTGCTGTCTCCAAAAGGACCAGCTGCAGCCCAGTCCCAGCAGCTGAGGAGGTGCAGATGCCAGCCTGCAAGTGACAGGTCTGCAGCGGCCCAAGAGCAACGAGTAGGAGCCGTCATGAATCAAAGGAAACAGACTCCAGCAGTGCTCAGAGTAATCAAAATGGGCAGTTCCTCGCCAGTGAAACATTACTGTTCATGGGGCTGAATTCATGAAAGCCTCACAATTTTAATAAAGTTGGCACATGCTTCAAGTCCTGATCTGGGACATGTCACTTCTCTTCTGACTCAGGTTATGAGACCGATAATGTAGCTCACATTAGTATACTAATCTTCCTCCATGTGCATGGTATCAATTTAGTCATACAATAATAGAAAGAATCAAATAGCCTTCTCTTTTGCTATAGATAATTACACATCAAGCAAAATGAATCTTTAAGAGGTATCCTTACATGGTAAGGTTTTCAGACTGTATGAAACTTAGGAAAAAAAATGCAAGAAAATGTTTTAGTAAGAAGACAATGACTAAAGAAAGACTTAGGAATATGCTTAATGTTTAAATATGTAAAAAAAAATGTGTATATAAATATAATATTTTATGCATTAGTGTTTGTGCCTATTTTATTAATTATGTTTTATATTATTTATTTATGTTTATATAATTTATCATAATGATAATTTATAGGTTCATACATATACGTGATTTTTCAGTGAATGTGTGTCTATTCCAAAAAAAAGCATCCTCTTTACAGAATTCTAACATCTTATTAGAAGTTTCTATTGCATATTTTTTTTACAAAAATAGTTATTGAAGTTTCCTTGTCTTCCCAAATGTTCTGTTTTTATAGTGTTATACTGGAAGATATCTTGTCAGGAATTATTATGCAAAATCTTCCTTTGAATCATCCAGTGGCAGAATGAGCATCATTCCTTTGGTAATCACTTCCACCAATTTACAAAGGAACCGTACTACAGCATCAAGTTAATAAAATAACAAAATCCATGCCAAATTAATTATGGCCACATCCTGAAAGATACATAACTACTTGCACACATACACATATATTGATACATATATTTATACAGACTAAATTATGTGTACTTCCTTCTAATACACCAAGTCAGTCAGGACTATATCTCTAAATACTTATAGAGAACTTTGCCTTAGATTGTACTCACTGTTTCTTAAACCATCCAGACAAGCAGAAAACTCAGGAATTTCCTTGATGTTCACTGAAATTTTTGTACAAGCTCTAGAATCCCCCTAAATCAAATGGGACTTTGGTCCAACAAATGTATTCTATTATTGCCTATGAGTACTAAAATTGTGCTTTAATTACATTCCATTGATGTCTACGACTCAAAAAGCCACTGCTGTGTCTGAGGGACAAGTTTTGTAGTCAGAACCCAAAGAATCTACTGAATTCAAGGAAGATTTTGAGCAGAATATTTGTGCTCTTGTTTTTTCCTTCTTTTCTCTCTGGGGGCAGGGGGAGAAGAATAAAATGGCTGAAACTGTTAAAATAAGTAAATCCTACACAAATGGTTTTCCTAATACTATGGCTGCCTTCATGCATGGTAGTCATTGGCTCATAGGAGCAGACTGTGAATCTGTGAATCTACACAGACTGACATATTTTCTTTAGCACTGAAAATCTGGTGGATGTAGCAGATCCATGATAGGATGTAGTCAGGAATTGTTTACCATCCCAGGCTCAGAGAATACAAGGTCTACACAAGGAAATACTTTTACTTGTCACATTCAAGAAAAACATCCAGTCATAACACAACTAGGGAGACAGCCAGAGTAGGCTGTGCTCCAGCTTATTTCCCTGGCATCTCCTTTACAGGAGTAGTAGCAGTGAAGGAGGAGTAGCATTGACTTACTGTATCTCTATGGCCACTAGAGAAGTTAAAATTGTAGGACAAGGCCTCAAGGACAAGAGTCCAAGTACTGATAGCCTGATGAATAGAGACTTGTTAGAATTTGTAGGGCACAAGCCCTGGGAGCAAAGGAACAAGCTAACTGCAGACCCCTGAGCCATCACAGCTGAGGAGGCAACCAGACGGACAGAGAAACAAGTAGCCAGATAAGGGAACGGATGGCGCCGATATGTGACTTTGTTAATCAAGAAAGCCGCATAGAAAGAAACTCCCTAATTTTGGAATAGAAATTATTGCTATGTCAAGATAAACTAATAAGTTCCTATTATTCTAACGGTGTGCCTTAAATATCAACCAATCGGTGTTTTTTTCGCTTAAGATTTAACCAATCAGTGTGTAATATGTAGAAGGTAGAAATGTATATAATTGTAAGAAAATCACTAATAAAGGGACATTTGCTTGCATCAAGCTGCGTCCCGTCTCTTCATTCGCCGCATAAAATAGGGGACTATCCTGCATTTATCATCTCTTCTGCATGGGAGATGGTCAAATGGGGACTTTCATTCTCACTACTAATCTCGTGATGAACTCACTGAAACGGACGGATTCCCCAAATGTCTTATATGACACACTCCAGTTTTCGTTAGCAGTGCAGAAATGAACACTTTGGAATGGAAAATGATAGCCATCTTATGCAGATTTGCATTGGTAACCTCCTGAGCTAGAAAATATGAATGCCACATTCCTGGCAGTGGACTATGAAGTCAGGCCGACTCTGCCAGAAAGGAAGAAAGGAAGTCAAGTAGCTAAAAAAAAAGTCTGGTTTCAAAATCATGAGCCTGAAAATGACTTGTTTAGTTCCTGCAGTCACTGGACCATGTCCAGAAGAAAATAGATAGCTGTTTACAGTAATGCAACAACTCTTGAAAGCCTTTCTAAGACTGTCTTCTTTCCTCTTGATCAAAACTCTTGTTATGGTCTGCCCCTTTCCATGAGGATACTTATTCTTTTAGTAATGCTGCCAACAGTTACAAGATGTTCCATTCTTGGCTCTACAGCAAATATATTCATTTATTAATCAAAGGGAACAGTCTCCTTGGCGCTCTGCTTTTCAGATCTACTGATATTTGAACCAAAAAGATAAGGAGGGGAAAAAAATTCATAGGAAGCTGTCAGAAGCCAGAAAGTAAGGGGCCATAAAAATGTTCAATAGGTTGCACTAATATTCTGAAAGTTTCCTGTTTGATGCATGTGGATATGGCTTCCTCAGACTGAATTCCCTTTGATCTCTAAAAAAAAAAAATGACTCAAAGAATATTACTTCTTCTGATGCAGAAATGTCAGGAGGAGTAGGAGACGGAGAAGGAGTAAAACTGACTCATCTTGAGAGTCAGATTCAGCAAACTCTAGATATATTATCCATCAAGAAAACTCTAATCAAAAATATGAACAATAGATTGTGTCACATGGGTGATGAACAAGGAATCTGAACTAGCTGGATGCAGGGTCACTAAAAGTACCAGTCTATTGTACTAAAAGAGGACATTTTCATGTGATTAGAGATGATGCAGTTATTATAGCTTTCCATCTCTTGTAGTTAGATGAGCAGGTAAGATTACAGTAGTTTCAATACAAGAAAAGCAGAAAAGGAAGCTATTGAAGATGATCATCTATATTCCCAAAGAAAGGAGGGAAACAAGCGGCGGGGCCGGGCGGGGGGGGTGAGGGGGATGGGCGGGGAGGAGCAGAGGGCAGGGGGAGCGGGGAGGAGGAATGCAGGAAGTTTACTAGTTAAAAAAAAAAACAAACAACCAACGTAAAAGATGAAGAAGAGGGAGAAAAAAGAAATACACTATTCTGACCACCTGCTGCTTTAGACTGAGACAAAACATCAATCACCAGCCAACAGCAACGCCTAAGAAAATTTCAATGTCTGTTGGCCATACCACACCACAACAGGACTCTGTCCCCTGTAACTGCTGCAGAGAGAATCAGAAGGATAATAATCACATTTAAAGTAATTACAAAAACAATGGTCTTGGAGATCTCTAATTACCAAACATTTGCTCAAGATCAGGGCACAGTCTATTTGCAAACTATATGATGCCCCATAGCTTCATATTCAATTAGAGCACACTACTACAACAGAAACACAACGGAGCTTTGAAAACCTACTGGGTCCTCTGACCAAGAACATTTGTGTAATATGGCCAACAGGTTGGAGGGAAGGGATGCCATTCAGAGGGACCTTGACAGGCTTGAGAGGTGGGTCCATGAGAACCTCAAGTAGGTTGGGGCAATCATAAGCTGGGCAGAAAATGGATTGAGAGCAGCACTGACTTAGGGGTGTTGGTCGACAAGAAAGTCAACATGGCCCAACAACGTGCACCTGCAGCCCAGAAAGCCAACTGTCTCTTGGGCTACATCAAAAAAGTGTGGCCAACACATTAAGGGAGGTGATTCTCTCCCTCTACTCTAATCTCATGAGACACCACCTGGAGTTCTGTCTTCAGATCTGTGGCACCCAACATAAGAAAAAATGGACATTTTACAGCAGGTCCAGATGAGGGCCATGAATATTATCAAAGGGCTGGAACACCTTCCCTATGTAGACAGTCTGAGAGAATTGGTGTTGTTCAGCCTGGAGAAGAGAAGGTTCAATGTGGACCTTATTGCAGCTTTTCAATAATTGAAAGGGGGTTATAATAAGGGTGGAGACTTTTTACAAGGGTATGTAGCGAGAGGACAAGGGGCAATGGCTTTAAACTGAAAGTGGATAGATCTAAATTAGGTATTAGGAATAACATCTTCACTGTGAGGCTGGTGAGGCACCGGAACAAGTTGCCCACATTAATTATGGATGCCCCATCCTCCGAAGTGTTTAAGGCCAGTTCAGATGGGGTTTTGATCAACCTGGCCTAGTGGAAGGTGTCCTAGTCCACTGCAAGGGGGTTGGAACTAGATGATCTTCAAGTTCCCTTTGAATCTAAATATATCTATTTTCCTATGATTCTGTGATATTACAAGAATACTTCGCTTTTCTGCGCCCAGGAGACGTGTTCATTGAAAGCAAGCTAAAAAGCAGCTAAACCAGGAAGAGGCTGGTGTACATGGGTTTTTTAAACCCAAGGGCACTGAGGGAGCTGGTAGAGGAGCTTGCCAATCCACTCTCCATAATTTATCCACAGTCCTGGCAAACTGGAGAGGTCCCAGAAGACTGGAGGCTAGCCAATGTGATGCCCACCTACAAAAAGGGCAGGAAGGAGGATCTGGGGAACTACAGGCCTGTCAGCCTGACCTCCAGGCCGGGGAAGGTTATGGAGCAGAACACCTTGAGTGCCATCATGTGGCATGTGCGGGACAACCGGGGGATCAGGCCCAGCCTGCATGGGGTTATGAAAGGCAGGTCCTGCTTGACAAACCTGATCTCCTTCTACAACCAGGTGACCCACCTAGCGGATGAGGGAAAGGCTGTGTTGTCTTCCTGGACCTTAGTGTAAGCCCTTGGCACCATCTCCCATAGCATTCTTCTGGAGAAACTGGCTGCTCATGGCTGAGCAGCTGAGGGAAATGGGCTCATGTAGTCTGGAGCAGAGGAGACTTGGGGGAGGTCTTAGTGCTCTCTACCTGATCAGGAGGCTGTAGGCAGGTGGGGGTAGGCCTCTTCTCCAAGATAACTTGCGACAGGACAAAAGGAAACAGCCTCAACTTATGCCAGGGGAGGTTTAGATTGGATAGTAAGAAAAGTATTTTCACTGAAAGGGCGGTGAAGCATTGGTCAGGTTGCCCAGGGAAGTGATGGAATCACACTTAGCAGCATGGCTTAGCGGTGGACTTGGCAGTCCAGGTTTCAGTCGGACATGATGATCTCAAAGGCCTTTTCCAACCTAAACGATCCTACGATTCTAGGAGGCATTATTCCCTATGTGTCTCTGATTCCAAATTGTTTACAGCACTCCTCATGAAGAAATAAAGCAAAGATAGTACATATATAAAAAAGAAACAGAAGAGAAAAAAAAAATAATGGATAAGAAACAGAAGCTTCTAATAACAGCAGGAAAAAAAGTTTGTATTTGAATATTTAAAGATATCTTTATTGTATCTCACAAACAAGTATCTTTTCCTTCTAATCTTCACACTAAGTTTGCCTCCTAAAACTAATTATGCATGTGATCAAATTCAAACAAAGTAGTTTAATTACCTCTTTTGGCACTAATTTATAGCCTCTAGATTCTTCCTAATTAAGAACCCTAAGCACTGTTTCAATCTTCTCCATCATACCTCTATCACCTGGTGTGATTCATACCTGCTAATTCCCTTCAGACACTAATGCTATATATCAGAAAGACATTTCCTAGGATAAAAGTGAACTTTTAAACTATGTAAGAGTTAAATGGAAGAGGTTTATATGCCAAAATTTTATCCTTAAACAAAGCATCACTATTCCTGTATTATATACATAGTCAATGCTCTGAAAAAGTCTGCAATTCAACTTCAAAATATTTTCGACTTCTCAAACATGGTGGCTTAAAACAACTGTTTTTCATTGATTTGCTATTTTTTCACTGAAACACCATTTTCTATTGCTGAAATCCTTACAATGGTATTCTCCTGTGTATTTGTGTGTGTGTGTGTGTGTGTGTGTGCAATGAAGCATTTTTAAATCTTATATGCCTTTTTTTTACAAGGCAATGCTTTAAATTCAATGCAATATACAGTCCTTTTTCATAAGGAGCCTGAAACAGATGAAGGGGTTCTTTACAGCAGCTGGGATATGTTTAATGTACCTAGTGTGAATTGCTATTCTTATCAAGGAAAAGCATAGAAATTTCACCTGAATGAAGTATGCTGGAATAGGCCAAAATTAACAGAAATTTTTTCTTACTTTTGCCAGTCTTGATTTTAAACAAATACAAATTTTGTAAGTCTAGGTATTTTTTAAAGCCACAGCAATTAAAATGCAAAATGTAAAGCTTTAAATGTTAATAAACACAGTAAATCTAGATTTGATAAATGGAAGGAAGACTGTGTTTGTTTCATTAGAACTAAAAGGTCTTCTACTGGCAATACTCTATTGTGTTACAATTTCTTATAGGAAAATATTTTTATCATTCATAAATGATCCAAAATAAAACCCTAGATCTTCACATGTGCTGCTACAGGACTTCTATAACAATCATTCAGAACAAGCTGAAATAAGAGATACCAACATTTAAATAAATGTTATTACACTTGGTAGAACTTTACTTTTCTCATTTTAAAAAAAAATTTACATAATTCTACACTACCACATGTGGGTGGAGTAGGAGTTCAAAACAAATGAGTCAATATTTTTCTTCAGGAAAAATACCATTAGCAGAGCATTCATGAGTAATCATATAATCACAGGCAACTGTCCCAGACCCATAATATATGACGACAGGCACGCTTTAAAGAAATAGCTCAGACAGAGAGAAAGCTCTCAGTATGGAAAAGCCAAGATGTTATTCCAAAAACAATGAATAAAAACTTGACAAATTTCCTGCAACCAATTATAACACAGTCCCCTCAGCTGTAAAATGAGATTATTAACATTCCTGCTCTGCCAATCCTTAAATCTTTTCCCTAGTCATACTTGAAGTTCTTCAGTGCAAGAACTTTCCTCTTACCCTTTTAACTAGAGTCTGCCACACTGGGTTCTGTTATATTCTGCTGAAGAACAGGAAAGGCAACTAAAAACACAAAGTCCCATTTTATTATGTTGTAAGGGTTAACGCTTTAGAATTGCTTAAGTTAAATGACCAAAACTGCTGTTTATTTTTCACCATCTCTTGGATGTAGACATTTATGCATAACATACATAAAAAAAGGCAGGAAAGACTAGTTTAAATATATTATTTCATTCTGTAAAAAATTAGAAAAATCTAATCTACTATAAAATTTCCAGCTTGCTTTTTGCATGAAAGATTTGGAGAACATCTTTCTGTCAAACTTACTTAGAATATTTTGCAGTAAATTAGCAGAAAGCATGCATAACTGCAACCAGAACAATCACTGAATGGAATTCAATATAAATTTAGAAATGACTGCATTTCTTTCAGTGATGATACTTTACTACCACCTTTTAAACGACAAAGCCTTTGTGCCATGGCGTGGCAAAATGGAAACACTCTAAAATGGTAAAACAGTCTGGATATGAGCAGTCAAGTAACAGCTTATTCCTACATATTTCCTACACAATAGAAACAGTGGGCCCTTCTAAAGTCTTATTTCTCTGTCATCCTTTCCCTTGTAGACTTATCCCTCCCTTTAGACCTCTGCAGCCCTGTGACCCCCTAAACACCATATTGCTCTGTGGAGGAATTATAGAGGAATGAAGGCAGGTTAATTATCATTGGTAATATACAGCTGTGGGCTGGCTTCAGGGGTGGTGGGTTAGCTGATGTGGATAAGGTGCAGTTGTGGCTGGTTCCTGCTGAGTAGTTAAATAGCTCTAAGGGGTATGGAAGAGGAGTATGGGATGAAGAGAGTCCTAGAAGAAGCAGAAGGGAGACACACTCATGAGTCTCCATGTCCTTCAGAGAGATTACTATTGACTTCAATGTGTCTTTCTGGATATGGGTAATCAGATAAAAGTACTTGTAACTTGTGCCTAATGCAAACCAGCAAATGTGATTTTTGGTATTCATAGAATCGTAGGATCGTTTAGGTTGGAAAAGGCCTTTGAGATCATCATGTCCGACTGAAACCTGGACTGCCAAGTCCACCGCTAAGCCATGCTGCTAAGTGTGATTCCATCACTTCCCTGGGCAACCTGACCAATGCTTCACCGCCCTTTCAGTGAAAATACTTTTCTTACTATCCAATCTAAACCTCCCCTGGCATAAGTTGAGGCTGTTTCCTTTTGTCCTGTCGCAAGTTATCTTGGAGAAGAGGCCTACCCCCACCTGCCTACAGCCTCCTGATCAGGTAGAGAGCACTAAGACCTCCCCCAAGTCTCCTCTGCTCCAGACTACATGAGCCCATTTCCCTCAGCTGCTCAGCCATGAGCAGCCAGTTTCTCCAGAAGAATGCTATGGGAGATGGTGCCAAGGGCTTACACTAAGGTCCAGGAAGACAACACAGCCTTTCCCTCATCCGCTAGGTGGGTCACCTGGTTGTAGAAGGAGATCAGGTTTGTCAAGCAGGACCTGCCTTTCATAACCCCATGCAGGCTGGGCCTGATCCCCCGGTTGTCCCGCACATGCCACATGATGGCACTCAAGGTGTTCTGCTCCATAACCTTCCCCGGCCTGGAGGTCAGGCTGACAGGCCTGTAGTTCCCCAGATCCTCCTTCCTGCCCTTTTTGTAGGTGGGCATCACATTGGCTAGCCTCCAGTCTTCTGGGACCTCTCCAGTTTGCCAGGACTGGTGATGAATGTTCTTAGTAGTTCCTAGTAGTGTGTCCTGGTTTTGACTGGGACAGTTAAATGTCTTCCTAGTAGGTGGCACAGTGCTGTGTGTCTGATTTAGTATGAGACTAATGTTGATAACACACTGATGTTTTAGTTGTTCCTCAGTAGTGCTTACTCTAAATCAATGACTTTTCAAGTTTCCCATGCTATGCCAATGGGCAAGTGCACAAAGTCAGTAGGGGGCAGAGCCAGGACAGCTGACCAGAGCTAGCCAAAGGGATATTCAGACCATAAAACGTCATGCTTAGTATATAAGCTGGACAAAGTTGGCTGGGAGCTGCTGATCACTGCTTGGGGACTAGCTGGGCATTGGTCAGTAGTTGGTGAGCAATTGTATTGTGCATTTTCTTGGGTTTGGGTTTTTTTAGTTTTTTCTCCTTCAATTTTTTTCCTCTCTCTCCCTCTCCTCTTCATTACAGTTGTTGTTTTTGTTGTTATTATTATTATTTTATTTCAACCATTAAACTTTTTTTATCTCATTCCACATGTTTTACCTTCTTACGGTTCTCCTCCACATCCCACTGGGCGGGGAGGGGCAGGGAGTGAGCAAGCAACTATGTGGTACTTAGTTGTGGCTGGGGTTAAACCAGGACATAGTGTCACAGGCTCTGCCCTGAGCTGAGCGCCCCGCGCTCAGGGCTGGCCTGGCCTGCTTTCAGCACCTGCCTTAGGGCCACCTGTCTATTCCCCCCCTTGCCTGGACATGCCTCCATGGAAGGGTCTGGCAAACACAGTTTCTTAGTTGCTGTTTAAGAAACAAGAGCCCATGGAGGGAGCTGAGCCTGGGGAGGGGGTCACCTCACCCCTCAACTGGGAGCAGCCAGAAGGCAGCAGCATAGGGAGCACACTGAAATAACAAGCAGTAGGCTCCACTGCTGAGGAGGAAGGAGTTCAACAAACATTGAAATCTTCCCAGCAAAGATAAGCATCCTGCAGTCTCCCCATTATCCCTCCTACCACCCCTCTGCCTCGGGAGAACTGACAGCATTGACCCAGAGGGGGGCTGGAAAGGTGAGCACAGCACCTGAGAAAAAGGAAGAAATTAGCAACTTCTCCTGTATAACAAGTTTAAGAGTAATTTTATTTAGAAGAATTTTCTGTATTAATTCAGACCTGTTTTTCTGAACCTGCTTGCTGTCCTCTGATTAGATTGCTAAGATTTTAAATACACCAGTAGTAAATTCTTGGGTCCATGTATGGTATGTTACCTTTTGCCAATAATATTTTGAGTGTAACATGTCATATAGTTATTTTTGGTACAACAGGAAAAAATATCAGATTAAATAATTACCATTTATAATTAACATAGGAAATACTTATGGAAAAAAAAAAAACACAAAACCAACCAAAGAAACCCCAACCCTCTGGGTTAAGCTTTATCACAAGATACTGCTTAGACGAAAATAAAAAGGAAAGCCAAAGTTAGAATCACATCAGCAGTAGTAACAAACTTTTACAAGGCTATGCAAGCAGTGCAAAATGTAACAAAATTATTTTGGAAATCTTTAAATGAATCTATGCTCTCAGCAAAGCGTTAATTTACTGTGAGCACAGAAGTACTTTTAATTTAATCTTGAGGGAGCAATGTTCTGTATTTGACAGTGAGAAAGAAGAAATGGCCAAAAATCCTCAGATTTCTGGCAAAATTAACCAAACCTCACATTCATAAGAAATTACTGTAGCCATGCCCCTAAGACCATATCTATTGTGCAGAATTTACTGTACTGCATTGACCACAACTGTATGGAACTACCATATGTATTAATTCTAATTTAGAACATATAAATCAAAAGTGACAGAAAGACCCGTGTATGTTTTATTGGTCTGTATACACTGAAGATGTGAGTACACATAAATAATAAAGAACTAGCTTTGCTGTTAGACACTCAATTCTTGAATCATACTATAAAATTAAAGGAATACTGTGGATGAAAATGTGAAATTACACGTTTGCATAAGAGTAATGTGCAGTATGACACTAACAGGAAAACAATTGAGTTGTCAATTCCAGTAGGTCATAGTTAATTTAGCAAAAAGGTGTTTTTGTCATTCAGCGGAGTATACTAACTTTCCCTCCGTTCTGCTTTTTAGTAACTTTAAATATTAATCTCTGGACTAGCTAATTTAACTACTTGTCTGTCACTGAAGTAGTTATAAAAGTTTCTATCACAATAGTTTTATTTTCATGCTGTCTAAGTTATGTACTGTATTTGTTTGAATGAATGAAGATAACTATTTAATATGTATAAACTTTGGAATGTAAGCATTAAGATTTCTATTAACTAAAAGCACTAATCAATAGGAAAACACACAGTGATGAATAGCCTCTATGTGTCCCACCTACTCACAGGTACAAATTCTTCAAACTCTCATCAGAACCAGTCCCTGGGCAACCTCTATATTTATGCAATGATTGATATGTTTCATATGAACACTGAAGGATCGGGGACCGAAGCTGATTTCAGTCTTTTCAAAGGATGATTGAATTGCTAGTCTGAGATCTAGTGACCCTTATACAGGCTTCTTCAGTTTCAAAAATGCCTGATTCCCTGGTTCCACTGGGGTTCAGCTTTGGCAGATGTAAGAGGTGCCTTTAGGGGTTTAGTCACTCCTTCACAGGCTGAGAAGTGTGAATAGCAAGTTGCTCTATGCTAGTGTGCAGAAAGACAGAAACCCTTCCTCTAGAAGCTACCTGAAGGTCTGCTCATATACCTTAGATAAGTACTCCAGTGCAGGCATTAAAAAAAAAAAAAAGATAGGTGCTTGACAGCCTACACCTAGTATTCTCTTTTGGTCACCTCTGCTGAGGCTTGATAAATTTATACAGCATCTTAGTCACTTTTATCACGGACCCTATAGAAATCCCAGTAAATCTAGCTTGCATAAACTATCTGACACCTTCTCTGTAGATGCTAAAGTGACTAAAGGGGGTCTTGTCCTTCATCCTTCTGATTCACTTTCTTGCTGTTCCCAGATTTTCTTCAATTTGCCAAAACATATCTGATATTCAGGTTAGGATTAAATTTATCAGTTAAGCTGACCAAATTCAGGTTTGTATTTTAAAACAGTTTCATAAAAATAGACAGCTACATGTCAACACTTGAGATGTCTTACTCTGTGAGCAGAATGGAAACCCCTACAGAAGAATAGTAAGAGTAAAGCTAAGAGCAAAATGTCCATAAATGAGAACACCAAACACAATGCCTGAAGTCTTTATTCGCTTTCGAGCTGTGAATGAGAAGGAGTACCAGGAGTTCAGCTGAGATACTCTTCCCCAGATCCTGACTTGGTGTCAGACTCCCCTTCCTATCTAGTGCACCTAACTCTGCACATCTCACCTAAATCATTCCACTTCCACAGAAGTAAAGGAACTTTTCACTTCTACAGACATTAATTACTGATAGAAAAGAAGGATGAAAGAGGTCTCCAAATACTTTGTTTCAACATAACTTTTACAACTGCTTTTTTCCCTCTTGAATCTTGCTCTATAAATAACTCCAGTTACTACACAGAAATGCCCGTAGCAGATGTCCAAAACTTGCAGGTTTCAGTTTTGGAGAAAGATTTCAAAATGGCAAAGAAAAACTAACAACAAAATGAAGGCAATAATTTCACTCCTGTGCACGTTGGCAAAGATAGGTGGTATAGCATGTCAGCACTCGATCCACATATCTTCAAACTTGAGAAGATGCACTGGTAAAAGTTCATATAAATCTCCTTTCTGATAATTATAATGGAAGCACTAGAATATTTCTTTATTGAACCTAAACACTCAAGCCCCTAGAAACTACAATTCCCATTAAAAAATAGGACCTAATACCAGTCTCAAATTAAATTTTTGTTATTTTGTTACTCAAATTAAGTAAAAAGTTGACAAATTTCTACAAAAATAAATTTGCTACTTCTTGTGTCCTTTGTGAAATGCATTTTGGCAAAAAAAAAAGAGCAAAAACAGTAGGAAAACAAACCTGGAAAATCCTTCCAGGCTTTCTTAGATCCTTGGCATAAGCAGTAGACAAAATTTACTGTTGTGAAACTTCAATGGTATCTTATTATTGCCTCCCACTGCTATACATATTTACTTGTCTATTTTTTTCTGAGCAAGGTGGGAAATACAAACATCTATTTTCATATGAAAAGACTCATGATATACAATTTTTCTTTTTATGTCTATGCAATGAACTAAAGACTTCTAAAAGGGAAATTTAACATGGAGAGAGAGAATGCCTTCTAATAAAAAAAATACTGCTTTGTTTTAGAACACCAAAGGCCTTCAAGAAGTTTTCCATGATGGCCCAGTTAATTTCTCTACTTCTTACTAACCAAACAAAGAAATTAATGTAAAGGGTTTGCTATTTTTCATAGCATCTTTCCAGCCATTTTCGTTTGCTTTCCTAAATTCCACTTCTTTCAATAAAATCTCAAGACAATTAATTTTCCAGTCTCAAATTGGGAACAGAACCTTCTAGTTATATCAGCTGCTTCTGAAACAGTTATTATGCTGCATAAAATGATATGTGAAAATTAAAAATTAAATCATATCTTTAAACAGGGAATCCTGAACTTCTTATGGAGCACTTCCTAAAACTTTCAGTATTGTCTCTATTTTCTAATTTTTTTTATTTTTTTTTGTGATTTCTTTTTGTAATATGAACTGCCCTCATACAAGCAATATAAAAAAATAACTCTTTTACGTGCATGTCAAACTGTGTGTTAGCAAAGCATAGATATAATAAGCTATTGAATATTCTTACAAGCCCTCAGGAATGTATTCTGACTTTAGAAATACATGTTTTATTTGGACAATGTAATGTCTATGCAATTAAGATAAATTAGATAATTGTGTGCTTATAACATATCACATCAAAACTTTAATTGTAGATATCACATAGCACAATAACAAGTTCCTACTCCAAATGGAGCACACTAACAGATATATCAGAACGTTCCCAAAAACTCTGTAGTAGTTCAGTCATGTGAACAGAAATACTGCAGCTCTTTATTGGTTTCACACTGTGAAAGCCACTAACTTTCAATTTTGTGATGTTATTCAACACAACTTGATCAGCTATTTTATGCCACTGTGCGTAACAACAACAAGAGATAAAAGACAAGTAATAAAATAAGAATTTGTTAAAGTCAACTGCCTTGTCCTATTATAGAGATGATAGGCTGAGAAGAAAAGGCAGTAAGTTAGATTCAGAATTGTCAGGCTCTATTAAGAGAAAGTCATTTTGCTCTGATTATGCCAATGAGAGCAAAAGAAAGAAAGAATTAGAGAAGACAGCATGTTTTCGAGTACTTTAAAAAATACATAGTTATATAAAGAAAAAGAGTCAAAGAATAAATGTTACATCTAAATGATAGTCTCTACGGAAACCTTACTCTTTTATCAAACAAAAATTCACTTTCTTAATTCATTCACTTTTAGCTCCTTTGGTGCGACCCTAAGGATATGTTCCATGCTACTGACACACGCTTTGCTTTCTTTTTACTAATATATACTAATTTCTGGTATTTCAGATACAAATTTATGTCTTTTTAGCAAAGAAAAAAAAAGTTAGAATAATCCCATGGCATAATCTATATGAGTTTTCCATGTTTTGAACTTCCTGCTATTGATTAGTATTTTTTAATATTTAAAATATAACTATTATATATATATATAATTTTAAATATAATATTTTTTTCAATTCTGTATTGGCTTTAGATATGCACTAAAATAAAATATATATGAAATATAATTACCAACTCCTTTGACTGCATTTTTGCAAATCTTAAAAAAACATCTGGAAAACACACAGGGCACTCTATTTTGGTCTTGTTTTTCAATTCATAAACTACCCCAACATTCAACTGGCAAAAAAATTTTAGCAAGACTCTGGTGTTTTATTTAAAACTGTTTAATACCAGTCTTCACCACTAAAACACTGTAGAGACACATTAAGTAACTTATGATTTAAAATCACAGAATCACAGAATTATTTAGGTTGGAAAAGACCTTTAAGATCATGGAGTCCAAACTGTTAACCCAGCACTGCCAAGTCCGCCACTGAACCACGTCCCTAAGCATCACATCTACAAGTATTTCAAATATCTCCAGGGATGGTGAGTAAACCCCTTCCCTGGGCAGCCTGTTAAAGCACTTGACAACTCTTTCGGGGAAGAAGTTTTTCCCAATATCCAACTTAAACCTCCCCTGGTGCAACTTGAGGACACTTCATGTTGTCCTATCACTTGTTACTTAGGGGAACAGACCAACAGGCACCTTGATGCAGCCTCCTTTCAGGGAGTTGCAGAGAGCAATAAGGTCTATCCTGAACCTCCTTTTCTCCAGACTAAACAACCCCAGTTCCCTCAACCACTCTTCATAACACTTGTGCTCGAGATGTCTCACCAGCCGAGAGTTACCCCAGACATTTACAGAAAGCAGCTTTCATAAAACAGCTTTACAGCTGAAATGTTCATTTTTTTCACAAAGAAAAAGAAACGTTCATCGTAACATCATACAAGACATAAGCAAAAGAAAATTTCTAATACCTAGGCTAAATTAACATCATCTCAGAGTTGTCAGAAAATTTGTATTAAAAACATGTAATGTTACAAAAGTAAATTTATATCTATCAAACCTACTCATAAATGCACTCAAACTAGCAAAATTTTATCAAAATTAACTTCCTGTATTTGTCTTTCATGTGGAAATACGTTACATAAATATATTAGTAAAGGTAGTATTTTATTGAGCAGTTTAAAAACTGTAACGCCACCACACCTTAGTTTGTGCTGTAGGCAGATTATCCCCAAAATTCAAAAGGAAGCTGAAAAAACCCCAAACCCCAATCTTGTTAAACCTAAAACAGAGTACAGAAATCACAGATCAGATACAAAAATCTTATGTAGAATCCAGGCTATTTCCCTGTCATCTTACAGTTCAAATGAAAATAAAGTATCAATCATCTCTTCATGTTTTTTTAGGAACTTATTAAATAACAACTTGGCATCCTGCTCATTGTTTTAATGTTAGACAAATCTTTGTAGAACTGCAACTTCTTTCAATTTGTCCAGGCACATACCATACTTAAGAAGATCATTTCAAATTTCTGTAAAAGAATTCATACATCTCATTCAATAACATCCATTGATTGCTGTGTGTTCATAAGCCATGCTGTATCTTTGTCTCAGCAGAATCTAATAATTTTCAGTAATGCATTATCAGCAAAAAAAATAATAAAAAAGGTATGTCTCCAGATGCCTTACAAGGAAAATTATGAAAAATGAGCCTCTAAAAAAAATTCAATATTCCTAAATGATATAGACAAACTGACAGAAGCTAAGTTTGCCAATGTTAATTTGACCTTCTGTTTCCCTTAGGAATTTATATGCCTTTCAAAGAGAAGCAAACATAGCCGCTTGGGCTACTCAAAAGGGTCATGTATTTATGTTATGACAGGCATTGATTACACTCTTTTGATAAGTCAGCTAATGAATAGCAGTAAAAACTAGCTTGCAGTGGAAGTCTGCCAAGATTCTGTTGAGAAAACCACATCCAGATATATCAAAAACTCTTTACAGATTAATGAAAAGCAAAAAGAAAATATTGGCAATATATTAATTATGCTTCAAAACTATATTTTCCAATTAAGTGGGAACAAAAGCACTTTGCTTCACCACATATTTTCATTTTAGTTTTAAAAGTAACTCCCTGTTTGAAAGGGAAATGGGAGTTAGTAGAATGCCCTTAAGGAAAAAAAAATACCATTTTGGAATCTTATATTCAGAAGCTAGACTGATTATTCAAAACTTCTATGTGCTATTACAATAGCACAAACACAACAAGTACATGCCATCTAACAGAGAGGTGTTCCTCTGTTTACGATCTTAATTATCCCAGTGATACCATGGCATCCCAAAATAAATGGAAATAAACTATGAGAAGACAATTACGTATTAACACTAATCCAAGAAGAAATAAAGGTGACATTCACTGCGGCTAAAGTGTAATCCCAAATTCAGTATGAAGAAAAAACATTTCTCTGATTTGCTTCTGGAAACAAAGGTCCCAAGCACAATATGTCATTTCAAGCTCTGGAACCTTTTATGCCTTTTTCTAGTATAGACTCTAATTCCAGTAGAGACAAGATACATCTCTAGAGAACATACACACACACACACAAAAAAAAAAAAAAAAACCCCAACAAAAAAACCCCGCAAACACAAAAAAACCCACAAACAAACAAAAAAAACACCCACAACACCAAAACAACAAAAAGAAAACCACAACCAAAATCCTGCACGGATGCAGCTTCTTGACAGATACACAGTGCACCAACTAATTTTACATCATTAGAGACCAAGGTATTTCCTCGGGTACATTCAAAAACGTGAACATCTACAAATGCAGGCATCACGTGCACCCTGATACACACTTCGTAATTCAGTAAAGGTATTTTTAGTGATTCCCATGTAACCCCATGTAACTCCATGAAAATGTAACACAGTTTGAAAGCACTGGCTGCCTCAAAACTATTAAGTATTCCTTTGTAAAGCAGACTGTATTATACATGAATCATGGTATCCTTTAACTCTTGAGGGCCACAGAAATAAAACTTCTGTGGCAGAGCTTTTTATATTAATCTCAAACAATGGCATAATCTTCTTGCTCTTCTTTAACTTCATCCTTATGCATTAATATCCATTTCACTTCTTTGTTCAGCCCTACACTTCATACATACTTAGCTCTATGTCCTGCAATATTCTCCAGGAGCCCAGCACATGCCACCATCACAACATGCAGAAGCTGCCTAATAAAAAGACAACTAGGAGTACTTCACCAGGTCACAGAAACCATTACTAAAGGGAGAACACTGAGGAAGATTGCAATTAGAGTAACAGCAGCGTTCATCTAACGTGCAGCTGGGAATACTCCAGCACTTGCAGTGAACACAGGCAGCCAAGCACTGAAGGGACCTTCACAGTCTCCATGTACACGTCCTGCCTGGGCCACAGTGATTTTGATTTCTCCTCTTACTGCTGACAGTACACCTTCACAAGCTCAAGTATCCAAAGCCTATGGGACAGGGAAAGCACCCAAACAGGGAATGAAGAAGCTCATTATACTGGCAGTAGCTAAACTAGTCAAAGCAGAAGCAGTGGGAAAGGAGTGGAAGCATTTGCTTGGAAGGTCCTCGGAAAAAATCACTGTGGTTGACTGTAATAAAAGGGTAGGTATCTTCTCAGGGCAGGGTGGGCTGAACAGTTTTTTTCAAAGCAAACCCTCAACTATCAGAGGCTCTGTCTCTGGGTGCCCAGTAAGAGCTGAGGATGTGGCTCAAGGCCTTGTGAACACTGTAATTCATCAGAATTTATCAGGTAAACAACATCAGCAAAGCAGGTAGGTATCCTCACATGATATATGTTCAAAATTCATCTATGTCTCTGGAGAAAAAAAATACCAGAATCCTGGAACATACAAACCTCAGACAGGTAGAAGACATTGTCAGGGATCACCAAGGTTGGGGAGTAGACATAGGATTATCAAGGCTGTGTCTGCAATGCCTCCTCCAGCATGATTCCTGAGACACCAACCAGGGGAAAGGTATCATGTAGAGGATGAGCTGTAATGACAACGATAACCATGTAGACTCACCGCAGAACTGCTGTGCTACAGGCCCGCATGAGCCTGGTTATGGCTATTTTCCAGAGCACAATTCCTTTCTGCTTCTGGGCTCCGATTCAGAACCAGAAACAAATATGCAACCTCCCTCCTGTCAAGGGCAATTCATCACAAAAAGACACAAAGGTTATCTTGCACATTTGAAGATTATCAGTCAGTAGGTGGTTATTTCATGCCTGATCCCATAGGGTTTACTGGCAATATGGCCAACCCATAATACAAAGTTTAGCCTCTTGAGAGATCAGCATGACCCATGAGATAAATTGGGCAGAAAGCAGCACAGACAGATACCTAGTGGACCTGATTTCTGCTCCACCTCTTGCCCTTTTCTTTCATTGTTAATACCAGTTTGGTTTATACTAAGGTTGTAATAGTCAATAGGATGCTGAGTTGCAGCAGTAACCAGATCTGAGAGCTGTATGAGGGTTGTACCGAGTACAGGTGGATCAAGAAGAGCACACCTGAGAAAGGCTTATACTAAGTCTTGCAGGACTGGTGACATCTCTGAAAGCATCAGTCTGACTTCCAGTAAAGGAATAGCTGAACCATTCCACAGAGCCTATGAATCTGAATGACGAACAAACACTCCAGCGTGAGGCACTACGACTAGCATCACAGTCTTTTAGGCTATATTTCTAAGTAAGCAAAACAAGCACAGCCACAAATTCTAGGTGAACCTCTAACTGCACATGCATTCCCCATGCTCCAGCGTTCCTTATGCTTTCTTTCCTAGAGGTGCATCCATCTGATACCATTAATTTCTCTCCTCACAAGCCAAAGCAGAAAAGCGAAAGTATCAACAGGTCAGCATTCTATTATTAGCTCCAGGTAGACCTCCCATGGACAACTCACTTGCATATATTGTACTTCAAGCTCTCAAAAGTGTTATAATAAAGAAAAAAAAAAAACATACACCAGCCTCAAAACCTATTGTGAGAATTAGTTCATTCATTATAAAGTATTCTGAATTCTTCAAAAGAGAATTGCCGCAGGAAGATATTGCTATGAAACCTTAACAGTCTACACAGGACAAATGTTGACAAAGGACAGAGAAGATTATGGCCTTCAAGTAAATCATTTTTATTTTATATCTAGGCATTTTTATGGACCTTATCACTGTAAGGTCTGAACAACTCACAAATACTAATTAACTGTGCCTGTTCAATTATTCTCCCTGCTTACACAAGGGAAACCCTAGACCCAGTCCAATCTAAGTTCTCCTTTAACAACAGATGAGTTGGAAGGAAGGACAAAGCACAGTATGTAATGTTGATACTCACTGACCTAATACATTCTTTCAAAAAGGCTGCGTGAAACAGAGCAACCTCTAAGTTATCTGAACTCATACACAAGGTCTCATGGTGCCATACGTGAAACATTTATAAGCCTCTCAGCGGTGGGTCCAAATGTTCTATACTGTGTGCATAACCAATAAGGCTTAAACTTGTAAAACAAGCAATGTTAATATATTCAAGGCCCATTCCCTTAAACCCAAGACAGTTTCTTGAAACATTTGTAATAAAAAAATCATGGATTTAAAAAACCAAAAACCCCCACCACAATATTGTAGTTATAAATCTATCAAATAAAGTTATTTCTTTATAATAGCAAGATGGTAACAAACTGCCTGATTTTTCTTGTACGCATTTCGCTGAAACAACAAAGTAAGCACTGGTGCAATCATTCTGTTTCACTTAAGCTGCTGGAAAAAAAGTCTGTAAATTAATATATGAAAATTGTTGGGTGGATTACAACAATTCTTAAAGTCCTCACCCCTTTTGTTGCAGTATTGGGAGGGGGATGGGACACGGGGGGAACAGGGACGACAACAGAGAGATTTAGCTATCTGAAAAATGGAGATTTTCTATCTATAGAAGGAGCTGTATTACTCAGGGGAAAAATAAATGGTATTTACTCAGCCAGCCAACATGCATCTTAGATTATTTGAAATTGATCACAGATTATTTGAAGAAGGTATCAAGTCTCACCTATTTTTGGTTCTGTTTTGGTTTGGTTTTGCAGCATTTGAAAGCCTAAGTCTCTTTCCCCTTTTCTACAGTGAGGGACAAACACATTATGTTAGTGTAGTGCCAAACTGCAGCTAACATTTCAACTAGGAGTAGGAATTCGTGATGAAATACCAGATATGCTCATTTTCTTTTTAAACACAGGATATATGGGCTGGTTTTCACCTGTCTCTTTGAACATAGATGCTTCCTTTTCTCTGCTTTTTCTGACTTATATATTCAAGGCAATAATAGTTTAACTGATCTGTCCATGCCTTGCCTTTGTCTTCTTTTTAGAATGATATGTCTGCCTATTTTTCCAGGGAGCCTTTGGTGACAGTAATATTGTTCCTATCAATCTGCACACCATAACTAATGTAAAACATCATAATCATATGAAATAATGTCAGGGAAAGATAGCTATATATATCACGTTTGGAATTCAGTACTTATGAGGCCACAAAGAGAAATATAAGGTTACTGATTGGATTTTTCTAGATATATTTTCAGCTTCAATGCAACACAAAAGTTAAACAGAAGCAGGGTTTCTAGGTGCCAGATACAGCTCAGCTAAGCACAGTAGCAGGAACTGAGGGATTGATGCATGTCCTTGCAATACAGAAGAGCTTTGAAGTCTTTTTTTTGTATGAGATGACACAACAGTGAGAATTCAATACTACTTTTGCTAAAGCTCTGAGAAGCAGAGGACCTCTTCTTCCCCTCCCATCTTCCTCACAAGCCTATATCCATACATAAAAAAAGGTCCTTCTTCATGAAACAAAAATACCAGCATGCTGGATGCTACTGTGTAGCCTTCACACATGCAAATCCCTACTTTGAGCCACATAAACTGGTACCCACATCTCAACGAAGTTAAAGCAGTATTTTTACCAAGTTGAATACTCGAGCTTTGAGGTGGGACTGTGTGCAGTCCTGAAGACACACTCTCCAAGCAGAGCTATTCCTAAGACAGAGTTACTGGTGTGCTGCAGGGCGGGATACGCAGCCCAAACAAGAAGCTTCTCCATACAGACACATAAGCATGGCAAATGGTAAACCGATCATTTTTCTGCATTGTTCTGGCTATTTTCAGCTGAAAGCTGAATAGGACACTGTCCCTATACCACACTACAGTGCAGAAAGGTGGCTGCTGCTCCCATGTGTCCACCAGAGACTTTTTCCTGCAATGGATATCCAACAGAAGAGAAGATTGAGCAATTACTAAGTTTTGGACAAAAGTCTGTTTCTTCTCCTTGGTATTGGCAATATTACAGTTATTTGTGATATTACTCCCCCCCCCCCCCCCTTTTTTTTTCCATTATATAAAATATTCCATTCCAAATTAAAAAACTCTTTTCTCCAAATGGGCCATTTACCTAAAAAACTGTCTTTACATTCCATTAAACTCAAACAGGTGCAAATCAAGTTATCTGCTGGTTTAATTTCATTAGTGAGCATTTTCATCTGGATTTTTTTTTTCTGGAAATTAGTTTGTTAAACAATTTAAAAACAACAGGGCTCCCTCAGTTCTTAGACTGAATACCAATGGTAAAATAAGAAGGTGAAAACTTTGGCAATGCTCCATTCCAACAACTTCTAATCTTATTTCCATCTAATGAAAAGATAACTACCATTTAATGTGTATACAGTGAAGTTGCCTGTGAGGTCTAGTTTAAAAAGATAATGACAAACTCTGCCTCACTCTCTCCAATTGGTGGCATTAAATGCAATTAGTATTCTAAGCCAACATGAACCAATTAGATTTTGCTGACGGATAGTATCAGTATCTTCTATATACTTTGTGACATTGAATATCCTTGTTTACAGTATCTGTCAAGGCAAAGGTAACTAAAAGAAGGCTGACAAGCTTTGTATTTTCATGACAGCACACAAGGACAGATCCTGTTATACTTCATGTGCATGTTCACAGCTGGCACACTGTCAAGGGGCACTGTAATATGAATTAAGGTCAGCATATGAATCACTGTGTCAGTGTGTGCACAGCTGGACTCTTAAAAAACAGATGCAAAGGCTCAAGTCTTCCTACCATTATACTCACAGATAACCAAATCTACCAGGCCATATTTAAAAAAATAATCAACATGGAAAAAAACCCCACAAACAACAAAGTGCCTTTCTTTGCGTGATACTGTCCTCTATGAATACATTTTTTTGAAACAAAACCAGGTACCATTCTCAGATTATTCAGTTTCATAGCTATCTATAGAAAGATCATTCCTCATGTGCGTCATCCTTCCCATGTAATATGGAAGAACCTGAGCTGCCAGCAATTATTTCAGATTTTCTAGGCAATTTATGGTGTCTTTGTTTACATCTTAGCAGCTGCCTTACCAGCCTGAGTCCCTGGCAGGAGAGGCATAGAAGCCATGGGGAGTGGACCTCTGTGGTCTAGAGCAGTAATCAAGGTCCTTATCCCCTGTGTGGAAAACCCTGGATACCTGGGTTCACTGGGACCGAAGTCAGCTTTTCTATGACAGTTAAATGAAGGAGGATAATATCAGTTTAATATCCTGGACTCAGGATATTTTTACTGTTTACCATCAAATAAAAGGAATCCTTCCAGGGTTCCTCCAGCAACAAAGCAGATGTACTTGGGCTTTTTTCCACCTGCTGATGTTTTGCTGCAAACTATTGGCATGGCAGCATCAATGCCGCAGAGACCCTCAGTAGCCCTTCGCTCTGGCTGCCTGCTTTACTGGGAGCAGTGCAGCAGCTTGAGCCAGCCCACTCTGAACACATGCTTGCTGGTGCAGGGACCGGGCAGGAACAGGCAGGGAAAAAATGGCAAAATGGAGCTGCCAAACTGAAGACTCATCAGGCAGTTCAGATTAAATTAACCCTTATCTCCAAAGGGCAGCCTTTCCTTCTTTCTGCTCGATGAGCAGTGTCAATATGCCAGCTATATTCCAGACTTACTTAAAGCCTAGCCCTATATAGACTAAATACATTGAGTGTTTGGTAATATTTATTTAAAAACATGTCATTTGTGTTAATATCACTTTCTTCTGACTGGAATTAGTTTACACTACATTGAAAACTTTGTTCTATTGACCCAGAAGCAGAGTAAATTGAGGAAATTAATGACATGTTGAAATAAATTACTTTTTTCCCCTCTATTAAGCAAGTTGAATTTAGGAAAAAAAAAAATCCAAAACTCCAGATGTACAACACAAACTGTGAGGCATGCCCTTCTTAACAGTAACAGATAAAATAACTGAACAAAAACATGCTAATTCTAAGTGGAAATGGACTTCAAAAATGGAAGATAACAGCACAGTAATGATTATATGGAAATGTCTATTTTCTTACTTTTCTATTTTTGCATAATCACACCACTCAATAAAGCTCCAGAAAGATACTGTGCATTGCACATTTTAATTTATGCAGCATGTAATTCAGCTGTAGTTCAAGACAGCCTTACTTCTTAGAGGATTAGAGCACAGTATTATTTTAATGTTGCTCCACAAAGACATTAATTAAACAGTATATAGATAAGTTCAAAGCTGGTTGAATTTCAGGCCAAGAAAGCTGTCTAGCTATCTTTTAAAATGTCTTTTGTAGACATTTATCAAATTCTGCAGGTTTGCTTGCTGAAACTGATAAATCTTATTTACATTTAAGAAATTTTAACACAGCCAGCCTGTTCAGTGACTCAGATGAACACTGTTTAGATCAGTTGCACAGCGCTCCAACCTGTGCATAACTTCTTCCTTTGCAAGCTCTTACTACTTCTGCCAGAATTACGTATCCATTTTCTATGAGCCATGTTTGTGTTAGAGAAACACAAGCCAGAATCTTGTCAGCTGAACTTGCTACTTGCTGTCTAAGCGCTACTACTGCTGCAGCCACCAAGCAGAATATTTTGATTCCAAGGATAAGTTTTATAGCATTTCAAGTTAGTAAATAATGAAAAAGTCATAGCATATACAAATCACACTTGCAGGGTTTAAATTCTATAACAGGTTTCATTGTGGGTTTTTTTTTTTTTTTTCTTCAAAGGTTTCAACAGAAAACTCTTTGAAAGGCATAAAGATATCTCCAAGCTTTTGCTGCAGCATTTGAGAAACATACATTACAGTAAAAAATCACTAAAATAGAAACCCTTAATCAGCAATTACTGTGAAGAAAGGTACATACTGATGTATTTACAGATGACAGGAGGTCACACAGCTCAGCCAAAATGCTTTATTTTCAGAAAATCACAATTCTATTTTAGTTTGTAGTATTAATAAACCCCTGTAAATTTACAGTCAGATTATATGCAGCTAGGGTACACTGCCTTCTCCAGTAAAATATGTGCTTCCATATAAATCAAGTTTATAGTTTGCACTGTGCTGTAAATGTGTTAAGTCTGTTCCTTTTAAAAGTGTATTAACAATTTTCAAAAGTAGAAGATGCTATTTATAAAGTGCATGCCTCCAAAATCCTCCTGAGGGCAAATGATACAATGGAAGGGCCAGCAGGAGGTAACACTTCCATCACTCTCTCTGACACAAGGGACCAGGACAGAATTTTGAGATCGGTC
This sequence comes from Falco biarmicus, assembly GCF_023638135.1. Taxonomy (NCBI): domain Eukaryota; kingdom Metazoa; phylum Chordata; class Aves; order Falconiformes; family Falconidae; genus Falco; species Falco biarmicus. The sequence goes on along the minus strand of NC_079292.1, from coordinate 3,678,805 downwards.
CACAGGATAAAAGATGTACTGCATAAGGGAATTAGAGATGAAAAACAGCTTACAGGAAAATCATGGGTTTTTTCTTTGCTCGGTGTAGTTCATACAAGTTCATAGCCCTAAATTCTGCAGCGAATTTCAGTATTGGACATCTCAGGATCTCAGATCATCAAATTTATGCTGCTGTTGAAAAAAGTCAGAAAACTCTCCTTGATATATGGTTTGGTTCAAAGCTGAGCCATGGTTCACCTAAAAGAATCATGAACTTCTGTTAACCTTTCAGTGAAATTAAGTCAGGCAAGTGGTTCCTATAAAAAATGGAAACCATAGTTTCACATCATACAACTGCACTGATCTTCCACTCCAAAGCCAGTAAAATGTTGCTATTTGCAGCCACTTATGCTGGTCTGACAGAGAAAGTTGAGATGTTCCTTCACAAATGAAAGAGGTGAGCAATGTGAATCCTCCCTAAGAAACAGTAAGTATTTGGGAATCCAATTTCACCTATTCAATTGCTAAAACTATTTTGGTTTTCTTTTTAAATCAAGACAGATATTTCATGGTCAAAACCCAAAGCTTTTCTGTTATAGTTAATGTTTAATAATTTCCACTTTATTCAGTAGGGTCTTTTGAGGCTTCTAAATTTAAAGGGCATCTTAAATTAAAAAGAAGAAACATGAAAAACTCTAAAATTATTCCTCTCCTACACCCTGATCATCTCTTTACAGTAAAGATACAAAGCCAACATGAAAAGCCCACATCCTTAAGACACTGGAAAATATGCAGTGAAATTTGCAAGACACTAAGTTTTTCTTTGTAGATATAAAAGCTGTATATAAACTGAAAACTACATTTCTCAAACAGCAGTTATCAAAAAAAAAGAGAAAAAAAAATTGTTGTGCAACTGTCAGAGAACAAATAACCCCACTAATTCTTCTGCTGACACTTCTAAACCAACTCAGTGAAAACCATCACACATTACAAGTGTTTTTATAGCTACAAACAGAAAGACAAACTACAGAGTATAAAATTAGAGGTGACGCATTAAATATTAATTACCATAGCTAAACCAACCACTACGAGTTCAGTTCTGTAAAAAAAAGAAAACCCATGCTTTTCTAATTTAATTATGAAAGACCAAAATATTATTTTATAAAATGTAAGTTCTAAAAATATGAGCTAGCTATACAAGCTTATATTACTTTTGATCAAGTCTTCAGAGACATAGGCACTAGTTTTTATTTGGAAATTAACCTCCAAATGCCAGCTTAAGCCATATCAGGTCTTAAATCTTGCTTTTTGGGGCCAGTGCTTTTTTACGTGCAAAATAAAATGTTACTGCAAATGTGATTATGAATTGTTTTTATTGTATATCTAAATTAGAAGCTCGAAAGAATTCTGAGACACAAATTTCAGAAGCATTGTTAATATAAAAAAAGCTCCAAATACAACATAGGAAGAAACTGAATGCCTTTCTGATTATGGGTTTAACAGAAGTGGGATGAGAACAATGAAGTAGAAAGCCAAGTAGGCAGGAACTAAAAATAATTTATATGAAAAATTTGGGAATTTACTAGTTGGCAATGACAGAGGAGGAAAAAGGACCAAACTGATGAAGCGATGACATTAGCTGTACACTATCAACATTATGAGGCCATGAAAGGACAACTGCTGTCGGAACAGGAGAGGTACTGCTAAAAGGAGGGAGGCAAGTATAAACATCAGTGCTCAACACCACTGCAAGACAGTTAAAATTCAGATTGTACCTCTTCAAGCCACTGTTTGGGGGAGAAAGAAGTAATAACAAGTGTACTGCAAGTAGAGACTCTGAAGCAATGCTGGAAAAATAACTTTAATGTGGCAAAATATAGGCTAGGAAAGGATACGAGTATATTCATGGTTTCAGCAGGGATAAACACTGGAGGAAAGAAAAGTGCAAATTATTGAATGGATAGACGCTAAAAAGAAATTAAGGCTGAAAAAAATCAGAGTTCCAGTAACAAAAGCAGTGAAATTTTTAAACAGCCCATGGTAGGAGTAAGGGGTAAAAAAACCTCCCACAATCTCAGTTTATAGACAGAATATAATGTAGTTCACTGTTATGGTCAATGATTGAAGTTCAGGTGCTTAACCTGAAAAATTTAGGTAGACAACTAAAAGTTGGGAAGGGAGAAAAGTGACAGCAAAAGGACTTGAGCAACAGAAGAGTTGTAGAGCTGATCAAAAGACGGACAGGACCTACAGTGTTTAAGACAATTAACTTTTTATTTATAAGGAAACATGTAATACTTATAGTTAGGGCTCAAGTGTCTTTTTGCCAACAAATGCTTCAGTCTGCAAGCTCAGAATTTACCATTAATAACTGATAGCAGCAATTGCCTTTGACCAGCTGACAGGGGTATAATTATTTTCCATCTTCCACCACTTGTTACAAACCTTTGGAAAATGAAGTTCCTTAAAACCAATGACATATACTACCAAGCATTTAGTCAGAATATTCAAGTCCCTTGCATACTGCATTTATGAAATGTTCTTCACCTTAATATTCATGGTGTATGCACACCTAATACCACAGAACACCAACATGCAATTTAAACATGTTTACTAAATTTTCATGACGTGGAACATTAAGGATATATAACTAAGAAAGCTTTTTGCCTGTACAGAATATGAAAAGCATGGGTTCCAAAATATAAGTAAACCTTTCATGACTTGTTTGAACTAAAGATTCAATCAATATACCATTTATGTGGTGACAACATTTCCCATTTTCATCCAAAATCCAAATTGCAGTCATTATACACAACTGAAAATCAAAAGCACGTTCCATATACTGAGATGCAAATGAACACGCATCAAGCTGTCTTACAAGTACAGTACATCCACACTGCTGCAAGCAGTCACTCTTGCAGCTAAAACAAAATTTGATCAGACCACCATCCACAAATGCGCATTTAAGCCTGTCAAGCCTCAGAACTGTATGTAAACTTCACCAGAGCTTCAGGACATCTGGGATTTTGATACAAGTAAGATACAAAGTAAAGCCTTCACAGGGAAGAGGTGAGGGAAAGGCAACTACTGTTTCACCAGCAAAGATTCATTACACATATCTGTACACAGACACCTTCTGAGATACTCGCAGAATTTAAAGAGAGCACACACTGTTCCAGCTGGATGGCTTAGAAAAAAGTTCTGGTTCCTGATTTACCAGCAGCACAAGGTAGCGCTATCAGTGTCATTTGAGAAGAGAAATCATAATTGCTAACTATGGGAATAAACCCACAGAAGGACAACGTGGGTTTTATTGACATAGCTGCCTGTCTTTTCCATACAGGAATACAAAGGACACTTTGTATTACTGCAGTTTAAATGAATCAATAAGTTTATGTATGATTCAAGCATGATACTAGCTAAAGTATGAACTACTCTCACATTCACAAATACAGTAAAGTATTACTTTCCTTGTGGGGATGCAAGTCATATTGTTGTAACACCATAATAAGCAATAGAGGGAGAAGCAATGTAACCATGCAGTTGGCTCCTAACTTCTACTATTTGTTTTAAGATTGCTGTGTATACTGGCATCTTTTCACTGCTACTGACCATCTCCTTCTGCGTGATACTACGGTGATTTCTAAACACTATGTCATGGCAACACAGCCCATAGTTGTTGATCAGCTGTGATGTCCCATACTCAGCGTTATTCAACGGCCAGAGCATCAGGTGGAAGAAAGGAAACTAGAAAGGAGATGAAAGTACTAGTTTAAAAGTATCTCTGCAGTGGTATAGCATTGCCTTTTGAGAAACATCTCGAGACACTTCACAAAGTCACATCCACAGAAGACAAATTTGTGCCTTTCTAAAACTTTCAGATACTACTAAAACACAACAAACTTATTGTACACAGCTTAGAGAAGGTCAGTAATGACTCAGAGAAAGTTCAGTACAGTTCACTCCAGTATCACCCTTCCTCTTCTGCATTCCTTTTCTGTCATTCTGGAGCAGCAGCGTTTTGAGCAGCACAGATCCTACATCCCCAAAGTACTAACATCAAGCAGCACCATATCAATCATCCCAAGCACAGGACTCAAGTTCCCTTCAGCTGCCAGTCCAGACTGAGCATGTTTGGGACCCATTACCACATCCATAAAGTAACGGGCATGGTCTTTCTTTAAAACACAAGTATATATCTGACCCATAATATGCAAAACTGCAAAATGCAGTCTGCCAGTGCATGCTGGTGTGCTCGTGCTGCGTTTATAACCCCTTTAAGTGGCTTTCTTACTGGATCAGCTACAAAGCCAGATACAACGTCAGGGCCCCGCAGGCACAAACGTCGCTGCCTGGCACACCCTGCCCACAGCCCAGGGCCCCACACCGGCCCCCCTGGGCCACCAGCCCCAGCCCAGCAGCACCGCAGCAGGGCCGGCCTCCAGCTCCTTGCAGCTCGGCCCTGCCCACCCATGGGCCCTGCCTGGCCACAGCCAGGCCCACCCACGGGCCCACGGCCCTGCCCAGCGCCTGTCCCCAGAGAGATGCCCAACGCCCAGGGCTGGGGCTGCCCCAGTGCCTCCCCAGCTGCCAGGCCCTGCCCTGCCAAGTCTCCTGGGGAGCCCCAGTGCCCCACACACCACAACGCCAGGGAGTCGCCAGCCCTACCCTGACATACAAAAATGCAGACATTTGCTAAGTGCATGCAAGGAATATTTCCTAATAGATTTTGCACTCTAATGTACAATTTAATTACCATTTCTATCATAAAGACATAAAGTATATATTGGTCAAGACTTCTGAAAACAGAAACACAAATTTAGACTTTACAGAGTTAGAGATGGATGATTTTGAAAAATATTCAAGATCGACAACAGCGGCAACTGTGTGTCCTGAACACTTCCAAGAACCAAATGTTTATATAAAAACTGATTTTATGTCTGACTTTTTATCTTACTATTTCCCAGATTTCTCTTATTGGACAGAGGTTTGCCAGTGACCTTCAAAACTGTCAGAAATGGTAGTGCTGGAGAGCAAGGTGTGCTTCTTTGAATGCCTTCTCTACCTCAAATGAAGAGTAACTTGTGTATTTTTAAAACAGGAAAAAAAATCAATAAAAATTCTCCCTTACACATTTACCTTTCCGTATAAAGCAAAGCAACATGAGAAAGACATTAGTCACAATATCAAAGGCATTGTTACGAACTGTGTTCACAAGACATACACAGCAAGTCTTGGGCAACCACAGTGGGTGGTCAAGACCTTCATTGCTACTACTCCTAAACAGCAGCATTCATGGACTTTGTATTTAGAAATTCCGAAATATCATTAAGTAACAATCCTTGGTGAATTCTGCAAACCCTGGTCGCCTGTTGACCTGGGATATTTGGACAAAGCAGATGAAGAGCACTCAGGGCAGTAGGAGAAGCCATTTTGATGCTGCAGTCATGTGGAATAAGGGCCCCAAGGGTGTAAGCATGGGATGATGGCAGAAGCAGGGGATATAAACACAGATCACTGTCAAGTTACTGGTTACTGAAGGAACGTAGCCTTGGGAGTTCGGTAGAACCAGCATAACAAGGAAAGTAAGGAACAGGCATCTCACACATGAAAACACCCTTGTATGAGGCGCAAACACAAAGGTGGCCACAAGCATGTATAAAAAAATAGTTGCAGCCCACTTGATGGCAAAAGCCAAGGAAGAATAGCGAGGGAGAAGAATTGTTCCAGCACTGTCTCCCCAGTTAGGGATGCCACACCTCACCACTGATCCTCAGTGTCCTCAGCAGCTCCTTCCTCTGCTCTGGGCTGGGAGTGAGCGCTGCTTTTTGATTTTCTGTTCACCACATTCTGCAACTACAAGCCAGTATTCATACATAAAGTACTATCTTTAAGATTTAATTGGGTTAAGTATGTTAGGATTTCAAAAAGCTCCTCATTTGTGTGTGTGCTTTCTGCTCCAGCCTTCCCACATGACAAAACGATTGATACCACGGCAACCTCTCAGAGAAAATGCAGACGTAATAGATGAGTGCCACATGAAAATCCAGGAAAGCTGTAAAACATCCACCATCAGAGGTCTTATAGAAGAGCAATGGTTTAGACGCATTCAGTTCTGCTGCAGGCTTTCGACTTTTTATGATTCTGTGCAAAAGAACTTAGTTACTTCAAAAAAACATACTAATAAGTTTTAATGGAAAAGGAGACTTTGCAATAGAACTCCAGCTGAAAAACGGTACCTTATTGCTGTCTGTTGGTAAGTGCTTTCTGCTCTTACAGAATTTAACACATTCAAAAATGAGATCTATTTTTAAATCTAACACACAACTACGGAAGAATTATTCAAGCTTTAAGACTCAACTGGATCAGCCATCACCAAAACCTCACCTTAAAAAGTTAAAAAGCTCAAATGTCCCATGAGTCAGAAGGTTACTGGCCATCATCAGTAAAGGTAGATCCAATGCAACAATATTTAGAAAGCATTAGATGATGATTGGGGGCAAGCATTATTATTTCTTATATAATTCTTAAACAGTCTAAAATAAATAAATAGCACTAGAAATAGAAAACTGTATGCTTGCTGAGACCAGATACACAGTAAATTAACTAGTTAAACAAGTGACCCTGCAAATTACTCCATAAAAGTAATTTGCTCAGTTTGGCTGCACGTGGAGTTAGAAAGCTAGCAGAGTAGCCCGTGGCACTCAGAGTTTACAATACCCATAGTGCACAGTACTAAAACTATCCTTTTAAAATAGAGAAAATGATTCTCACTATTAACTCTATCTTTTGACCTGTTCACCAAATATTATTGGTAAGTTTGTTCCAGAAAAAAGAATTACTACATTAAACAGAACTAAAAAGGAACTGATGAGAAAAGACAGAATATAATGCCCCATATATTTAAAAATCATCAATATTAAATGCACAATTGCTGAACAACAACAGAGCTGCCACAAATTCTTATACTGAAAACCACCTATATATTTTACTATTTTTTTAGGAAAAAAAAAAACCAAACAAACAACAATTATCTTAGCAACAACATAAATAGGAAGCTGACTGGAAAAGTCTCAGTTTGCATAACTTACCAATACCTTTGTAATTCATTATATTTTGTAGTAATGTAAACTATTTGAGGCCAACCCCACAAATACACAGGATTATGTTCTTCCTTATTCACAAAACTTGAGAAACATGTCATGCAAGTTAAGCATTTCCTCAGTCTAATACATTAAATTTAGAAAATTTTTGCAACCTGCATGTCACTATGGCAATTTTTTGTTTTTTTTCAAAATGTAAATTAACAGCGAGGCTATAGTACAAACTTCATTTCCTTTGTGTTTGTACATAATCTTTTCTCATCTATGGATTCAGAATAGCTTTTTTTTACTGTAAATGGCTGCAGTTTATATTACAAGATGAAGGTACATTGAGAAGTCAGGATTAAATCACAGTAAGCACATCTCTGCTTAACCTTGACCACTTTTAAACCATAGCATAACTAAGTGCAGGAGAAAGCAATCAAACAAATGAGTTGTTCTATGGCAAAGGTTTCTCTGTTTGGCTTTTGTAATTATAAACTATTAGAAAATGAAAATGCATTGCAAATTGCAGCCCTTTTCTTGCTCTTTTTACTGCAAATTCCATTGAAATTTTACTGTGTTCTTTTATCTTTTTCTGGAAAAAAAAAAAAAAAAAAAAAAAAAGAATACCTGGAGAAGAAAATATGATTGTTCTGTTTTCCCAGGAAGAAAATTGTGTTTTGACATGCCACCCTGGTACTGGACAGCTTTACTGAATTCAAGAACCTGCCTGCTGAAAGACACACAGGTGTCTGCAGTTCCCATTACAGTGAACAGGAATTATATAAACCTAGAGATAGATCTGACATCTTCAACATCATGACAGAAAGTCACAGTTTAGAATGAATCTGAAAACAAGCTACTCCATTTTATTTCCATCATTTGTCTGCTGAAAAAGGGAGGTTTGCAAATCTCATCTTGCGAACTAAAAATAATTTTCAAAGTACTCATTTAAATACCTGCAACAAATAGAGACTTTACATTCATTTTACATCATAATAAAAATTAGTAACAATATATAATTTCTGTGAACTGCATTTAATATTAAGAATTATTATAAATCTAATGCATTTTAGCTCTTACCATGATAGAGCTGACAAAACTGAAGAGGAAAACTTAAAAGGGTAACACTACAATAAAATGCAAAAAAAAATGTGAAAATACACAAGGTTAACTACATACAGACTTGGTCTCCCCAGCACAGGCATCTAAGCAACCTGGTCTAGTGGAAGGTATCCCTGCCCACTGCAGGGGGGTTTGGAACTAGATGATCTTTAAGGTCCATTCCAACCCCAACCCAAACCATTCTATGTTTCTATGATCTGTCCTGGCTTCCTAAGCGATCAGTTCGCCTGGAAGTTTGTAATTGAGTCATCTAGTGAAAAATTCCCATCTAACAAAGAATAAGTTAGTATAAAAAGGGCACAAAGTCCTTGTTGATCTTAGTTCTCTGCCAGTACTAGAAAAGAAAATTTCCAGACTGTATTCTAACAAAACTAAATCAGAATAGTGGTAATTCATTAGCTAATACACAATGCCCTAATGCCCAATGAACCAGATCATATGGCCAGCTCTATTCTAAACTAAAAATCAGAGTGGAAGAATTTTATAATGGGTAGAGGGTCAAAGCTATACATATAGTTATACAAGCATACAGGCAAAGCTAATATGGAATTTATTTCTATGAGAGCCTAGCAACTAGGGATGAAAAGCACAGTGTTCAGAACCGTAACAGATCCCTTGACCATCTCCTTTTTTGTCCATGATCCCATACGTGCATGCAGAATGAAGCTGCATTTGCCTGGGAGAGCACGCAAGACAGAAGGCAAGAAGGAACATGCTGGAAGTGGTCAAGGACCACTGAAGAAATTAGGCAATTCTAGCTGGAGAGAAGCATTAAGCCTGTGAAGAGACACTGAGGAGAAATGAGAGTTCATAACTTCTGTTTTTTTTAACTACTTGCTCATGTATAATTTAACAACTCTTGCACTTCTGTGAACTGTGAGCATCTCTAGATTTAAGTGACTGCAAGGCTATGGTTCTGGCTCTAGGTAAGGCCTCAGTGCATAATTAAACAGGAGCACATACTACTAACACTAATAATTCACTGCATTGGAGTGTGCAGTTATACAACAGACACAGTTTTTAGCATCTGTGGAATGAAGAAAATAACCTCATTTTACCAGGAGCAAGACAGTGTCACCACTGCGTGCGGTGTGTATGGGTGCCTGAGTATGGGACAAGGAACTGTAGCACGAAGCAGAACCTGCCCAGTGAAGGACATGCTTCAATCAATTGATTTGAAAACAGCTTCAGTAGGAGTTATCTTCCAAAGTCGTTTACCTCACACATATTACAGATAGGAAAGGACACTTTCCTAAGTCAATAAACCAAGGTAAAGCACAACGAAGTAGAACCTCATGCTGCCCAGCACAGCTAGAACTGACACCTTGGTGAAAACAGCAAGAACTTCACCATCAGCTCAAATGGAGACAAGGTTTCTTTCCTTACATCAAATACAGCACTTATTTCCTCTAATCACATTACTACATTTGAATTTCATACCTTACAGATTATTTTCTGAAGGCTGTGACCAGAGACAGTTTATTTAAAACTGAAAAGCCATGTGTGGCTTGCAAAATGCTTTTGGGCTCAGGAAAGTGCAACAGAAAGGAAAAAACACTGCTAATTTATACACCAATCTTACAATGCATATTTTATAAATAATTAATGCTACAAGTGATGTACATATATCACAACAAATGGATATTTATCTAGTTATGAATTAATCCGTAATAACAATAAACCTGTGGGGCCTCGGCATGAAATTAGTAAGTGAACACGGCCAAGAAAACATTCAACCCATATGTTCTATCACACAATCTCTAATTGCAGGCAATGGGAGTTCTCAGGTCTTCAGCCCACTTCAAGATCATGCCACTTATTACCTAAATAACAGGTAAAATACATTTTTAGTGTTGTTAGTCTTTAGGGAAGACGTGAAACATCTTGTAATATTAAAATATAGAAAGTTTTATTAAAATGTCAATCAATAATTGAAAGGTGAAAAGGTTCAATAAAATGGGGCCATATAATAACACATAGGCTGAAAAATAAGACACAGCACAGGGATTTTTATCTTTAAGGCCTGATTTTAAGACTCATCAGCATCCATTATAATTCTATAAAATAAGTTAAGGCAGCATCTGGTACAATCTATATAGTTTTATAGCCAAGCATACAAAAATGCTTACAACAGTTATGAGCTCTTCTCACAATAAATGAAGCTGAAGACTCTTTACTTCACCTACCAGCATGTATTTAGAAAAAACAAAGGCAAAAGCTAGAACAAAAGAGGAACCCAGAAGCACATCCATTTCTTTTAATGACTAAGTAATACTTTTAAAGCATTAACAGACAGTCAGAACTGCCGATGCACAGGAAAAGGAAGCATTTCACAATCATTTCAGTTTAATCTCAATTAGTTCATAGCCAAAAGCAAGGTGATACTCAAGCAGTGACCGTTTCAAACAACTGTTTGATTCTCTTGAGGCTAAATCTGTTCCCAGATCCACTATGCACATCTCTAAAACATGTACAACTCAGAATAATGGAGCAGTGGTTTGGTGTTTTCTTCCTTAAAGCCATAAATTTGTATTGAAAGAATCATGAAGAAAACCATGTAATTTAATACAATAAAAACTGTAGCAAAGTACAAAAGATATAATCTAACATCATTGTCATGATTAATTACCAGTCACCACAGAACCACATAAAATATGAGTGCTTTTAGATAAACGATTGTAAAGGGTTGAAGAATTTTTGATACAGTAACATCTAAAAACTTTCTTATTTCCTGTCTTTAAAGAAATGTTAGCACAAGGAAACAATTAACTAGTACCCATCTCTTCTAGATCTCTAAGTAGAACAACTTTGCAGTGTATAACTGTTCCAGAGACATGAACAAATTCCAGACAGGACTTGCTCCAAGCACAAGTTGTGGACTATGACTGCATTGGATTTGTGTGGCAAGGGTTTGGTAGCAAGGGGGACTACAGAAGTGGCTTCTGTGAGAAGCTTCTAGAAGCTTCCTCTATGTCCAATGGAGCCAGTGCCAGATGGATTATAATAGCCAGCTGGAACATACAAGGCTTAGCTCAAGTCCCTGCCATAAGCCTGAGTACGAGTTTTCCAAATCAGAGGTAATAAATTCAATGGGCTATTGAATAAAGACAAGTAGGGATATAATTTCCCACAAATGATGCATACGCTACTCATTATTGGTTACACTATCATGCTGTCTGCAGGTTGACAGTGGAGCAGATACCCACCTGCAGCCTGTGGAAGGACCCCATGTTAGAGCAGGTGGATGCCCGAAGGAGGCTGTGATGACCCTGTGGAAAACCCGTGCTGGAGCAGGCTCCTGGCAGGACCTGTGGGCCCTTGGAAAGATGAGCCCAGGCTGGAGCAGGTTTGCTGGCAGGACTTGTGACCCTGCACAGGACCCACACTAGAGCAGTCTGTTCCTGAAGAACTGCACCCTGCGTAACAGATCCACATTGGAGAGTTCATAAGGAACTGCAGCTCACAGGAAGAACTCACATTGGAGAAGTTTGCAAAGGACTGTCTCCCGTGCAAGAGGCCCCAGGCTGGAGCAGGGGAAGAGTGTGAGGAGGAAGGAGTGGCAGAGACAAAATGTGATGAACAGAACACAACCCCCATTCCCTGTTCCCCTGCATCTCTCAGGAGAGGAGGCAAAGAAATCAGAAGTTGAGCCTGAGAAGCAGGAAGGGGTGGGGGGAAGGTTTTCTAAGATTTGGGTTTGTTTCTCATGACCCTACTCTGATGTGATTGCCAATAAATGAAATTAATTTCCCCGAGTCAAGTCTGTTTTGCCTGTGATGGTAATTGGTGAGTGATGTCTCACTGTCCTTATCTCGACCCACTAGCCTTTCTGTCAGCACGTCTTGCTAACTTTTCTTTTGCTACTGGATCTGAAACCATGCGGACATCATAAACATTGGAAAGTATAGTGCACATTCTGGACCAGAGGACTTGGAGGGACTTCAAGAAGTCACCTAGTCTGCCTATCTGCTTCAACTTAATGATACTATTCCCAACAGATAATATTTTAAATTGGAAGTAAAACTCTCATGTTTCACAACTTCCCAAGAAAATCTATTCCAATGCTTAACTGTTCTTGCCATTGGCAAGTCTTCCCTGATGCACAGCACAAATTAGCTTTGCTGCAGTCTCTCCTAATGTCTAACCTAAATCTCCCTCGAATCAGTTTGCACTCATTGCTTCTTGTGATCCTCACACTTTACAGAAAGAACAGTTTGTTACTCTTAAGGCAGAATTTTCCCACTGAAAACTCTTATCATGCTAATAATCTCTAAACGCAGTAACTCTAGTCTCTTTAGTACTTCTTTCTAGGTCATATCTCCATGTAATATCTTTATATTAACATATAAAAGTTGCAGTTATTCCTTTTGTTCTCCTGTGGATCCACTTAATTTGGCCTACATCCTTCCGCATGTGTGACTGCAACTAAACATTGAGACTTTGGAATACCATATAGCCTTGTAGCATGTTAGAAAGAAGCTAAGATCCAGAATATACTGGTCTATTTATAAGTACAATTTTTCACCTGATGAATTAACAGAGTCTTCTACTTTTTTCCATATGGTCAAAAACAATAAATCACTCACATGAAAACAAACATTAATATAGCACTGCTTTTAGAAAATATTTCAATAGGTATTCATCCATTACATATTTTTTTTTTCTGGTTATTTATATGTTCATTTGCTATTTGGATATATTCCAAACGTGTTACTCATTGCTTTTCTCAAGACTAACAACAATTAGTAGGAAGATCTATTGTTCTGACTAGCATTTACTTGTGAACTGATGTAGTGCCAAAGGTAAAATAAAATGAATAGGCAGATTCATTATATTGTGTTGGATTTCTAAAACAGGCATAAAAACCACATTTAGGCAAGTAATCGGATTTTGTTATTAAACAGAACCTTCTATCACTGTGTGTTGTAAGTGGCAAGAGGATATAATTTCTGAGCAAAATAAATCTTTGCTAAAATTCAGATACTGGATGGAGTACTTGGACTTGTATGAACATACACTACAGTTGGCCAGTCATACTCGGCTGAGCCACTGATTCCGACTGGGACATCTAAATAACTACCAGAAAAAAAATACTGTTGGTATAATTAGTACAAAAACTTGTGTTGCCTCTTTTCTTCACATGATTATTAAAATTTATTTTTAATGCATATGAGAAAAGAATAATTTTACCTACATTTTGAACAGTGGGTTAAAGAATTTATGGCTTTTCTTACCAATACTATATTGAACTCTTGACCTCTAAAGACATATTTTCAATTTTCCCTTTTAATTTTTTTTTTTTTTTTTTTTAAAATCTCAGTTGTCTGTGTCTTGGTTTTATTCCAGTTATATATTTGATACAGTCTATGGCTGCTAAGAAAGAAGAAAAATCAGTTTTAGCCAACAGATCTAAAAAGCATGCACTTTTGTGTGATGTGACTCACATCAGTCTATAGCACTGCCTTTAAGAACAGGTAGTGCTGATAAATGCTGAGAAAGGTCAATAATTCCTCACTTGTGCTCTTGGGGCATGAAAACAGGCAGTCGTAAAAAGACTACTGAAAATCTGTTACAAATTCCTTTTTCAAGTTGCTCAGTCGGGAAAAGCTGGGAGTTTATACCACCTACGGTGCACTTCCCTGGGAAGACATACGCATCTTTCACTTTGGTCACCCAACGACTACTTCAAAGCTACCGTCTGTGGGCAGAAAAACTGTCTGACGCCCCCTCTTGGTACATCCCGGCACAGCAGATGCCAGATCAAGAACATCTTTCTTGCCTCCCTGAATTACTGAGAACCGTTGTCTGCATAGCTTCCTTTCACTGTCACACTTCTCTAACCCTATCTTAAAAAAAAAAAAAAAAAAAAAAAAGCCTGAAAATATCAAAACGTTTTCAAATAAAGATCTATTTTATCTCAAAGCGGACCCTTCTCTCATTTTTCTCCAGTCCCCACGTGCCAAGCACTATCAAACTGTCACTAAACTGGGTCTTACTTATTTCTTATTTATTTGCCATAAAACTATAAAAAATGCAAAGAAAGCCCCTAGATTGGTTACCTTCCACATTTTCTTTCCTTGTGCAGCATTTCTTCCAGCTTAGGGCTTTTTAACTGCCAAACCTGTTTCCTGATGGGAAGAGAAACCTTCAACTTCTGCATTCCATGCCTCTCTCTAGCCTGATGGGCTGCTGTAATGATCTCATTCATATCTGCCACTCCCCATCAGCATGACCACCACCACCACTGCCACCACCACGCCCCCAAAAAAATAAGTATAGAAGACAAGCAAGAGAAAATAATTGTACTTCAGCATGCTAAAAGTAACAAACCCTTCAAAAGCAGGCAAATTTGCAGCTGGGACACACTGTCCTCAGCTCAGTTTTACTATGTATAGGTAACATATGCAGCACATCTGGTACGCGAAGGTACCTTACAGTTTTGAGACAAATGTTAAGCCTAAAAGGGCAAACTGAAAAAAAAAGCTGTAACAAGCCCAAAATTTTTCCCCCCACATTCTTCAAAGCAATTCACTTTCTCACTTCAATTGTTTCAAGTCTTTCTTTTTTTTTTTTTTTTTAACGTTTAAAAGATAAAAGAAAAATAAATTTTAAAGGAATAAAAGGCTGGCAATATTATCTGTCATAATGAGTCACATTCATATTCTTTCCAGGAAAATTTTGAGAGCCAAAGTCTCAAAAAGTTTTAGAAGATAACAACTCCTTTCCTTAAAACATTCTACACAGCAGTAAACGTTAATTTCACCAACCTTATAAAGCTATCAGGTTATATGAACAGAAACTCTGTAAAAAATTATCTTGGGTATATTATCAGTAGACATTTTCAAATATTAGCAGAGGAGTAGCAGAGTCATGTGGGGTACACAGCTAAATAGAATGACGTTCCTTATTATTTTCAGTGTCAAAATGTACACCCTAAAACCACAAAAATATGCATAAAGCTTTTTCCATACTTTTAGAGCAGGCTAAAATACTTAAATCTGTAAAAAGTGACAGAAAAAAGATATTAAGTATAAAACTTAACCAAGCTATTTTGTGTAATAAATGCATTCTTTTAAAGAAAGTGCTGCAGTATTTTTTGCTACTGTGACAGTAATTCCTCTAAATGTGTTTGGCAGAGAAGTGCCAACAAGAGTGTAACCAATAATTGTTAACTTTTGCCGAAGGCAGAAAAAAATTATAATTATGAAAAACGTGCTAAACAGATACCTTATTCATATATATAACTATATACTAAATCTGCACAAATGATACTAAAATTCTGGTTTATAGCCATAATCATCTGGTTATAACAGAAGTATTGGAATTCTCTTGTGTCTACTTAAGTGCTGCAGCATATCAAGAGAAAATCACCCTATTTTACACAGCTGACTACTGAACATCTACTCAACAGATTAAGAGTGTGGCTTTGAGATCTGAATACTCTATGCTTTAAAATTCTTGAGACTGATTCCATGTTTCTGTGTAGTCCCTCTCCAAACAAGGCTCACACCACCTTAATCTCATAAACCATTCAAAATACTAAATTGCCCTTGATAGATAAGACATTCCAGTCTCTTAATGAGCAATCACAGGATAAACGAAGCTTTAAAGTACATCCAGGGCTGTAACACACGCTGGCTTCAATATACACGCGTATCCTTCTGAAGTTACTCCCTAACGGCACTACTTCCCATGGGATTAAAAGACACATTTAGAAACTATATCCTTTACCTTTCCCCATCACTACTATGTCTGAACAGTCAAAATGTTCTGCTAGGTGAAAAGGGTACTTGTCTGGGGGCAAAGGAGTTCCCGCAATTAATGTGTGTAACATCAATTCAGTGTTTTTCTGTTCTCTTTGAATAAATGTGTTAAACAATAATAGATTGTAAATCATTTAAAATCAGACATGGGTAGTAAATATAATTCCTTTGTTTTAATTCTCAATACTGTATGCAAAAAGTTTTAGATATTTCAGTTTTTAACACCCCTTCATACTGACTGCAGCTAACTAAACTGCTTTGCAGGAAGATCACACAGGCATGGGACTGCAATTATAGATCACAATACCCTTTTCTGGGTTCACAGCTCTATTCATCTTTTAGAAACACTGAAGGACAGATTGGACATAGGGGAACGGATTAGCCACAGGACGACCTGTATTTCCACACAAAAGCCTAAGTGTGGAAAAATGGCACCCTGTGTCACCCATTCTTCACTTCCTGAAAAAAACATATTCATGAAAATGGACATTTAAACAGCTCTTTCCCACTCATCTCAGAACAAGCATTCATTGTTTCTTAACACCATTTAAACGGCAGTAGTGTAATGCTACTACTAAACTGCTGCAATTCAGAAATGTAAATAAAAATATTTAAGAATGAAGACAGGGATACTTAGAGAAATATAGGAACTAAAATGAAAAATTAACAGCATGAAAACTCTCAGCTGACTGTTTCAACACACAATCTCATAGTTATGAATGTGGCTGAAGGAGGATTTGCTTCTGGTAATAAGTTTCAGCCGGATGTAATGAAAGTTCTACACACTACAGCCACGCAGTACAACTGAAATTATAAAAATATCTTTTGTAGGTAAGAAGAGTTAACATAACATAACTAATTACAGGCAAGTAAAAGAAAAAATTAATAAAGAAAAAGACATGTGGTGATTGTATCATTTTGAGGTGTTGTAAGAAGTGAAGATTATGTCAGTTTTCTAATAAGACCTGCCACTGGAAAAATAATAAGCAGTAAATATTACAACACATGCAAAAACGGAAAGAGAGTGCATTAAAAAAATTAAGTCAGATCTTTAATTAATTTTACATGTCATTCTTCTTCAATCAATTGTCTTGCATACAAAAGAGATGCTCGGTGTATGAACTTGTGCTGTCAAATTGTCTCAGGAGGTATGTGCTATCAGCTAATCTGATCAAGCCAGGCAAACTGGTGGTTTACTTGTTTGTTCTTTGGGACTACAGGAAATTATCCTCCTACACAAGAAATAATCAAATGAAAACATCCAAGCATTTAACTTAGGAATTCGACCACACAGCTGAGTTACAAAGAATGAGTCCATGTAGTTCATTAGGCTCTGTTGGGAAATTAATCTTTTTGCCAGGAAATCAACAACCTAACAACATCATGCGCAATGAGACACGCCATTCCTAACTTTTATAAAATTTTTAAATAAAGGGCTAAATGATATCAGAACGAAATTTCAAATCTTCTGAAGGTAAACTAACAGCCAACTCGTGTGTGGTGTTCATTATACATACTTAGTAAAATAATGTGGTAGACATACGGTTAAATGATTTGCTAGTCCTTCCCTCACACTTCTGTCCCTTGTATTCTTACTGAATATAATAAAAAAGTGCATTTTTAAATGAAAAAGGAAACGTAAATCTTACTTTTACAAACTGTTTATAATACATATAGCTTAAATCCACTTGTTACCTATTTCTCCTTCTTTTAGATGCCTGCAATTGAATATATTATGCTTAAACCAATCATTTTTAATTGAATATTTTAAAAGTTCTTCATAAAGAAAAAACTCAGTTATACCATGTAGACTTTTATTCAATTCCACTGAGCTGCTCAGTGTCATTATTGAAACTACAGGGAGGAATACGTACGCTGCTGAAGTAATTATACGAAAGGGGTCAAAATACTATTGTGAAGATTAGCACCCGTCAGGAAAAGGCTGACAACTAGCCCAATACATGCAATCTGTATTTACAGGAAGTATATAGTTCTAGGTTAAAGAAAGCAGAAATATTTTGTTCACAAATATAAACAAACTGATGCAATTAAGTTATCTGACAAGCTCAAGAGCTTCAGTTTTCTCTCTGCAGTCCACATTAAGAGTGGCTATGATTGTTGGAGGAGACGCAATGTAAAACATGTTAGAGTCCTTGGGTATGGCCATGGTTTCTGTTTTAATATATACATTTGCTAGCTTGCTACTCCTGCAGTGCAAGAAAAAAAATTTTAAGTGAAACAAAATGCTTCTTCCTTTTTGGATTATTTAGAGTAATGCAAGTCTCAAAATCAAGCAGGAAAGACTGAATGAAAGAAAAAGAAAAAAAAAGAAAAAAAAAGGCAGCATAATGGCAAATACTGACAAAAAATAACCTGAAATGACAGGCAAGATTTCATTTTGCAAAATCTTCTCGGAAGGGGTCACCTCATTAGACAGAGATATGTAAATACACTAGTTGGAGCATTTTAGAAGAATGTTAAATAAGTAACTATGTGGGAGGCATTGCACACAATGCAATTAAAGCATGGGTAGGTTTCTTAAAGGAGAAATCCCTGGCACTGGAGGGATTCTTAATTAACCAAATCAGGCAAATCAGTGTTTATTAATTTCAGAAAAATCTGTGAAAATGTCCGTCTCATGCTTTTTTTGGACTAACAGTAAATTAAAAACAGCAGCGACACTTCAGCGGCTGCAGGATTGTCGCTTTGCCTGGTCTTGAGTGAAACTTTGTCCCAGTCACATAAAAGTTTTTTTCCATGCCTCGAGCAGCCAGCACTCCAAGCTGAGCTGGGCTCCTTCTTCCAACAGCTATAATGTCCACTATATAACAGTGCTAAAAAGAATAAATGGTTTCACCAAAAGCACCATGTTGTTGTGTTACATTTGTTAACACTGCCTAAAGAGCAGCACAGGGCTTTCCCATACACCACCAAACAGATATACATCTCTCAGGATTCACACTAAATTTCAAACTACAGTTCGCTTTACAAGAAGTGTAATCATTATTTTAGCAGGGGCCAGGGGGAGGTGGGAGGGGAAGAAGAGTAGATTTCTGAGAAAAGAAACCAAACAAATTAAAAAAAAAAAAAACAACACACCACCACCAACAGCAACAAAAAAAGAGCAGTAGGAGGGTTACTCCCCAAGAAAAATCCTCTATCCACTTAACCAAACATATTTTTTCCACCCAACTCATGCAGGAAAAAAAAAAGAAAAAGAATAAAGCCTGCCCCACAAATCCAAATTGTTTTCTCCAGGAAGTTGTAATCGCAGTTTTTCCAACCACAAGGAGGAAAAAACAGGAGCCTTGAAGCCATGCAAAGGCCTCTTCCAGTTTCGGGGCAGTAAGCAAGGGAAGGAAGATGCTGAATGCCCAGGATTTGCTCTGCCCTGCCCTTTCCATAGAACTTTAGTGCCATCTATTGAAAATGTACTGAACAAGGAAGAGGGAAAGGATGCCTATTGATTTCATATAAAAATAAGACATTTACTTGTTAAGGGTTTTTTGGTTTATTAATACCCTGGTGATGATTACTGTTCTGTGGTCATCTGACGGCAACAAATATTTTCTAGACAGTATATGTTCCCCATAAAGAAATGAGACATTGGCTAAAACATTGAATATAAACATTCTACAGATATATATATGTGTGTGTGTATACACACACACACACATACACACACACACACAATTTACGAAGAATGTAAGTCTAAAGCTACCTATTATCTAAAGGAACAAAAATGAGAAGGCTTTAACGGAAAGGCAAAATAGCGTGGAAGCACTGCTGTAAATAGAACATACTGGAAACAGTAAAAATAATTAAGGCACCTCGTAAAGACCTTAGTATTAAAGAACAGGGTATGCAGACATGCAGATATAATTACCTTCTTTAAGAAACTGTGAGTGGATGACAAATATAAGAAAACAGCAGATCGCTGCTCCTGCTAGTGCCCATAAAGCTTTCAAGAGCTGCATCTCGGTCTGAAACTCAGTAAATACCCAGAAAGTCACACAATGAATTTCCACAGCGATGCATCAACGCTTCCCTCCGTGCGCCAGGCGCGGCGGCTCCCGGCAGGGACCACACTCCCGAGCAGGGCGGGCGAGCCCGGGGCTGCGGAGGAGGGGCCGGGGCTTCACACCCCGCGCGGGGGCAGCGGCAGCGCCGCGCTCTCCTGGCCGCGGCAGCCGGCGCGGGGCCCCATGAATCAGCGCTCCGTCTGCGCGGAGCCGCGCCGCGCCGCGCCGAGCCGGCGGCGGGGGCAGGGGGCCGGCCGCGCCGCGCAGGGTTGCGCAACAGCGCCCGCCGCGCCGCGGGGCCGCCGCCGCCCGCTCAGGGCGCGCCGCCGCCGGGCGGCGCGGGGCGCGCGGGGGCCGGGCCCACCCCGCCGAGGCTCCGCGGGAGCCGCTGCAGCATCGCCGGGCTGCGGGGGCCGCTCGCCGCTTCCTTCCTCGCTCGCCGGGCCGCCGCTCCGCTGCTCGCTGCCACGGCTCGGGGAGGAGGGAGCGCGCGGGGGGAGGGAGCGGGGGGAGGGAGGGATCTCTCTTTACTGCAACTTCTCCCGGCTGGCGGCAATTTGTTGCACCCCCCGCCCTTCCTCCTCCCCCGGCTCGAAGCTCCTCTCCGGTGCGGAGGGCGGGGAGGGGGGAGTCAGTTCATCCCGCCAACCCCGGCGGACGCGGGGTCGTTCGGGGGGAGGGGCGGGGGCTCTCGGGAAGACCGCTGGCCTCCCCTCGGGCTGGTACCTCTGCCGCCGGGGCTCCCCGCCGCCCGGCTCCGGGAGCTGCCCCGGCGGGCGCCGCCGGCGGCCCCGCTCCCTCGCCCGCCGCCCGTCCACGGAGGCGGCCCCGTCCCGGCGCGGCTCCCCGGCGGTGGCACCGCAGAGCGCCCTCCCGGCAGCGGCGCCGGGCTACGGCGAAGGCGCGCTCAGTCTACAGGTTGATCCCTCCGTCGCAGCCATCGCCGCGGAAAACAAGGACGCGATAGAAAGAATGCCTTAAATATAAATAAATAAATAAATGAAACAAAACCACCGCCACCAAAACCCCCAAACCCAAACAAACAAACAAAAAAACCCCACAACAACCAGGGCTGCGAAATTGCTGTCGCCCTCCCACTGCAGGGGAAGGACCGACCCGGGCGGCCGGCCGCCGTGGAGAAGCGGGGCGGGGGTGCGGCAGGGCCGGGGAGGTGCTGCGATGCGGTGCCGCGCCGCGGGTGCTGCGCGCTCGGCCGCGCTCAGTGGGACGCGCCACAGCCCCGGCAGCGGGCGGACACGCCGCGGCGCTCCACGTCCGGCAGCCGCGGGGGCCGCCCCGACGGACGGGGGCTGCGCGGCGGAGGGCGGCCAGCCCCGTGCCCCCACGGCTCGGTGAGGCAGCGCGGGGCAGGGCGGCAGCTGCGCGCCGAGGCGCGGCCGGGCGCGGGTGCTTGGGCGGCGGAGGGGGCTGTCGGGGTCGGGCGGCCGCCGGGGCGCCCCGCTGCTCGCCGACGCGGCTCGGCTCCGCGCCTCCCGCCTCCGAGCGCCGCCGGCTGCCCCGCGCAACTTCCGCGACGCGTGGGTGCCCGGCACCGCGGCCTGCACTGGCTGGCGGCCCGCAACCCCGAGTGCCGCGGAGCGGGGAGCAGCGCGGCCCTGGGCCGGCGGCGGGGCCGGCAGGGTGCGAGCGAGGGGCGCGGAACGCGGAGAGCGAAGGGTAAATCGGGGGGGCAGCGGGCAGGGGATGTGCGGTTCGCAGCACCGCGGGAAGAAGGCCGCCGAAGTGCCCGGCGGAACGGCACGGCACGGCACGGCATGGCTCGGCACGGCACGGCACCGATCGCACGGCACGGCACGGCACGGCATGGTCGGCACGGCACGGCACCGATCGCACGGCACGGCTCGGTGCGGTGCGGCGGGTCCTGGCCGCCGCGCAGCTTCGCGACAAGCTGAAAGTTGCTGCGCTCCTCAGGCTGGCTGTAGATCCCTGCGCTACATTAGCAATGACAGGAACGCACCGATGGCCCATGCGTTATCCCGGTTGATCCGGGATAGACATGAAAGCGCATCCATAGTTCTGAGGATATAAACCGATCAAGGAAACACTTGCACGCGAAGAGCTTTGTTTTCATAGCTCTTTGGTTATGTTTACATTTATGTTACTTTTTGTAATACATAGTATCTAAATGCTTTCTTAAAAAAAAAAATAAAAAATGCAGAAACCGGGAGGGTTTCCAGGTGCTTGGAAGGGCCGATTAATGAAAGATCATTTTCGTTGGGCAAACATCTGCCGTGTCGTTGATGATGTCTGTTAAGTTCATCCCTGTGCTTTTTAGATTTTCACTGATAGTGCAGAGAAACATTAAAAACAACTCTCTTTTGAATTTTAAACTTCACACAAATCCTGATAAACCCATTTATTGCATTTACTGTATTTGAAGATTACAGCAATGCAATGTCAAAGCAATGTCATAGATACACTCCAGTTATTCCACTGTAAATTTTTCATTCTGAAATGTACACTTTGGTGAGAAATTGCCCATGCTTGGGTGCAGTTCAAGTTGGGTTTTGTTTATTTCTCTTCCAGGTGAAAGAAAAAAGTGTCAAGTAGCTGAAGAAAATCCAGAGATTTTGTATTTAAGCAAACACAACCCTCAGGCCTTCTGCACCTACACACACACCACAAACACCACCCCCCACCCCCCACCCCCCCAACACAGCAGCTTTTAAGTCCACAGATAAATGGATTCTAGAAGTGTCTCAAACTTAAGAGTTTATGCAGTCCGGGATAAGCGGTACGTTTGAATGTGCTAAGTTTGGAGAGAAATCCTGTGAAAAATGTTGCACATTCCTTTCCTTTTTGACTGAAAGCACGTGAAGGCCCACTGTTAGTGGGTCAAAATCCCGAACTTGCTTGCTTCTTTTGAGGTGCAAGATGATAGCCCTTCTCCCGTTTTAAACGAGTCTTACTTTGAGCTTATAAATTAGACAAATACTCCTGGGCTTCTGTGGGCTTTGGAGGATCAGACCCTTTCATAAGCAAGGCAGCGGAATGTGGCACTATGCTTCCCGGTCACAGGGGAGTCACTCCCCATGCTCACTAGTGTAAGTGGGAGCAAAATCTGGTTCAGTGCTCACACTGTACAGAGATATTTAGTCTCATAGCAACAAGGGATCCCAGAAGACTTCTCATGTGAGAGGACACTGGTACCTGGCAACGCTGCTGGCTGTACTAAATATGGTTTACTGTGTTTTTTGTATTTTCTGTATAGCTTTGGACCTTTCAAATAGGGTGACTCCTATTCAACAATATCCATCTTCAATGTCTTTACTTGTCACCTACATAAAGATTTAAAAAATATTAAAAATATCTCAAGTTACCAGTGTAGACTTCTCTGGAAGACTTTTCTGAATAAATTCCACTGAAAAAATTTCCCCCTTGTCTTTCAACCTATTAAGATTTGGATCCCCAACCAATGGAATAACACCTGTAAAACAACCTCTAAGCTGCTTAGGCCAAAAGAAATTCACAGGACTGTCTCAATGTGAATTTTCAAGTTTTTGCCAGAGCTCTGATCCCATACATCAGCAGTACAGAGGCAAAAGACTGTGGTCCCAGCAGTAGCTCCTGCCAGGCAACCTCTCCACAGGAACTTTCCCAGCTGTGTTTTAATGTTAAAGGAGGGATGCTCAGCACCTGGAAGCTGGTGAAGGTGGCATTGGAAGACATTTCCAATACAAAAGACAGTTGCAGCTGGGAAAAGTAGTGAGGAAGTGAGGAATGCATTTTCCTGATGATCAAGAAGCAAGAGCAAATGTGTATGAGATATAAGTTCTTCTGAATTCTTATGGAAAAGCAGCATAAAAATGAAGTGCGTAATTTCCAAATGTGTGTTCTTTTTTTTTTGAAATTCAACTCATTTGTTCTTTTACCAAAACTTCAGTCTAGTTCTACAGAATTCTACTAAAACTGGAACTCTGTAGCGAAGATAGTAGCCTTTGCTCAGTTCTTTATAATTTAAAAATATTATCTGTATTCTGCATTTAATGTTGTGAAAAGATTCCACCAAACTTTAGAAGATTTATTCTTCACTAGTGAGATATTTTATAAATGAAAATGTACTAAAATTCCTGGAAAACAATCATGTTCAGATTGTATTCCATATACCTACAACTAAGTCCCTCGTACTTTCAGTTGTGTCAAATGCCTTTTGCGTAATTATTTTATTCCTGTTCATGCAATAAACCCCAAAATTACACGCGGCCAATGCAGATCTAAATGTAGGCACACAAGAGGTGACATTAGCCCATTTTCAGTAACGAATTTGGAAACTAATACTGGCTTTGAATCACAAAAAATAGAGCAGATGATATCTAATATTAGGTTATCAAGACAAACCTTTGCCAATGCCCACTGGATTTCATTTTTGTTACTTCTGAATTACTCAGGCAATAGTCTGTCACCAGTCACTTGAGGCAATTATTCCAGCCCAGTGGTTCTCTCAGCTGGAATGTTTCTCCTGATGCGAAGTTTAACATTTTATTTTGTTGAAATTCACCCAGTTCATCCCTCACATATGCCTGAAGCGGCATTATAAATCTTTTTCTATTTTGAATCTAACCAAAATAGATGATATATTGAATATATAGTAATGAATACAGATGAATATATTTCCACCAATTAGTTTTTGCAGCCTTTAAGTATTTTTTCCCCCTCTCTTCTCTGCATGCCCATGGCTGGTCCACATTTCTTTGCTACTGAGCTAGTCACAACCGCAGCGGTCCTCTGATTTTTATCGCTGATCTTCAGCTGATGCTGGGCAAGTGCCACTGGACTAGGAATTAATCTTTAAAGAGATTCTATTAATCCCTAGTTTGTGACATGATGCAGCTACCATAAGAACCACAAATACACATTCATTTAACCATTTCCTTCCATGGACACCTAAAATTTTCACTCGTTTCTTTCATTTACCTATTTAGATGATATGTTAAAATGTCTTCAATGATTTTTTGACAGACTTCCTGTTTCCTGCTTCCTGTTTCTCCTAGTGAGGGATTCATGAAAGGGATAGCACAGCCTAGATAATTTAGAATAACCATGTGCAATTTCCTTGCTGCACTGCATCACATCTACTTAGAACCTAGGATATTTTGGGGAGGGGTGGTGGTGGTGGTGTAAGTAATTTTGTTTCCTTTCCCATTTCAGTTGTATTATTTTGCTGTTCTTTTCTTCTTCCTCCCCTCTTACTGACTTTCTGTTTGGGTATGCTTTTCTTTTTTTTTTCTATTTATAAAGAACTGTGCCAGCAGTTCATGTCATGTGGACAGTTGCCCATTGGGAACTCACTGCACTTTCTCCCATGTAGCAGTCACCAGCTGATAATAGCTTTTGGCCACTACTGCCAAAGGCTGCACAGGACCTGCCTAAGAAGAAGTGAAAGGTTCTGTAAGACAACTCTGATCCCTTGAACTACTGGTAAATTCTCCCAAAACAAATCTGAAATGACACAGTGTGCCAGTCACAGTTCCTATGGGTAGTACAGTCAAACCATGTTACCGTGCTCCTCCATCCATGTTGTATTCATGGATCATTTTGCTCACATCTGCTCATCAAGCAATCTCCCCTTATATAATACCGACCTTTAAACAGCTCAATCCTACAATGCTGCTTTGCCCTCTTTCGTTTTACCTTATACATTCAACCTGTTAGAGGAGCACCTAGCTTTGCAGTAGCTTCTGTGACACATTTAACAGCACAATTATGGATGACTTGGTAACCACCCATTGACTAAAAATAACCTAGAAACTGAAGACACACTTAGGTATTTATACTTAGATATCCCAGAGGAACCCTTCACAGCTCCTGTAGCTGGGGAAAACATGTATCTCACCAAACGCAGTCGGCTAGGAATCCTCAGGGGTGGAGGCGGGGGGACGCAGGGGAAGCGATAACATTGCACAGCTGAAAGATTTTCTAGACAACACTCTGCCAGATAATCCAACTCTTAACCAACTAGCTCCGCAATTAAGGTTTCCTACTGAGAACAATGACAGCATTATGACCTGGGGAATTTTCTACATAGAAAAACCCCAATGCATCTGGGATTACAAAATTTAGAGCCTTATAAAAACCCAGCTCCTACACTGATGGTATTTGCAACCAGTACAGATCCAACGGAACTAGTGCCAGTATGCATAGGAGAAAATATATGAGCTGTAATGAATGAGCTGCCAGTGAGGAGGGAGCCAGGGCAGCACATCCTGTGTGAAGAACCTGCAGTGCTGAAACTCATTCTTGCCTTCCAGACGATGGATATTCTTTTTTATACGAGATACACCAAGCTTTCACTCAACCTGTTCAGGAAGAAATATTCTAATGTCTGAAGAAAGAGACATCTAAATGATGTGATTTAATTTCTGTCATACATGATTATATATGTTATGGCTGCCTATGGATAGTTTTACATATTTTTAAGAGAAAACCAATTTCAGTATTAAATTGACAGAACCATACATGTCTTTATGGAGAACTTCTAATACTAAAGTGTCTGCCTGCCTATCCTTTCCCACTCCCAGTTTTTTTCCTGTTTGTCTATGGTCTTCATCTATTCCTGGTTTCAAAATACACCTTCATTCAACTAAAAAGGCCTGAATAGGTAGCAATTTAGATCCAGGAGGAGAAATACTAATTTCAAAGACAGAGTCTACAAGTAGGTGTAAGAAGCCTTTCTGCCTGCCTCCAGCATAAGACTATCGCCTTGAAATGGTAATGAAGTTTTCAAAGTCAGGTTGGATGGGGTAACCTGATCTAGTGAAAGATGTCCCAGCCCATGGCAGAGGGCTTGGACTTTACTTTGAAGGTCCCTTCGAACCCAAACCATTCTGTGATTCTGTGATTCTGTGATTCTATGACAATTCAAGACAGCATACAACTATTGAAACTTACAGTTAAGACTGGCGGGCAAGGTGTAGGCTTGAATGTTCCAATGCTTATAGGACTACTCACAAAAATCACAGTGAAATTGAGAGGGTTTATCTTTGTATTTTTACTTTTTTATATATTCTAAGATCATCTGGATTTTATAACACTTCTCAAAATACAATTTTTTACTCTTTTTTTTATTTTTTTTTTTTAGAAAGAAGGATTTGTATTATAACCAGGGTGATTAGACACATGAAATTAACTGAATTTAGTTATGAACCACAGTTTCCAGCCTCAATTCCTGAGGGTCTAGCCACTCACATTGAGTGAATAAGTTCTTAATTGAAAATGAGACCCATGGAGAAAACCATGCAAAATAAGCAGTGAATCTGTGAGTCAAGACACAGCAAACCTTTACAGAACGGCCAATGGCAGTGTTGTATGGAAAATTAGTAAGTTAATATATTTTGGGGGTTTTTTGCTTCCTCCAGCTTGGGTGGGGGGTGGGGGTGGATGGTAATAAAAAAAGTTACCCAAATTCTACAAGAATGGATTCAACTATACAAACTCACAGTCACTGGCAAGTTAACAAATAAGCTCTTTGATCTATAGCTTGAACTTCAATCAGAGAACTTTCTTTACATTTATTTAGCTATTGACTTTCCATCTCAAAACCTGGGTATCACAAAAATTGATCAGGAGCTGAAGTCAAGCCACAATGGATACTTTAAATTCTTTCCATTAGCAATTCTTACTGTAGTAAGTAGGAACGGGAACTGCAGCAAAAATGGAGCATATCCAGAACAAAACAGGCACCTCCACAATTAGTCAGAATAGGTTCTGGGCCTATAAGGAAGAGACAATGACTGCCTCTGTAATATCTGAACGTGTTCGACGATATTACTGAGGGAAGAGGTACACTTTGGTTGCTAATAAGCTAGTGGAGGGGAAACAAATATTTTTCAGACAAATGTTAAATGCAGATGCTTTAAAAATTGTTCAAAACCTCAAATAAACAGTTGAGAATTGTTACATGCACAAAATGAACAATTATTAGATTTTAAGTATAAATTAAAATGGGTTTACCACTATGGCACTCTTTTTTTTTTTTAACCTGAAAACTGTCATGTTTTCAAGAGATCTATACCTGCATCAGACTGTGACATTAAAAGAGGCCCAGAATTTTATATAGTAAGTTTCTTCTGGGTCTGTGTTCAGGACTTCATTCCAAAATTACAAATAAGTAAAGGACAAAGTGAGTTTTAAATTTACAGTCTTAGAACACAAACTTGTTCGTCATTCTGAAATATAAACCAATAACTGTACAAGCCATTCATGTATAATATAGTTCACTAGTTCTTGACAGTAAAGAAAAGCATTAGCCAGTCTCTAGCTATTATTAGATGTGGCCAGTTAATACCAAATGGTATAAGACATATTTTGTTCAGTAGGATGAAAATGGATTACTGCAAGCTAATTTGAGATTTATTACTAGACTGTGGAATTAACACACTGGAGGCCCATCTATGTACACCTGGGGTGAGATAATGGCAGGAACTGCAGATTAATATAACCTTCCCTTGCATGCACAACCTATTCATTATTTGCTTGTCTGTTTGTTTTTGTGGGAGGTTTATTTCTTCTATTTAGCAGATACATTGGGCAGCCTATAGCTAATACAGTTAATGAAGTAGTCACTGTATAGCAGCTTTTCCCAAAACTTTTTGTGAAAAACATGTCTTAAAAGGGAAGCAACCTCTTTGGTTTTGTTTTGAATTATGCTGTTCTAATAGAAACCATTTTTTCTGCATGCTTACGTTGTTTTAAAATAGAAAGCTTTAACTACAACATGAAATGGAGCATCTGAGACTTTGGCATTAAACAAAAATCCAAATATTAAAATAGTACTCTTGGCACATGGGGCAGTGACAGAAAAGAGCCTGAACTAACTTCTGTAAAAATTCTGGAGATACTGTAGCTGATTCAGCTGGATTTCAGCTGGATAAAACATTGCAAAGAGCATTACACAAACACTGTAGGAGGTAGAACTCCTTCTCTACAGCAGAATATACACTCTCCCTGGACATTGCTTAACCTTAAATAGAGAAGGAGTAAAGTGGATCATGGACCCCTCTACGCCTGCTCCTGGGAGGTTTTAACATCACATCTGTGCTGTACTGTCCCAATAATCATAATTCTTAGCAGGCATTTGAGAAAGATACAGAAAGCTTTCTCTGATTTCTTCACTTAAGGCACACTCAGCGAAAGCCACACCCCAACACCCCATGTCTATACTGTTCTTTATACACAGGTTCAAATTCACTAGCCCATAGGTTTTTAGTTGCTTGTGTCCATATATGAAAGGGAAGATGAGTCATGATAGCTAATTATTCCTGACAACAAAAGTGTGTAAGGTAATATGTAGGCAGTAGAGATAATCTGGGAAATACGGCTTAAATGCAAGTTTAAGTCTTAAAGTAGTATATTGGTTGTCATCCCTGCAGAAATAGCTTTGGCCTTAAAATCACAGTAAAAATCTGAGTATGATTTACCTCACCAGTATACTAATATAATGGTAATATTATGACATTATATTAGTATAATATTATACATTGAATGGCTGCTATAGTAAAAGTAGACATATCAGAAGTGGGTAATGATGACTTAAAGTTTTTATGTATGAATTACCACATACAGATTAGATACCATATTTAATTATTTTTTTTAAAAAAAAACTTGTTACCTTATTTTTTTAACAAGAAAAAAATACTTGCTTTTGTTTTACATTTCAGAGGAAACTGGTATAGTCTATTCTGTCAGTAATCACATAATAACAGGTCAGTAACACAGTTTATAAACTATATGCTCTTAATCCATGCCATACTGCTTTGAGAATGTGTCAACACTCAGTGATTTCCTTACCCAGCTCAAAAGCATCTTGGAAGCACCCCGGGCAATGTCTCATATACAGCCATTGAGGGTTATCCGCTCCAAAATAGCTGTTATAATCTGAATGGAAGAACCATAAATGATTCAATTGAAATCACGTCTGAAAATGCAAAAGGAAATGAACACAGAATAAACTACAACATTAGGGGGTCTAACAGCCCATACACCTGAAGATTTAGAATTGAAGACTTTGGCGTTTCCCTTTACAATCATTGTACTGTATGTAACAGCTACTTTAAGACGCCGAGAACAATATTCATAAAATTGACCTTTGCTGATTTTAGAGGAGTTTTTTGCATCATTTCAGATCGAAGTTAACCAAACACATCCAACGGCACTGGACATAGCTGAAACTTGGTAAAAGTCTCTCTCCCCACCTCTGTCCTCTCTTTGAAAAAGGTCAAGTATTCATATCTTCACTATAAAGGAGATATAATATATTACATACCACTCATCTAGTTATACCCTTCATAGTAAAACCATGTTAAATAAAAACTTAAAATCCAATGCCACCAAATACTGGATCCAAAACCAGGTTGCTTTGTTGTTTGTTGGATTTTTGTATTTCTTTTATGATAAAACAATGCCAGATATTTTTTTTCCCCCACAGAGAACTAAAGAAATTCTATAAAACCAGAACAAATCGATAAAACCTGAACAAATCAAACTCCCAAAACACATGACAATAACTTCCAGAAATGAGGGACTAGCAAAAATGCTAACTAGAATAACTGTTATAGTTTAAAAGGATATTTTAGATTTATTTTGAATGCAAAGCACATTTTATATTGTTTTCTTCTCTTTGCTTACACATAACAGGTTTGGTTTTTTCTTCTGTTAGGAACCCCTTGGTTTTAAAATATTTTTCTTTTCGTACTCACTTCAGAACAATAGAGAGGAGATATAAGAAGCAAGTGTATACTTTATGTAGTAAACTGAAATATCAGATAGTATGAGCAAGATAACATCTAATGTTATATTAAGTATTGCCTGAGGGATCAGCAAGGGAGAAGTTGTTCCACTGATATAAACATGTGCAACTGGCAGCAATCTTAAAGACATGCCATAGGTATAAGGTGGTTATCAATACTGCTGTCCTACCAAAGTGGGCAGAATCAGTATATGACCACTGACCTCCCACTGAGAGAAATAGCTGCAATATACTTTGCCATAAGGAAAAGGCCTTTACCCTTTCCAGATTCTGTACCCAGCTGCTTCTCTTACAGAAAACCATGCTCAAGAAAGAAGACATTAAAACATAGTAATGCGACCATAATAGCTTCAGTACGTTTCGAAGTTTTCTTTTCCTTTTCCAGATACACTGCCAAAGTATTTTCCTTTTGACAGACACAACATAGGACAAAATATTTTTAACACTAATTTGAATTTTCTACTGTTTGTGGTGCTCATCTTTTTTAATTGGCTGACTATCAGAACTGAGTTTTGTAAACAGGCATCTTTTGGTTTTTTAAAACTGTTTTTTCAAACTATATTAATCTTTATCATCCTCATTATTTTTTGTGTGATGCACAGTGTATCAAAGAGGCTTAGTTTGACAGAGAATGTAAAGTATTTCCTATTTTTTAAGAAGATAAAAGTAATCCTTTGAGTTACATTTTTTTCCTAAATATTTTGGTACAGATTTTACAGTCACTGCAGTAGTGAGTTACATTTTTTCCTAAATATTTTGGTACAGATTTTACAGTCACTGCAGTAGCCTCCTATGAATATATATCTGTGCAGGAAATTTTTGGTAATTCGGTAATTAAGGATTTTACTGAAATAATGCCTAATAAACAGAAAAATAAGCTAAAAGCTGAAAAGATGTGTTATGGTTTAAAAAAAACAAGGGAAAATAACGTTTCATTAAGAAATGTCAATGATCCTTGATGTCAATGATACATTTTATTCAGTCCTGCATCAAGTTATAGTACAAAATCTGGAATTCTGATTAAGAAACCCCTAATACAGGTCCTGCATTTACTGACAAACTGAAAGAAAAGATGGCTCTAGTACTTCCTCCAAGGTCATGACAGGTCCATCCCTATGAGTACGAAATCAAGCAAAGAGGGCAGGAGACCTGCATGGATGGACAAGGAGCTTCTGGCAAAACTCAAACAGACGAAGAAACTTTATGGGATGTGGAAAAAGGGACAGGCCACTTGGCAGGAATGCAGGAATGTTGTCAGCACATGCAGGGAGGTGATGAGGAAAGCCAAGGTCCATTTGGAATTAAACCTGGCGAGGGATGTCAAGGAAAACAAGAAGGGCTTCTTCAAGTACATCAGCAGCAAAATGATGACTAGGGAAAATGTGGGCCTGTTACAGCATGAGGTGGGTGCCCTGGTGACGACGGATACAGAGAAGGCAGGGTCACTGAATGCCACCTTTTCTTTGGTATTTACTGCCAAGGCTGGCCCTCAGGTTTCCCAGACCCTGGAGGCAAGAGAGAAAGTCTGGAGAAACGAAGACTTTTCCCTGGTTGAGGAGGACGATGTTACAGTTCACGTAGGCAAACCTGACACCCACAAATCCATGGGCCCCAGTGGGATGCACCCCCAAGTGCTGAGGGAGCTGGCAGATGTTATTACTAAACCACTCTCCATCATCTTTGAAAGGTCATGGAGGATAGGAGATGTGCCTGAGGACTGGAGGAAAGCCAGTGTCACTCAAGTCTTCAAAATGGGCAAGAAGAAGGACCTAGGAAACTACAGGCTGGTCAGCCTCACCTCCATCCCTGGAGAGGTCATGGGACAGCTCATCCTGGAGGTCATCTCAAAGCATGTGGAGGAAAAGAAGGTCATCAGGAGCAGTCAACATGGATTCACCAAGGGGAAATCATGCCTGACCAACCTGATAGCCTTCTGTGATGGAATGACTGGCTGGGTAGATGAGGGGAGAGCCTTGGGAGAGTCTTGGATGTTTTCTGCCTTGGCCTCAGCAAGGCTTTTGACACTGCCTCCCATAACCTCCTCATAGGTAAGCTCAGGCAGTGTGGGTTAGGTGAGCAGACAGTGCGGTGGGCTGAGAACTGGCTGAATGGCAGAGCTCAGAGGCTGTGATCAGCAGCTCAGGGACCAGCTGGAGCCCTGTAGCCAGCGGTGTTCCCCAGGGTCAGTGCTGGGTCCGGTCCTGAGCAACTTACTCATCAACGACCTGGATGAAGGGACTGAGTGCACCTTCCAGAACTTTGCTAATGATACAAAACTGGGAGGAGCAGCTGATTCACCAGGAGGCCGCGCTGCCATTCAGCCAGGTCTGGACAGGCTGGAGAGCTGGGTGGAGAGGAACTGAGTGAAGTTCAGCACAGGGAAGTGTAAGGTTCAGCACCTAGAGAGGAACAACCCCACGCACCAGTACAGGCCAGGGGTGACCTGCTGGAAGGCAGTTCTGCAGAGAAGGACCCGGGAGTTCTGGTGGAAATTGACGATGGGCCAGCAGGGTGCCCTTGTGGCCAAGAAGGCCAATGGGATTGGTATTATGAGGAGTGTGGCCAGAGGATTGAGGGAGGTGATCCTCCCCCTCTGCCCTGCCCTGCTGAGGCCACATCTGGAGCGCTGTGTCCAGTTCTGGGTTCCCCAGTTCAAGGGAACTACTGGAGAGGGTCCAGCAGGGGACTATGAAGAGGATGAGGGGACTGGAGCATCTCCCTTCTGAGGAAAGGCTGAGAGAGCTGGGGCTGTTCGGCCTGGAGAAGACTTAGAAGGGCTCTTATCAATGCATACAAATATCTTAAGGGTGAGTGTCAAGAGGATGGGGCCAGGGTCTTTCCGGTGATGCCCAGTGACAGAAGGGGTAATGGGCACAAACTGCAGCACAGGGAGTTCCATCCGAATATGAGGAAGAACTTCTTTACTTTAAAAGTGACAGAGCACTGGGACAGGCTGCCCAGCAAGGATGTGGAGTCTCCTTCTCCAGAGACATTCAAAACTCACCTGGATGCAATGCAGTGCACCCTGATTTGGGTGAACCTGCTTTAGCCCAGTTTGTACTAGATGATCTCCAGAGGTCCCTTCCAACCCCAACCATTCTGTGATTCTGTAGAATAGAGGATAACATCAACCCCATTCAATCCCCAATACTCATAGAGAGAAAAAAAAAATAATTAAAATTACAAAGCTTTCTTCTTCTACATTGTGAGGAAAGTCCAGATATAGCTTGAAGCAATATTCATCTTGAGAAGCCATCATCAAAAAACATTTCCACTATAACTCATACAGGA
Source organism: Falco biarmicus (assembly GCF_023638135.1). Classification (NCBI taxonomy): domain Eukaryota; kingdom Metazoa; phylum Chordata; class Aves; order Falconiformes; family Falconidae; genus Falco; species Falco biarmicus. Next base: position 3,644,775 of record NC_079292.1, on the reverse strand, counting down.
GCTTTATTAAAAACAATCCTATTCAGTATATATTCAAACAATAGTGGAGGGATGGACTTCACAGCAAGCAAGCAAACCCATTAGCTGCAGAACAAATGAGGCCTGATCTGTATGTTTACATTTTGTAATAGACTGCAAGCTTTGATTTCCTACAGTAGGATGTTTTTAAGACCATGTCAATTCTCTATATTTAGTGTGGTAGGAGAGGACATAGTGTTTGTTCCCACCACTGGGACATCTATAGGGTTTCTGACATCTAATGATCACCTATTTCCATAAACGTTTTGAAATTTACATTTGATACTTCTGTCTCTCTGAGAAATTTTGTTGAACTCATCCCCTAAATTAGGACATTTCAAATGGAAGCACAACAGAGAGATTGTTTCCTGAGCCTCGAAAACAGCAGAGCCCTCTTCACTGTCCTCAGGGACTGCTCACACTCTTCCAAATCTCATTTCCATAATTTGTCAGCTGCCAATAATTTCTACAAATACAACCAAACCAAAACAAAATCTTTTATGAAGTCTTTGCAGCATCTATTCCCCTAGGTTGGAAATCTCTCACCAACAAGTCTCTCTACAAAAGCCTTGGGGATACTGAATTTCCTTTTTTCTTCTCCTTGGTATTAATGCCATGAGCCCCATATTCGGATTTTAATACTGTACAGCACTCAGCCAGGCAAATTATAAAATCAAATTACAGTGGCTTACCAATTTACCTCCCATCAGCTCTAAAGCAATACCTTGTTAACCTGCGGTAACTGAGTTGTGTGTCTGAACTGAACACGTATGAGTGAAGGTTATTTCAGAAAGAAAGGACAGGCTGAAAGAGCAGCTTATATCCACAAGGAAAAAATGGGGTAGACATTTGAGCAAACTGTTTAACTTTAAAGGCAATTAGGCAATGGAATGACTTGCCTGAGGAGGTAGTTTAGACAATGTAATGAGAAGTGCTTAAAATAGAATAAACTATTTGCGAGACAGATACAGATGTAAATAATCCTCCATGTTTTGAACTGGATGAATCAGGAGAGGTATCTTTTCTATTCAAATGTCTGACTATAAAAATTCTATTCTCTTTCTTTGGGAACAGCTTTCAAACTTATGACTGTTTACACCTGTTCTGAATACTAAAGTGAAACTGCACTCCAAAAGGCAGATTAACCTCACTGTATCATTATAAAGTAGATTTATTCATAACAAGCTTCTATGAAAAACTTCCAGCGAAAAAAGTCCTTAGTCAGGGAGATGCACATTGTTGCAAAAATGGATTGTTTCTCTAAGTGCTTATATGGCCCCATTGCTATAGTATCCAAGCGCCTTACAAACAGTAATGAATGTATACTCACAACACCCCTGGGAGATAGAGATAGTATTATTAGCTAATGCACAAAGAGTGGCTTGTCCAAAGTCACACAGAAAGTCTGTGACACAGCCAAGACTCAAAACTGTAATTTCCTGCCCACTGCTGTAACCATGACTATATTCTCCTGCCCATATACAGCATTTCAAAATATGTTACATATAACCTCAGATCTTTACACAATAAGCTTTTCTGTTCAGCTGCAGATCCAACTGCTCACTTAATAAATAAAAATAACTTTGTTTATCGGGAACCTTCATTACAGCAACAAATTTGCAGGTTACTGAAACAATGACAGTTATATGGGCCATAACCGGTTCTGATATATGAGAGCAGTGAAAGAGAATTCCCTGATCATCACATTCAGAGCAGGAGGCATCATATCAAGAACACAATTTTGATACCAAAATATTTTCCTTCAGATAATGTAAAGTGTTACATTATACAGAGAAGTGTGGTTTTGAGGGAAAAAAACCCCAACAAACCAACCAAAAAAAAAGGGATAGCTGTATTCCTTATATAGTTCCTTTTGGATAAATTACTTCTATAATAAGACATATAAATTATTTTAGTATTTTCAATTTTAATGAGGTCAAATCTGGAGGGACAATTGCAGTAAGTGTATTTACCCCTGAATAGCATAGAAAATAATTTGGCTTATACATTTAATATAATAATGTAAATATGTGATATATTTTTATTTATTTATTTATTTATTTATATAGTTTTGAAGTCCTTTAGATACATTTTAATGAATTCAGAGATCAGATCAAATGAGAACAGGATTCTTCTGAATCAGGAACACAGCAACCTGTCTTTCCTTTTGGCAGGGGGGAAGCATAGGCATTACATTTTTCCTCAAATGATAAACAATTAAAAAAGAGAAAACAGAGGATAACTGCATAAATAATGGAAAAGGATATGAAGGTGTAGTAGATCATAAAGTGCATAATGATTAAAAAAATCCAATATCTTTGCAACAAAGTGAAGTATAATTTTGGAATTCATCAGCAGAAAGAAAAGATGCAGTAAGCAGTGTCTCCTGAACTTCACTCCTGAAGTTCCAACAACAGCACTTTTCTCAGTTTTTGCTTTCATGTTTTAAGAAGGATGTAGATAAATTAGACCTGGTTTTAATTAGAGCTACCAGTATAGTAAAGGGGATTTACGTTAGATGCTAACGGAAAACAGCCCAGCTACTAGGACAATTAAGTGATGGAACAAATTATCATTGATAGGGAATCCACATCTTGACATGTGTTTAAGAACAAGTTAAATAAATATCCATTAGGGGTGATCCTAATACACATAAGATGGTAAACTAGATTGGGTCCTCAGATCCATTTCAGTCTAACACATATATTTAATCACTGTACAAATAATATGAACAGTTATTCAGACCACTTATTTTCCAAGAACTTCCATTCTAGAATACTTTATTGCCTCCTCTTTCTCTCACTCTCTCTCCCACCTCTCTCTTTCCCTTTTTCTTCCTCTCTCCTTCTCTCCCTCCACCATCAGCTCTATCTCTCCTTTTCTGTCTTTCTCTCTTCCCTCCTCCTTTCATCCCTCCCTCTATTCTTTCTATATGCTTTTAAAGTGGCACATCCCTAGCTGGACTGGAAATTCCTTAGGTGTCCATCTTTAGCAACCTTAGCATGTTAAAGAACATTGTATTCTGATATGATCCAGATATCTGTTCCCTATAACACTAAATCAAGATCCAAATTTAGGTAAAATTTGATTTAAGTTCCTATCATGCCATCACTAAAGGACCAGAAAAATGCAATGACTTGTTTTTTCTAGGTAATTTTTATTACCATTTTTATTACCATTGAGTAATAGAAAAAAATTAAGATAGACTGTACATTAGCAAAATTATCAGATTACAGAAACAGAGACTCTTGCTATTAAAAGGGCTTAGGTGCTCAGTGAGGTTGCAGGAATAGCTTTTATTTTCCTTTGGTTCTCCTGAGTCCAGGGCAAGGGTTTCTTTGCTCTTCCTGTAAGCTACCTGCTTACATTTGCACAGGCAAAAAACCTACTCTGATTCAATGTGGTGAGTATAGATTGTTCTATTTCATAAAAGCCAAACAAATATCATATGAAAGACAACAAACTGGTGTCCTGTACCATCAGTTTGTCTCTTTTGAGACTGTTGAAACAGGGACAGACAGAGAAATCTCTGGATGGAGATAACTGGAACTGCACTAAAATAAAAGAACAATAGTATGAAATAGTTCCTAGTTCCAGGTGGGATACAGTGTTTTAACAGTCAAACAGGAGTGGAGGAAATGTTTCTAAGGAAGAACTAAAGGAAGACTTTAAATTTGGAGAACCCTTTTGGAGATCCCTCTGACTGCCTTCTAAAAATGAGATCAGACCATGCTATCTGGTTAGAAAAGGTTACTGTATTATTAATTCTACTTTGTCCCCAGAGATATACTGTGAACTGGGATAAACTATTCAGTTATCTGAACTTATACAAAGGCCATAATAACATCAACAAGTGTATTTTCACTTTTTGAAATGGCAGCCTACATAGCTGCCACTAAGAAGGAATATGGTCCCTTATACAAACAATTCACTGGAGTACAGTTTATTAGAATGTCTATATTTATGTGCAGTTTAGAAGTTACTTTATAAAGAAATCATTAAAAAATAATGCACCATTTGGCAAGTCCAGAAGTGAACACATGGAGCAAAGCCCTCACTCAAGGAGAAAATGAACCTTTGCCTAGAATGTGGAGGAACCTGCAGGATGCTTTTCAGAAAATCTGGAAAGAAAGACTACTGAAGCTAAAAGCGGGTACCAGAGAGCCCACTTACAAGATGTTAGCAAGGGCCCTCTGCTGTGAAATTTGTGGTGTGCTTGGCCAAACACTAATGAAGAAAGCCACAGGAATCCCATACTGGAAACTGGAAGTTAAGCTGTTAAATATGAACATATGGAGCTAGGCAAGCTGTGGGAGTCCCAACTAGTTGTGATGGTTTAGACAATAGCACTTGTTCCTCATAGGCAGATTGTATCAACAAAACGAGCTTCAGTATCAGTTAAAATGGATGGCTTCACTTAAAACAGGCAATCACCATCAACATAACCAGCAAAGGGAATGATGACTCAGTGAACGAAGAAATGATAAAATGTTATTTGACATTTGGTCATGAGCAGCATTGTGCTAATTTTACCAGGATCTAACAGATTGTTGACAACATAGAGGTAAGATCTTAGAGAATGGCAGACGCAAAGCAAATTAATTCTTTCTTGTGAAAGGTCTCACTTTAATTGTCTGCATTATAATCTCCAATCTGGCAAACAAATTCTAAAAGACAGTCTGAATTCTAGTTGTGGGGTGGTTTTTTGTTGGGTTTGGTTTGTTCTGTTTCTGTGCTTGACTGTGGGAAAGCACACAGTCCCGAGTTTTGCTCAGAAAACAAGGGCCCGATGAATGAGAAAAATCTGGGGAATTACTAGTAGCTGTCACATAGAAGCTCAAAGTGAAAACAGGAGAGTGCCTCATGTAGCCGCATTTCACTGGGAAATACATATAATTTCCTCTGATTTCACAGCATCACAGAATCATAGAATAGTTGAAGTTAGAAGGAACCTCTGGAGATCATCTAGTCAAATCTCCCTGCTCAGAGCAGATTCAACTGGTGATGCAGGTCATTCCGGACTGCTAATCCATCAGGATGTGGATCACCACACTCTTGGTGAACAACCTGTTCCAATGTTCAATCACCCTTACAGTTTAAAAAAAACCCCACGTATCTAATGTTTAAATGGAATTTCTTGTATTTCAGTTTATGCCCATTGTCACTTGTTCTGTCATAATAATTTAGGCAAAAATTAATCAAAATGGAAGAAATCACAGCTGACAGCAAAACTATATGTAAGTAAAATTGTTGAACCTTTCTTGAAAGGAAGGATACTTCATATCACGCCTAGTATTAATTTCAGTGAACTGCAAAATTTAACTAACCGCACTCTCTGTGGTTAAAGTCATAATTATGTTCATACTCATGTGCAGTAGTATATGTATAATGACATAGTTCAGTCTACAGGAAGAAGTACCTTAACAAAATAACTGCTGTTAATCTTAGAAAAATAATGTATATCCAGCTGTTTCCATGAAGATGGTGCTACTATGTCTTGTCAGATCCATCCTAAGGAAATCAGTGAATAATTCAGTCACAAGTTGGGAACTCAAATGGAACCCAACGGGCACAGAATTATGCATCTTGTATTCAAGTGCTAAACATACAGACCAAACTATTATGGTCTGGTTTTCCATCTGCACCACAGGGGATGTGGGACGGCAAATAATTCAAGTCGAAGCCAAGAAAAAGGATAAAGAAATAATGCAGTAACATGACCCTTCTTCATGTTACTCCAGTTGCAGTAAAAGCTACACCATGACAGTAAGTGAAACCAAAGAAATTCTATTAAACCTGTACATAGCATATATTTGGATTAAGTTTTATTGTAGTCCACCCAATTTTAGTTATAAATTGATGGACTTCAGTAAATTAAAGTAAGTAGCGATGGAATTAAAATGTATTCCAGATAAGAAACTGAGGCCCACAGTTCAATCAGAGAGCCAAAAAAAGCTAGAAATAACCAGGATATTGTAAAATGATGTTATTGGGCTGGTCACCTACTTTCTCAGTTAAATTCTGCATTTCTTGCATTTGAGTTACCTTTGGTGTGTAGGACTAGTTTTATGATCTTGCCTTTTGTGGTTGCATGAAAAGGTACAGTATGTGCAGATAAGAATTTTCATAGAAATGCAAGTGACATGCAACAGTAGGGATTGCCTGGGAATAGCTAAACTGGAATAAAATCTTCTGAAAGGTAAAGACATCTTAGAAAACTCCAGTGCCTATCTGCTCTGAAACCTACTGTGATGCCACTTGAGAAATAAGGTGAAGATTGTGAGACTTCTCTGTTACACTTACACTAGAAAAATAAAATTTTTTAAGCCTGGAATATGGAAGATTTATATTGTTACAGAATATAGTACATTCAGTTATGGTGAGCAGGTATACTTATAGTATACTTCTGGTATTAAAACATAAGTTGCAAGACCATCTTAGTTCACCTCTTTGTGATCCTGCCACTATTACAGTAGGATTTTTTTTTGCTCTTTCCCAAAAGTTAATTACTTGTGTTTAGGAATTTAATACATATGTTGCATTCAATAAGGTAAGAATGAATGATTCAGATTCATAACATGCAAAGTCTCACATCACATAACAGACAACCGTACATTCCTTGTAGTCAGGTAATGGAACTAACCAAAACAGGTTCTTTGATCTATGTTATTAAATAAGTGCAGTTGACACTGAGTCAATGTAAGACTAGAGGAGAACCATAAAACACTATTCCAGTTCAATTGTGACAGGGATCTGTATTATCCTTGATCTACATCTTAGTGAAAAGAGAAAGTGATGGCTGTAGCTGTCCACAGATTAAGGAAGAATTGATTCCTTGGAGTTAAGTGATGCAGTCACAAATTTCTGGAGAAGTTACTTCAGCAAATAATCACAACTATATAATGTAAAGCTTTCAGTAACAGTCAGAAGGACTTGGTTCCAATAAATAATACTTTTATGGGGGGTCTTGCTCTTATTTCTGACATAAGAAATGATTTCTAACAGAAGAAGGTGGCAGAAGTGCTGGTGTTCAGCTTAACAGTAGCATGCAATACTAGCTAACACATGTATCTACAGGCCAGCCTGGCAAAGACATTTCTTTTGTGGGCTTCCACGTCCACAGAAATGACTCTGCAGTCAACTCCACATGCATTCTGGAAATAGGCTAAGTGGATAATTTGTTCCTGCTCCAAAGCTTTATACAGTATTTATGTTATATGCTCAGTATGAAAAAGACACCTACCTGATTTTCTAAGAAACAGAGATTTTCAAAACACTGACAAAAGCCTGAACCAAGGCAGCTAACCAATAACCAAGGCAGTGGTTATTGCTAAAACTGGAGGTTTAAGGCAACATTTTAAAGCCAGTGAGAAACATATATATATAGCATATGAAAAGTGAAAAGATCAATAGGACTTTCAAATTTTGCTCGAAATATCAGACATTAAATTCTTAATGATTGAGTAAATGGGTTAAGGAAAATTCAAGCAAAGTGTTAATTGAATCTTTAAAATTCTGCTGGTTTTATTTTATTCAAGTAAAGCTTAATAGTTCGAACTTTTTGTCAGTACTGAGTAACATAACAGAGTAAAAAATATATTGCATTACATCCCAAACCAAGGGATTTGCAGGAAGTTGAAGGAAAATATCACATCATGCTATAAATTAATGCAACAAATTAAAGGGGGGGGTGGGGGGTGGGGGGAAGAAAGAAACAAAACAAAACTACAGCCAATATCTTAGTTTGCTTCTTCTCCCAAGCATTAAAGCAGAAACATTTAAAGGAAGGACTTTGTCGCAGCCTTCCAGAACGACAGGTTTGCATGACCTCAGAGGATACAGTGTGTTCCATAAAGAAGAAAACGACTGCAAATAATTGTTTATAATCAATCCTTTATTATAAATGCACTTCTAAAGACTTTTCATTGATCATTTCTATATAACGATTCTATTCTAACCATTTCTCTACCCCTGGCACGCAGGTTCCCGGTGAGGCAATGCTGCTGGTGCTGCCATGAGCTGTCCTTTCAGCACCACCACCCACCACATCACGAGCAACCCTACTGCCTCAACTCCTCCAATTAACTCCAGCAGTTAATTACCTTATGAAACAAGAAGAGTGCTGCCGCCATTTTCAGACTTCAGAGATATAAGTATAAAAGACACAAGTCAAATTATTCAAGTGGAAATTTGAGTGACACGCATGTAAAAATACTCATTTACAATGAACGAGAAACAATGGTAATTTTATAAAGTACTATTTTTATAGGAGACAACAAAGAAATTCCTTTAGAACTATCTATTTGTAAAACCTACATGTATTTGAAAATCCTGTCAGAGTTGCAAAGCAAGAAATCATTTCAGTTTAACAACTAAGCATGCATAATAAAATACCCTTAAAAAGCCAGCTAATTATACCAGATCCCACGTTATAAAAATTCATTGTTTATGTAGGCAATGAGTGTAGATTTTCCTTCCAAAAACTTTAAGTGTTTATGTGACAAAAAAAATCCTTCTCTTTAAGCACTAATAAGATGCTCTGCAGCAGCGTCTTTGATATGCTGCAGGACTATGTTTCTCAGTAAGTTGAAGAAAATGGAAAAAAAAATATTCTTGGACTGTAAATCGACTACCTTCCACCACACACACACACCCCCCTCCCTCCACCCCCCCCACCCCCCCCCCCTTTTTTTTTTTTTTTTCTTTCCTTTGGGTCAACTATGCATGTACATGATGAGAAGAGATTAAAAAGTCCAGCACTAACACCACATTAAGACTCTATCTTGACCATAGAAATAGTTCCAAAGGTGATGTCTTCTTCTTTTGCATGTTTATACCTACAAACATTCCTTCAAATTTCAGATGTAATTGAAGTATAATAGCTAGGACAGAATTATGTTTACTCCCTTTTGATATAATGAAGAGATTGTTCATGCTGGAAAGTTCAGAACTCCACCTTGTGGTGATAATTTTAACTATATGTTGAACGAACTGGGGAGAAGCAAAATCACACTGAAATGCACACAGAGAAAGCAGAAGAAATTCAGGTCTGAACTATGTTGAATAGATTCTGTAGAGGTTTGTTTGGAAAAATTTGCTAAATCACTCAAGATATGTGAGGCAAAGCAAAACCATAGACAGTTTTCTTTATTTTGGGAACAAATTTGAAGAACAATGTAATGTGTAACATTCACTGTGAAAGTAGATAGGCTTCCATCACTGCTCCACTTTTTCTGTCAAGCCAAATGCCTGAAAATTAGCACATGCCTATATTTACAGTAACCACTCTATGGGTTCCTTTAGTTTTCTTCTAGCAACAAGTGTTAAACATTCTACGGACTTGTTTCTAGAAATCCAGACTGACCATCTCCCACCAGAAACTACAATGAATAGCAGGCAATCAACAACACAGATTTCATAACTCAGTGTTCCTATATAAAAAGCAAATACTCTTCCAGTAAAATATCTATCCTTTTTTATTACTAAAACAATATGCAGGAAACAGAGGATCTAAGCCTCTGGAAATTTTCTCCGATTTAAACCAAAATGATCATAGAATCAGGCTGACGCACAGAAGCTGAAAAATGCATATGCATATATCAAAAAGTCTCAGGCACTGTCATTTTCTTCCCATGGAAAAAATAAAAAAGGCAAAAAATTGATGCTTTCATTTATGGTATGGTGGTTTCTTTTTTCATTATACTATGGAATAGGAGGCTTAATGGTGACAAGTTAGCCAAGCAACTTGATATGCCAAATTCCTATGATTCTGTAGAAGCTATGATTTATCTGTTTGTTTATTATGGGGCAAGCACAATGGATTTTGGGGATCCCTGTTTCCTTTCACTACACTTCCAAGTTGTAACTGGGGATCATATGTTCTACTGCTGATGTATCCTTGTAGAAAACAAAATCTGAATTAGATCAGCCCTTAAAAAACAAAAATAGTTCACATTTGTCTATTGATAGTTTTGTTTGCCTGCTTGCTTACAGTATTAGTTTAATTAATTAATTTCCACTTAAAAATCACTATCATGCCACAGAAAGTCTTTTCCTGAAGAAAAGACCACTATTTCAACCTCTTCAGTCACAAAAATGCTTGAGGTAAAAAACCATGAATCTAGCCTGCCAGGGATATTCAGCTTTTCAGCAGCAAAACCCTGTTCTTGGCCAGACATGCCTTCATTACTTGAAGTACCAAGTGTGTTGAAAGACATATGAATAGCTTTACATATCATCACATACAAACTGAAGGAGAAGGCATAATTAACTATTCCTTTGTGTGCATGTCTAAGCCTTCATACACCATCAGGAGTCTGCTGCAGAAGGAGGATACAGATAGCAAACCAAAGACACTGCTAATCTCACAGAAGATATTAGTAACAGTCTTAAAAAAAAGTCTTCCTGTGTTTACTGTACATCCAATCATTGCCCCCTAACAGCTCACAAAAACAATGTCTGTGTGCAAGTGCTGTGCACCCCTAGAGCACCTATTTTTTCAGAAGATCACCGCGTAAAGCTTAAAAAACAAGCACCAAACTTTTTCCTCAGATTAGCTCATACATGTCCCTGAAATATACTCTCATGGAACACCATGTGATTAGACTCTTTAAGATGAATCCGTTACTATAAATAAATATACACAAACCAAACATACAACCCACATATACACTTGTACATATTTACCCTGACATGAAACTGGTAGCAAAGGCAATAAATAGCTTGCTTACAACACTTGCATAGAATTATAAACAGTCAAGTCATGACAGAAAAGTTATACCTGCAAAAGCAGAGTCAAATCTATAAAGCAGCTATAAAGAATAGTAAGCTTTTATTAGTTTTTAGCATGGTTGTCTTTTAATGAAATGTCGCTACCATTATTCTGTGCTGCACAAACAAAGCAACAAGAATGAAGGCCTGCCAAATGAGTGGATGCAATTGCAGCAGAGCTCTGCAAGACAATACATGTTTTAGTGGAGGGAATTAAATACTTTTCTTATCTTCTTTTGGTTCCTATAATGACTAATGCACCCTACCTTGGAGCAGTTGGTTGTAAATTGAGCTCAGTATATGAATTACTGAAACATAATAGACATTAGGCAAAATGGGTAGGAACAGGTTATCCAAGCCCCAAACATGTAAATTTGCACTTTTATGTACATCAGCTACCAGGGTCATAAAAAGTTTCCTAGATCCCCTCTCCTTTCAGTCTCACCTTTTCCCCAGAATAAGCCTCCCTTTCTCTGCTGCCCTCAGATTCCTATTGCTAACCTGCCCACAGAGCTCTCCTCACAACAGCAAAGTAGACAGAATTTTTCTTTGAAACTTCCTAATTTCTGTACCTTATTTTCCCAATTTTGAAGTTCAAAATTCGCCAGATAGATACCCATTTATCTTTTCTACATTTTATGCTGTATTCTCACAGATAGTAGAGAATAGCAAGTAAAGCCCTATACTAGGTTATTACATATTTGGCTGTGATGGATTTACATAGATTGTAAATGTATCATTTTTGTTTCAGTATTTCAAATGTCCACTCTTAAGGATGGTTTATGTATGCACTGTGTCTGTGACAGTACTTACTTTTTTAATACAGTTTTTATGATACAATGAGTTCTAGAAAGGCAATAATTTAGGGCCAATTTCTAAGTGAGAAATTATTTTCTCAAAAAACTTAGCCTACATGCCTTTATCTAAGCCAAATTCCTACATGATACAATAATTAGAGTTCGTATAAGTGGCTGCTTTCATTGGTGCAATTGGGTATGGACTATCTGTAATTATAGATTTTCTTCAACCCAGCAAGATTTTTCCAGTTTTTCAGGGATTCCACTCATCTACTAAGGACAAAGAAGCTCAGCTGAGCAGTATCTAGGCACCTTCTACGGCGCTCACCTCAAGTGAGTACCTCTGGCTCTGTCACTTGCTGACTGTGAGATGCTACCCTTGCTCACTCTTTTCGCAAAGCCATCATTTGTGCCGTATGCACCACCATTAGCCAATGTTACAGACAGTCCTTTGCAAAAATATGAAAGTAGTTAAAGAAAATATACTTTACAGTAGAAATTCCACTAAAAATTGAAAACAAACCCCTACAAAACTAAACAAAATAAAGTCCTGTAAGCAGAACTTTTGCTCCTTTGTTTCTTGAACAAAAGAAATTGAGAAATTCTGAAAAGCAGATACCTAAGGAAAGGATCTTAATAAGGCTTGTGCAATAAATTCCAAAGTGTTACTGGTAAAATACATACTGCTTTTACTTTTATATTTTTAGAGAAACTGCATAGCTTTCTCAATGATCTTAATTTGCATTGCCTACTGAAGTTCTTCAGTAGTATCCTCGTTAGAATTTGTATATTCTGTTGTGAACTAAATTAAACCACAAAGCAAGCCCACAACTTAGGAAAATCAGCTATGTCAACACAGAAGTTATTTGCATGGGGTTATTCACTGTTCTCAGGTATTCAGGAAAACCGTTCACACTGATGAGATTTTAAGTCCAACACCTTTACTTTACTATTTGTAAACTTATACATACAAAATTTGTTAAAACCTGTCTGTTCATATATTGTGTTCATTTTCCTAAGACCAAATATTTCCAATTAATCAAATATTTCTCATATACATGGCTACAGTCATAGGTACCTTTCTTTTCTATGAAAGTAATACAGGCAATACAGCAAGCAACACACTAGACTACTATCCCTAAAGCAGCTTCATTGAAAACCTGGAAACTTAGATGATTTTCCTTTTAAAAGATGATATCTCATCAGACTAATTTCTCACTTGGGTATGATCCCATTTCCAAGAAGCAGTAAGTATTCCTGCTTATGGGTGATGACTTTAAAATAACTGATACTGTGGAATGGCGTTATTTAGACTTACAAAAGCAATCACAGAAACCAACACACAGGTTAAATACGACTGTATTTTTAAAAGTATTTCAGAATTATATATATATACATATATATATATATATATATATATATATAAAAGAGCTTTCTTGACAGAAGTTTCAAGTATGTTTAAACCCAAGCCAAACTGAGTACCAACTGATTTCAAATTACTTGTTTGTTTAGTAGTTTAATGTTGAAATAAATTGATAAAATAATACTTTGTTTTAAAGATCATATTTTGATTGCAAATAACATCATTTATGACCAAAAGCATTACCATTCATTCCACTCAAAATCAAATTTAAACTTATCATCTCTGGTTTCAGATACAGATGTTACAGATATATGAACAGTAAGGTATCTTTTAAAGAAAATTAAATATGTCTCAAATTAATTTCAAATTTCAAGAAAAAATAATTGCTCTTTTTCTTATTGGTTTGGTTAAACTAATCGAATTTATGTGAGAAAAAGTGTGCCAATACTAAGTACAATGATTTTTTTGGTAGAAAATTATAGAGCATAGTACCACAAAGCCACAGATAACCTCATCACTTCCCGAAAAGGAGGAGGAGGTACCAGAAAGTAATTTGAAAATTTCATGGGAAAGTGTAGCAATGATTGCTGCATTTATAGTAATTACAAAAGGAACAAAATTAAAAATCAGAAACTATAGACCCTTTCAAATATTTAAAATATTGAAGGTGAAAGGATGAATCTACTTCTGAAATGTTGTTTTCTGGCTTCAAATTCCTACCACCTTCTGAATTCTTCTCACTATCTGATTATTCCTAACTTCACATTATCCAAGAGTTGCTCACAGGATTTTCTTAAGTTCCCAGCTCGGCAGTAAAAATAATTAGGCATAAAAACCCCCATATACTCTGAAGGGTTGTTGTCATCAGTCAGTTGAGCAGGCACAATACAAGCACAACAACTGTTTCCAATTTGGTCCATGGCTCAAAGCAGATGCAAACATTCCGTTCATGGTTGTTGGCACAGGCAGGGTAATAGACAGTATCTAACATCTACTGCTGTTAGCAATGTGCCAAAACAGAATTCTGCACAAGAAAACGTTACAATTCTCTTTAGAAATATAGAATCCAAGGGAAATCATTCTAGTAGAAAACAGCATTTACTCATAAAATATACATACTCATAAAAAATATTCTGATTGCTGGTTCTATATTTATAAAAGGCTCATAAACAATGTTTTATTCACATTTCAATCATTTTAAAAAAATCAAATTTCCACACTGCTTTAATAGCAGTTGTTGATGTCCAATAGCCACTATCTAAAATACTCACCACAAAAGTACAGCATTAAAGTGTACCATCGAGGGAAATGTGGAATTTTGTATGTCAGTGAATTAACTAATAGGATACAACTTAGGAAACAATGGAACATAACTCCCTTGCCTTTAGATGCCTTTTACATATTCATATTATTTAGAAGAGCACTGTAAATGTAATAATAATAATAATAACACCCCCTCCCCCCCAATTTTAGAGAGACAATCCTATTTCATATTTTCAGATAAGAAAATACAGGAATCTCAAACTCTTTCCAGAATAGTACACAGCTCTCAACCATTCAGTTGAAATACAAGAAGATAATTGAGGTTTCATGTATTACAATGGGAAGTGGCGGGCTGACTGAAAGAGCGTTAAAGGTAGAAACCTTACTGAACCATGAACTACAGGGATCTGTATATAAACTCTTCTCAGGAAACTTGTACAAATAGGGTGATGTGAGAATGAAAGTGTACCCAGCTCCTAAGTCAGTACCAGAATATCTCTAGCATCGGTTACAACACTACAAATAGAGTACTCTGTTAACTGAGACCTTTGCGATACACATTTCTTGCCATTAGCCCAAACACTGGCTGCTGGTTTATTTGCAAGGCAGAGTAGTCAGAGGTCCCCATCAATAATGAGAGATACAGCACCGTTTATCAGACAAAAAACAACTAGGCAAATATCAGTAGGTTTTAAAAGCAATTTCTGCTTACACCATCAATTCTCCCACCCCATCAATTTATAGAGAACCTGGAAAACAAGATAAAATCAAAGAAAATATTGTGACGAATTATATCGGGGATTATAAAAAGCCAAGTCTACTTACTTGGTGGTTATTAGCCTAGATAACTTTGCCTAATGTTTTGGGGTAGATGTTTTAACTTGTAGCTATTAAAACCTGTATTAATATAATCACCAAAACAAGGGTCATTGTTAAGTCATGAAAGACAACATTTCTGAGTGGTAGGGATTTTCAGCCTAGAAGAGGGAGAATTTGGGCGTATAATGGTGGTTGACAAAATCATGGTGACTTGGGGAAGGTAGATAGGGAGCAGCTATTCCTTGTCTCTTCTGGTACGAGAATCTGGGAGTATCAAATGAAGCTAGCAGCAGTCATGCTGTAGGGAGACAGATGTATGTGGTTCTCAACACAAGGAAACCTGAACACCTTGTGATGTTGTGGATGGATTCAAGAGAAGACAGGGCAAGTATGCAGAGGAAAGTTTCACTGAGAGTTAGTAATGAGACAAATCACATCAGGCTCAGGAAAACTCCTAATGTGAGAAAAGCTGGAAGAGCTGAACTGGGAAACACTACATATTCTTGTCCTGATTTCACTCCTCCTGAGCACCAACATATGGGTGCTGTTGGAGGCTGGATAGAAGAGGACCATTGCACTGCACCTGTATTGTCATTCATAGGATCTTACCTTCTTGCTTAAAAGCATCTATTTTCTTTTCAATTTATAAGGAAACTAAATAAAACCCCCACAACATTTTCCTTTAACAGTTTACACTTTCATTACCCTTTCAATGATGTCTGTTCAACAGACTACACTTAAAGGACTCCTGCTTATTAGTATTGGTTTAGGATGGCCATGACACGTACTCAGTGCATTTTCACTTTTATGGGAAATACAATGGTCCATGTTGCAAGTCACTGACATACTTCCATTTCTACTCACTATATATTTTCAATAGGTCTCTGATGTCCCTATAGGTAAAGACATCAAGGTACAGCAGCATGGAAGCCAATGAAGATTTCATATTGGAATACTAAGCTCATATCCTTTTGTGCCTTTTGAAGTAAGCATCACACTAAAAAGAATTCTTGACATTTAAAATCCAAGCCGATTTTTACTGCTACTCTCATTCACCTCTGACAGATCAAAAAAAAAAAAAAAACAGAGACCTTAAAGTAGTTGTAGTCCAAGATCAGATGTTGGCTTGTTGGTATAGACCATAAATTATGTTTAGCTGACTCTTGTCATGAATGCAATGAAAGTTCCAGGGTGGTGCACAAAGGGTGTAAATCAGTACACAGACAAATCATTTTCTGTAACTTGAGGCACGCAATTTTGTTTTATTGGAAATAACTAACATTGCTGGTAACTATTCTCTGATTTAACTCTTTGTTGGTTTTGATTTCAATGCAAAAGTCCCTTCTGTGGAAGGCAGCTTTTAAAACATGCTATTTTTGCATTTAGACTGCCAGATTATCTACTTTCCAATTTTTTAGCTGCTGCTGAATTTAGGTTGTGATGTTACTAAGACAGACATTTCTTCATCATTGTGTAAGATGCAGCTTTTATTATTACTATTACATTCACATCCTGGATCCCAAGTAATTTTACTTTATAATAACCCTGAGTATTACAGAATGGCTTTATGATTAGTCAAAGGTCTATCAAGCAGTTTTAGTTCACTCCTGTGTCCTCAAATTCAACAGATCATTTCCATGCCTGAATTGTTTACAGTCCTTCAAAGAGGGTTTGTGAAATTTATACTTCACTTTCAAAGTGTTAACCATATATGTAGATTGTTGCTAAAGAGAAAATACATTTCTGATTTCAACAAGTGATGTTTTAATATCATAGTTGTAGCATTTGATATGTTATGCTGTTAACATTTCTTTCAAACATCATGTGAATGCTTTAAAAATGCTGTAAAAATAATGTAAATGGCATTTATGGAAATTAGAACAAAGTTATGTTCTACACTTACAGTAAATATACATTGTAAAAATAAATGCATAAAGAATTTCACAAAATGCCATCTTTTTCTACTAAAACGAAAAGGTTATTTGGTATTTAAAATGTTTCTATGCATGGATTCTGTACTTTGGATGGACTGAATAAATTCAAATAATGTTTTTGAAAAGTTAACAATAATATAAATAAACATAAATAAATAAAATTACCCATAATCTGCATTTTCCCCACAGATACAACCCCTAGATAGAGCAGAAAGGTAGCAATCTGAAAATACATTTCTACATATGCCTAACAGTGTTAATCGTAAATTTTAAATGTTGCAAAAATTGCTGTGATTGAAATTTTGTTAGTGACATTTGGAAATCTTTTTCTGGTAAAATTAATTAAACTAGGAACATTAGACAGTACAGTAGAGGGAAATTATATTATGAGGAAACTCTCTGCAATGAGTTTATTTGGGAGTACCATGTCTTGGATGGTACCTATTAAAATAATTTTATTCTTTAAACAGATCAGATATAACCTTCCTCTATGGGTCATCATGAATAACCAATAAATCATTTAAACATTAATAACTTGTTATGGTTTTGATTCATTTACTTGGTGACTCAGAATAAGGATCCAGAAGAATTCTCCCTCAAGCAAGATTTAAACATCTAAAGTTTAATTAATTTATTTTTTAGTAAGGTATACTGTAATCTAACCTCATTAGGGTATTTGATCATACCCATATTTCTAAGATGGTAGATTCCTTTACATCCATTACTATCCTGGCTTAGGTCTACACTGCCTTTGTGTCTCTGAAGATGAAAATATTAGACTTAGTAGAAATTGTATTTGTTGTGATATACCTTGTCTTTGTGTTCACAGCATTCCTAATGGAACTGTGCAATGGGTTTCCGTCTCTACTCAACTCAGCAATGTTGAATACAAGACACCTGTAGTAATCACCTTGTGTGAAATCCAATTTATTTTTTGGAAACTAGGCTACTGTGTAAACAGGAGAGCAAGCAATACTGGTTCTAAAACAGTGGTAGCTAGAAGTAGAAATGGGTTCATTTGTTTAATGTCCAATGTAAAATGGATATGCATTCAAGGAACTGTATTTGGGACTCAATCTATAGCTCATGCAAATTCATTGCTCATACCGTTAGACTAAAATGGGATCTTTTCTACCTTCTGTCCTGGTACCAGGGCTATTGCATCCTTTGTTGGCATACAGGTTAAACTTCAAGAAGAATCAGTTTAAGTAGTCTTAGCCGTGACACCTGCAGGCCTAATTACTAGACCACTTGTCAGACATGCAGAAGATGAAATTCAATCTCCTTCCACCTACCAAACCATTTTAATTATTAGCTATTGTGCAAAAGACTAGTATTGTAAGTACTACCACTCCCAAAGAAAAGTAGACAGATAGGATCTTCAACGTATGAGAAGGTATTTCTGATATTTTCCAATGGACTTGATGAGGAATGAACTAAATTGCCCTCTGGATGCACAGTCAAAAGGAAGCTTTCTAACTGAGAAAAACATAAACTCTGCCTACAAATCTTGAAATTATGATTAATGCATGTGTTTTATATTACGCTACCTTCTAGAACTATTCATTGCAATGGATCCAGGTTGTTCAATGACAACTGTAGATATGGACATGGAAATTGGAAAGGGATTTTGTTAAGTTTCATTTTATTTAAAGAAGAGAAACATTATTAAAGAAAAAAACCCCAACAACTAAGAAATAAGCCCATAGCTTATTTTAAATATAACCTACAAGTCAAGAATTCCACATACACTGGTGTTACGTGAGGATAATAGGTTGTCTTTCTAAGTGCTACATTTCAAACACTTAACAAGTTAAAAACACATGAAAGAAATCATATTGTCAAAATTAATTACTTCTCTGAGCTATCCATTGGATAAAATCAATATCTATTTTCCATATGACCAGCTAAGAGAAAAAAAACAGCAAAACACAACAAATATATTTGCAATTATTTGTGATTTTCTCAGGGTCCTGAGTACACTTGGCCCTCCTGGGGTTCAACCACCTGTGCTGAAGCTGAGTGCTGCCACAGCACAGCTGTGTAACCTTGGTTCAGACTGCTGTGAGCAGAGCGGCCTCCCCGCTCCTTTGCTGAGAAGCTACATTTGCAGCTCTCACCCTCTGTTGCTGGCTGAGCTACAATACTACCGTAAAATAGGAAGAGTATTATATATAGTACTATATAAAACAGAAAGAGTATTTAACTCAACTGAACATTTTCAATAGGAAATGTATCTGGATAGAAGCAGTATTAATTCAGTTATTAGTGGCACCAGAGTTATCTTTCTATTCCACTAGACCAATTGCCAATCCAGTAGCCACATTTAAACACACCACATAAAAATTCACTGTAAGTAAAGTATAGATAACTACCCTCGAATGCAATTCAATACTAAAGTTCTTGTAAAGAAAAAAATGAAAACGCAGACTCCTAAGACAGGTAGGGCAATATAATTAAAAGCATTGTTACTATATAAGGTGTAAAGCTCACAGCTCCTCTTAGCATTTTCTTAAATGTGAAATCTTTCTATTATTTCTAAAATAAGCACAGAATTTAAAAGAACTTCATGGTTATATAAACACTCCACCTTGAATTTATGCATGGTTGACATACATAACCCTGGATAATGACTGTTAGAATGACAGATTGAAGGAACTAGCTTTATACACACAGTATGATGGTTCTAACAGCAAGGTAGGGTATTTCAGCTATTACTGATTTTATGTAGAGTTAGTAAGAGAATCAAATGGTCTAAGTAAGTAAATCATAACTCAATCACATATGATGTAAAATATGAAATTATAGTGAGATAATGTGAAAAAAGTTATGAATAGAGAGTTAGATGCAATTAGAGACCCTGTCCTAAAATTCAGAGCATTTCTATAAATGAACTTCATGAACTTCAGGGGAGCTAATGTACAAAAGAGATATAATGCAAAGCATAACCTTTTCACTACTCAGAAGCAGACTGGTACAAAAAGGATCAATCTCGCCAAACTTTCAGCTCTGAAAAGCTTTGATGCCTAGCCTCAGCTGCTCATTTAGACTCCCTTTAACTTCAGAGGGAAGGTGGGCAGCCTAGATGGTTTTACTCTGACTCCTATGTGAATATGCTTACCTCTCTCCTCCAAGTTAAAATGCAGCCTAGGTGCTTAGCTGTGTTGCTATACCTACAGTGATCTAAGAGCACAGATGAGGCAAAGTTTGCAGGTAGAGATATAATATCTTCATCTGTAAAGTATTCTAATGCATTGGTCTAGAAAGTTAGTATTACACAGTATTGCAGCCGGTTGGTGTTATCATGCCTCTGCCTTCATACATCCTTCAGCTGAAGCTAGATTCCTGTTGGAAGCAGCTAAAGATGAGATGAGTCACACTGAGTGAGCGCACTGGTATGGAACCAGTGCACGTACTGCAAAGGAATACTAACTTCTGCAGTTACAGATATATAATACAACCTCAGTTGGAAAAACAACAACAAAAAAGCATGCCACTGTTTACGGTCCACATACATGAAAATTAAAGCAGCACTGGCTGCAGTACTTGGACAATGAGAAAACACTGCACAGCAATAAATTCCCTAGACCATTATAATAAATATAGATCCATGTGGTGGTAATGAGGTGGAGAAAGGATTATCGCATCCTCACCTACCCAACCTACCAATCCAACCTGTACTGAATACTGAAGCAAGGTTTACTCGCAGTCATGTAGCTGTACAATTTGTACCACAGGGGACAGAGAGCATACCTGATCTGCTTTCCTTCTGTCTTACACGTCTGTGCCTGCACACACATAAAACTATTGCCACACTATACAACTAGTTTGAAAGATCAGGTGTCACCACCTGTTCTTTACTGCAATAGGTAGTACCCACGCTTTTGAGAAGTTCATTTTTTCACACAGTGATTTGCCCTACAGTCAATTTGATTTTACACTGAACTAAAATCAGTAATACTGGTAGAATTGTTTTCAGTCCTTAATTCAGTCTTCTTTGCAAATGCCCAGAAGTAATGTGTTCCATATTTTTGGATTTTCCATCAATTTCTTAGTTTGAAGTTTTTCTTCTGTTGATATCTAATTTTTAAAATTCTTTAACCTCACCCACTGGAAGGTTTCATGCATTATGAAGTTGATATTCTAACTGAAGATTCCAGATCTTGATATAAGAAGGAAAAGGGTAGGGGTTTCTGGCCTCACACAGATACATAGCATTATTAATTTGATTTCACTTATTCTTAATTTCTGAAGTATCAAGTGATACTTGAATATGATTGTCTGACACCAGAAACTTTCTCAAGGAGAAGAAAAAGTTTTCTCAATTTGGTTGGTTGTGCATGTTTTTGTGGGCTTGTCTATACACTTTGGTGTAGAAAGTAGCTCATAAGCACAGCCCACAATGCAAGCTGTCAGAGTGCGATTTGTCCATGATCCAGAAGTTATTAAGTCATGTTTGCAGAGAACTGTGCCTGTGTTAATGAATCCTTCCTCTTACCTGATTTTCTAGATACCCAAAAGAGTATAAACTATGGGAATTGTGACATGATTGACTTATTTTAAGATCAGGAAGATATCCTTAAAATCTCTGCTTACAGCAGTAACTACCCATATTCCTAGTGGCTAAATATTTATGCATTGTGGTGGGCTGACCCTGGTGGGACACCAGGTCCCTACCAAAGCTGCTCTATCACCCTCTTCCTCAGCTGGGCAGGGGAGAAAAAATGTAATGAAAGGCTCGTGGGTTGAGATAAGGACAGGGAGATCACTCAGCAATTACTGTCACAGGCAAAACCAAACTTGACCTGGGGAAATTAATTTATTACTAATCAAATCAGGTTAAGTTAATGAAAAAATAAACCAAATCTTAAAACACCTTCCCCCCACCCCTTCCTGCTCAACTTCACTCCCAATTGCTCTTGCCCCCCTCCTCCCCAAGCAGTGCAGGTGAATGGAGAATGGGGGTTGCGGTCAGTCCATCACATGTTGTCTCTGCTGCATCTTCCTCCTCAGGGGGAGGCGCCTCACACTCTTGCCCTGCTCCAGCATGGGGTCCCTCCCACAGAAGACTGTCCTCCATGAACTTCTCCAACCTGAGTTCCTTCCACAGGATGCAATCTTCCAGGAACAGACTGGTCCACTGTGGGGAGCTCCAGCGTCTGTTCCCCACAGGGTCACAAGTCCTCCCAGCAAACCTGCTCCAGCCTGGGCTCCTCTTTCCATGGGGCCACAGGTCCTGCCAGGAGCCTGCTCCAGCATGGGCTTTCCACAGATTCACAGCCTCCTTCAGGCACATCCAACTGCTCTGTCTTGGGGTCCCCCAATGGGCTGCAGGTGGGGATCTGCTCCACCGTGGACCTCCATGGGCTGCAGGGGCACAGCCTGCCTCACCAGGATCTTCACAGGCTGCAGAGGAATCTCTGCTCCAGTGCCTGGAGCAACTTCTCCCCTCCTTCTGCACTGACTTTGGTGTCTGCAGGGCTGTTGCACTCACATATTCTCACTCTTGTCTTCTGGCTGCTGCTGGTGTTGCATAGGTTTTCCTCCCCTCTTCTTAAATATGTTTTCCCATGGTGGGCTTGGCCTTGGCCAGTGATGGGTCAGTCTTGGAGCTGGCTGGTATATGCACTAGACACGGGGGAAGCTTCTAGCAGCTTCTCACAGAAGCCACCCCTGTAGCCCCCCTCCCATGCTACTGAAACCTTGCCATGCAAACCCAACACACATATTTATCAACAACTGTAAAGAATAAAATCAATCTTTCCTAATTAATTTTTTTAAACTTATATTTTTTTTCCATCAAGGGAATATTATTAGTTGAACAGTGTATGTATTACAGCTGTCAATGTAGACACTTAAGCAAAGAAAAAGAGCTAAAACAAAGTTTGCTTTTTTTGGTTCTTCTATTTGAGATTCATGAATGTTTCAGATGCAAGGAAGACCTTTTTTCTATTTTCCCTCTCAACATTACATTCTGTTCTTGAAAACTATACAGTTGTAGGGATGTAAGTTACAAGGTAGAAAGAGATACAAATTAAATTTCAATGAAGTGATTTTGCCCTAGGAAATTTAGGATTTTTATTCAGCTTAGTATAAGTATATCCATGCAACTTATCCATTTTTAATTGAAACAAGTAGTTTACAGTTTCAGCTGAGAATGGTCAAAATTGTTTTTTCAGAGAAAAAATTATTCCTCAGGCACAACCAATGCATGCTTTTAGAACTCCTTTTAGAAGACCATACAAAGTAGTTTAAAATGTTGATTAAAAAAAAATAAATCCCTACATAGATTATTCTTGAATGTGCAGATGAAAGAGATAACTTAAGCACATACAAATGCATGTGTATGATGAGAACAGCTGGTCAAATTTCTAGAGCAATCAGAATTTTGTGGTTTAATACGCTAAGACAACAGTTTTTATTAATACTCATTTGTTACTTGTGAGAAGTTGCTGACATAAATTGATGATTAAACTGCTGTGACCTTCACTGAACCTTAGTAATTCTCATTTGCATTCTCATTAAAGCTGGGTTTCAGTCTCATTTTTTTCAGATCTGTAATACCATCCTACTCAAGTCTTTATAAAGTCTTCCTCAAGAGCAATTAACTGGCCTGATAAAAAATGTTTTATATATATATAAAAAAAGAAAAAAAAATGTTTAAATGGATACAGATAACAGGTTAAGTTACATACAATTACATATCCTTACATTCAAGCTTATGTATTTCATGAGAAATAAAGAGGAAAGTATTGAAACAGTACTGAAAATGGCCACAGTGTAATTATTTGGGATAATATGAAGTAATTTGGTATTCTTCTGTAAATTCAGTACTTCTATTTTAAATATGCTCTTAAGTATATATATTTATTTAAGCATTTGATATGTTTTTGTACTGGGCAGTTAATCTGAGCAGTTTGCCAGAATTAATCTACTGAGTCTTTCTTCATAAAGGAATGGATCTCTTCTCAAAAACAGGTCAAAGAAGAAAGACTTGAGCCTAGTGACAAAGCCCCAGACCAAACAGTTTACTACATTTCAGTAAGAATCAACAGTCGTGAAGCTGGTGCAAATACTGTTCATTTCCTTTTTGTACATCAATATTAACAGAATTATTTTTAAAGGGTCTTTGATATCAGTGAGTAATAAATCTTTATAAAGGATGTGATATCATATATCCACCTGAATAATTCTGGAATCTAAATAGGATTATGGCTTCGTATATTTGCAATGTGTTAAATTCATCCTCAGAAAATAAGTGTTTTCAAAAAGGAACAGATAATTTTATCTTTGTAATCTTAGCCTTTTTTATAATACTAAAACTACATCTTATTTCTGGTGACATGCTGATAAGTGAACTATATGACAAAATATATTCAAAGAGTCTCTGGTGTAGTAAAAAATGCCAGGATTCTTAATTTTGATTTCATGTTACTTTCAAAGACAGGAAATCTGCAGAGTAATCAATTTAAATGGACAATCAGTATTTAAACAGAGACAAACGTAATAGCTGTTTGCCAGGCTTACTTTAACATTCATCTTCAAGATGAACTTAAATTATTAAGAAAATAGATGTATTTCTAGTACCTCTATTATTTTGAAGGACCTAGTGAAGTCAAATATAAACCTTATTTTCCAAAAAGAGATTATCTTTTTAAGGATTAAAGGATTAAATAGGCAAGTGACTGAAATTTTCTTAAGCATCTCTCTTTTATGTCAGTTCCTAAAGGAAAACTGAACCTTGACAAAAATCATAATCAAAACAACCCCCAAAACAGCACAACCTCCAATAGGTTTGCTAACACATATTAGAACATTCTGAAACTATTTTAAGCATCATGTGCCTAGCAAAAACTGATAGGGTATTTGAAACGATTGACCTAATTAAGCACATGTTAAATATACTCAACAAATTCTAACGAATTCAATGTCCATGACTGAGCAGAGAGGAAAGTAAAGAGCTAGATGACTAAGGCAACAGTTCAGTGTATACCAATGATGCCTAAACTGGAATACAATGAAAAGTACTATTTTCCAGCCCCAGAAGCTTACACAAAACCATAAACAACTAGATATTATGGCTTCACATTACAACTTTTAATTCATGCATACATTCAGAAGAATTAATGAGGCAATAAAAATCTGTGTTCAATGTCTGTGTAAATATAATCCAATTTACTTAATTAGGGAAAACTATCATGAAGCTGGCTATGTTTTATGCCTAGGATTTATTAAATTTTCATTTTTTATTTTTTGTCCTGTCCAACACTGACAGTGTCAGGTTGATGTTGAGCCTTGGCCTCATCTGGATGAAGCCGTATGAGTTATAATACCTACATTTAGACATCAGTTTTCTGTCTGCACAGAATCTACTATCCACAGCTACCTACATTGTGCATCCTGAGTCTCTACCAGAGTCGTTCCAGTAACCAGTTTTATCTTTCCTTTCACATTTGTCCCTTCATTCTGGGCAGCAGAAAGAAGAAATGTGCCATGGTAATATCATTAGTAGATATTGCAAAAATTTTCATGATATCCAACTTTTTCCCAGTAGACACTAAAAAATAAGCTTTTACAGTGAACAAAGAATATATTTACATATTTCCTGTTTCAAACATTTCAGGAATAACCTTTCATTCTTTACCTTACTGAACTCCTTTCCTTGCTTTGAATAGGAGAAGAATTTCTCTGAAATCATTAAAAAACCCAGCAGGCATGTCAAGTTGAGCAAATTCTATTTTGAAAATCCTTTCTGGAAAAAAAAATATTTAAAAATAACATGGAAATTTCTTGAAAAATGTACACATCATCTCTCCTGCAGTGGTCCACTGTTTAACAGGGAGAGATTTGGATGGTCACCTCTTGGAGGTCTTTTATGTCTTCTCCTTTTATTAAATAATTAAATGAAACTTCTTTCTTAAAAAAAAAAAAAAAACTAAAACAAAACACCAACCTAAAATTTCATTATTATATTGGGAAATAGGCATATATATGGCAAGTAATTTAATATCTGTGGTACCACCAGACTGTTTTTATCACATTGCATCTTCTTTAACTCGTATTATTTGCCCATACAGACATGCAAATTGAGAATGTGTTAGCTAGTAAGAATTCTCAGCAGTTCTAAATACCACCAGAAAAATGATGGAAACATTTTTACCTCACATCTCTTCTTCAGGTGAATCAGATATTATTTCATGTATTACTACAAATGTCTTTGTGAAGACCTACTTTGAGACATTTATTGACATTGTCCCATAAGGAATTCCCCATGATATTGCTACTGATGGGTGAGCATGACCTAATGAATTATAGTAGTTAATATCATGCTTATATCTTGAAAGTCTTGATCATATTTTGAGGTCAAGACTGTTATAGTCTTAAATGGTTTATCTTTTGCAAATAAGGATTATGGTAATTAAAGCAATAACCATGTCCTTAAGAATATTCCAACCACGTAAGTAAAAAAACATTACTTCTATATTTATAGGACTCACTCCAGAACTGTTCAGGAGCTTTCTAGAATACTTTTACAGGCTATAAACAAGTTATTAAGCAATTATTTTGCTGTTTCAGATTTATATTTGATATGACATTAAGCTTAATTCCTCATTTTGATCAACTTAAAAAAGACAAAAAAAGCTAGTCAGAGCACACAGAAAATGCCTCGTCTAATTAGTTCTTCATCCCATAGTCTGATAAACTTTCCTGTAAGTATTAATACATAGTGATCATTTTCCAGAAGAATTTCAGAAAGGTGAGTCGATAATCTAACTATAGGCAGATTCCAAAGAGAATACAGCACTGAATGGAAGAATATATAGATCAGTAAGGAAGTTTGGCTTATTTCATTAACCTTCCTACAAATATAGCCTGTTTGGTCAACGTCCTCACAATGGGATACCAATGCTTTAGCTAATAAAACATCAACTATTTATAGGATAATCTGTTCCACAAATACTGGACCAAATGTTCATAGGCATTTCTTTTACACTGATTCACACAACCTATAAGAAAAATAGATTTTATTTCTTAAATCTGCTTCTGTTATCTAAAAGAATTCTCAAAAATAGTAAATGCAACTTCATGAAATGTTCCAGGCTACAATTCAGTCTCCTGCCAGATAAGAATAATTTCAAGCAGAATAGAAGAAAATTATTTACCTGGTTTTAACAGAACTATGACATTACTTTTCATAGTAAATTGACCCATGCCGTACCAGCCATCAGGGCTTGTGTTGCATCTTCTTGTTCATTAATGCAACTAACCAAGAAATGGCTCTTTTGTCTAACAGGACAAAACTATGATAAAAATCTCTTTCTCATTACTCTGTAGAAAATTAGACATCACTCTGTCACAGGCCTGATCATCCAGATTACTATCAATATTACCAAAGTTTTTAAATTCAGGTTGAAGGATAGGTTCACCTCCCTAATATGAAGGTTTGGATAAAAATCCACAGTAATAGATGTCTTTCTGACAGAGTAAAGCTTCCTATATGTGGAGAAAACATGTAATATGTCCATATATTGATTAATTGACTATGTAATTTTAAATTGTGATATGTGTTTAAAGACTGTGTTCCTGCATTTCTGTGTATTCAGCTAACCTTGGATAGCAAGTCCTCTGAACTTCTGTGTTTGAATACACTCATGCTCAGTGAAACTCAATTACCACCTTCTGGCCTGGTAAATCACCTCGTGGTTTTATACAAGACTGGCTGTACAGTTTTGGTGCATATATATTTCAGGTACCTTATAGCATCTGTTAAATCTGTAGCTTCTGCTAAAAATTTATGGTTATTTTTTCTTAATTCAAAAGCTGCTAACGACTCTTATCACGTAATAGCCCAAACAAAAGCAGATCATTGTATGGCCGGCTATTTTCCCATTTTGCCTTTAACTTGTTTGAAACTCTTGACAACCAGGGTTTGTTTGGCTTTCAATAATAAAACAGAAAAGACAAAAATAAAAACAAAAAAATCTGTCCACTGTTTCTCTGTTCTAATACACTTAAATATTATTTTCTATTTTATTATATATTATATTTTTATATATAATAATCCATAATTATATTATTATCATAATGTCATTATTGGCTAAAAAAAAAAAGAAGTTCCAAGGCTTGTATCAGCCAGAAAGCACCCTGAACCACTGGTGAACTACATGGATAACAATTTCAGAAAAAATTGTATGCTTTGCTTCTTGTAGTCACCAGGATATAGGACATTGACAGGAAGGATAAACTACCTTTCTGTCATTAAAACCAGGAAGAAAAAATACGATGTGTCTTCTAACTTACAGTTATTGAGAACATAATAGTTTTCATGAAGGTTAAACACCACTTCAACACCCTCACCCTCATGTTTTTCAAGGGTGGGAAACTGGGTCTATGTAAGAGTCTGTTTAGTATTTACCCCGGTACCACACTGAGCAGAAATGCATTTTTATTTAAGTCAAAGAATTTACTTTGCCTGAGGTTGATAGTAATAGTTAGTATTATTACTAGCATGAGAAAGAAATGAACAGTTAAGACTGATATTATATCACTATTCCATAACTGTTGTAAAGATGTATGGAATATGAGACCATTTACTTTCCTAAATACTTGTGCCACTTCCATTCTGAATTATTTTCCTGTTATAATTAAATTTATTAGGGTAAGTGATGCACCTAAGGGAGTTTGCACATTACAAAAAATATCTATTTTCTAATTTTTTCATATCCTAATATTTGTTTTGTAGAAAGTCTACATTTAAAAATAAATTGATTATGCAAATTACAATATACTGATAATCAGTAGTAAGATATTCTCACAGAATATGCTGAATAGTTCAATATAAGACTTCTTTCTCAGATATGAATATGATGCTTTGACAGTACAGGAAATTGTATACATACACAGAAAAGTTATGTATAACTGCAACACTAAAATACATTTTGTTGAGATCTTTGCATTCACTGTTTTTGTTGGGTTTTATAGCTATAGATTATATTTACATGATTAAAAGCTGCTGATGGCAAAAATGTTACATGAAAGGTACTTTTCTGAACAACAGAATGAGGGCTAAAGCAAGGACTGCTTCCTAAACACAGGTTTGCAGGCAATTATTCTTCAATAAACCTAAAAAACATAATTTCACTCAAATATTCAGATGGAATCTGGTCACAATGCTTGCAGAGAATATCTATGCATCATTAAAGAGTGAATGGAGTATATTTATTGTAGAACATTTTTAGTCAGGTAGTTCATCTTCAGGAACTTGTTTCCTTTCATATTTTAAAAGTTAAAAGCATGAGACAGAAAACACAGTTTCTGATATCCAGGCAATCTTGATGAGTCAAATGAGTTTGAAACCTTACATTGCTAAGAACTTTGCAGTTGAATATATCCTATGGTTCAAACATTTTAATGAGAGTTCAGTGTAGTCTGCACTCTGAGGGATCTGGTCTTGCCAAATCAGTGCCGGACACACCAAGTTTTTAAGCTTGGGCCCAATTGCAAATCTTTTATACTGAATTTTACTTAAGCCAAAGCCAACAAGAGTAGTAGTAATAGTGCACTGAGGAAACCGAGCAAATTGATCTTATGTCAGCATTTTTTAGAGGCAGAGATTACTAGGGAGAAGATTAATAATAATCTCTGAGTAATAAATACAGTGATAAATCTCTTTAAATAATAAAAAGTGATGACTATATAATAAACTAGCCTCCATATCATGGGAAAAAAATTCCAAAACCTTATAAAGTACTATTTTTACAGACTACATCTGTATTGCCAGTAAACAGATTCATCCAACTGGATTTAGTGATTACCCAACATGCTGCAATATTTTACTGATTTTATGTATTTTTACATTGGCGCCAAGTTTTTAATGGTTTAGAAAAGAGTTTAGTAACGGAAGTCACAAAATACTACAGGCTTCTGGTTCTTCTGCCTATAAAATGTTTGTGCACACTTTATATATTATAATAACTTTGAAAAAACAAAAAAAAAGAATTACAATTTAAAAATATCAGTTCCGATTTATTCCTAAACTTCATATACTCTAGGCATGAACATACTAGTTCATCATCTGGAAGATGTCCTAGTTGTTTATCTAATTGCAAACCAAGAGGCGAGATACATAATTGAATGGACATTAAAGTAATGTCTGTGCATGATATACAAACCTTACAGGATCAGATAGTCATTGGAATCTTAAAACAAATGGGAAGGAAAAATAATTTTAAACAGGAAATTCCTCAAACAAATTAATCCCTTCAGTTTTGATTCTGTGCCAGTCCTGTACATGCTTATTTTCAAGCCAAGTTGATAGAATTCTCACAAAAACAACCCAGAAGGTTTCAGTAGTAACTAGTCTGAATACAAATTTTGGGCATGATTCAGCATTGATCTCTCATCCAATCTCAAAGTGAATATCCTAAAAGAAATTTTATGCAAGTCTTACTTGTACAAGAATACTATGAAAGGCCATCTTACCTTTGTAGCTTAAATGAAAATTTTATTTTAATTAGTGGCATTGTAGTTATGTTTGTTATTTTTTAGATTATAAATAATCAGATAGTTAAAAATTACTGAGGTCATCTTTACAGAGAGAGAAGCCCCCAAAATATTTAAAATACCATTTTTAGATGGTTGTTCCAAAAGCAGAAAGAAAAACTGTACCAGTAAAAAAAAAATATTGCTGCATCCCATGGTAATAAACCCCAATATATCTCATGACATATCCTTTTACAGAAAGATAGGAAAGAATTAATGTGGTGTTAAATATAATTAACAGTGATTTCTCTTCCTTGCTTTAGTGTTCATTGTAATTAAACTGAAATCTTTCTTTGCAGTAGTTTGTGTACTGAAACCAAGTGTCCTTCTTTGTAGGATATTAATGACCACATAATTAACTACAATAATTTCATGTAGGCTATTAATTAGCCATAAAGTACAATACTCGTAAGTGAACCACTGCCTTCTGCAGGAAAGAATCCTGACTGTTCAAATCTCGTAACCATTCCCTTTTTTTTTTTTAAAATAATCTTTGCAAGAACTATCATCTAATAGTTAGTCATCAATTTCTTACTGACCTTGATGCCTTAGTTCCGTAATATATTCACTGATCATTCCCCTTTTAATCATTTTAAAATGCTGGTAAGTAAAATAATTTTATAGATTATCACTTAATACTATAGCTTTTTTAAAAAAAATATTTACCTTCACTGGACCTTCTAACTTTCAAACCCAGAAATTCTTGCCCTAAATTGGAAAGCTCACAGAATTAATTGTACATTCCCTGTCATATTATCTTCCTGCAAGGCCAGCCCCTATGTTTTGGCTGCCAGTCACATTAAAGTGAAAAATCAGATTGTTCCACATGTAAAGAATTCCTAGTCAGAATCTATGAAGCCAGCATCTCCTCCACTTTTAAGTTTCTCCTGCTGTCATACACACTGGCAGAAAACAAGTAATAAAAAGCTTAACAGCCAAGTAAGTATTTCACACTACTTGTTTGTGCTAAAGCCTCTAATTATCTTTGTCATCCACTCTCCTTTCTTATCTGTTATTTGTCATCTAATCTTTTAAGATATTAGCTGTTTGAATTACCCATTGAAATGGTGTCCTAACAAATGGAGTCTGAACTAATTGAGTTATCTGTTACCAGCCGTTAATGCAATAAATACTAAACATATTATTACCACAATCGCAAAAAGTTATGTGCATTCTTTTACTGCCGTGCCTCTATTTTAGAACCCTGCAGTAACAATTAGGGGATATTTGAGGTAAATGAGGCACAAAATAACTACTGTGCCTTTCTGGCCTTAGTATAGGAATGTTGCAAAGCTGCTGAAAATGAGCTCACTGAAAGAGGACAAATTCCTGACAGCAGTGTCATTTTCCCACCCTACCTTAGAAAAAGGCCCCTCTGACTGTTGCTCCAAGCAGCAGTGACTCACCATTTCTAAAACTTGAGGAAGGATGGTTTCTGGAAGGAATACAAGTGGAAAGGCAACCACTACCTTCCTACTTAACACTGGGAGAGAGCAGCTGAAAAGGCAAGCCATTCCCTTTAAAGAGCTCCCTGCTGTGTTGACTCAATTCTAAAACCCACAAACATTAATCAAAACATTAATATCTTGCTGATAAATGATGACAATGAAGAAGGTTGGTAAACTGTTTAGCATTAAACTCAGTATTTAATAAATGCTATATCTTGTAAATGTAAACATACACAAACCCCTGTCTCCTCCTGATCTTGAAAGTATTTCCTCTCCCAGAAAATGTCTTTTCATTATTAGTTTAGAAACATCTGTAAGGGCCTTCCCAACTCAACACATTATTATATTACTGAATTTTGCCTTTTGCATGTTGTTTTCTGTGAATAACAGTTCTGCTGTTAATGGACATTAATAAAGGAAATTAGCTTTCTATTGATTAAGTTTTGCATCTTATAGATAAAGCAGCATTCTAGAATGAAATGTCACCAGCTATTTAAGAATTGTCATTGAAGATACAATATAACTATGGCTAACCTAAGTTTGTATTAACTGAGGATCAGTCCAGGGTTGAAGAAGAAAATATGAGTATTAAGTTTGCTGGAAATAGGAAGATGTTTGATGAAGAACTTGACAGAAATCTATTTGGAGGTGTGGAAATGACACAGAATAGATCTCATTTTCAGGATTGATCTAGGATTCTTCCTGCATTTTAATTACTGAACTCACACAGCTCACAAACACATAACCTAGATAACTTTAAACATAGTACAATTAACATGGTGTCAGAAGCCAGACCTCAGCATAGACTACATAGCAGATAAGTATTTACCCAGCTTTTCAGACTTTGTGGTCTGCTCCAAGCCACATAGAGCCATAGCAAAATAGTAACAGCTCTTCTCTTAGCCAGGTTAGAGCTAGTTTGTACCTAGATGTAACCACAGAAAAACACGCAGGACCTCATCTGTTAGTAGATTCGGTGATGTGGTTATACATCCTACATGACACAGTCCCTGGACAGATATTACTTGGAGCAAGGCTGGAATCTGTCTTTCACCTGCTGCTTCTCTGCCCCAAAGACTCTTCAACTCCATTTTGCACAGGGACACTGTTACCCCAGAAAGAGGTGGAATAGTTCACCCCTCTTCTCTTCCATGAAGGCTACTTTGCAGGGCCATTGGTTGGAGCGGTTAGGTGGGCTTAAAAGCTCTCTTCAAGGCAGAGGGCAATGCATGCAATTGGAAAACATGAATTTCACATGAAATATTTAAGCCATAAATTATATATTATTTGGTTCAAGGACAGTCATGGAAATATACAAATTCCCATTTTAATTACCAAATTTACTTTTAAAGGAATTATTACCATCCAGTAAAACAAAGAATACAATTGTGAGCCCTACACAGCTGAAAAGACAGAATGCAGGCCTGGGTGAAGGCTCAGGTGAAAGTATGGAGCAGGGGATACAAATGCTCATCTCTGCCCCAGCATTTCTCCTCTCTGTGCTCTGCCTATTGGCTATTAAAAGCCTCATTCTCACCCATTTACCAGGAGTATTTGTAGTCCTGATATCAGTATCTGTGTGAGTACAGTTACACCATAGGACACAAGAACTTTTCCTCCACTTCTTTCTGGAGTAACCTGATATTCAAACTCTAGCATTTCTTATCATGAGCCACTACATTTTGAAGTTTAAAGGTCTAACAAAGATTTGCTCCTAGATTAATATCTTTGCTTCATGCTGGCTAAATTCTTTTGTTTACCTGGCTAGCCTGAGTAGCCTGCCCACCCAGTGCTGACTGCCCCAAGGAATCTAGCGACTTCTGTTTTAAAGAGTTGACTGACTTTTGTGCTCTATAGCAGCAGGTTAGAAAAGTCACTTCACATGATGGATTTTTTACATTTCTAGATGAGGTAGTGCTATGGATTTCACGTAAAGGAAGCTGAGATGGGAATTACAGGAATAGGAAGAGAAATAAAAAACAACTCCATTTACATAAATCAGTTCTTTAAAATAATGGAACCAGAAGGATCCTTTTCATTTTAAGTGAGCATCGTAATCACCGGGGAATTTTTCTGCTAGGGCAATGGGCAAGGACAACAGTTCATGTTTTTCAGATCTGTCACTAAGTTATACCCATAACTCTTGAAGGCAAAAATCACTGTGAACAGCATTAATATAGTCACTGCTGTGAATTACACACTTGGAACTCCTCTATTTCTTAGTGGTTGGGATTTTTCTACAGAGACCGCATTAGTGAAAAAGGAAATTTCAAGCACTCACAATTCAGAATATTCTAGTTCAGATATCAACTGTACAAAGCAATATTTAATGTCAAGTATTCCTGTATTTTCACCTAGTAACAACCTTTTAAATACAATATTTAATAGTTGGAGAAGTTTAAGAAAGAAGTAGAAAACCAAGTACTGAAAAGTTTAAAATACAGAAAAGTATGAAAAATCACGTCCTAGTGAAATCCTAATCCAATAGTTCAAATTAAAAATGTAGTCCTAATCCAGTACTGCAAACACACTACTTTTGTCACAAATTGCAAGCATTTAAATAAAAATCAACTCAACAGATTAATGTTTTACAATTGTTTTATGCAGACACGCACATCTTACCATGCTTTCACAAGTAAAATGTACACAGCAGAAAAAAACAGATCAGAGAGGACATCTTGTAAATATACTTCAGAAATAAGCAGAAGCCTGAAGTTTGAGGGTTCTCAACTGGCAGGTGGTTCAGACATGTCTGATTTTCAGAACATGTGCTACTGTTGGCAAATTTGATGCTTTTCTTAGTCCACAAGTGAGTATTTTATGTCATCAATTCATGCCTTATTTCTATTGTATTTTTTTTTCATCTTTTTACGTAATTACACTAACAAAATTCCTCAGTGATCAAGTAAATACAGCAAACAGGTCCATACTGCATCCTGCTGGCTACAAACCCTTGTCAGTCCTTCCATCCTGCCCATAGCTCCAGTATGAAATTACCAGTTATGGACACAGGATTTATTCAGGGCTTTCTTAGCATTCCCTATCATTATATACAGCTGAATCACTGGTATCCTGGGGCAGTGAAAAACCTCAGTCACCAACTCTTCATACTGTTGTTGCACCATGTTCTGAAATACACAATGAACTTCTGATTTTCCTTAGCCCCAGGCTAGGCTTGTTACAAAGGTTGTTCTTTCTCTGCCCTACTTTCAGTTCATTTTTTATCATGAAGAGTTTAAAGCCCTTCTTCTAATTTATTTATAGGTCTGAACACCAAAGAAGGTTTCTATTATGATCTGCAAACATGGATGTTTTTGCAATAGATTTTAAACTTAATATTCTGCCTAAACTAGTAGGCATAATACTTGAAAGCAAGCGAAAAATACTGGCCAAGACAAGGAGTGATTTAAAAATATGTATTCTCAACAGCAGAAAGTATAATTAATAGAATACATAGTGGTACAGTTGACGTATCTATTGAACTTCGAATTCAATTTGCTTACTAGTACAGCTAGTAGGTAAACTAATGCAGATGTTAATTAAATACTTTCAAACAGCACTGGCCCTGCAAGATGGAGTTTGCAATTAGCAGAGTTTCTTCCTGTAATTCTGTTAACTGTTGGGACAAAACTAAAAATGGAAAGAATTAGGTTGAATGCATTACTGAATCCACAAAAGACTGAAAATAATCATTCTCCTATAGGGACACTGAAAAATTTGGCAGTTTTGAAAATGCCAGTAAGTGTCTGCAATGGCCCAAGTACAAGAAAAGGTGCCTTCTTTGCCTCTTGGGCAATAGGTTTACCTATATATAGTACTTAGCGCTGTCCAATAAAAAGGTTAAACACAACAAGTCACTTCAGGGGAATTAAAATATATTTTCAACAATATTACAGAGGATTTGTTTGAGGATGAAAGTGTTTTAAAACTTGCTACTTTGAAAGCACAATCTGCAGCACTACTGTTGCTAATACTGGAAACATGAAGTGTGACACTTAAAAGTAGTTACAATTTTAAATACATAACCAAAAGCATTAGAAGTAATTAAAAAAACTTGTGTACTATATAAAAGGACACACACATGCACAAATATATATACCTTAAAAACTATATAGCTCAACACTAATTCCAGTCTTATTGACAGATGTTTAAAAATGGCAAAGAAGTGTCTTAATAACAATTTCAGATGAAACTCAGTATGAATATTCTCTTAGCTAAATACTGTCTTACCCTCACACTTAGAGGCATTACTTTATGGTCCATGTATTGAGATTTATTAATAGTATATTCCCAACATAGGGAATGTTTTGTTATAGAAAAAAAACAAATTTTCTAAGAACTTCTAGGAAACATTTGGCTGCTTCTTCCTATTTCTTAATGACAACAAGCACACAGAAATTCTACTTTTTTTAAAGATAAAAAAAATGAAAGACTCTCACATTCCAGTGTCCTAGCTCTTGCTGAAAATGCATATTAAAATTTAAGTTATTCCAACACCACATCACTTTGCCAAAACATTGATGAAAAATGAGGTCAAAATTTGAAAAACCTGTTAGTGAAAAAATTCCAACTTAAAACATTTCAAAAATAAACAATTAACAAATTTTCAGGTTTCTAGGTTTCTGTATTAGTAAGGATATAAAAAAAAGAAAAGATTCAGTAGTCTGAATTAAGTAAGTCACCATTACAAATTTTATATCCTAATAAAACAACTTTTGTCCTTATGAAGTTATCTTAAGAGGAAAACTGACCTCTTTTAAGCTTAAGTTCCCTCTGTCTGAAGTCTAACACAACTGATTTTTCATTGCTGAAGCATTCTGATTGCACACTGACTGCAGAATCAAATTCCACCTTCAGTTGCAATAGCACAAAAGCAGTCATGACTGCGAGTTTTACTTTGTGGAAGGATGATGATAGATACTAGGATTGTTTACAACTGAAAAACAAAATACAAATTTTTAGCCTGTGTTCTTCACATCTTTTCTTATGCAGCTGAAGACAGCTGCCACGAAGTCGACTCCTAAAATGTTGTGGGCTATTATTGGAGATGGATGCCAGAACAGTTGGAAATTTCTGAGTAGTGTTTATAGCATGACCAGAGAATAAAGATGGGATAGGTGTAACCATGTCCACAGCTGACACTGTCCCCTTTGAGAAGCAGGATCTGGGGGTGTGTAGGATGGGATAATTCTGTTTAGGATAATCTCAAAGACTGTGTCTTTAGCAGAAGTGTGAGCAAAGTATTTGGCACTAAAGCAACAGTGAGATCAATGTATCTGCTGCCTCTCTGCTCTTCTCATCCAGGAATAGAGGTAAAATGAAGATCATGACCATAGTGTCTAAAGTAAGATTCCAAATGACTAACATTACTAAACCTGTTTTCTATCACTTCATAATTTTTTACCCTGAAAAATGGTACTATCCTAATCATCACAATTAGGTAACAGCTTTTCCATTTACATAGTACATAGAAAATGATCTAAAGTATAAATCAACAGGATCACTGCCAAGAAATAAATTCATTATGTGACAAAGTAAGTCGGTAGATACTTCACAGTACTGCTTGATGCTGCTAAGTAAAAAAAGGATTGGGTTATTCAGGCAGCAAAACAGAACAGAATAGAACATGACCCTATTGCTGCTCACGAAAATTAGCGGCATTTGCTTTTTCTGTATTCGAGTGTAAGTTGAACTTTAAAGGAAAATAACTCTGTCTCTTTACCTCACACTCAAACTTGAGTTCAGGTTCAAACAGTTTCTCTTTGTGAGTAATAAAACATTTATACTCAGAGAAGTACACTTCAAAGAAATGAAGAACTGAAGTCTTCTAAAGGAATATATCAGTGCAAATCTGCATTGAATAACAATTAAAAATAGAAACAAAGCAATTATTCTATACATTTCTTGCCAATAAATTAACAAAAATGTGGGTTCAATTTCGTTCATCAATTCAGGGCTGGGTAGCCCATAAAAAAGGATATCAGCAGTTACACAGAACGTGGGACAGTATTCTCAACAGCACTTAATATTCATATAATTCTGCTGCTGTTATTATTTATCAGAACAAAATGATGGGTGCTTTTGAAACCACAGTTTCCTCTCTGGTCCTTTCTGCTTTGGACTTCATATCACTTCATTACAAAAAACATGCATGTGGCAAAACTTAATACAACACTTTCTGCTCTTAGATGCATCAAAGCCTTTTCACCTTTGCGATCCCAAATACACCTTAAGCCAGGGTGCCTCAAACTATGACCCCTGGGCTGGATACAGCCCCCCAGGGTCCTCAATCCACCTCCTGGTATTTACAGAACCCCCTGCCCCTCCCCCCGCCAGGGGTTGGGGCGGGGGGGTGGGGGGGTGGGGGGGGTGGGGAGCCAAACAGCCTCAGATGGCTCCCTGCCACTTCATCCGTGCACCAGCCCCCTGGTTAAAAAGTTTGAGGACCCCTGTCTTAAGATATCTGAGCACCTGTAAGAGTCAGTCTAAAAAGAATAATATTGTCTCAACATTGCCAACAGAGACCTGTAGACGGAATGTGGTCCTCATGGACACCAGGACACGAAGACCCTGGGAAAGAGAACTGCACAGTATGAGGAGTACTATGCCGTTCCCTGCCACCTGGGACTGAAAGGAACAACTACAATAAGGCTGCATAACCACTGTCCAGAAGATAGATCACAACCGGTGTCATAACAATGAACCAGAAAACATAAACTTCAGGTGAACTTGCTTCGTTATAATATCATTATAATACAAAACCACACCTCCTAGTCTGAAGCTAGCCACCTCTAAGGCAAACCATGCCTCAGGCACTCCTCTTTGGACATGCGCGATAACCTGGCTCAAGAAGGCAGAGACTGGCAACAATCCACGGGCCAGAGGAGGAGCAAGGTGTGTTGCCTGGCATAAAAGATGGCTTCTTAGCAACCGAACTTTGGAGATCTTCCCCACCAAGGATCACGATGATGACGATCGGAAAGACCCGCAGGACGCTGCCTGGACCTGGAACCATAGGGACGCCTTGGACCTGTGGTGGTAGCTATAATCCTCTTTCCTTTTTACTTTACCTTTTCTTCACTTTCTGTCTTTCTACCTATTGCACACCGCTTTACAGGCAAACAATAAAATTGTGCTGCTTGATTGAAGCATAACCCCTTGGCATGGTTGCCTTGAATTTTGCACTTCGAGATCACAGTTAACAAACCATCACAAGTCCACTGAGTGGACCATGACAACACCACAGTAAAATCTGAACTTTCTCATCTTAGATTCTATGGTAGAAACAACAACAAAATTCATGCATATTAAAGAAGTAATACCAATTGCTATTTTCTTGTGCTTGTTTATACTGCTTATGTTGTATGAAGCACATATCAGTGTTTCTGTTATTTGCAAGGGTTGAAAATGACAATTTTTCTTGGTACATTATGCGTCTGCTAAAGACTGATTTCCCTTGAACCAGTGGGTGTTGACTACCACAAAAAAAAGAAAAGGTAGGTCATGCTGGTACTTTTGCAGGTATCATATTCTCTAAAGTACTTGGGGTTTGTGTCTTATGTGTTCAGGGCTTAAACAGACACAGGATTTTCAATCAGGAAAAGGTTTTCCTCTTGCCAGATGGGTAGAAAACATTGGCTGTTCTGTTGTCCAGGATACTGTCCATTTTGGCAGTTCACCTAATAAAACACTGTTTTACATGCCAGGATAAATGTTACTTTTTGAGGCTCACAGTCTTTGCAATACCTAAATTCCTTTTGCTGTACTCTTAAAGTCCATTGTTGTTGTGCTGCTTCATCATTTACCAGGTCTAAAGGCCATTACAAGGTGTTCAGAAATGTTCTAAACTCTGGACGTGGTTTCATTCACCCTCCTTGGCTAAATTTTTATGGCATTGCTGGCTAAAATTACAGTGGAGTGAACTTGAAAACTGGCTTGGTTCTATTCCTTTAATTTCTGTATTCTTGCAACAAAACCATCTCAATTATTACAGTAAATTCAGTGTTTCATTTCATTCTTGTTTCCAAAATATGATATAACATTCCCTTGACACAACAGCAGTTTGTACTGAAATAGATGTGAATGAACTTACATGGCCTAAAGATTTCGAAGAAAGCTGTCAAGCCTAAAGACGACTTACAAAGGGACTGAAAAAGAATCTTTAATGTTGGCCACTAGGAACAAACTACATTGTTATTATTGATCAGGAGCAAATCTAAAAATATTACAATTTAATACTAGCCAAAGAGGACAAAAAAAAAAAAAAAAAAAAGGAAAATGCCAAAAGTAAAAAGTAAAGCCATGCCAAGAAATTTAATTATTTTCCTGGAAACAACTTAAAACCACTGACTAAAATAAGAAGGCATGGTCCATGACAAGATTTTATGAGTTTAATAATATCCTTTTAAAATGCAGTTTCATGATAATGTTAGAGAATATTCTAAAGACAATATAATTTATGAGCCAATGAGACAACATGATCCTATATGGCTCCAGATATTTTTCTGAAAAAAAAATGAACTGCTGATACGAATTTGTATAGCAGAAACTGAATTGCAGAAATCCTAAAAGAAAAAAAGACACATTAAAGATAAAAGGAGTTGTGATATGATATACCCATCTTTTTCCAGATACCTTTTCCCAATATGGAGGAATTGGGCTACATTTTGGTAATGATAATCCATGGAGAGATTAGTAAAACAAAAATTCAAACTGCTTGTTGAAAGTGATGTTAAATGTATGTGTTATGTGTGCCACAACTGCATTCTCTCTCCACAGTTCTGATCCACCAGTAATGACGCTGTAAAATATGAGAGGCCAGGGTCAAAAATTATTCAATATTCCATCAATTTTTTGTTGCATCTTTATAGCAAGTACTTCAATAATTTGGAGATGACATAATTTTACTTTTCTGGAATTTGAAAGATTAGCCACATTTCCATTTGAACTATGTTGGTTAAGGCACTCTTGTCAGCAAGCTTTTTCTACATCAGATAATTCACAATACAATACAGTGAACGTGCAAAACTGGCCAATTATTAACAGTTAAATTTACTCTACAGTAACACTTTCAATTCATTTGCACTGCTTTCCCTGTTTACTGTGAATGAAAAAATCTTGAATCAAGCACTAAAATTGAAAATGGAACAATCCAATACATTTAGAACTATATCTCCAGGCTATCAAGATAATTGGGGGGTTCAGTTCAGGAAAAGAAACCACAAACACCAAAATCAAGCCCATGTTACAAAAACAAAGGGCAAATTTCATCTAGTGTAAGCTTTATTTCTTTTGGTAGAATATACATATATAAAAAAATAGTAATATTACAATCTAGCCCTTAGCTTATCTTTCTAGTATATCTCATTTATATATCAGTAATGGAATTATTTCCCTTCGAAATCATCATAAACCAAATGAAGCAGACAATTGGGAAAACCCAGCATGGATTTACCAAAGCAAATCATGCCAGATTTACCTGACCACCTTCTACAACAAAGTTACATCTTTGTCAATGTGGGGAGGAGCAGTGGATGTCGTTCACCTAGACTTCAGCAAAGCATTTCACACTGTTCCCTACAGCCTCCTCCTAGAAAAACTAGCACGATACAGACTGTATGGGTGGTCTGTGAGATGGGTAGGAAATTGTTTTATAGGCTGGTGATCAGTGGTTCTTACTCAGGCTGGCAGCCTAGCATCAGTGGGGTCTCCCAGAGATCAGTGCCAGGCCCCACACTGTTCAACATCTTCATAAATTATCTGGATGATGGGATTGAAAGCACCTCCAGCAATTTTGCTGATGACACCAAACTGGGTGGTGAGGTGGACACATCAGAAGGGAGAGCAATCCTACAGAGATACGTGGACAGGCTGGAAGAGTGGGCTAGCAAGAACAGTATGAAGCTTAACAAAGACAACTGCAAGATCCTGTACCTGGAACACAATAACTAAAGGGTGCAGTCCAGGTTAAGATCTGTGTGGCTGGGGAACAGCTTTCCTTAAAGGAACCTGGGGGTCTAGTGGACAAGCAGCTCAACATCAGTTGACAGTGCACTGCCACCCCAGCAAAGGCAAATTGGATCCTGGGCTGCATCTGCAGGGGTATGGTAGCAGAGATAGAGACATGATCATCCCACTCTACTCGGCAATTGTCAGGCTGCACCTGGAGTGTTATGTCCAGTTCTGGTCCCCACAGTTCAAGAAAGATGCAGACAGTCTGCAGCAGGTCCAAAGTAGGGCCATGAAGATGATCAAAGGGATGGAGAATCTGCCCTATGAGGAAAGACTGAAGGAATTGGGCCTTTTCTTCATGGAGAAGACTCGGGGGACCTCATTACAATACGGGGGGGGGGGGGGGGGGGGGGGGGGGGGGGGCGGGAGCTACAAAGAGGACAGAGGTGCTTTCTTCACAAGAAGCCATAAGGAGAAGACAAGGGGCAACAGGTGAAAGTTGCACCAGGAGAGGTTTCACCTCAATACAAGAAATATTTGTGTTACAGTGAGAATGATAATTCACTGGAACAACTTCCCCAGGGACGTGGTAGAGTCTCCATTGCTGGAGATTTGTCAAGGTGTTATTGGACTGAATGTTAGATTATCTCATCTAGACTCCCTTTTCCATGAAGCGTTGGACCAGAAGATCTTTCAAGGTCCCTTCCAGCCTGGGCTATTCATGTTATGATTCTATATCTCTATATCTCACCGTCTAATAGGAAAGGCAGTGTCAATACCTCCATCTTCAGATGGGAAACCTGAGGAAGCAAAGTGACTTGATCTTTTCAGTTGGTCACCAGCAGAGTTGGG
This sequence comes from Falco biarmicus, assembly GCF_023638135.1. Classification (NCBI taxonomy): domain Eukaryota; kingdom Metazoa; phylum Chordata; class Aves; order Falconiformes; family Falconidae; genus Falco; species Falco biarmicus. The sequence continues at coordinate 3,602,018 of NC_079292.1, read as the reverse complement.
ACTAGAGTTTCCCAACTAAAAAATGTTCAGTAATATTCTCTTCTGGTAAATTTTTAGATGTCATTATAAAAGAGATGATTTCCATTGATTTATTTTCACTTATTTCCAAATTCACTGATTTGGCCAGATCAATGCAGGAAGTCTGAAAAATCTTCTAGATTTCCAGTTCCTTTGGGAATCTGTTTACTAAATATCTTTTCTCTACAGCTGACCCAGCTAAATAAGACCTAAATTTGTTCAGACTTAAAAAGCATTTAAAATGGGAAGAAGAAACAATTTGGTGGGGGTAGCAAAAATGAGGCGAATGAAGCCAGTACCCCCTGTCGTAAGACACTGTTTCAAACAGATGTAGAAAAGAACTAAATATCAAGCACAATGAATGCAAGACAAACGTGTCTGCAAGGGAAAGAAATTTAAGACTACTGAGGATGATGCTGTAATACATTTAATCTCAAAAAATGATAGGAAAATTAATTTAGAAAAAAATGTCCTTGATGTCATTTAGTCATCAACCTTTAATTAGAGGTTATTGTACAGGTGACCATCATTCACAATAAATATTTTTAATGAATTTGTCTATACATGAAAGTATCACACATAACTATTCCCAATACAGTAAAGTCATTTAAACTCTCTAGAATCTTCAAAGTTTGATTGGAGTGATACAAATGTTTATACAAGGCAGGGGGAACAGCCATGTTAATGCCATCAAAAATGCATCCCCAGTAAGGGTCTGTAGCCATTTAATTATTTTGAAAGAAAAATTGTAAATGAAATGTTAATAACAAAATGTTCATAATTGATCCTATAAATGGTTAAATATTAAAAAAGTAAGGCAATCTGGTCTTTAAAAATAATTTATACAAACTGTACAATTTATTAATAGCACACTTAAAGTTCTATTAAAAGGTATTTTTATTGGAAAAGTATCTATAATTTTATTCACTTAAACTTTACTCAGCCATCATTCAAAAATCCCAGACAGACATTTTCCATTACATCCAGAACTAAGAATTATTTTATTACATTATTTCAATTATTGTTTGCGATGCCCCACGTCCCATCTTCTTCGCATCTTTCTTTTAAAAAGTAATTCCACAAATATCTGAATGTATTATTTCTACTATTACTGCTATCATTTAAGCCAATAAAATAATTATCAAGCACTAGGTCAAGTGGAAAATGTTTGCAAAAGCAGGAGTTCCCTAGTATAAGGAATGCCAGGAATCTACTGTTTTGGATATATTGCAGGGTTAAAAATAGTGACAGCACATGAAATATTTGAAGAGTAAATATATCATATCTCATGTCAACTAAGTGTATGAATTCAGAGTACTTAGACTTTGTAAATACATGTAGCTCAGTTCACTGAAGGAAGACTTTGAAATGAATTCATAAATATTTTAACACTTATGAAATCTCTCGTGTCCCTGATTTTTTTTTCTTTTTCAGTTAACAATAATAAGTCAGTACAGTTTATATGATGATCTATGGGACAAATAGTTACTTTGTTTCACTTGTTATTTATGTTACAGAAGTGGACAAAGCTAAACAAGATATTGTCTCTTCCACTCGCCTAGACCCCTGTTAGTGGTAGGCAGGAGTTTTGCTACTCCGGTAATTAATGGCAGTAAAAACTAGAAGATTATGTTAAATAATGCACAGTCCATGGCAGCCAAAGGGTACCTACATTACCTTGGCCCACAGAGGAGTATCCTCTCTCCAGGGCTGGCGTTAACTGAATACCGTGCTTGAGCAGTGCTTATCAGAGCAACAGTACTAAAGAACAGCAATAATCATATCAACAAAAATTCACAATCTTTCTTGCAATGTATAGGCTTCACTCACTGCAAGGATAATGGACTATCACTCAAAAGCATTAAAATAATAAACCTGCATTTAAATAGTAATAATACTAAAACCAATGTGCAATAGTTTAATCAGTATCTACCTTATTTTCTTCAAAGCAGCTGAGTATCTTGCATGATTAAATAACAAACTCTGCAAAGTCCACTTTCTAACCACAAATAACATTTTATAATTGCAGTTATTTAGATTCTGATACATCATGTAATCTGTTAAACACAAAAGTTGAATAAGCCCTTTTGACTTTCAATATGCTGTAGCAAGTCAACTGCACATTAAAATTTGTGAAAACTCTGTAAAGCCTCCATAAAAAATGGAAATTGCCTTATTAAAATCACATTTGTATGGAGATGTGTCCCTGTGGCTTCCTCAGATTGACTGCCAATGACAGAACGCACACCAGAGGTAAATGGAACAGAGCTGCCCATCTGTATGCTTTAAACACAATTGCATGCCAATAGCTAAAAAGTATACACACAGAGATACACATACATATATATATATATATATATATATATATATATAACATCACGCTTCTTCATCCTGGAACACACAGCTTGAAGAGTAAAGCCATGGTAGCAGTCCATGACTGTATGTGTTAACGCATCAATTGCAGCACCATTTGCAACTTTGGGATAGAAAGTATTACTATCACATTACCTCTGAAGCCCTGCCAAGATGAACATGTGTTGTCAGGGCAGACATCAGTGGAGAACAGAGTTTGACAAGCAAGCACTGATTCCACCCTCTTGATGAGAATCGCTTGCCAATTATGTGGTATAAGTTAAATGAATTTCTGATTTATATAAATAAATTGTTAAACGTATAAAAACTTAAAAAAAGTTCTTAATCTCTATTGCTTCACTCCAGTCTCAAGAGGTAGCCCTTTTCCACAGACACACTAATACCCAAGGAAATGTGGCCCAGATCAACACAGATTTGGACTGAGTTTAGGTAGATAATTAAAGCACTTTTTGACTATTCTGCTACAGCAGTGTTCCAATTGTTTCTGTAATATGAATCAGTCTGGAATATTTGCCGTCAAAAAGTTCATCAAAATACTGAAAAAAGCAACTAAAATTGCATTTGGTTATTTTTAGGACTTAATTTATATTTCTTTATATATTTATTTTTCTTCTATGCCAAGTCTAGTTGGCATGTATCTATAAAAGCACATTTCCTAAACGTCAATATAGTCAAGCTGTAAATCAGTTCATTATCTACTTCCACCAGTTTTTTCATGTCAGGTATTTCATTATGTGTTGTTTAGAGCAAAGGTTTTTAAGTGAAATACACTTCCATCTTACATACAGAGAAATACTCTTACCGCTAAATTTAAAGCTATCTTTCACAAGATACAAAACAGCAAGTAACATTCATTTCCTAAACTGAACAGATCAACACTGACAAGTCTCGGAATCTCAGCAAGCGAGGGTCTCTACTCTCTAAACGTCCTCCCTTCACAGCTTTAGATTCACTAGTTTTTCCTAGAAGTTGTTTCGATATTTCAAGCTAATTTGCTAGTGTCCAGAATAATCTTAACTCATCAAATACAAAACAGTACTATAGTTACTGAGAAGTATTGTCTGTGTATCATCCTGTTGGCTCATTCAGTATCACTTCCCTCCAGAAAAGTTGTCTGACTGTCTACATGACAAGTAGTATTTCATCTCAACTCTGATTGATCCTTCTTTTATGAATCACAAAACACATTTTAAGATCAGGGTACTAGACAGAATATAGCATATCCTTGTCCTGTCAAACATCTAAAATGCAGTAGATAACATGGTTCAATACTGAAATACTCCTGTATGCAGGTTGTAGGGCTAATCATGCAAGTATCATTTACTTTAATGATGCTAATTCAGTAGCAAACCGACCAGGTGTAAAACCCAGAGAGGTCCAGGTCTTAAATAACATAGATAAAGAAAGGCAGAAGACAAACACTGGCAGTTAGCTGGCAATGAGGGGTAATTTCATTCTTTGTAGCTCATGGGTCTATGCAAAAGCCATGGAACAACTGTAAAGACTCCTTACTTCCTGATTAGAGTTACTAAACAATTGATGCATGCCCACAAGTAGGCTAATCAATGGAAAAGATCAGCACAGCAGCAGAATTTGATATTCAATGCCTAAGGATAGTACCTGACAGGATAGATGCATCCTCCCTATCTATATGTGACCTGCTGGCTTCACCAGTGCTGCTGTGCATGAACAGCCTTCAACTTGGCTGTAGGCTCACCGTGCATGTCTGACTGCTCTTCTGCATGTTCTGTCTTGCACCTTCACTTCTGTCTGTCTCTTAGGCCATTTTCGCACTTATAAGGCAAATGGAGATGACCTTAAGGCTGAAACAGTAACACTCAAGTTTTCTCACCTAAATTGAGACTTCTACTACATAGATATTTAAATATCTTAACTGTCTAGATTCAACTGATAGTCAATGGAGAGAAATGGATCCTTCTGGAAATGGCACTTATCACTTCTCACAAGGCACATCTGGGAAAGGCTATGTTCATGAATTGCCCTGAGAAGTGCCTGTTCCCTTTCATTTATAGGGGAAACTTAGAAAATTAGCTCAGATGTAAACTTCTGCACTGTGATTGATACATTAGGTGAGATGAAGCTCATCCGCCCCTCCCTACATTTGGTCATTACAGTATAGATCATGTGTCTGGAACTGTTTAAAGAGGCCAGAGAGTCCCACCACCATATTGAGGATTGTTTTGCTAGTGCAGGTACTATAAAAGACAGTTTAAATAATGTCTGCTAAGGAGTCAAATTAAGGCTTGGCATGCAGACAGCGCCACAGAGACAAGCTGACATTCTTGAAACCAGCCAGTACCTACAACAGTGTGAGGAGACAGTCATAACTTGACAATACTGACAGCCCAAATTTTAAGAGATCATTAGAAGAAAGGGATGAAAACAGTTTCCTTACATCATCTTTTCTCTCTGGGCAGTAAATTTTGTCTCTCATAGGATATGCCTCTTAAAATATTTTTTTTTTAAACTATGTTTGACCCCATGTTTATAAACCAGCTGGAAAAAGACATGGCTTTGCACTATCAGAATTTTACAGTTATAAAATATCTGTGATTAACTCCAGAAAATAGATATCTTTTTCAGTGATGAAGAAGAAAACAGTCTTTTATTACTCTAGCACAATAGTCAAGTAGGATACTAAATATGGTGTCCGAGATAAAGGATACTATGCTGGATTGAGACTACCAATTGAGTCAACATTATGCCCCTGATTACCAGAATATAATTTTAGAATTAAATCAGTAAATCAATAGTCAAACCTCTGTGAAATAGTGCTAACATTTAAATAACTTGATCTCCTCAGATTAAAAAAACCTGATATTAGGGCATTAGGCCTGGTTTACCTGAAAAATAAATTACTTGAATTATTCTTAATACAATAATATTTTTTTTCCGGAACAGGAGGAGAATATGGGAAATATTTGGAAATAATTACAGCAAAATAACTAATTGTGGTCCATCTCCCTTCTATGGATAAAACTTTTCTCTAATGTAACTCTACTGATTTCAGAATTACTCCAGTTTTCCCCAGGTAAAAGATGAGATTCAAGCTCATTGTGTTTTATCACCTTCATACATTACACCTACAAAATAGTCTTTAGTTACTAGTCTTTGTTGTCTCCCGACTTCAAGATTCCATTCATCAAATCATAGTGATTCACTAGAGAAATTTTCAAAACATCTCTGTGTCTAAGGACAAGACATGACTTTATTCCTTTACACTTTTCAGTTTTTTGCTAAATATGAATTCACCTCTGCACACAATATAAATGTACTACATTCTTCAGTGTCATTTTGGAACATAAATGTGATCATCCTTCTTATCTAAGGGAAAAACAGGACAAGGAATGGGTGAATGTAATTTCAGAAGGTACACATTTTTAAGGAAGCAAAAGAAACCATATTTGCTTCAAGGAGCTATTTTTTTTACATACGTTAGTAGGACACAGATTGTCAATCATTGCCTGCAACCATCTTGAAGACCTTCTTGAAACACCTGACATTACACCTATCAAGTGCCAAAATCCACCAGATTACATGATGGAGGGCTCAGAAGGTGAGGCATGTAAGACATGTATTTCCCTCTCAGACAAGTAGATCAGCTAAATTAGAAGCAATGGTTTAGATGTCACATCACAAATTATATCAAATCCTAAATGCTACAGTTGATTTAAACAGTCTAACGTGTCTGAAAATCTTTACTCCAAAACTCCATTTAATGTACAGAATGCATATTATTTACACTTAATAGTTATTTACTTAAAATTAATAAATGGCAAATGATAAATTTTAATCCCAAGAAAAGCTGGTTTTTTGAGAAGAATAACTGAAGTGACATGTAAAAATGGCCTGTACACAGTTAGCTGCCACTTAGACCATTTTTGTCTCACAATTACTTTAGCCACATCAGAGCTAAACTTGCAAACTTTTTATTCCAACTGCCTATATCTACTTATTACTGTGAAACATACTGCCATTCACAGAAAAATTATGAAAGAAATCAGTATTCTGTGTTTAAATTATCTGTAAATCAAACTTTACATATGTCAGTGCTCTATACTGATTTCAGTTAGAGTTAACTTTGTTTACATCAATTAAATGGGAGTAGAAACAAGCCAAATCAATAGCTACTAATTTTAAACATCTCTGCAAGAAGCACTGGTACTTTAAAACAAAACACTGTCAAGATTTTGTTTGGCATATGTGCATGTGCTTGTGCACACACACATTCTAACTGCAAGAACCTGAATTTGGGGCTTTGACCTCTGTTTGTGAAATCTCAGAGAAATACGTAATGTATATTTCAGCAAGTTGCAGTCATCTCTACATAAATGTCAGATGAAGATGGAAAATACACCATGTTCACAAATTACCATCAAATAATTAATGTTTTTTTAAAATACAGCATGTTCACAAAGTGGTTAAAATCACGTTACAGTGACAATCTTAATTCTTACATCTTCTGATTTCTGAGTACTTGACACTGAGACGTGAATAACATTGATGTAGCATATTTTTAGCTTATTTCTTACAGGAACAAAACATAGATTGTTGCTTTGAATGTCTGTCTTTCCATCTGGCACTCCTTAACTTTTTAATCTTTTGGACAATTTCTGTCTATCTGGAAAACATAATCCATTGCCTTTTCCACAAGTTTCATAAAAATGGGTTGTTAGGTAGAGTCTTACTAAAAGTGAGATCCAGGGAGAACAGAGCTTGTCACACACTATTTGTTTGACAGCAACCAGCTGGCCAGTCAGATATGCGTATTGGCCAGCTGATCAATATATGAACAGCTCTAAATGAGCCACAGTATGTGCTGTCTCTTGCCTAGAGGTTTTCCCATAAGGAGAGCGTAATGCTCATAACAGCAGGAGGGAAAGAAAGAATAGGGATAAAGAATACAAATCCCTAAGAAATGAAACATTGATAGCCCTGCTTCTCAGGGAATGCACCATTTTCCATGTGTTTACATTAACTGTCACCAAAGAAACCAAATGTGAAAACACTGGTAAGAGAGTACACAAGTATTTTCAATCTTTTCTATTTACATACAAAGCATGCACAATCCACAGAGGAAATGTATTTCTCACTGTAGTACCACCAAAGTAGGTTCTGAACACATGGGAAATGGTGCTTTGTCTTCATGTGGGGGCAATACAGAGTGCCTGTGCATGTGCCTGCATCACCAGCTTGAGGCATTCAGAGTCTGGTGGTAATGTATTCAGTTCTACAGACACATCCAATTTCTTCTCATCTTGCAGAGGAGAGCATAGCAAGCTTGGTGAAGCCCTAAGGCAATAACAGTGACTACAGAGTGAGAACAAATGACACTTTCCCTCTCCCCATTTTCTTTTTTTTTTCCTGTAAGTTGGAAGGAGATAGATCACTTCACTGTGATTTTATCTGGTTATGATAGTGGTAAGAAGTTTGTTTATTTATTTATTAGGAAAGACAGATAGTGTATGTTTGTACTTTCAGATTCTTTTAAATGAGACCAGAAACTGCTCAGCACCATGAAAATTATTCTGTACCTGAAACTAATCAGAGACACTCAAAAGAACCCAACACTTTTGCTTACGGTTACTCATATCTGCACAACAAAGAACAGAAAATTGACCTATGTGCCCCTAATCTTGTTCTTATATCAACTGCTGTAAAACTTTACTTATCTAATTGTTGACGTAAAGTATGGCTGAAGCTTGATCATCATTTAATCAGGCTGATTACATAAAAAATTATGCTGGCCTCAGCAACCTAAGATAGTTTAGGTACTATACAATTTACACAGAGCAGTAATTGCAGTTGTATGAATCTTCTGCAGTGAAGATGAGGCAAATAAGTCTCGTGATGGTTAAACATAAAATAGTCTGCTCCGTAGTTTCATGAATGGCAGAGATAAATCATGAAGACAACCAGAAATAAGAAAAGTGGTTGGCATGGAAACACAACAGTTAAAAATTTCTTATGCTATCTCAAACCATCAAATCTTGCTAACCAGGTTGGACTCCCTGCTCCTCATAGTAAAACTATTTGGTGAAACAAGTGCTGGCATGAATCTCTGACAACACATCATCTTCAGTGGTTGAGCAAAGCCATATGTCTACACTGCACTGTAGCACAAGAGCAGAAGTTTCCTAAATTCCTTGGACAGCATAGTGGGGGAAAAACATCAACATTACAATATGAAACTCAGATTTTGGACATCCCATCATTTTTTACAAAGGTATCATCAGTTTTACAGAAGCTCATCTAGCCTTACAGTGCTCAGACATGAGTTGAATTCAGCTTCTTGTTTGCATATGGAATAACGACCAACTAAAGTACTTTTCACTCTAATGTTCCCAGAAGCGCAAGTTTCTGATAGTCACACTTTTTCCTAAAAGGTAGTTATTGTGCATTTTTGTATGAATTGTGGCCCTGACTAATTGTGTAAAAAACCAAAGTATTCCAGCACCGGCACAACTGGATGTACCAGTACTTAGTTATTTCAAAAGGACAAAGAAATAGGATGACATTCCAAATAGCCTGCCAGCACTGTTACAAATTGACTTCTGCTAAGCTCAGCTATTTCGTCTGCTCTCAGTTCTCTCTAAGGTTGGCTCAAACGAATGGAGAGCCCTCTATGAAATTGGCTAGAGAAGCATGCTTGTAAGAAGCACAATATTTTCCCATCAAATCTTTTAGAGATGGATGCCATAGCAAAATGGAGAATAGTACAATACTTCAGATGAGGTCTGGTAATTAGTATACCTATAACACATATGCACATTTTCTCCAGCACAATTCTTATCTCCAGAATCATCTGTAGGATGAAGCAGATTGAACTGGAGATCAGTTAACTTTAAAATAGGAGATAACCATTTCATTCTTTCCTCTCCCTCTTACAAAAAAGCAGCAATGGCCTAGATGGAGAACACAAGAGGGTTTTGTTACTATAGATTTGGTAGAATTACTAAGGAATTATATTTTTTAGAGATGGGAAGAAGGAATCAAAATTTTCACTAGTAGGTAATTTCTGGTGGTGACCACTGGGTTTGCAGGTGCAGAAATATCTCCAGAACCTCAGCAATTTATAATAATACACAAGGAAAAAACAGTCCACTAAAGTACAAATATAGTTAACACCCTTTGAGTCTATTCCTAAATAGTGATTCTTAAGAAGTCTTATGCCTTCCGAGTCAAAGACATCTCTTTCTTTTTTTTTCTTTTTCTTTTGTAAAGCCAAATGTACAGTGCAGGTGTATTTTATTTTATGACAACTGATTTTCATATGAGGAAAAGATTGTGTCTAAGCCTCAAGTCTGGCTACTGTATTTAAAATTAGGGAAACAGATTTCAAGTATACTTCAAAATTGGAGGGTCCTTTTGCTACACAGTAGCACACACTTCTCTGTATGAAGGGCCTAAGCGTATAAGGCAATATTTCTCATCGCTATCTTTCACCAAGGCTAGCATCATGAACAGTAACATGGTATTGTAATTGAACAGCAGAAAAAGAAGCAATACTATCCAAATCCCTAAGAGAGGATCTGCAACCATTGTCTTTGGAAGAGATGGAAAACAACTGCTGCACTTAAATGTGAGTGACACTAGAACAATACTTTTCCTTCCAATCCAAGATACATATATTGTCACACTTACAAGTAATGATAATAGAAATCTATGGACAAACTGCTTAGTAATTCTTACCCAAATCTGTAATCACATAAGCTAGATCAGAAAAAATATCTTCAGGCTTCCTTAGAATTTTATTCTCTTCTTGAAATGCACATGTAACTCAATCAATAGAAGTAATAGATGCATCTTATTTATTAAAAGAAAATAGACTTTTCAGTAGTTTCAGCAGATGTTTTACTCCAGGAAGGAAAGATCATTTTTGCTAGCTTTGCTGCTTAACATTACATTTAAATGTAATGTTCCTGAAATGTATCTTGTCTTTATGAAGAAATAAAATACCAGTAGAGCAACGTAAAATTGTACTAAACAACATAAGAATAAGATAAATATATATATTTTGACAGTCATGTTAAAAACTTTATTCTACATAGCCATCTAGCTTAACTCTTTGGAAACCAAACAATAAGAATCTAGGATGTTGGAATTTCTCGTCCATATTTGAAAGACTGACAGATTGGAGCATTTTTCTTTCTCTCAGAAGAAACCTCATATGATTAGATGCTTAGCTGGTTGAACCATCAGCTGAAGTTTTGACCTGTAACATAATTAAAGAACACTGCAAAAGATGGGTATTACCTAATTCTGCTGCATGAATAAAATGTAAGTTGACATATAGGACATTTAGCTGATACTTCCATTAGCCACCACTTCACAGTTTTCCAGGGATAAATGGTTAAGCCATGTTGATCACTGTACTAAACATGTGCATGCCTAGGAAGACAATCAAAATTGATAAAATTTAAGACAATCTAGATATAATTACATCCTTTAAAAATTTTAATGCCAAAAAGGACTGTCTTGGTACGTAACAGAAGGAAACTCACCAAAATCTTGTTTGTTGTCAAAGCTAAAAAATAAGTAACTGGAGAGAAGTCCAGGTTTATCATTGACAGAAGAATGCAGAACTTTACTGCAATATGTAATGTTGCATTCATCTTTTTGTAGCAGTAATGAATGTGGCTAACCTAGTTATTACTGCTGTTAGGCATCAGTATGAAAAATAATATGAAGAAAATGTTTTAGGAAGAGAAAGCATCAAGAAACTCACTTCATGTTCCAACAGAAAAATCCGGGAAACAACTTGGGACAAGTTATATAAGACGTACACCTTGTACTGAAGCGTTCTCTATTGCAAGATTTTTCAAAAAGAATGTCATTCTAACAAGGCTTTACTGAAAACTTCACCGTTACTATGCTTCTTCTTGCCATGATGACAAGCAAAATTTACTGCCTGTTTAAACTGTACTTTACCAGACTAATACAGCAACAATGATAACTGCCTAGAAATTGGATTGCATGTGACTCTGAAAATGGGACATGGGAACGAAAGCTTCTGATTCTCATGTTTGCAAAACAAGTTTCAGGGCCCAAATAAAGAAAAGTAAGGTAGGAAGGTCTAAACTTACGTGCTCTGGGAATTTTAGCAAAAGGATATGCCACATCAATGAACTGCAAGATTGTTTACCCCAAAAGAAAGTAGACAAGCTCATACAACTCTCTGTATCACTTAATTCTCTTGGTTGCCAGAAGAACTATTGCACACCTTTAACTTCATTTTCACAAAAACTCTTTATTCATTTTTTTCTTCAAAAAAGCAAAAAATATTAATAGAAGTCTGAAAGGAAACAACCTTTTTTTTTTTTTCCAGAAAAAAACTGAGCAAGGGACTAGGGGAAGACATTCCACACAAAAAAAACCCACCACCAAAACTGTTGTTTTAAAGGGCATCTTGAGATCTAGCCTAATCCAAAAGAGACTACAAGCAATCTTTTTCCAGAATCTATTGTGTTTTGTGAAAATCTTTCTGCAAACAAACCTGCCTAAATTATTTAGATTAGCTTGACAGATTAAAGTTCTATTTTCATGGGAGCTCATATAAAACTTTTACCAGCAAGTGATCACTCTGGGACAACACTTCAGAAAATCTCCACATAAAAACCTTTAGTACTAAATACATAATCTTCCTGACAAAAACATCCTCTATCCGCCTTCCGCTTCTTAGAAACAGAAAAAAAGTTCAAGGAAGCTCTTCTCATCTGGTAAGATCATAGTTGCTATTATTAATCTTTCCTTAAGATTTTTATTTTTTACAATAATTTACTAGCAAAAGATGAAAGACATGAAAATTTGCACATGGTTGCATAGAAGCATTTAGAAGGTGTAACAAAATGCATGTGAAATTTATATACAGTACATATCTTAAAATAGAAGAAAAAAATGGAGAAGTCCTGAATTACTATTTTTCCCCAAGTGTTTTTGAGGCACAGTTCTCACTAGGCTATGTTGAGCCAAGCACCAGAAACAGAACAAGATGACCTAATTTTATGTTATGCTGAATAATGTGTGATTTCAGAAAAAGTCACTTAATTTCTCACAACTTCAGTTTTCACCTTTGAATAATAGGGGCAATGTTTGTTACACTATCAAAAGATGCTTCAGAGAAATGAAATATCTATTATTTCTCTTCTCATTTTTATGTTTTCTACTTCAACTACCTCATCATGGAAAAGAAAAGCCACAATGAATTCCTTGATGAAATGCGCTGTATTTTGCTACACATTGCCAACTGAATAAAACACTGCTACTGCCCTCTCCTGCTTCTTCTTCTCTTCCTTCCCCTGAAGGACCAGTTTGATGTCAGAGAAAATCCCATTTATCTGACATCTTTGAATCCAGGAGCATGGTGAGAAAATAGGAAACAAGTTATCAAAAGGGAAGGAAAAAGGCCTTAGTATGTCTAATAGTGGAACGTGAGGTCAGAGGGTGCCAAAGCTACATAGGTAGCAGCAGAAACAGAGGTGTCACAAAGAAGTGGAGTTACTAAGTCATTTTGGTTCACTGGTCTAATACAAAAAACTTGCTAATGGATAGAAGCTCTAACTCCAAACTGTCAATACGGACAGTATCCACATCATAAGTTAAATGTCATCATCTTTTCTTTTTACCTTAAAATAAATTTCCAACTATAAATACAAAACAAAAAAAACAATGTTGCCCCACTGTTTCTGAGAGATTTTTTTATAACACCATCCAGGTTTCATGCTCCCAAATTAAGTGCTGGCTTAGACGCAGCTTGTATTCATTATTCACCCCTGTCTGGCTATTTTATGTGTTTGTGCTTCTTGGAACACAGTATTTCTGAAGCATCACAGTGAATTCCTTTATCCAAAAACCTGCATTCATACTCTCCTGTCTTAACACTTCTGTAAGAATAGCTATATCTATCAAGATCGATCATTGTCAAGAAAATACCGTTTGGTACATAATTTCAAAATTCTTAGCTGGATTCTGTTTTGGGAGCTTCTGGATCTTCTGCGCACAGAGTCCAGGATCATCGAGGGGACCCCTGGCAACCCTCTGAGAAGTGTGAGGGTACCTACTACTGCTGCAAGATAAGGACAAGGTAAGGGTAGCCACATGGGTGTGAGCCTGAGAAAGCTCTACCAGCTCCTAATAAGCTGAATCAGCTGCCCATGACCCAAGAATACCTGCAGCCTTTGTTACAGATGCCCTATAATTAGGGAGGGACAAGGACCCTTTAAGTTGGTGCTAGGGAGAGGCCAGGCCTGAAGCACAGTGCCCAGGACACATCTAACAGATGCAGGAGCACAAAGAAGGGGGCTTCATCTCAGTTTAGACCAGCCTCAGTGTTTTCAGGTACAGTAGCGATGTGCCACAGAGCACATTCCCCAGAAGGTATTGGAGCAGCCGCCCCTCTCAGGGCAAAGGCTTCAAACCAGAGCTTCAGATGGTGGGCGCAGCCCTGTGTGTCCCTGGCTGCAGGGAGCGCCAGGGGCCTCCCCCTGAGGCTGGGGATGTGGTCCCCTTTCCATGGTGTGCAGTTGTTTGGGACATGAAGGTCAAAGGCAGTCTTGACTGTCCTGACCATAGGATGGAGTCCAGGATCCTGAGAGGCGGGAACAGGCCAAAGAGCAAGATCACATCCCTGAACTTGAGGAAAACAGACTTTAGCCTCTTTAAAGATCCATCTGCTTGAAAGAGTCCCATGGAATAAGGCCCTGATGGGAAGATGTAGGCCCAAGGAAACTGGTTAATATTCAGGAATATCCCTCAAGGGCAGTCCATCCCAACAAGCAGGGAATCAGGCAAAAATGTTAGGAGGGCTGCATCAAGAACAAGGAGCTCCTGGCAAAACCTGAACACAAAAAGTTAAAACACACAAGGTAGAAGCAGGAACAGGTAAGGCAGAGATCCTGTCTGGGCATGCAGAGATGCAACTGGGAAAGTCAGCCTGGAGCTGAATCTGGCAAAGAATGTCAAAGGCAACAAAAAAGGCTTCTGTAAGTACATAGGTAACAAATGAAAGACTAGGGGAAATGTGGGTCATCCCAAGAGACCTCAGTAGGTTGGAGAAGTGTGCTGACGAACTTCATGCAGCTCAAAGGGAAGTGCAGAGTCCTTGCCCCTGGGGAGGAACAACCCCATGCACCAGTACACACTGGGTACCAACCTGCTGAAAAGCAGCTTGGCAGAAAAGGATCCGAGGGTTGCGGTAGACAGCAATCTGACCACGAGCCAGCAATGTGCCCTTGAGACAATGAAGACCAACAGTCTCCTGGGCTGCATTAGGAGTGTTGCTAGCAGTTCAAGAAGAGTGGTCCTTCCCCTCTACACAGCACTGAAAAGGCCACACCTGGAGTACTGCTCTTAGTTCGGGGCTCCCCAGTATGAGGGAAATAAACATACTGCAGAGAGCCCAGCAAAGGGACATAAAGCTGATAGACTGGAGCAACTCTTCTATGAGAAAAGGCTGAGAGAGCTGGCTCAGCCTGGAGAGCAGAATGTTCTGGGGGGTCTTACCAGTGTATATACATACCTGAAGGATGGTGCAAAAAGGGCAGAGTCAGGCTTTCTCAGGGGTGCCCAGTGACATGGCAATGGGCACAAACTGGAATACAGCAAACTGTCTGAAAATCAGGAAGCGCTTTTGCACTTAAAGGTTGACCAAGAACTGGCACAGGTTGCCCAGGGAGGTTGTGGAGTCCTTCTCCCTGGAGATACTAAAAAAACATGTAGACATGATCCTGAGCAACCTGCTTTAGGTAACCGTGCTTGAGCAGAGGTGTTGGAAGGTTTACTCTTGAACTCCAGAGGTCCCTTCCAACCTCAAACATTATGTGTTTCTGTTATATGTAGATTCAAACTAGTATATAAAAACTGTCATTGTGATAGTCCCCATATGAGGGTAAGAATACTTGGGCACAGAGATGGGGGAAAAAGTTTTTAATCTAAGGTCATTTAGTAGGCCACTGCCAAAAGAATGATTAGAGGTTTCCTGATACCAGTCTAATACAGTATTCACCATGTCTCTCAATAAAACATACAACAGTGTTGAGACTGCTAGGTGCCTTGTACACACTTCAGTTGAATCCTATTTTAATTTTTTATCATTAAGTGTTTCTACAAAACTTTAGCTCATGCACGTTTGAGTTAGAAATAACTGCTACAACATGATTTTCAATGATTTGTTCTGTGCATGATGACAAAGTCAGGCTTTCTATTAAGAATGTCAATGAAATAAATACTGTAAAGTGCTTACATGCAAATCAGAACATCAACAAGTGGATTTAAGGAGTTTTGAATCAAAAGTGCCCCTTACTAGGTCAGGAGGCAATAATTCAAATTGTGATACAAGGCCCTTCAGATTTAGTTGGAGGAATTTGAGAACTTTACTTAAATCTGAAGCCACAGCAAACTGAGATTTTATCTAACATGTCTCTTCAGGATAATTTTTGTCCCATAGAACATGCATCCATTACACAGTATGGTCACTGCAGAAGAGATCTTCAAATTAGGCACACAGAAGTAAAAGAGAACTAAAAGTACTGATGCTGATCATCAAGCAAGTATTACAGTTGATCTAGGTCTTTATAGATTAGACAGAGCCACACCACATAAAGACAGGAGACAAGTACTAGCATGTGCTTTAGTAGGAATTGTGAAGTTCTCATTCTCACAAGGAAGGCTACAGCTTTTTGGAATACAGCAATAACAAGTAAAAGATAAAAAAATAAGGCCATGCTTGGTGAGATCTCTTCCTTCAGGACTGAAAGCTGAGAAAGTGCTTCATGGATGGAAGCCCTTGACTATGTCTACATCAGCAAATAGGATAGTCTTTACAGAAGACCTGTACTGCAAAGATGCATTGAGTATCTGATCCATATTGAATCTCCCTGAAAAATTTATACTCCAGATCAAGTCTTGTCCCACATCTTCTGATTCCTTTCAAAAGGAACCCAGTTCCCAAGCCCCAAGAGCACTCCACAATGTAAACAGTAAGTGAGGACTGGGAAACCTCTTGGTCTGCATTAAGGTAGATAAACACCTTTTATCTACACTATTTACATCTTCTATATCTTTGCATTTGCATAGCAGTGATGGTGGTTTAGGGATCCCTTCTTCCCCAAGCCTCTTCAAAGACAAGTAGTGTTCCATCTTTTGGTACTCACATTGGAGGTGGAAGTCAGTCAATTACTTGTGAGGAACCACCTAAAAAATTATGACAGGACACAAAGAAACTCCTTGTTCTAGTTTCCATGAAAGCACCATGGAAGCAGCACTTAACATAAACTGCAGTTTAGGAAAGCCCTATTTAGAGATGTATAAGTGCTTAATTCAGTCCTACCTGGAACAAACTATAATTTTTAAAATGTTCTTCTGAACTTCACCAGTACATCTGATCAGGACAGTAGAGAGTGGTCATTATTATGTATTGAGATGGTTAGCTGGAGAGGAAAAAATATATGGCATGTCAAAATACCTTTCCATATGATTCATACACATTTGTGCATCAAACATTTATTATAGAGGATCCTGTTAAGAGCTCTCAAAAAGCAGCCAAGCAGCTACCGCTTTTCTGTGACCTGGAAGCTTCAAAATATGATGAGGAATAGAATAATAAAAGTATTCTGTACTATATAAATATTTTACTAAAGTTTTAAAGTCATACCTGTGTCTTGCACATGTACATACACAATAAAAATGTTTAAGGATCATACTGTTTTAAAGATATGTTTGATTCTTCCAATGGGTTATAAAAGGTCCTTAAGATCAGTGCTCCCTTAAGAAGTCTTTTGTTACTACATCTGGAAATATTTATATATACTTAATATAGGTGTTTTGGTTTTTTTTACTTTTTTTCATAGAAATATCTCTTTAATTAAAAGGATTTGGTATTAGTTTTTTTTAAACACTTGCTTTCTAGCAAATTTTGTCAAATGTGATTTGAAAAAACTTCTTGACCAATCTTTCCTCCTTTTTCTTTCAACCAGAAAACCATTTCCTAAAAAAATAGTATTTAAATTCATCTCTTCTACCTACATAAAAAAGCACCCTATTTTACAAATATTAGTTTGATACTTCAATTTCATATAGATATTGTATATCTTACACATAGGATAGATTATTTTGTCCTATAAAAATTAAAAGGCAGCTGTCACAGCACAAACAAACTGCAACAAGGCTTTTACCTTCAGTCAGATTCTACTGTCCATGCTGTTTCTCCAAAGGTCAGACCACACTACTCCTCCTCCATCCAAACCCCTCTCTCACCATCCTCAGGGCTATTTAACCACTTAGTGGGAACGAGCTACAGCTGCACATCATCCATGTCAATCAACCCACTGCCTTCGAGGCAAGGCCACAGCTGCATATCATCAACGCCAATCTACCCACTGCCTTCATTCCTCTACAGGCAGCCACCTTATTCTTTCATATGACAGCATAGTCAGATAGCTGTTGAAGATGCTGACTCATAGAATTACACAGGGGAGTGGGAGAAAGAGAAGAACATTTTGATGATGCTACTCTGTAAGTGGTTAATTGCAATTGGAAACCTGCATTCTGGGTGTTCAGAAAAGTGCTATATGAAAAAAATTGAACAACAGGTTTCTGACAGGGCCCTAAAGCCACTCAAACTTGGCCAGCAAAACATCTGAAGAGAATTAGAATGGGAAATAAAAATTCTAAATAAAAGGAGAAATATGTTTTAACAAAGGCCTGAATGTTTTGTCTCATAATTTCAATCTACGGCTTGTCCGGTGGTGCCTGCCAATTGAACCTAGAGGAGCACTAGATATTCTGCGTACCCAAACTAAAACAGTTCCCCTCTGAAAATCTGATAAAACTACTGGGCTTCAAATAGATGTTAAAACATAAATGGAGCACTTTGGTCTGGTTGCACTTTGCTTTCAGTCTCATTTGTGCTTATGCAAGATGGCTGAAAAATGCTAGCAAAACTGAATTGTGGTTTTCTTATCGCCACTCTGCATGGTGCAAATAATATGTTCAACTGTGGGTATTCAAAAAGGTTTCAGATTAAAAAGTTTTGATTGTGTTGGAAAGCTTTCAAGTTTTTTTCCAATTTATATGTTTCATACTACACCAATAACACCTTGAAATACTGTCCAGAAAGGCTGATTCAATGTTCTTTCCTCTTCCCAGCTGCCAAGGCTTCTGCAATGCAGAAGGCCACAAATTAGTTACAAGAAACAGGCTTCATTATAGTCAGAGGCAGATGGCAGGTAGTTTTTAAATGTCTCCATTACTTTATTCTCCACCCTGTTGCCCCAAGGTCATCTTAAGTGGAGCAGTACTTTTCTTTAGCTTTTATATCTGAATATGTAGTTAGCAGATGTGTGGTACCATAGCATCTTCTCCTGCTTGCCTACTAGTATTGTCTGCATCAAAAAGAGCCATTAGTAAAACTCCCACAAAAAAAAACCCAACAAACAGCTTCATCAAAAGACTGACCTTATTTGCCTGAACATTTTGGGAAACAATATGAATATGACTGATTAATTTATTTCATAATATTCATTGTATTGCAACATTCAAAGGCAGTTTTTAAAAAAAACTTATTCTCTACCGACTACTTGCTTTCTGTCCTCTCTCCTAACTAATCCTCCGGTCTGGTTTTGTGGGTTTTTTTTTTAACACCATAGATTCTTTCCTTATCATCATAGATTCCTGATGTCATGATCAGAATTCAGAGAGTTTATTACAGAAAGCTTGTTATATATAAAGTGTTCTTATGTTTTGTTTAATAGAAAAAGAGATATTTTAAAAATTACAATGATATTAATATAGAACTATATATGAGGAAGTTTAAAAATTTTGGAACATTTTGAGTACATCTCTAGGGTAATACATATTATTGTAATATTTAAAACCATTTCTCTTTTAAACCAAACCAAACCCAAAATATTTTCCCAAATTTTTGACCAGAAGGCCATGCATCCTCAACTGCTGATGTATTTGTATTTTTGCCCAATAACTGATTCAAATTAAGATAATGTGTTTTAAAAAGCATCTGTTGTTACACTTGTTTATCCTATTTCTTTAAACAAGCAAGTAAGTTATCCATCAAGGTTAATAAAATTTCTCACTTAGAGATGTGCTAGACAGGTTACCAATACCAGATTTCAGCAAAGTGCTTTAGGGAAAACCCAGCAAACAAACACTACGTTCAGTACACAGGCAATTTGGTAACTTTCTATGGCCTACTTAACATGAGAAGTGATTAGATACTGTAATAATCCCTTCTGGTCTTCCATCTATGGATAAGGAGCGTGTTTTCACAAGAAAAAAGAGGAAAAATACAAAATTTCACACTTGATAAATGTTCTCTACAGGCTGCACTTGGGTCAACTTTTTCCTCTTCTTCTGCAGCTGCAACAGTACTAGTCGGAAATGATTAAGCCAGACCCACAATCTCTGATTTACGTGCTGTTCCAAATGTACCACCTAGTCCCAAATACTCAAGATGAGAAGCACTGCATTAATACCAATGCATTCCTATTGTGAAAGACTAGTGGTGTACAAAGCAGGCCTGAAAGAGCTTCTGCTATCATGAAGTTCTGATCACTGCTGAAAATAGCGACCAATGAGATCTACTGCACATAACAGTTCAAACTAGCAAACAGGTTCTGATCAGTAACAGAATATGGATACGGTGGGAGGAATACGTAACTATCTAATGACAGATAATCCTGCGTGGGATGCAAAAGTTAAGATATCAAAATGCTAGTGTATGGCTGCACTTCTATCTCACATAATTGAGTTAGAAGTCTCTTGGATGAACCTTGACCTTCCAGATCTGTAGAGTAGATAATGAAGATTAATGGAGAGCTTTATATTTTATATTGGAGAACATTTTAGTTCTTAGGAAGTTTCCAATGTCAAAAAATTATTCAGCCCTCTAATTGCACATCAAACAGACCAAACCCATATGCCAATGAGATGAGATGCATTCTAAAAAAATGTTTAAAATTGGAAAATTTTTATATTATTAGTGCCATTATATGCACGGATGGCACAGGAGCAGTCACGCAGACTAAAACTTCTTAGCCTCACGATTGTGTTAGGCTTTTGTTAAGTCTGTTTCTAATATCAATGTTTTCCCTTCCAAGCTTTAGAAGCTGGGTATGCATAGAAAGATCTATGGGAACTGCATGGTGTAGAGTAAAAAAATAATAAACTTAACTGAAAAAAGCAGTCTACTGAACAGTTATATGCAAACTAAACTGTACATTCTGGGGATCATCAGAGGACTGACCAACTTAAAGCACTAAAGTGAATCCTCTGCAAAGAAAAGTGAGAAAATACTAACAGCAATAGTTACTTATTTTTACTCTTTTTTAAAGACTGATTGAACTCTTTTGTTTAGATACAAAGCTGATTTTGCTGTCTCCCTGAAAGATCTATTGGTCAGATTAATATTCTAGTGCTTGAGTACTTCAGCACAGTACAGACACCTTTTTCTATACATTTACAGAATAAATTTAACAATTACTCACAAATCCCTTGCGCATGTCCTGCTTTCTGCTTCCTTTTGCAAAATGTATTTAATTATTCTTTGGTGTGCACATTCATGATAGGTTTTTGCCAGCATTCAAAGAATATTCTTTAAATGATTAGTCTTCTGATGAAAGGTCATGGCTGAGAAGTTCTCATTATATAAAAGAAACTAACAGAATGTGAAAAGAACAAACAGATGACATAATCCATATCATACACTGAAATCCAACTACCTGAAAAGGAGTAGGATGGTTGGGTAAACACCCAATTAAATTGTTTTCCAGACTAGCAATAAACTGGTCAAGACTGCAGACCTTCAATCCCTTTTTTGTCATGGGGTCTTTTGATATTCTTCAGCAAAACATTTAGCTGAGACTTAACTGCATCTACTTTAGCAGTCTAAAAACATTTAGCTGACATTAGTTTTCTTGGTTCCATCAGGGGCCACCACAGAGACATCGCCAAAAACCTGTTCATTCCGTCTTAAGATATATGCCCAAAATAACAGGATGAATCCTAGCTGGTTGTGCCTTTTCCATTAACTCTGGAGAAAGTCTGGGGAAATGGCTTGAACTGGACACTTAGGTTTTAAGATACCTATGAATGTCCAAATCCAGTACAGTTAGGGACAGTTTAATATTCTGGCTGTTTTCATAACCAAAACCTGTGAGGCCTTCTTGGTCACCGAGCGTGCAGGGCGGCCAGGCGGGATGGCAAGGCCGCAGCCCCAGAGCACCCAGCCCGCTCCTGCCTGGCTCTGGCGCCCACAGGAGCTGAGGTGAGTGGCTGGGCCTGGCCGAGGAGGAGCTGACGTGGCAGGGGACGTGGTGAGGCAGATGTGGAAATGGATTTACAGTCAGGAGTGGCTGTGTGGGTGCTGTGCGGCTTCCTCCTGCAGCAGGAGTGGGGGGAGCGTCCCCCTGGCTTCCACCTGGGTGAGACTGCCATCACAGGGCACTCCCAGGTGGGCAGCCTGGCTGGGCAAGCAGCAGGCTGGGGCTGAGGGATCGCAAGGGTTGTGTAATCCTGGCATGGCTCTGGCTGGCCTTCTGCCTCCGCCCTGCACTGCGGGTGAGCTCTGCCCTCCTCTCAGCCATGAAAAGGAGAGCTAGCAAAGACCAGATGTCCTGTTTTCCTCCCTTATTTCTTTCCCCTCTGCCGCAAAAGCCAACAACGCAGCAAGAAAGAAAGAAGCCCAAGCCCCTCTGGACTTGCATGGATTTCTGTCCCCAGAAGCCAGGCTTTGGTGGCACGCTGCTGCCACAGCCAGCCTCAGCGGCGGCTCGGGAGCTGGTGAGACCACCGTGGGCACTGGTGTCTGCTCTGTGCTCTTGTGAGAGTCCCTGAGGTCAGAGCTGGGAGCCTACACCATATAATGAGCTTTTTAATTGTTTGTGCTGAAAACAGAAATCCTCAGCTCCATGTCTTTTCTTTACAGCAGCACTAAGTTCTTGCACACTAACAAAGAAAAAGGCCAGGCTGGATGGGACTTGGAGCAACCTGGTCTAGTGGCAGGTGTCCCTGCCCATGGCAGCAGGGTTGGAACAAGATGATCTTTAACATCCCTTCCAACCCAAACCATTCTGTGATTCTATGATTCTATGAACAAAAGCCAAAAAAGCAAATAAAGCGAAGCCACCTGAGGTACCTACATAAAGCTAAATACTAGGACAATTGTGAAAATTATGAAAAACAGATGCCTCATTCACAGTTGGAATCTCCTGAAGTCATTATTCTTCTCCAAAAGAATAAAGGACGGGGTTATCTTTCCAGGAAAGCTGAAGGGAATATCCACAGCAGTGATCATAGTTCATACTGTGGCTTAGTGCCTGGCAGCAGTAAACAAGACAGCTTCTTGTAGATGAACACTCCAGCCAGAAGGCTGCATTGACTAGGGCTACAACCTTTCTCTGACCTAAGGCAGGTAGGAATTATTCTAGTAAGATTCTGGAAAGACAAAAAGTGTAAATAGCTGCATAAGTAATCAAGTAAAGCACCTAAAAGGGAGGAACTTCAAGTCCAGTTCCTGCTTCAAGGCACAGGAAGGAATTCAGTGTCTCCAAATACCCCTAAGAAATGGAACATCACTACAGCTTCCTCCTAACAGCGTGTAGTTTTAGGTACTGCATAATGCTGTGGCTCACTGATCTAAGCAACTTTTATCACCTTTTCAAACAAGAAAGCAAAGCAAATACAATCACTATGTTTAAATTATACTTAGTTTGAGATGTGCTAGCCCACTGCTCCCAAATTAGAAGTTACCACACAGTAACTGTGTGTGGGCCCCGATTCTTTGAAAACCATCAGATAAATTCCAGGGTACAGCTTTTGGTCCTCAAGTCACCTAAGAAACAGTAAAAAAAACAACAAACAAACAAAAAAAAAAAAAAACACCAAACAAAAAAACCCACAAAACAAAACCAAAACCCAATCAAACTAAAAGAAGACTATCAGGGATTGTTATATATCATGCTGGCATTTATTTCTGTCACTAAGAATGAACTGATGAAACTGTGGTGATTGTAACCAGACATTGTACATACATTGAGGAGTTAGCAATCCACACACCAGTTAACCTGAGTAGGCATACGCCTGTGCCACTCTATGCCATGTGTATAGCTGTGCCATCAGGCCTGTGCCGTGCTGTGCATATCCCTCGGCTGCAGGATAAACTTTGCCCACCCACAGTAACAGAGGAACCTGTAGCAGCCCCCACTCAATATGGTGATTACACCACCTGTGTGTCCTTGCATTTATCTAAAAGCGTGGCAAGAAGTTCTTATGTGAATATCCTTTTTTTTTTTTTTTTGACAGTAGAAATTATTAATAGAACTGTTTCCTTTTAAGAAAATCCTGTAAGAGCTCAAAAGACCTTCTCCTTTACAGTGTTAGCTCCAATAAATGACTTTTTAAGTGGTGTTTTGCAGAGTGTGAGTGCCCTTCTTATTACTGTTATAATGAACCAGCACTTCCAGATGCAACACAGTAACCAAGATACCTTACGCTCCAGTTGAAATACCAGCCTTTAGACCTTGAAATAACAAACTTATTTCTACTAACTTCTCTAGTGATAATACTTTACCAAGAATACACCATTGTGAAGCTGTTATTCTGTTTTTTGAAAAACACTTAGGATAGGCCATAAAATGAAAAGTTGAAAGTAGGCAGTTTTGAATAAGCTTCAGGTGCAGTCTGCACTTCTAACGTTCACAATCTGCTTGAGTGAGCTACCCACCTTTTTAAAAGTACACAATCCCTAATACTTCCTTGTTTCTGTCACTATTTTTAAAAGCTTCACACCTAACACACCAATCTCTTTAACAATGTCATCATTTTTTACTTACTCACATGACCAGGAATTACAATCTTCACCTACTTTTTAGATACAGCTAATAGAAGCATCTGCCCACATAGACCTGCATGTAAATCACTCCAAGTTTGTTATGAGAGCTCATTTAAAGTGAGGTTCACGTCAGGGTGAAAATCCCTGAGACCACAATGCAATCTACTCTCCTTTCAGCCATTCCAAACATAGCTACTTAAATGGATGATAATATATATATATGTATTACATTCTTACACACTAACCTCCTTTTCTCAAGGAGTTCACAAGTTCTGGCAGCTGAAAATACATGCATATTTGGGAGGAGCAGCAAAATGTAAGCGGGTTAACCCGCTTGAACATAAAAATTCTGCACTAAAATTTGATTCTTACATCTCTGTAAATTCTGACTAAGCCACATACTCCAGGGAAATACTCCAGATGTCTAGTAAACACAGATCAGGCACTAACACATAAAACTCTCCTAATTCCAGCAACTCCTATACTCTCTAAAATATGCAATGACTTAGAGGTTGGGAGAAGACTTGGGCACCTTTTTTTTCCTGGAGCTTGACTCCCACTGATCCACTTTTTTTTTTTTTTTTTTTTACCTGCTCTATAACAGGTAGAACAAATAATTAGTATTCTTTGTCTTAGCTTCTTAAAGATACATGCCCCTATTTTAAGGGAAACATATGGTCTCTGGAAAGGCTTTTCCCTCATCTCATGGTAATTAAGCCCTACTGAAAGTGCTGTCAGAGAGCTTTCCTTGCCTTATAACAACATGGCAATATGTTGCAATTGCAAGTAGGGAACAAGTGCAAGAGAAAAGACCATTGTTTAGCTGTCTGCACTGGACTGGAAATTTAATGCTAACTTTTCTCTGTGAGCACTTTTCCATCCAGTTAAACTGCTCTTACAGATGGTGATACTGAATTCATAGTTTGTTTTCATCAAAATGATGTTTTATAAAAGTTGAACAGTCAAAATACCAAAGCATCAAATAAAGAAGGAAGCAAAACTCACAGAATATAAAAATCACTACAATGCCTTGAGTGCTCGCTGTCAGACAAACCACAGTTCCAGCGAACAGTAGATCTCTGTTAATTTTCCTAAATGACACATTCAAGAAACAAAAGCAAAGTAAAAGGAATAATCAGTTCAGCATTTAAAGAAAAAACCCACATTTGATAGTATATTTTTAAATGAAATCTCCTCCTCCAATAAAAGTGCCATGTTGCAATCTTGTTAAGTCTATTCACAGTATACCAACTTGATCATCTCATTCTTCTCCTGCAGAAAACCCAAAGCACACATAATGACAGTGTAATCAACATTTAAATGAATTCACAAGACATTGTCTAATCTTGTAAAGACCAAGAAAGATGTAACAATAAGCAGCATAGAAACCCTCTTCGCTGTCCTGTATAGATGAGCTTCCTAAAAGTAACAATCTCGAAGTCTGAAATGAAATTAATGAATAGAGATATAATGGAGATAAACAGCATTTATGGCCTTATCCAGACTGATACTGGATATCCTCATCTTCCATATTATTCATTATAAGGTGAAGGCACTTAGCAGAATTGGTATGCAAGATGATTGTTTACTTTAATATAATATATTCTATCTATTTCATCACATAAGAGAACCTAGAACACACCTACTTTCTGTTTTGAATATGAACTCTATTTTTTTTGAAAATTCTTTTGTTCAAAACAATAGTTACAGACTTTATAGCCTCATATTTTTATATGAAAAATGGGTATATCAAAACGACTGATATAGTTCATCCATCAAGATCCATGTAACTAAACTCTCCTCTAACCACACAAATGAAAATCCTTTAGGAAAAGGATTACACTTTGCATCAAAGCCCTGAAAACCCAGAGAGTCTATCTGGTTGCACCAGAGAAGAGGGTGCTAAGCTAGCATTCAGGATCTTTAGTCTTTATCATCCCTCAATGAAATACACAGAACTACCAGATCCATTTAGAGAGCTGCTAACTGCATAGCCTCAGAGGAGCAGTTTCTAGTAAGTCAAGTACCAAGCTTTGTAGGACTCATAAATCAGTATGAACTCCTTATATTATACTGTGACATAAATGGGAAAACTCCCTACACTGTCGTTCCCCTTCCCAACATTAAAAGTCTGTATAAAGAAAATACTCCACTTTAGCAATGTGCATAGTACACTGTGACTGTCATTCTTCATGCTAACTAACACCATTTCCCTGTGGTCCTCTCAGAATTTATTTTCTTATCTGTAGTCTTACAGCTGAATTATAAATTCTCTGGAAGGAAATGCCTTTACCAACAGCTTGCTTAGTACCTAAAATGAAACCAGGTAACTATCCCATGATACTCAAACCTACAACAGATTTGGACAAGGCACACTTTTTCTTTAAAGTGACATCTTTGTCACTTTAGCAGCACAAAATAGAAAAACATTATTCTTCTGTCATTATAAAGATATCTAAAGCTTAGGCTGTATGTGGTGGCGTAACACAAAGGCAACTGACTAGCTTATTCTACAGTGTTTAGAACAAAAAGTGTTTCTCTCATGTAGTATTCATTTTACCTGTTGAAAATGCATGGTGATTAGGGATCCAAGAGAAATGATTACCACATCACATGCACAATATATAGAGAGATTATCCGGAGTGAAGTCTTATCCTAGGCAATAGCAAATTCCAGTTAACCTATGTAGGTTTTTTCTTTTTAAGTCTCCAAAGATATCATATGAAATTTAACGAGAGCAAGGTGCCAGATTCTCCACCTGGCATGAGGCAATCCTGGTTATACATACAAACTGGGGGATGAAAGGCTGGAGAGCAGGCCCGGAGAAAGAGATCCGGAGCTTCGGGTTGAGGGCAAGTTAAATTTAAGTCAACAGTGTGCCCTGGCAGCAAAAAGGGCCAACCATATCCTATGGTACATCAAACACAGCATAGCTAGCTGTCTAGGGGGGTGATGGTCTCACTCTATACTGCACTGGTGCAGTTCCACCTTGAGTACTGTGTGCAGGTTTGGGTGCCTCAATATAAGGACATCAAACTATTGGGAGTATGACCAAAGGAGGGTGACCAAGATGGTGAAAGGTCTCAAGAGC
Source organism: Falco biarmicus (assembly GCF_023638135.1). NCBI lineage: Eukaryota > Metazoa > Chordata > Aves > Falconiformes > Falconidae > Falco > Falco biarmicus. Next base: position 3,574,674 of record NC_079292.1, on the reverse strand, counting down.
AAGAGTTACAAGGAGCAGCTGAGGTCACTTGGTTCGTTCAGTCTGGAGAAGAGAAAACTGATGGGTGACCTTATCTCCCTCCCAGGGGGCAGCAGCGGGGGAGGTCCAGTGGTAGGACACAAGGAAATGGAATCAAGTTGCATCAGGGTAAATTCAGATTGGACATTAGGAAAAGGTTCTTCATTGAGAGAGTGGCTGGTCACTGGAACAGTCTCCCCAGGGAAATGAACATGACACAAAGGCAGTCAGAGTTTAAGGAGTGTCTGGACCATGCTCTTAGTCACATGGTTTAGTTTTAGGTAGTCCTGCCACGAGCAGGGAGTTGGTCCTTACGGGTCCACTCATTGATCCTTATGGGTCCCTTTCAACCTGAGTTATTCTATGATTCTGTGATTCCATTACTACAGCCTTTTTTCTTTTTTTTTCCTTTACACTGCTACTACCAACTTCATGCTTTTCCTCCATAAAATGGAAAGCCAATATCTGTAATGAATTATGTAACTAAACCAGGAGAGCTATTTGGAGAATAAATACATGTAGTATATGCTTAAGAACCATACTGAAAACTTCATAAATAACAGGCTGTATATTATCATTGTGTAATCTATTGTTTTTATTAAATTCTGCTTATACACTAAGAAAGAAGAGGCTAAACTAGCCAAAGAGGATTAACATCATACGGAAGAGGAAAAGGATTAATTTAAGAACACTGGGAAAAAATGGACTTGTTTAAGAAAAGGGTATGACTACATAGTTTGGCAAGCTGGTAGCCTGGATCACTGGAAAAGGAGAAGTAACAGGCTCCTTGGCCTGGAGTGCTCTACTTGTTTGATTTACTGTCCTCTGTCCTTTGTCCTTGCAAAAATTCTAAACACAGAATTAAACAGTTTCAAGCAGCCAGCCAAGCTTATATAATCCTCAGAAGATCTCACATAGGTTCATGTGTTTTTACAGCTTACACAGACAAAATGTAGCAATGTGTTTGGTAAAAGACAGCTCTGCACCAAGTAATAGGTCCTCTCCATCCGTGAATAGAGAAGCTTATGGTTAAAGGAGAATTCTGCTGTACATCAATCAGTCCAGGTGTGTTCAGCTTCCCCATTTCCTTGCCTGATTACTGTCTCCCATGAGCTGAGGTACTCCTAGCTAAAAAGTTAGAAAGAATCACTGAACCATGTAGCTTCTTCCATGAAGTCCACACACATCCATGAGCTGACAGTTTCGTGTAATTTCAAGTGTAAACTATGCAAGAGCATCAGCGCTGGCTTATACATGCTGGGTTCTTCTAACATTTGTGACTAATATTTAATACACAGTATTTGCAATTCTTATATAGTATAGTGGTGGATGCGTAAATAAGCTCAGATCAGCAGCTAGAAAAATTTTTGACACTAACTCTCCACTTAGTCCAGACTGGCCTCATTATGACTTTCTTATCAAGTCATATTGCAAGAGTAATTTATATGTAACAAATTTATCATGTTATTTTTTTTCTCTGTTTCACTTTCTCACACTTGATCTGCTTCTGCTAACTGGATATAAGAAAAGTACTTAGTCCTATGCAGTGCTTTTATCAATACTCACAAAATGTTTTACAAACAAGGTTTGATATTGAGAACTCCATTGCTATCAATGGAGAAACTTAGGCACAGAAAGGTCAAGTGCCTTTTAAAGTATAATCAGCACACAAATCACAGAGCTAAGCTAACAGGACTCTTGAGTCTCAGTCCTGTACTATATTAATAGGGCTATGTTCTCTCCCCTAGAGACAGAAAAAGCCAAAATCAGGTGGCTAATTACAAGTAACCACAGACAACCAATAATCCTTGAATAATCCAGTTTCAAAACCCCTGAATTATTAGATTCATAGATCCCTTGTAAGCCTCTGAAGTAATTAAAGCCTGACGGAGGAGCTAAGCGATCTTTAGCTCAAATCCTATGAATAGATTAGCTTGTGAACAAAATGTATGATGACTATTAATGTGCTATTTTGCTGTAGAAGCAGCAAGTGCAATTCAGCAAAACCCTACCCAAATTGCACATACGATAGACTCATATCATCTTTACAAAACTAAAGCTAATGTTAGGAGAAAGCATCAAGAACTGTGATTTTATCTCTTATTATACCAATGACAACATGAGATGCAGTAATTGGCAGAACACAGCCAGATACTTCAAGGGGTGCACATCTGTGAATCTTTCAATAAATGAAGAAATGGAGTACTGTCTGATGAGGGCAGCCTAGTAACAGGAGTATGAACTGTTACTCTTCCACCATTTTTAAACAGTGATTCTCCATCATTTGGAAAGAAATCTTACAATTTAAGGTTTTCCAGAATTCTTAAGCTACTGTTAGTTTTGTATATTTTAACACACAATATCCCGAATTCTCCTTCTGGAAATGTACTACAGTGTCTAGAGTAAGTTAAATGTCTTTGAAGTTATCTAGAATCTCTCTATTGACCATTCAGGGAGCAAAGACCATTCATCAAATAGATCTGTATACAAACTGCACACATTGAGCAACAAAATACTTATATCACAAATATTGGACACCATCTGAAAGGAAAATTCATTAACACATCCCTGTGTCTGAGCTCATTAAAACCCACAGCACTTCATCAGAGAGTAAGAGATTGTTTTTCCTAAGTGAAATTGAACTGAACCTAAGCACTCATTTTTAATCGTCACAGTCACTGGATTTTTGTCAGTCAACAAGCCTGGAGCCTCCCTTCCAGCCATTAAGTACAACCCAGCTTAAGTGTGAATTTGATGTAGTGAGAAAAGAACAACATCCATCTCGGCAAAATTCTTGGTCTTTTTTCTACCTTCTGCATCCATTTTCTGGAGGTTGTTAGTGCACATTCAGAAAGAAATTACAACTACTGGCATCTGTCTGATCAGAAAAGACAGCATTTTTAACAAGACTATGAGGCTAGAGCCGTTTTGGACCACAGCATAAACCAGGGGTCCTCAAACTTTTTAACCAGGGGGCCGGCTCACGGATTACGTGGCAGAAAGTCATCTGCGGCTGCTTGGTTGCCCCCCCCAACCCCTGGTGGGGGTGGGGGTGGGGTTCTGTAAATACCAGGGGGTGGATTGAGGACCCTGGGGGGCTGTATATGGCCCACGGGCCGTAGTTTGAGGACCCCTGGCATAAACAGACCAGTATTTGGTTTTGTCACATCCCTTCCTCATGAGGAATCCTCTTTGCAGAGAAAGATCTGTTACAGAGCTTTCACAATACAGAACCCAGGACCGGAGACATGAATAAGTAGCAGCACCAGCTTACATCATTACCTGCAGTTTACACAAGTGCCTTAGGAAAGGGGAATGTGTATTGCTCTCTTAAGCTTATCTTCCCACTTGCCCAGATCTGCAACTTCACACTCCATGTGCCCACATCTTCCATATTCCTTCCTCCTCTCCCAAGACACTCTGATGCCAAACAGGAATAACAAGGTCCATCTGCCTAAGAAGGGGGGAGGAAAAATAAAAAAGTGAAGCCTCACAAAAGTTTAGCAGAAGGCAATCATGGCTATGGATTCTGTTTTGAGCACTTGTTCCACATCTGTATTAGGATGCCTCTTCGGTGAAATAAAACAGTTACACAAGAAGTTCAGTTTACATATTGGCCTTGACATCCAATTTCAAATAGCATCCTCAAATCTCTGTTATAGTCACAAATGCTATAACCTCTCATGCCTTCTCTATGCTATTCCGAATACCTCTAAACTTTTTGTTCCTTCTCCATTTGGAGGTCCTGATGATATTTCCTAGCTCTTGGTAGCATTAAGACTAGGCAGGCTTACTTTGGTATTAAGAAAATGGTTTTAAGCGTCCTGTCTCTTTTTCTAGACAGAAAAAGAAGAGGAGTGGGAATCTCATTTCTAAACATATAATGCAAACATTATGTAGTTCAAATTTAAAAATTCAAAACCCTACTTCAATTATCATAATTGTTCAAAGAGTTCTTCATGCATATGTAAGAAACTTAACACTTCTGGCCTAATAGCTATAGCCCTGAAAATATGCATGTGATGAAATATTTCTAAATCTCCATTAGAAGCTTAGATCACAATGGCAGTTTAATGAAGGACTAGAATTAACCTTGCTGAAATGCAACATTATACTAGAAGACTCTTCATATTACACTAACAATGAGGCGAGATTATATAAGCTTTTGAGACAGCATACAGTTGGGTCCAATTTTCCAGCTCTGCCTTGCAACGATGAGAATAAAAACCTAACTATTGTACCTTTGGTGAACTGCTAAGAATCACAGCATACATATAGTTAAAAGTGAATAGGAACAATAGGTCAGCATGCTGGAACTTGTGGGGGAAAAAAAGCTAGGAAATGTGGAAGTCTAAAAAACAGTAAAAAGTGTGTGTGTGTGTATATATATCTCATCCCTGAAATGATTTTTGGACGGATGCCTTGTATTAAAAAAAAAAAAAAAAAGCAAAAAAAAAAAGCCGGGGGGGGTGGGGGGGGTGGGGGGGGAATGGAGAGAGAGAAAGGGGAAAAAAGGAAACCAGATCTTTGGCAAAATAACAGAGAGCAACATAAAAGTGCAGATAGAATTTGCAACTGTGCTAATTTGAATCAAACCCTAGAAAGCTTCAAAAGGTTCCAAGAACCAAACTTTATAGAAGTTTTGTGTAGAAATTCAACAATAAACTGACATCTGCTTCTTTCTTCTGACACTTACTGTTATACTTTCAGATGTACAGCCCATATATTCAGTTAACACCAAGATATGAGAGAAAATTTAAGCCAACTGATCTCTATCACTTCTAAAGATTTCTCATTAAGTCATCCTATTATCTCCCAATAATCCTATAAAGCATCTCATGAAAATTGGAAACATCACTCACTTATTTGTGATACAAGAAGCAAGTTACTACACAAAGTAAGGCTGGTGATTCATCTAGTCTAGCACCATGCTGCTGACAACAGTCAGGTTCACCTTCCTCTAAGAGGAAATTCTGCTTTTAAAATTTACAGAATATAATGTCTATGTGGCGGCATCTATATAGCAATCATGAGCTGTGGATAGGCCTGTCTTGTAAAATCATGAGGTTTTATAAACTAATTTTATTTTTATTTTGCCTAGGATTAACTATGTCTACATTTTCCATATAATGAAATAGTCATACTTTTAATCTTATCCAGCTTTCAACCTCATTGATTCTTTGCTGCAATAAGTTGGAAGGATTCATCATGTTCTATCTAAGAAATGGATCATTTTATCAATTTTGAGATTATTGTTTTCATTGTTGTTAAACGTGTTCATTTTTTAATTATTAGCAAAGAAAGAGGAAGCTATATCTTCTATTTAAAATTGTTATCTCTATATCACTGTTGTGCTTTCCACCACCTCTCCACCATACAAGTCTGTCCATCTTTGGTCAATACACTGCCCACCTTTTTTCTCTAGTTATCTGTAATACATGAGGAGCCCAGATCCACAAAAATGTACATGCAACTACAGTCCTATTTGCATGTAAAATTCTCTTTTATCTAATAGAATATAGGTACCAAAACATTCAAAGATTTGATTCTTTGTATTTTAGAAGCTCAAGGGAAAAAAAAATCTTATTATATTTGTAATGTATCCCATTAAATGCAATTTGAAACAGATATCTAAGTTACAAACTGTAATTTAAAGAAATAAAAACAAACTAACTGCTAGTAAGAATGAACAGCCTGGAGCAATTAATGTTTTTTTTTAATGATAAATGCAGTAAGTCTGACTATCATCTTAATCCCTCTGTCATATATTTCTTTCCTTTTAAATAGATTAGAACCTTTTGCTGCTGTTTTTTAGTTACAGCTCTAAAGATGTATTAGGATATGACAGATCCAAGAAACCATAGTTTTAAATAAAACTTCTTCATCTTGTAAATAGTCCTTTAGAATTTCTGCCTTTAATCATCAGTTTAATGAAGTCTAATGGATTATTATCCTTTCGCTTCAATGTGGTGATGAGAATAAAATATCATTAAGGGTGTTTGAAAAAGAGGAACAAAAGCTGTAGAAAAGGGAGAAAAAGAGATAGATACAGCAATACTATATCTGTGAGAGGTTAGACAACCTACAAATAGACTTTCTATAGGCAGCCACTCTTAAAACGTACTCATCTGATTCCAAAGCTTATTCATAAACTTGCAGCCTTCTAAATAGTTGCAGAAACACCTTATGCCCCATTGTGTTACGAACAAAAGAAAGTATGTTTTGGTTTTTCGTGAACTTGATGCATCAAAAATTTTTTAAAAGAAAATCAAGCCATATTTTACTAGAAGCAAGTTGTCTGTATGAAGCAATAATTGAGGGAGATTACGTGCACTTTCTGCATATTGTGATTGTGGTTTATCTAAATTAAGGTGACTCTGCAGGCAAAATAAAGTCTGATTAGTTTCCAGTAAGATGAAAAGAACAGTAAACTTATGTTAAATACCTACTTTCAAGAAGCTTGTCTGAATTTTGTTACTTGTTATAGTTTTGCTATGTTAAAGATGTATAGGTTAGAGGGCAAAATCTTGATTTGAAGTAAAACAATTAATAAGATGAGGACACATATGCAACACATGCTTTTTAAGCAACAAAATAAATTACCTGTAGTGTCAGTATTTTCCTTAGAAGTTATCCTAAACTCAGAAGTTTCTACTTTGTACATTTCAAGGCATTATATCAAAAACTCTTCCTCTTATCTTAAAAAAAAAAACCCAAAACCAAACCCCAAACATTTAATTTTAAATTCAGTTTGGATTTTTACAGCAAATGAGAAATCAAATTTAGTGGATCTTAGCACAAATACATGAACAAAATCTTCAATTTTATTTTTCACATTCTTGATAAGGAAAAAGCATAAAAGCTATTTAATAAATAGCATGACCTTTTTTTCCCTTTCTTAACACTAAAAAAAAGATCATGTCTTGTATTATATATTTCTCATTAATAAAAGAAATAATCAGTTTTATCACAAACCTAAGGCTTCCCATCATAGTAGTAGCGCTTAAAAAGAACCTGAAAATTCATACTATGTCCTTTTTGTTTCTCTATTTAAATATGATAATAGTGTTATAACTTAACATCCTAAAGTAAAGTTGGCATTCTTTCAGCACACTAAAGGATCAGTATAGGTTTACAAAACACTGACAGGAAAGAATACATTTTTTGTATATGAAGCAACAAGGTGAACAAGATTAAGTCATTTGACTTTGATAGATGATATGAATATTTTCAGGAGCTGCACAGGAAAGCTTATAATTGTTTTTCTCCTTGGACACTTTCAGTTGCACTGCTTGTTAAAGAGAAGACAATATCTGGACATAGATCAAGAGGTAGATTCATCTTGGCTATTGTGTTAATTTAGCTCATCGATGAGATCAATGAAATGCCCAAGAGAGAGATTTATTTAGTCTTTTATACTGCAAAAAAGCACAAGATATGCAGCTCCCCACACTATTTCCTCCTTACACCACCCCTTGAATTTTTTCCTAGATTTTTGCAATGCATGTACTCCTTTAGTTATTAACTCCTTTGGCTTATCATTTCCACTACAAAGGATCTACACTTTTCCTTGAAGCCTAAGGGAATTTTGTCAATGGAGTACAACCTAAAGTGCTGAGCAAAATGAGCAATGAACCTAAGAGAATCTTCACATGGAAGTCACCTCATTTTTTTTCGAAAATGTGTGAGTTTGGCATAAGATAATATCATTTAAATTTCTACTCCATGCTTCATAGGCAGTTGAAAATAGTGTAGGTTTTTTTTGTCAGAAACAGAAAATTAGTATGTAATGAACATTATTTTTCAGGAAAACACTGCTAAAAATTTTCAGTTTTCCCTTCTAATACACAGAGTACTCAATTTCATTCATTTTTTTCTCCATTGTTATACATACCTAAACTCAACACCATAGCAAAATAATTTTTCAATGCCTGTTTCTACTTTTGATGGAATAATGGCCTAAAAGCAAGCATCAAGGTGGACAATTTTGAATAATTTATTAATTTCTTATTGGTTGCTGTTAGTTGAGTACATGGCATCACAGCATGACTCTTGGGTTGTCCTATATATGCAAGGATAATGATAACTAGACATTTTGTAAAGAACAAAAAATTAAACAACTCCTTCTTCCCTCCCTTTCACATAACAGTTGGAGCCAAACGGTTGTTCAAGCTTGTTATGCACAATCCTGTTGCAGGGAGAACTATTGCATAAGAAGATTAGATATTAGCTTAAGCTGCCTTGGTACAACTGAATAAGCATGAGCCTGCAGATATACAAATGCTAAATCCACTGGCATTATAATTTCTTAAGCATTCAGAAACCTCTGAGCTTTTCTAGATAGTAAAGCATCCTACTACACATAAGTCTATTTCACAGACATACTAAATCTGTTTATTTTGAATAGAAGCAGCATTGTTCGAGTTAAGTTACAGCGTAATAAACAGATTAGGGCATTAGGCAACAGAATTATTAAAAATGAAAGATCCTTAAAGTGAAGGGAAAGAAATTAATGCCAAATCCTCTATTTCAAACAAAAACGCAATGAAATTTAAATTAAATGTAGCTCAGAATAATTTTATCTTTTGGCATCGTACATCAGTTTTAAGTACCAGTTCAGAAAGTAAATAACACTCCAGGTTGAACGAAAAATTACCCTGTCTTTTGATTCAGTGTGAATTTTCAAATTTAAAGTAAGACAGGAACTTCCAAGATTTTAACTTGCTCCTGGAAATCTGACTACATTTCATCATTTTTCTATTGTTCTCAATGGCTTATGGCAGTCTGACAATAATGCAAACGGGCTATATTAACATTTTCTTTTACCTGCAGAAGTAAAATTCGCAGGGAAAAGGTTCATCCACTAACACTCTCTATCAGAGTTTTAACTAATAGGAGGATAGGTCTCATGCTGGACCTTGACACAGAACTCTCTTATGGTTTTTACACCAATTGTTAATACAAAGCAAAATCTTGCATCAAAGTAAAAAAAAGTCAGTGATCCTTCCTGAGTAGGCTTCTTTATTACAATATAAAGCTGGCCATAGCTATGTTTCTGGCAGTACATATCAATATTTTCATACTGAAGTACAAAGCCTGAAGACTAAGCATTTCTAATTTGTCTTCGAAGTGCTTCAGTTTTTTCATAAGAACAAATTTTGCAGATAATAATCAGAAACTGAAGAAACAAGGTTAGGGGTAGGAATGTGGGTTGCTTTCAATAAGTTATTAAAATCTAGTTATTTATAGTCTCTTTAAATCAAAGGGACTTTATAGCTGACCTGCTTAGCTTTAGAATATTGTGTGAAATAAAAAATAAATAGTAATTTTTCTAACATTTAAACAAATTTGACCTAAGTTTCTCTCACTTTCTAAACTTGACCAGTATTAAAATTAGAGTTAGATGTCGAGAAACTATAAAATATTCAGCTTACAATAGAAGACCTAAATACAGGAAACTCAGGCATCCTGTTTAGGCTCCTTTAAGAGAACACAATTTGCTGGTAGGTATATGCCTTCAGAATACATACATCCCCATCTCTAGTCAAGAAAAGCTAAAGAAAGAGCTACCTTTGTGTCAATGGTAGAAGTATCAGTCCTTAAGAAACCGAACAAAACAAACTGGTGAATATTCATGGAAAACAAAAACAGGTCTTCTCCTAGTTCCACTATTATGCAAATGTCTTAGAGATATGTGTTCACATTTTAACTCAAAATAAGCTTTTTGTTATATTTAGGCTGTGTGCTTGCCCTAAGAAAAATGGGGGAATATCAGTGTGTGCTCTTTAAATAGTGTGGAAGTCAGAAAACCCAAATACATATGAAAAGTTATTGCCTTGGGTTATCTGCTGTGGAGACAGATGCTCATGATAAATAAATCATGCTAACAGACTCCAGACTGCAGAAAATGGCCAGGCTCGCGTGTTCTTCTGCCACTGTCAGAGCCAGAATACTAGACTAGTTGGACCCTTGGTCTCCGGCAGGGGCATTTCTTATACTGTTACCTCAGAGCTCAATTTTCATTTGTTAGATCAAATGAGAACATTATTTTCTAGGTTTTAATACTCTGTGGCATTCTATAACACTTAAATACTTCCAGCACCTTTGAAGGAATAGAATTAATTGATTGATGGTGTTTCAGATACTTGAGACAAATCTGGGGAACTTAGACATAACTATACTAGGATTTTCATGTTCTTTCATTGTTTTTTTTTTTTATTTTTTATTTTTAGTGAGTTCTTTTCTGGAAGACTTCCATATGGAGTTTTCATTGAACTACTCATGTCAGGAAGTCAGGGAGCATGCTTGTCATTCAAGGATTTGCAGTCCCCAGCCCTTCTAATCCAGAGCATCAACAAACACATTTAGCATTCAATTTGCCACTTCTACCTTATCTTGTACATAAGACAGAATACCTGGAACTGAAGAATGAAATATCTCTATGGTAAGTTTTACTAATTCCACCTCTGACGATAGCCCTATGGTTTCACTGCATTTATCCTTTCCTTATCTCATTGTCCTGCAAGGTGGGAAACCTCCATCTACTGTTGACAGTACTAGTTGCTGGGAAACACACTGCAGCAAACAATTATCCACTCATTATTTCAGTTTCCAAAAATGGAGTTTGAGAAAAAAAAGTAGACACTCAAACAGAAAAATATTACTTTGGTCTAGACCCAAATTCCAAAGAGAAGACATACTAACAGTTGCGGTTGTTCTCTTAAGGTTTGTGGATTTGCCCATTTGTGTTTTTTAACACCAGCAGTGTTTCACCACGCTGTTTCATGAAACACAACGAGCAATGCAAAGACACCTTCAGTGAGAAACCAGGCTTGGCATAGATATAACTTCTTAATTTGGCTGTCTATGCAATTTGATGATATGCTTTGAGATTCAGTCTGCTACTGTGCACTACTTTCCCTCTTGCTTACATGTCTATCATATCATCTTTCAAAAGCGACCCTGTTTTTCATAAATCAGGCTGGATCTACTTGAAATCGGCATTGACTTATTTGTAAAGAACTAGTTTGCACTGACTTTATTGGTTTACATTTAAATTACCCTAAGACAGTATAAAGGGGAGAATTATGCAATGTTTAATGCTATAGAAAACGTATTGTATTTTTCATATGAGTATTTTATCCCAAATACTTTACAGGGAAAATCAAGTAGAAAGACTAACTAACCTAAGTGAACAAAAATGATAAAAGAAACGAAAAGGTTAAGGCAAAGCAGAAAAAACTAGCCTGGAGAAAGGTATCTATTTCATTGTATAAGTGTGAAAAATTTTTAGAATATACCCTGTTCCTTTCAGACTGTTGAGTTGATGATGTCAGCAACACATTTTAGCAATAAGACCCACTGCTCTTGCTAATAACTGAAGACAGAAAGGGGCAAGATTTCTTGCTTAGTATAACAAGGTCAAAATTTTTCTGAAAAGGTCTTGCTGAATTTAAAATACAATCATATTCATGCGAATTCTAAGAAAGTTACATGGAATTAAGACAGAATTTGAACACTGTTTTAGCATAATTTCTGAAGGCTTAAATTAGTTTTAGCTCTACTAACATTTATAGGGCACCTCAGCAAAATGTGGTGATTGATTTCAGGCACATAGTTAGAAATGTAGACTTCGTACTTTGGTGTAATTTTATTTATTGTGCAATTGGTTTTCATTCTGTGTAGCCCTTTTACAACTTTTACATTCCTTGACCACACTGGCTTGAAAACTCACTAAAGGTAAATGATACTGTAACATGGCTAGAGATAGCTGTAGTAGACAAAGGAAAGACTTGTGCTTTGGGATACCAGCTGCAAAGGAAATCATTTGAGTAGAAGACTCCCTAAGAACTGCTTCATTTCATAGGTTACAACAACACATGTTATTTTCAGCTTTTTCAAAGCAGTCACTATTGCCAAATTTAATGCGGACTTGGGCAAAGACTTTCCATATAAGTCCTTTACAAGTCCTATGAATCTCTGTGTAGGCCAAACCCATAAATTTCTTCAAATTACATTAACAGAACATTTCTTCTTGATGTTATTTTGTAGTGATTTCTAGGCAGGCAGAATTTGGCATTGTCTAGTTTCCTTTTATAGCTTACTCTGCATCCTTCTCTAGTAAAGTTTCACCTCCAAGTCTTATTCAACTCTGTTCTAACCTACATTAATACATACTCAAAGGAAAGAGCAGGTCTCTTTTCTGACCAAAAATTACTGGCTTGGTAGACAAGGGGAGGGCAACGAATATTGTCTACTTTAACTTCAGTAAGTAACACTGTCTCCCTTAAGATTGTCACAGACAAGCTGTTGAAATACGGGCTGGATGAGCAGACAGTCAGGTGGACTGGCAAGCAGCTGAATGGCCAGGCCCAGAGGGTTGCGATCAGTGGCATAAAGCCTAGTTGGAAGCCAGTAACCAGCGGTGTACCCCAGTGGTCAATAGTTGGTCCAGTCCTGTTTAACATCTTCACTAACAATATGGATGATGGGGCAGCATTCCCTCAGCAAGTCTGCAGGTAACACAAAACTGGGAGGAGTGGCTGATATGCCAAAGGGTCCTGTTGCCATTCACAGGGACCCCAACAGCCTGGAGGAATGGCCCGACAGGGACTTCACAGAGTTAAATAAGCAGTGCACCAGTATATGCTGCACACTGATCAGCTGGAAAGCAGCTTGGCAGAAAAGGACCTGTGGGGTCCTGGTAGGCAACAACCCGACCATAAGCCAGCAACGTGCCCTTACAGGAGAGCAGGATAATGGCATCCTGGGCTGCATTAGGAGGAGTGTTGCCAACAGGTCGAGGTGATCCTTCCCCTCTACTCAGCACTGGTGAGGCCACAGCTGGAATGTTGTGTCCAGTTCTGGTCTCCTTAGTATGAAGCATGGACATACTGGAAACAGTCCAACAAAGGGCACAAACATGATGGACTGGAGCGTCTCTCCTGTTAAGAAAGGCTGAGAGAGCTGGGACTATTCAGCCTGGAGAAGAGAAGGCTCAGGAGAATCTTATCAATTTTACTGATCAGACAAAATAAAGATCAGATCAAATAAATACCCAAAGGGAGGGTATAAAGACAGAGCCAAGCTCCTTTCAGTGGTACCCAATGACAGCACCAGAGGCAATGGGCACAAACATGGGAGGTTTCCTCTGAAAATCAGGAGCCACTTTGCTGTGAAGGTGACTAAGCACTGGCGCGGGTTGCCCTGAGAGGTTGTTAAGTCTTCATCCCTGGAGATACTAAAAAATAACATCTAGACATAATCATGGGCAACGAGCTCTGGGTGACCCTATTTGAGAACGGGTGTTGGACCAGAGCAGCCCAGAGGTCCCTTCCAACATAAACCTTCTGTGATTCTATGATTCTGTAACAGAGACTTGTATCATATATAACTGAAGCACAGTGAAGCTACAGAACTTAACAAAAGTGTTTAAAGCAGAACATAAAGTAAGGTGGCAGCATCCTACATACAATCTAACTGAAATGTTAATTGCATCAGGTTTAGCTTTAGCTGGTACTATTAATCCTTCACTTAAATGAACATAAAATCCAATAAAATAAAGTTATTTGCCATATACCAACACACTTGTTGGGTAATAGGTTACTTATGTGTAAACTTTGCTGATGCAAATGCCTTTATATAAACACTGATATAAATGTGCTGCTTGGCGTATTTATAGAAAATTGCTAAACCTGTGAAGTATATTGATTTATCTTTTATCACATTGTTTCTCCATTGAGTTACAAACAAGGGATCAAGGGTCTTTTCTATTTAAATTAGTCTCTGTATTTTGTAACATTAACATTATTAGACTGGTTGGCAACTCATACTACTGCTATGAACTTCATTATAACTAAAAGAACAGACAACAGACAAAGATAATTTTTGTCTCTCACTTCAATCATCTGACAGTCTCCCAGCAAAAAATCCTAAGTAAGGCTCATCCAGTCACAAGAGATACTCACTGTTAACTATATGCTCCTAGTTGATTGAACAGGTAGTTGTGACTAAGGAGTAATTTACACTGGGAAGACAGAAGCATATAAAATTATTGAGTTAATGATATCCCATTATTCAGAATCCTCCACAAAGTTAAGATACAGTTAGCTTCATTTTATGAATTTTTTGTAGTCCTTTTAATAGCACCTGGATAAGGAACAGATGTGAAGATAAAACATTATTCCATAATGCTTTATGATCATAAATCTCATTTGGGTGTTTTCACTCTCATTTGATTTTATATCAGTTCTGGCAATGGGACTACGTATTTCCATAAGCTGCATTCCACTCACCACACAATCTTCAGAAGAGCGAAATACTGTCAGCGTTTGAAAAGAGTTATTGATATGACAAGAGCAATTATAATAGTAGTTTATGCTTTGAGGAATAATTTAACACAGCTCTGGCTCATGGGCAGCAGAAAGACTTTAGTTATAATGTACGTGGTGTGGTGTGTTATTCTGTACTATTAGCCTGGCATGGCATTGCTAAAGAGAAAAGGTGGCAAGTCAGGACTAATATAACAGGAAATAGAGTATTTGTAATTCCCTCCTCAACATCTGTTGCATAAAATGTAATTTGCTCATTTGTGCAGGCTGTGCTTCTTTAGAGGTAATCTCCAAATCCTTTTTTAGATATACCTGCCCCAATTTGTACAATTTGAATATGGCCCAAAATAGCCTGTATTTCAATTTCACATAACTTGAGAATGCTGCAGTGAGCAACCTGTTTATTTACATTATACAAAAAGCAAAGTAACACTGGGGAATGAGTGACCAGAGAGTCAGAAAGGAAGAATTTGAAGAGGGATTGGTTTTTTGGTTTTGGTTGTTTGGTTGTTTTTGTTTTTTTTTCAAGAGGCAGAGCTCTCAGATCACCAGGAAGAATATTAAGGAAAGCAGTTAATATGTAGTTAAAGGAATCGTAATGTACATGAACATATGCTGTTTTACCTAATTTTGATCAACTTAAAAGTAAAAATGTCTTTATTCTTTCAGTTGGGTTTAACACACCATCTGGTTTAATTATTCCTTAGGTAGCACACGATAAAGTTAATAGTAACAGTATTGTTAAGCCAATCAGGAAGAACATTTCTAATGTGATTTTTCACCAACGATGTTTCTCTTAAACCCATTCACTATGAGGTCAATATAATAAGCTTTTGCATAAGTATTATGTTACTGCCAGTGCTTGGCAGATGTTAGCTCAGAATTGTCACCTCTAGATTGAATCAAATCTGCTTACTCAGTGAAAGAATTTAGCCATAATCTAAAGTTCTCCTTGAATTTAGAGTTTCAGGCATTTTTATTTTTAATTTTAAAATTATTTAAATAGTTTTTAAGTTGTTGAGAAGATATGGTGACTTTAAAAACGCAAGATCTTACAGGATTGTCTGTTAAAAGGAAATAACTGCAGTTTATAAAAGTCATGTTGATTAAAGAGTCAAAATACTGAAGTCAATCTCAGTCCTCATTTCAGCAAAGGAAGATATGCCCAGTGAGACTTCTGAAATCCACTGCTTTGATCAGCTAGGCAAGTGAAATACAGAGTGTTTATTATTCATTGTAATACTAGAGGGAAGGTAGGGATTTAGGGATTCACTTCAACATCTTGGAGTTGAAAATTGATTTCAAGCAGTTTTGCGTAACCCCAATTTTAGAGAGTCCTTGAGATGTTCACTATTCTGCTCCTGCTGACTTTCAACAGGACCTAATTATTGTTTAAAGTAATTTTTAGATAGGGTTTTATGTCGTTTATTTTTGAAACTATTAAAAAAAAATGGCTGTAATAAATTCTTACAGAACTGAATATTTTCCTATGACCCTAAAAATTCCTGTTTCCCCTGAAGGTGTTTCTGAACTGGGGGGGGGGGGGGGTGGGGGAAGGGGAGAAGGCAAACACAGGGATGACAACGACTCTACAACAGAATTTCATCTCAACAGATGCATAAGAAATACTTTATGAAACACACAAACACACAACATTATTATGAATTAAGCAAAAGAAAGGGAGAAGATTTAGAATACATTATTGGTAGAGGAGTACCGGCTATTCTCATCATCATATCATATATCCTTCCATTCTCAAATGCAATATTATGTGTTCTTTATTCCAGATCTCAACTACATATGTGATAAAGAATGTTACATGAGGATCATGAATTAACAGACCACATATCAGTCATACTGGGGAAAAAAACCCAAAAAACCCACACTAAGAGAACAGGTGTTTTCTCAATTCCTATGCTTTGTTGCCCATTGCAGCTGGATACAATTTATGGCATAATACCACTTTCTAAATTATACTAGTTACAGTGGTGTCTCGTGACCCCATGAAATACAAAAGACAAAAAATAATTTCATTTCTCAATGCCCATACTAAATGGAGTTAAGGGAAATGATCTGCAGTTTACTAACTGCCTCCTAATCTCATCCAACCCAGGGCTCTCTGAGAAGAAAAAAGCTGGGGGACAGGAGGGCTTTAGGGACAAGTTTCCTACAACCTTGTGCTGTCCTTAGATTTCCCTAAAACCCCCTAAACCTATTACTGTCATTAATGGGCTGAATGTCTTGTCGATATAACCAAGTAAATGTTTTTCTCTGCTTCAGTATAAATAAAGAACTGAACCAAGTAGACCTCTAACCCATAAAATTTTATATAAATTATATCAGACAACTTCGTGTACTTGAATGTGTTTTATCAAAAGAGCCAACATTACTCAAAAGATGGGGATCTCTCCCATGACTCATTTTGGGAAGTCCTTGAGGATAAGGACATACAATATTGATGGATAGAAGAGACTCCAGATGTAACTCAAAACTTGAACTAAAACCTTATCAACCAGTCCAAAGAAGCAAATAAACATTTAAGAGACATCAGGAGACAAAGACAGTAATCCATAGGCAATTCCATGATTTTAGCACAGACTTATAAGAAGGGGTAACCTCTCCCTCATCCCAGCCATATATTCCTACACACCCTTATGCCAGCCATAGCAGTCAAAGAAGCTCTCTGTCTGAAAACTAATTTGACCAAAAGAGGAAGAGGGGAAAAAAAATAGAAGAAAATGAAAAGAAAAATGTGTTGGATGGGGATCATTTCCATGATCTGACTCTCGATGTAGTAGGAGCTCAAAGTTACAGTGACTTGAAGTGACTGAGAACCATGGGCTTGAGGGCTGTAAAATAGTCTTATCTGGACACTGCAGATTGTTCTAATATGTACCAAGTAAACAAAAATACCCAGGTATAAGAACACTCAAATGTTGCTGGCTGGCTATTCTGCTGTATACGATCACTTACACCGTGAATCACTGGCAATCTGTACTGGCAGTGGTTTAGAACCTATTACAGCATCTGTCTTCTGCTTCAAAGGAATGGCAGCTTGTTCATATTCCACCTTCCTGAATGTAAGTATTACATGCCCTAAAAGTAACTTATTTATAATACTTTTCCCTCACTGGCTTGTCCACAAGGGGCACAACACACAGTCTGGGAAACATAGTGTTAGGGGTATCTTTAAGGCTATAGTTCTAATGAGATGCTCTACAAATTTGGCACATAAGAGCTTGAATTTCAAGTCATCTGTTGAGTGATGTAATGGACTCATTGAAAAAGAATAAAAAAAAAGGCAACACAGAAATAAGTTAACAGCTAGATACTACCATCTCACAGAAGCCTAACATTAAGAACAGCAATATCATTAGATGAACAAAAGTCTGGAAGAGATGTCTTCAAGTCATCAAATCCAATGCCTTTCTACTACATATCCCTATGCATTAGAATACTTTTTCCAAATCAATTAAATCCCAATTCCACTTACTTCTGAGCTAACATTGCCCTTGTTTTTTTCTTTTTTTTTTCCTGTTTATTCTCCTGACGTACCTTATTACATCTCTCAGTTGATGTTTGACTAAACAAGCCAAGCAATTTTAAATTTAAAATTTTAAAAATTTAATGAGTTTCTGAATAAAGGGATTTATACATAGCTTTGCTGATGAAGTCTTCAACAATGCTGTCTATAGTGACATTAATACTTCTCTAATTTCTAATTCACCTTGGAGTCAACACATCTTTTTGACAACCACAGTAACGATTCACAGCTATTCTGCAACTAACCAACACGCCACAGATCTCTACTCCTGGACAATGATAGATAAGCTTTCTTTTATTATAGAAATTCATGCTGATAATTAATAAACACAAGATGCCGTACTTCATCTAACTGTAGTTTGCCCCATTTCTATTACTTAAGTCTTCAGTATCAGCTGCATTCCTAACTTTACTATCTGAAAAGCAGGAGGAAAAGTAGTCGTTTAAAAAAATCATATAATTTTTAGTGAAAAATAGCTTTAATTTTGGGAATAATTGCTGTTGCCAGCAAGTTGCTATAAAATTAACAGCAAAGCATTGAAATAGAATGTATTAAGATTCAGAAGATTTTAAAATAATAATCAATGTGAAAACAAATTACAAGTATCGACTCCTGGCCTGTTCACACATATTAACAGTCAAGAATACACAATTCCAGCTTAAAATAAATTCTCCAGTCACTCACACATTACAGTGGCTACGTAAATGTATCAGGAAGATGTTGCAAAGGGAAGCCTTGAAGTATAAACAGAAAGTAACCACTCAGTCCCTTTCTGTCATTTTCCATCTCTTATTGCAAGTTCTAAGAACCTGATCAATGAAATGAGATCCTGAATTATGTTTTTTGCCATAATTTTTCTAAGTGGAGAATTACATACCCGAGGAACTGGGATTCAGTGGAGATTAAGACTTACCCTATTCTTTCTGTTCCCATGTCAATCAAGTGCAAGAAAATACTGACAGTTTCTCTACCATTTTAATAAGTGTACTATTCTTTAGAAAAGGGGTCAAACCAATGATTTTTCTGCAGGGAATGTGGTACAATATTTTGTAACCAATGAAGTAATTGCTTTTCTGTAAAGGCAGTTACAAGACCTTGATCTTCAGTTTTAATGTGCATGTACAGAAATGTACATCACATTTATTTAGCTCAGAAAGACTGTTCGCTTGTTTATGACTGCTGGCCAGGTGTTAAAAGCACTAAACCATACAACACCCTCACACACTATGCTGGACATGTTCCCAGCTGCTGGCCAGAATCCGATCACCTTTTTCTAAGCAAGGTGTTCAATAAAGTAGTAAAAAAGCTCTTCTGTCTAACACCACCTGTCAGCTGGGCTTCAGACCAGGCCACCAGTCTGAGACAACACCTGTGGCTCTGCTGAATGACCTCTGCATCGTAAGGAAAAGGAAGACAGTCATATCAATTCTAACAGGCTTGGCAGCTTTAGTATAGCTGATCTCCAAATACTCCTACTTTCATCCCAAAGACAGCTGCAGAGAGCAAACAGCAATAGCCTGAAATTACTTGGGTCATCTTTCTCACATAGTAACAAATTCAGGATAGTATGGGCCTTTCTTTCCCCTGCCATCTTCAGACTTTCACAATGATCCCATTCCTCCTATTTACTCCTTATCTGGACCTAGATCTAGAGTACAAGTAGCAGAATGCACACACAGCATTCAACTCTACCCCATGCCAAGTGTTAACATAATAAACTCTGTAAAAAGCTCCTGTTTAAAGAGGAGGCGGTAAGAACTGAATCCACGAAGGCCAACATAATGCTGGAAGCTTGACAGAAGTGCTCAGAAAAACAAACTTACTCTAGAATCACTCCCATTTACAAATACATTTGCCTTTGTGCCACTAAATCAGCTCACAGTTTCAAAGACATCTCTTCTTCTTCATCTTTGGCTCAACCAGCCATGGCAGCAAAAACATCCCTCTGGTTTTCACCTAAGACTTACTGGAACTTACCTGCTTTTCAGGCGTGGGTTGGTCCTGGTGAAGCAGTCATTCATATCACCAGATTTGCACTGCATGTATGGAAGGAAGAGGGAACTGTGATTTTATGTGGAAATGAAGCTCCAAATGAGACAAAATTCAAAAGTCCATACTCAAAAATAGAAAACATCCACTAAGCAATAAAAATGTGTACAAAGTCTAGTAGAAACTTTCAAAGGCCTACACTGGTCCATGAAAATAACTTCTAATGGCATCGTCGTTCCAAGAAAAAAATAATGTCTGTTGTTCTTGAGAACGAAGTGTAAGAAACAAATATTTCATGATGGCATTAGCATCACTATGATACTAATTCCCACAAGATTAATGGAATAAAATACAAATCCAATTTATTTAGATTAATTTACTCTCATTTTCTTTTTTTACACACAAAATTGAAAGACTTCTATAAATTAATTGAGCTATTTGTTCTACAAAAGAGAAAGAGGGACATGTTTGTTGCAAGTGTTTTTTGAACCTGAAAGTTAATGGGGCCCATAAAACTCCTTGACATTTGTTTTTGAGCTTCACAAGATTAGTATGTACCTCATATTTGAAGTGTCAAAAAGACTACTTTCTTTCACCCGATTAATCTACCAGCCAGACTTTCTGCTCACTAGAATTTGTTTCATAGATTTGTACTCCCTTCTCTTTAAAAAATAATATTTAAGTTCCTTGAGGTAGTAAGGTTTTTATCAAAGGCAAAAATAATAGATAGTTTATGCTTATCCTGCAAAAAAACATGCCACAACTGCTCTGTTTCAATGTTATTGAAAACAAACAAAGAAAATGCATTTATGTTTAGAAACATGTTGTTAGTGTAAGATCAATATTCTTCACAGAAAATGGAGATTCATCTTACCTAAATCTGCTTTTTCATATGTATAGAAACTAGTCAGGCAATGGAGTAAAAAAAACTATTATGAAATGAGACATGCTGTGTATACGTGTACTGTAATCAGTACATACAGAATCACTCTCTGAAAAAGATTGTAGAAACAAAAGATACTAATTTCCAGTATTTGTAGAAGTTCCACATATAGAAAAATTTTAAAATGTTATAGCACACCGAGTTGAACAGAAAACTGAAGCACATTGTAAGTGATACCTCAAAACTACCTTTAGAAATCTAGATGGTTTCAAAACAAGCTGTATGCTTAATTTCAACAGAAGTAAGAAATATGAAGAGTTTGGTAGATATTTTGATAGCATTTGCATGAAATTCACATATGGCAGCTCTTCTTCCTTTGTTATCGTCAATGGCTCAGACACTCATGCAAATTTCCATGTGTTGTTTCAACATTAGTCATCTTAAATCCAAGATCGAGGGGGAAAAAAAGCAAGAATTTCTTCTCTTTTCACCATTAATTCTCTTTCATTGTATGCAATTCATTTAAAAGGAGTCTCTTTAACTGTTTACACACAAAAAATCATTCCTCATTTGGTGTGCTTAATTCCTTGTTATCAGGAAATACATATGATCATTTTTCTGGAATAATACCAACTGTTAATATATGTAAGTTTTGAATGTATCAAGCAACATTCTTTCTGCCTGAGGATAGTCCCAGTAACAGCTACTTTCAATATGAAAGAAAAATATGTTTTTATGTTTATCACTATTGTTATTTTATAGAGCTAAGCACTGCAACAGTCAATGAATCTCCCAGCCAAGATTACTGTTAGTATGCACAGCAACTGAATGAGTTAGCCAATACACACTCCTTAAGATCTTGATTTTCCTGCCTCTCAGCTAAAATGCTACCAATGTTGGGAACTAACATTTTGACAGATTTTAACAGCTTTAATTCCTCCACTATGGCAGTCCCTGCAATACACAGAGAGATAAAGTGGGTGCTCTCACTTTCAGCAGGTGCAGCTTCCTGACTAGCAGTGATGTTTCAGACTCGGGCACCTGTGGACCTGACTGCCAGACTTGTGGAAAAGACAAAGAGAGACAAGGCCGGACAGAATCCACTACCTGAAAGCAAGCACTCAACCCAGCTCAGCTTTCTTTAAATGACTTGCAGCCATAGACATATTACATACCCTATAAACCAATGAAACTATTTATCTTACAGTCCTAGAAAGAACTGCTGTTACCAATATTTAAATATTTAAGTGTTTTATATAAATTAGGAGGAACGATCCAAAGAAGAAAAAATAGTACATTTATTTACTGATCAAACTACTCCTAAATAAAGAAAATTATTCCCCTCAAAAACCCCAGACAAGATATAAATTAACCAATATGATACCTTTTTTTCTAATGAAGCAAAACTGAAACTGATGATCCAGAGCATCATATGGTCTTCTCATATGTGTATCCCTGTGTTTATATGTCAATGAATCCTGGGATGTAGGTAAGAGGAAAAGCAACCCATACACATGCAAGCCTCAGTATGAATTCACAGACTTTCATTTTTTAAGGACAGAAATTTCTCCAACAGTTGTCTGTCACATAATTGTACCTGATTTGAAAGGCTCTCTTTTGACTTTCAAAGAAATGCTTTCAAAGTCTGCAAATCAAAGTTAAAACCCAATTTCCAATTCTTTTGCAATATGTCAGCAAGCAAACCTCAAAATTTTACTTCCTCTATTATTGCTTTACATGCGTTCACTGAGCTTGCCTTACAACCTTCCAATAAAAAAAAAAAGAAAAGAAAAGAAAAACAAACAAACAAAAATTATCTGAAACTCATGGCATTATCTCTTCTCTTAAGGGGAAAAAATAATAAATCAGAAAATTTAGAGATGTGGGGAAAAAAGTTACATTTTGATCAGTGAAGTTCAGCTACAGTGTGCCACATCCTGAAAATAAATATATGCATTTATAGAAATATACACTAAATAGACCAGAAAGCAAAATAAGAGCATGAAATTGGATGAAAATGTACTTTAGAAATGCTGCTCTTTGATTTTACAAAGAGCTCTGAGTTTTTCATTCCATATGCTTTATGTAAGCACCCCTTTCAAACAAAGACCAAAACCAACTAGCTCTGGTTTAAGTTCTAGCTTCCTGCCACCCACTTTAACAGAGCTGTTCCTGTTCCACAATGGGAAAAATATGTATTATCTAGCCAAAACATAGGTGTCCTTTGTCACATAAAACATACATGACCTGAGTAATATTAACACGTATCTGAAATTTAGACACCCTTGTCATGATAAATGGCATGTACCCATCATATCTACCAGGGCTCTCCAGCATTTTGGCAACGTAAAATGTTTGTTCAAATTACATACACTGAAACTGAAAGCATATTTTTTCTCAACAGTTCAGTTCTAACTCTCTGTGCATAGTGATATTGGTTGCTTTGATATACTTTGTAAATAATTTAGAATGACAGAATGAGCTCTAATTTCAGACCTATTATATTCTCTGTGCGCTGCCAGTTTACAAAGTTTTAATAAGGAACATACATGCAAGCCTATAGTATGCCATATCACAGAGTTTATAAAATGGGCTCAGAGAAACTGATGCATGTGGAAGAAAAATAACCAAGCCCAATTCTCAAATCTCTGTAGATCTAGCAGTTGGGAGAAAAAGTCTCTGCATATATATCAAGTTAATTTGTCTGAGAAGTCACTGGCAAACTGTGATTCACATAGCTGTACTTGTCAGACCTAGTAACAGAAAAGCACTTCAGGAAGTGGCAAGAAAAACTGTAGGGCCAATTCACCTGACCTTAGATAAGAAAAATAAGAAAGAAAAACTGAAAAATATAGAGAACTAATATTGGGACTCTATGCCAACATAGAGCACTAAATTCTGAAAGAAGATCTCAGGAAGGAAATCCATCAGTATCACAAGCAGTGAAAGGAAAGACAGTGAAACATATTGGGAAGGTGCTCTAATAAGATAATGTAGGAAATGTTTTCTGGAGTTCTATAGATTCAGTCTTCAATGGAGAAAAAAACCCACCACCTTATAAATTTCAGGGAATTAACTAAAAAAATGGGATAGGTAGGTGTTTCATATTATTTTGTGTCTGTGCTTATATTAAAATATCAAGAGGAAAAGATTACTTTTACTCTGTGAAACTGAGAATTCTAAAGCACATTTCTTTCCTCTTTATAGAGATGAATTATCTGAGAAAACATTAGGCAATGGTTCTTAGTATTGCCTATGCTCAATACAATGTCAGTCTTATGAAGTTAATGTAATATTTCTGCCAAAGAATATACTGGTTTACTTATATTGCCATCAAATGTCAAAATGGAAAAAGATAAGGATTAAGCTGTTTCAAAGGAATCGCTTTTGTAATGCCACCAACTCAAGTATTTTAAATTGTTTTTAAACTAATTCCTTGGAATTGTATCTAAAATACATCAAAACCATTTATCATAGTTACAAGTGGCAGTTCATGCAACTTACCATCCTGAGTTCACAGCAGGACTTTACAGAACTCCACAAAATCACAGGAAAGGGAACCCATATAACGTCACAAACTGTTCAAAAGTCTCTTCAGTAAGGCATTCTAAAGAAGATTGTATTACAAAATAATTAAATTTATAGATAGGATTAAAGTAGAGATCTCTAATTATGCAGACAGCACAACCAGATTCGGCCAGCTGTTAGACAAAGAATGCCCATGAAGATATATACCATGGAAAAAGGTGAAAAGCAGCAATATATTCCTTGAGCAAAAACACATTGATAAACAAATGAGGTATAGAAGGCAACAAATTTCTCCAGATGAAAAGGACTGTAAAAATAGCACTTACACTGAAGAATGTAGAACTGGAGCAACCTCTTGCATCATAAAGCCCAATATCCTACCAAAAATAACCACATAACATAAACTTTTTTCACACACAGCTTTTGTCTTCCAGGTGAGGAGAAGGAAGGGCAGGAGGAGTTGAGGGGGTGGCACTTTAATGTTCAGTGCAATTCGTGACTGGTTTTATATTCAAGGCAAGCACTTCTAATCTCCTTTGCCCCTGTGGCTTCTTATATATATGTACACATTGTTCATGTTCAAAACTTTCCACCTAAGTCAGTAGTAGGTGAAGATGATTCAAACATTTTAATCACACTATAAAAGGCTGCACAGTCCAAATGTGTTTAACATTTTCTCATATGGAAGAGGCTTAAAAAAATTAGAAAAAGAATAGTAAAGCTGCTGATAACCTTTGGTACACATTCAGGCAAAATTCACCTTAGGTAAAATTCACTTAGTTTCCAACTTTTTAGGGGAAAGACACTATTTTTAGAGTGCCCAGGTTTTGAAAATACTGTCAATGAAACTGGAGAATTTACAGTAAGACCAAACACATTGCAAGAAATATTCAGCATACAAGCTGTTTGCAAAGATGTCTTCAGAAGTAATTTACGCCAACTACATCCCTCAATTTGTACAAATCCTTTGCTGCAGTAGTTAAATATCTTGACCTACAGTCTTAATGAATCTGTATAACAAGCCTATTTTTCTATAGTTTCTCTTCCCTACAGAAATACTGAAGTAGTTACTTGGCATTAAACATTTAAATATTAAGCGTGGGCCTTGAAAATCAAATAAGCAACATTCTAAAGATGTTGTAATGAAGGACTGGATTAATGTGATAACATATCTTAAAATCTTAGCAAGTTGTCTAATCTGCTTTGTACTCAACAAAGACAGGTATTTCTGCAGCCCAATTTACCTCAGAGCACATCGGGTATCTAAAATAGGTCACATGAACTATGCTGTAAAAATGTCTGTTTCCACTGACTTTAAAAGGAGATTATGGTAAATATAGATGACTATACTGCAGAAATTTAAAGGAAAGACCAGTCCCGCTCAGATGGAATTAAGACTATTTGTCAGCCATTACTTTTAACCCATTGAGACTGGAGCTCCAGAACATACATGGATGTTGGGGTTTGGTTTTGGTTTTTGGGTTTTTTGTTGTTGTTGTTGTTGTTGTTTTGTTTGGGTTTTTTTTTTCCTAGCTGAAGCTGATAACTTGAAAGGAAATCCTTAAAACAGTATCTTTACAAAATCATCATTCCAGGTATTAGGATGTACAATGACATGTTAGGTCAAATGCCTTTCATCTTAAATCCCACTTAAGCAACATTCAGTGAGAACAATTTTTAAAGCATTGCACTTTTATTTTAAATATTGATGTGGTTTTTACTAAGCACATATATACTCTAATCTTAAAACAATGTTCAATAAAACACTACTGACAGTGTATACTGAAAAAGCTCTGGAAAGCCTTTCTGATATTTTTCAATCAAATTATCTTGAAGATTAACTGAGATTATTACAGTAGTTCATAAAATGATTTCATATTCTTATGATTCAAGCCTATAAACAGAACTACATTGGAATATATAAAAATAATAGAAAAAGTCACATTTCAGTTACGTGGAAGAAAAGTATCCAAGGTATAACTAAACATAAAGTCCATTTTGGTTCAAAAACATTAGAAACTAGTGAATCCTTTTGGTAACACCAGAGGATGCTGTCAGTAACAGATAACCCCTCACAATGTCATGTACTTAGTTTAATTTAAAGCAAGAGAATAAAATTTATTGAATGGTTTGGGTTGGAGGGGACCTTAAAAATCAGGTAGTTCCAGTCCCCCTGCTGTGGGCAGGGACACCTGCCACTAGACCAGGTTGCTCCAAGCCCCATCCAGCCTGGCCTTGGACACTTCCAGGGATGGGGCAGCCACAGCTTCTCTGGGCAACCTGTTCTAGTGCCTCACCTCCCTCATCATAAAAAATTTCTTCCTAATATCTAATCTGAATCTACACTCTTTGAGTTTAAAACCATTACTCCTTGTCCTATCGCTACAGGCCTCGGTAAAACATCTCTCTCCATCTTTCTTATAAGCCCCCTCAATATATTGAAAGGCCGCAGTAAGGTCTTCCTGTAGCCTTCTCTTCTCCAGGCTGAAAAACCACAGTCTCTGAGCCTTTCTTCACAGGAAAGGTGTTCCAGAACCCTGATCAGTTTAGTAGTCCTCCTCTGGATCTGCCAGAAAAGTGCCAAAAGTCCCCATATTCCCAGAGCATTTTGAGATTTCTGCTTGCAGTTGAAACATTTAATGAAAACTGCAAGAGCTTAGCTTGAACCCACTTCTATCATCTGGCTAAGCTGCTCTGCCAAACTTTGCACTGGGTAGCTCGCTGGAAAAATTATATATTCTGCTAAAGGGCTACTGACATCTGAGAGTATTGGAAGTGATACAGGCAGTTGGAGTTAACAGTATCTCATAGTGTCAGTGTATCATCTCTTAGAACACATTTGTCAACATCGGAGTTCTACAATTGGGGGGAGAGGGAGGGGAAGAATTCTAAGAGCAAAGGTAAAAGCCATCATAAATTAAACTATGATTAACAAGAAAAACAACTTTTACTTTTTTATAGACTTCATACAAAAAAAAAAAAAGAAATTTTGGTTTCTGTAGCAATTTCTCATTTCTGTAAGAATGAAGGACCTTTCTCTCAGATGGTGCAGTTTTGTCAGCTAATGGAACCAGCAGGTTCTACCACTGTACTTGAGTAGTCACTTGAGTACGGTCACTACAGTTCTTCTCTACAATGTATGAAAAATCAGGAATCAGTCCAACCAACATGCAATTTGAAATGTTACCAGTCTCCTAGGCATTCTGCTCTGGGCTCCTATTCAGTTTTGGGTACAGAGAATACAGAGAGCACATCTGCTAACAATGTTCTGGAATTAACCTCCACACAAAACAAAACCAGAGACAGTCCCAGTCCTGGACCTTCAAACCACCAAAATGAACAATGAGGTCATAGCTCAAATTGCTACTTTCAGTCACAGGCAAAGACAGAAAGATGCTTTATTTTGCCAGGTATGTGATCCTAAAAATATTGTAAGATCTTGCCCTGTCAAAACACTCTCATGTTGGAAGAGCAGGAGGTGCAATTGGCGGAGGGCTCTGAAAAATAAGGGTCAGCTGAAACCATGTGTTAACTCAGGCTGCAAGAGAATAAGGCAGAGAACATCAAAATTAAAAATAAGCCATAGCAATCTACAGCCTTGAAGGGAATTGTAACCAGAGGAAAAAATAGTAACTACAGGTTGCTCTAGATACAGTTCATGTTTTCTCCAACAGCCGCATATCGTTTGGCAAAATAAATAACATTTTGTTCTAGAGAAGTAACTTTGTTATTGCTGTATTGGGCCACAGGAACTTAAAAGAAAGTGCTAGGAGACACAAAACCGGGGATGATATTGAGTAACTAGCTGTTACTCTGTAAAGAAACCAAAGGGGCGGTTGCACAAAGACTCTTTTGAAAAATAGTCATCTATACTCCTCACCCCAAAGTTAGATGAAATACTTTCCTGCTATCTGACAGCAATCAAGTATTTGAGGAAAAGTGTACAGAGAAATAGTCCATCCAGAAATCATAAGAAGACACCGGCCGCAAAGTCTTTAGGAGACCAATAGGAATGCAAACCCCTCTATCGTTATATTTGTGACTACGGTAGTGTAGCCCAAGTCCATTTATTGAAAAACATGCACAAAATCTTTGAAACAAACCTCTACAATAAGCAATTTTGCCAACCATCTGTGCAAAAAGCACTGTAACTTCCCTTTAAAAAGAGGAAAAAAAACCACCTAAACAAATCCCCAGCCCAACAGCAGAACAACACACCTGGTCAAATACAAGTCTAAGCATAAAAACATTCTGGTTTGAATTTAGCAACAAACAATACGCACAGCAGCAAGAAGACCTTGGTTAATCAATGACATCTAGATTTGCCTATGCATTTGACAGTTCTGTACCTAGTTCAGTATCCAAGTGCATTTTGAAGTTATTGACAAC
This sequence comes from Falco biarmicus, assembly GCF_023638135.1. Lineage (NCBI taxonomy): Eukaryota > Metazoa > Chordata > Aves > Falconiformes > Falconidae > Falco > Falco biarmicus. Next base: position 3,545,993 of record NC_079292.1, on the reverse strand, counting down.
ATTCAAGCATAGCTCTAATAAACATGATTTGGCATGCCGGATGCTGGACTAGCTGTCAGTATGGTCTTTTCAGCCCTATGGTTAGGGTAACCACTGAGCAAGCACTAAATTACATCTAAAACCTGAGAGATTCCATACCTCCAGCTTCTAGCAGAGAAGAATGAGTGGAAAAATACCCACTCATAAAGTCAATCTCAGTGACGGACTTACTACTACTTCTTCAACGGAGTCCCTAATACTTAGTGTAATAAAAAGGAGTGAAATTAATAATAATGAGTGAAAGATTAACGGCACCCTAATAAGGGAGCTTCAAACTAGCCCATGTTTACACACTTAGGTGGAGCAGTAGGGGCCTAGTCCATGCTCCCAATACTGTTTTCACAGGATAAGGCAAGAACAATACAGCACATTGCATAAACAAGTCAAAGAGCTCTCAGTCTCTCTCCTACCAATGCTGCTGAAAGACCTGGAATACTCCTCTGCCACATATGTAATTTAGAATACCAATTTCTTTCTAGCTCCCCCTCCTTGCCTGTTTCCTCTTATATCCATCTATATCAGTGGTTATACTTGCAATGGAAGTAAGAGTTACCAGAATTCAAATACATTTGAGAAACTGTAAATGGTACTTACTTAGCCTTAAAGGGTTGAATTCAACATTAAAAGCAGTAAGAAGACATTTCTTATGTTGATGCCAGCAACTTCTATGTAATACATCATCTGGACAGACTACAACTCAACTGCTGAGACAATCTCAGTGTCAGTTTGGCACTCACATTGACAGGTAGTATGCTGTAGAGGTCATTAAGTTCAAAGCACTGGTTTTAATTCAAAAAATGAACCTTCTTGAAAAGAAGCCACTGGGATGTTACATAAAGAAAAAAAATTTTAATATCTTGATTTTCTTATTTAATATCATAAAAGCATTATTTTTGATTTCTATACACAAACTAGACTGAAAAAAGTGAGTAATGACAGTTGTTCTATATGTCCCGTGTGCAGCTTGGGAAAAATACAAACAGTAATTCTTGCAGAAAACATACTAAAATTGCAGATCAGTTGGACAGGTTTAAAAAAAACAACTTTTTCATTTGTGAAAAACAGAAAGTGATCTGAATAACAGTGAAGGATCAGTAACAGGAGCTGTAGACCTTCATTCAGAGGTGACTTGTTTACATCCAACACAAATCAGCAGTGACCATTTATCATCTAACACCTGTTCAGTAGCTTATGCATGATGATATATATGGTAGCTCCTGTTGGAGAGGTGTCCAGATGACAGTCACAGCTAAATGCCATCCCTGGTGGCAGTCTCAAAATAGTATAAAGGTACAATAAGACCTAGAGACCGTAGTAGCCTGTGCATCCTAGACAGAAAGCAATTCCAGAACAGGATGATGAAAAGGTATTTCTCAAAAGAGTAGTGTCCACCTAATGTGTAACAACAGGATCTCAGTTTAAGGTGAGGTCAATATAATATTTTCCATGGGAATTATCTGCATTTCACATAGTACTATGCAAAAATCTTTGAGACACTTTTTTGGTTTATGCTAAGGGCTTGATTTTTCTGTTCAAGAAATTCCACAGATTTAAATGATACACTGCTGAATCAGTCATTTAATATAATCTACCAGTATTTCATCATTACAATGTTCTTATTTTGTATTCTGCAAGCGAAAGAAATAATGAATCAGGAGAACATTTCCTCTTTCCATTTCTTATTACTGTGAAAGGACTAGCACTTATAATGAAGAACTGTAGAGTTACAGGACATATTTTGCATTTTGGAGTTTTAGTTTCTTTTTTCCTAGTACTATCACCATTTAGTTGGCATAAATGCTGGGCTTCATAGTGCTCTCTTCCATACACAGTATTTAAAACAAGAATGTGAACTTTCCACGTACCATTCAGTTTTGGTGGTTCCTTTCAAAAAAACCATTTGCTTGCCCTTAGAAGTACTACCTTAACAGCACAGCAAAACCTGTAACACCACAGCGTTCTTATATTCTATTCCTCATGCTTACAAAACAGTATAAAATTAAGAAAGCCAAAAGCTCGTAACAGCCACAACTTTGCTAAAGCCGAATCATACATTGTTTAAGAAGTCATCGTTTTCATATAAAAAGCACCTCAGTATTTACAGCAAAGCCACTGAATAAACATACTAAACAATAGTTCTGAACCAAAATCATGTTACTTAGGTTCCTGATGTAGCACGCAGCTGTGAACCCACAGAAAATTGGTTTAATTTGACCAAACTCTAACATGGAAAAATGCAAGTCCCAGTTACAAAGGAGAAAAAAAAAAAACCCAAAACAATTTGATGTACATTTACAACATAAAACCAGTAACTTAAAAGTTCATTGTAGGCAATTCTCTCTGGTCTACTATTGTTCATTAAACAAGTGTGCAGAATTCATGTCTGGGATCCAGAAATGTCACAACTCCTCTAATTCCGAATTGCCACTGAATGTGTTCATCCTCTACCAGGATAGCCTTCTGATACTTTTTACAGTTACTGATGCTTCTATTAGGTAAATGAACTCCTTGGTGGTCACACCAAGCACCATGAACAGCCTATTTCAACTACTTCATTTTTGCCTTCTCCTGTTGAGAATCTACCAAGTCAAACCATTTTTTCTTGGTTGGAGAATATTACATTATGTTTATCACTATAGCAACTAACCTAATTGATTTGATGCAAGCTTCTTTTCCACCATAGGATGGAGCCACTATCCCAACTATAAACTAAACATTTAAGAAAGAAAAAAATATCATTTTATCATTTACCATGTCAAAGAGAACATAATTGGACTTCAGAAAGCAAGGTATACATAAAAATCTAATGGACTGTACATATGCATCCAGAACATGCTTCATAAATATGCTTATCTGTCAGGGGAAACTCAGAGTATGGTGTTTACTGATTGCTCCTGGTAATAGGGATGACTATTGTACAACAAATACATTCCCAGAAACAAAGATTCAAAAAGTAATTAGGGGAAGGGGAAGCAGCATTCATATAACTGATTCAGGAATAAGCTTTGTCAGACTAACAGATTAAAAATTAAAATAAGGTAGATCAAAAGTTTTATTTATAGTGCTACAAAAAAAAAAAAGGGAAAATGGAACAGTTCTGTTGTGGGTTGTTTTTTTGTTTTGTTTTGGGGGTTTTTTGGTGCTGCAGGGCTTGATGTAAATGTAGTAAAAAGGTACAGTGAGAGATAATCAGATATAAGGTTTCTGCAATTTCTTTAATAATATATTCATCTTTGTGGTTTTTCACAGAATTCTGCTTGGTATCTGAGATTTAAGTTGGTATACTTCCATATAGCTGAATATGAGGTGTGTGAAAAAATACAAACCACCTTACGTTGTCAAGTTCTGGGGTTTTTTACTTCCTAAGAAATATGTCAAGGCTACTATTCTTAAAACATAAGTCACATCTGTCCGTCCATGTCCCCCCCAGCTATGCTTTGCTTCAAAAAATAAGGCAGCAAATTACAAAAGACTGAATAAGCCCTAGATGATTTTTAAAACAATTCATAACATTTGCAGTACTACTTCACCTAGAAATGGCTTCATATTTTTTTTCCTTGATTTTTAAACATCTTCACCCTTTCCACAGAGCAAAAGCATCTTTTTTGCAGTTTTTCAAATACTACCACTAGAGAAAATGTTCATGGTGCTTCGTTAACATTTGGAATTGCAGTTGTCAAATCAGTGAAACATTACATAAACGGTGGAGTGTTTTGACACTGCATATTTTAAGCTGCATGGTGCTTTTCAGCGCTATATGGAACGAAGAGCGTACTACATGTTTGAGGAACATCATCTGCATTGGCTGAGAGAACTAATTAGAAACTGGTCATTTAAGCACACCAGATAGGCTAACATTTGCATTATTCAGCATTAATAAACAATGCAAAAAATAAATAATGAACAATATATAACAATTCAAATTAACAGCTTCATTCCTTAGAACAGAACACTGTCAAACCTCTCACTGTTGAACATAAATAATTTTTAACGTGTCAGAGTTACAATTAACTCTTTCTGAGGCTGTGCTGACAGAAAGTATCTGCACAGAAGATTTATCTTCTCACAAAAAGCCTGGGACCCTCCGAGCATTACTAGCACAAATATAATAAAATAATTCCTATTACTAACATCCAGTTGAGTTCCCTTTACACTTGAACTATTCATCCTGTAATACATATTTATTGAGTCACTTATCTTCCAGTATGACAAAAATTCTTTTAAATCTCAGTAAGTTGTTTAGCATTCCCCTATGTTAGCACATTGAAAATGGCATTGTGTACAAAACGAAACTATTTAGAAGTGTGACCTGTTTGATATGATTTTTTATGACAAGTGTAATGCAAAATGTGCTAAATGACAAAAAAAAAATAGTTACAAAATATGTTATTCTCTTTGGAATATGCCTCTTTCATCTTGTCAGTACAAAAAGTCCCTGTAACATGCAAAAAAAAAAAAAAAAAAAAAAGTCAATTAAAGGTTCTTTTAGGCAATTACAATCTTGTTTCAGGAGAAAAAAAAATAGCACAGAAAAATGGAGAATATAATATAATTGGCGGGAATGTAATAGAGGGTTAAGAAATGCAGCAGGCATGCTCCTGAAAACCAGAATCTATTCCCTATTCATCATAACCTACACCTATTACAGCTCAACAAGACAAGCCTAGTGCAAAGTCTTTTATGCTACAGCTAATGAAAAGAATACGCATTACAATGAAATTACAGACCACATTCAGCTCAAGTTGGGAAAATACAGTGTAGATTCATTTTGGCAAAGCTATGCAGGTCCCTAATAAATTACATATTTTTTTATTATTGCATAGAAACTGCTTTTTCTGTTCTCTTTGAAAGATTTCCACTCCGGTACTATGGACTAACTTGCATTCCACAGAAGTATGGGCATTAACTGTATTTATATTAGATAACTGCTTGAAAATTACTCTTGTTAAGAGTAATACAAACTAGCAGGAAAAAATTAAAGACCTTTTAAAGTATTAGTAGACCAGGCACTTGATTCTTACAGATACCTTAACTGTAACTCAGTCTGATTAATGAAAAATCTCCCAAGTCTGAAATATACATAACTCCACCGATAACCTGTGATGCAGCTCTAAAACTGATGGCATGGGCTTACTAAACTGCTGAGGATATGCTAAGGAAGTGCCAGGGTTTGAGCCAATGCAATTTCACTGTCAGAGAATCACATATGATCTTGGTGATGTTAAGACATCTGTCACTTGACTAAGTATGTGCTTCCTAAACGGATGAACATAAGCAAAACAGCTCCTGCTCACGAAGGTGGACAGGAGATAAGAGAGTGTGTACGTGGAGGGCGCAGTTGGGGAGAAAGCTGGTAGCATCTGATAATAAACAGTGACCAGTGGATCACGGTTACTACCAGTAAAAAGTTTGTTCCTAAAACCCAAGAGATGTGTCTGCTTGGACTGGAAATGCCACATCTACAAGCTAAGGACATCTCATGCTCCCGAGAAGCAGCAGTATTACAAGACGGGGGAGTGAGGGGAGATGTGTTGAGGTGGCAAGTCTGAGGCACAGTACCTACGCCTGCCAGCTTCAGAGCTTGGCCTTTGCCAGAAGCGTTACCTCAGACAGCAACGGCGTGGATTTATGCCCAGCAAAAGCACCAGGACAAATATGTACTTACTGCAGTAAGCGATTAGGAGACTAGCCAGGATCATGATAGCCCAGAAAGTTGAAGACATGCTTGGCAAGGCGTTGGCATCCTTCCTACTGCTTCTCCTGGGAGATGGAGCCATTGAAGCCGCTTCCCTGGTGGGGGGAAAGTCAGAGAGTTTCACCAGCCAGCTCTCCCCTTGACCGATGGCCTTTCTCCACCTATAATCCTCAAGGAAGGCATCTTCCAACGACCCCGTGGTCCATCAGCAGCAACATAGTCCTGTTGCAGGAATCATGGTCAAGCCAGAAAGCCAAGGCGACCCTAAGGTGCGCAGGACGCAGCGCCCGTCACCGACTCTCCTCCCGTCACGGTGGCGAGAGTCACCAGTGCGCTGGGTTTTGCTGGGACTCGCGTGGTGCTGAGCTTTGGAGATGTCCCACGAACGAGCCTTATTTTTAATTTTTCCTCCTCTTTTTCTCCTTTCCTTTGTTAATTTGCAGAAGTTGTCTCGCCTGCTGTCCTTTCCCCTGCCGCCTCCCCTCCCCGGGGGGCAGCCCTCCACAGGCCGCCCGCGGGCCCAGGCGGTGCTACCGCGGGGAGGCCTCCCCCGCCCGCCCGCCCGCCGCTCTAGGGCGACCCCCGCTCAGGCCGCCGCCGCCTGCCCGCCCAGGGCAGCATGGCCGCGGGGCAGCGGGCACGGAGGGGCGCGGGCACCCCGGCGGCCGCCGCCGCCCGCCCACGGCGGAGGGCTCGGCCAGGCAGCTCGGCCGGGCGAGGGCGGTCGGCGCCCGAGCCCAGCGCCCGCGGAGGAGCGGGAGGCGGCGGTGCCCGCCAACGGCCGAGGACGGCGGCGGATACAGACAGCCCGGCCCGCCGGGAGGAGAGGCGCCGCGTCCCCCCCGCCAGTCCAGCCTGATCTCCTCTCCCGGCCGCTCCGGCGGGCTCGACGGGGCGGAGGCGCGAAGGGCCGGATCCGCGGCGGGCGGGACACTTTACACGGAGGCTCGGCGGCGGCTGGTCTCCTCTCCCTGCGCCGCCAGCTCCGCGCTTAGGCTCTGCCGCTAGAGCAGCGCCGGCCCTTCAAGTAAAGAGAAGGCGGCGGCGGAGGGGGAGGGGGACGGCGGTCACGCCCACAGGTGAAGAGCGCACGGAGCGGTCCTTCCCCCGGCGCCGCGCCACCTGCGCGTCCCCGCCGGAGGAGCGCTCCCGCCCCCGGGGCAAACATCGCCCCCGCACCCGCATCGCCCGCCGCCGCCTCGCCCCGCTCCTGCGCTCGCCCGCCCCGGTGCGACACCGCGACCGGCGGGTCTAACCCTGGGCGGTGGGGAGGGCGGAGCTGCGGGGGGACCCTGCCCGCAGCGGCTGCTCCCAGCCGTGCCGCGGCCGGGCGTCGGAGCGGGACCTGCGGCCGGCAGGGGCCGAGGGCGCGGGGCCAGAGGGACGAGCCCCGGCGGCTCAGCGGGGGCAGAGGCAGCCCCAGCCCCCAGCGTCTGCCCACGGCCTCCGGCGGAGGGGCGGCGCGGGGGGGCCGCCGGGTGGGGAGGGGGAAGGGGAAGGGGAAGGGGGAGGGGGAGGCAGCGCCCGCCCGGAGCCCCCTCGGGGAGGCTTTGCTCTTGGCTGAGACGGAGTCTCGGCAGAAGCAGTGGCCCAGGGACCTCCTACCCTCCCCTCACCTGCACGCTGCGGCTCGAAGTCTCCGCGGTGTATCCTGCCTAGACACGGCCATAGGTGTTAATGGAAACATTCCTCCTCCTGTATGCGTCTGCGGTCCTTACAGGGGCAGCTGGCACGCAGTTTCTGTCGCTGTAGTGACAGGGACACATCGGTGTGAAACCCAGCTCAGAGGGCTCCAGTTCACATCTGTGCCAGTAACCTTTATGGCAATAATAAAAAACTAAAATGTTTTCAGAGGGACCAGGTAGTTGAGCTTTTCCATTCGGAGTCTCCATAGCAATGTCCTCAAATTAATATTTTAATTTCTGCAGAAGGTAGTCACATTCTGAGTCCGAGCAGGATTGGCAGACTAGAAGAGGAGCTTGGTCACAAAATGTCCCAGTCATCTTTTCCTGTGTTTTGCTTGCATAATAAAAATACCATGAAAAAGTAGATCCATATTCCTTCCGTAGCCCCGGGTTTGTCTGGTTGTTTGCCACTGAAGTATCTGGACTTAAAAATGTATATGAATGTTGCATTATTTACAAGAGAGGACTGTAGGGACATTTTTAGTACAGCTGCACTTGACTGGATACTGGGAACTCAGTTCAGTTTTGCACCACGAGGACATCATCAATGTAACCTCTTTGATTTCAGATCTGATTTTCTACCAGAGTACTTCACAGCCTGAACTGGTAGGGCAGCAGGCTGGAGCGTTCAAATAAGCTGCACAGAGATGAAGCTGTACCTGTCATTTGGGTACATGCACAACATCTCCTTCCAGCTGTGACTTTCCCTTAGTTTTCTGTTACAATTTAAAACCAGAATAGAGCACAAGTCAAGCATTAAGGTAACGTGCTAGCTTTATTCTTCTCCCCCACATCATTTAAAAGATCATTATTATTGTGTATTTAGAAACTGTATCTTTCTATCAGCTTCTATCCCCGACTTGGACACTGCATTTTCTTTGTAAGTCAATATAAATTCCATAACTTCTTCGGTATTCTGAAGTATTAGTTCAATTTGATGTTGTAAAGTACTAGTGCATAATGAGGGTTTGGGTTTTGGTTTTTTTTTCACAACCAGAACTTTCAAATTTCCTATTCTCAGAACAAATGTAAATAAGTATTAAGCAACAAAAATGCCTCACCATGATGTGCTGCTGTTCATTGCAATTCCAGGACTAACACATAAATTAAGCAGTTTTCTGTACGTATGAAAAGAAATTTGATTTCCATTACAGCTGTGAGTATTGAATGCACAGTTTAATGACATATTGCAACTATTACCAAAAAGAAAAAGCACGAGTATCTTGGCAAGTGATACATAGTATGATGTATACATTAAAAGACTTTAAGCCACAAGATATTAACTGCAACAGTATACAGCTTGTAACTTTCAGTATAATCCATTATCCTGGTCTCAGCTGGGATAGAGTTAATTTGCTTCTTAGTAGCTGGTACAGTGCTGTGTTTTGGATTTAGTATGAGAATAATGTTGATAATACACTGATGTTTTCAGTTGCTTCTAGGTAGTGCTTACTCCAAATCAAGGACTTTTCAAGTTTCCCATGCCCTACCAGTGAGGAGGTACACAAGAAGCCAGTGGGAAGCAGTGCCAGGACCTGAACTAGCCAAAGGGGATATTCCATACCACAGAAAATCATGCTGAGTATAGGAACTGGGGGGAGTTGGCTGGTGCCTGCCGATCACTGCTCAGGGACTGACAGGTCATCTGTCAGTGGGTAGTAAGCAATTCTTTTGTGCATTACTTACGTTTTCTTTTTCTTTTGGGTTTCATTCCTCTCTCCTTCTCTCATTTTTGTTACAATTGTTGTTGTTATTATTTTTTTTATTTCTTTTTATTTCAACTGTTCTTATCTCAACCCTCAAGTTTTACCTTGTTCCTTATTGTGCTCCCCATCCTGCTGGGGGTGGGGGGCATAGTGAGTGAGCAGCTGGGTGGTGTTTAGTTGCCGACTGGGGTTAAACCACAGCATCCATAGAATTTTAGGTAGTAAATTTTATAGTTTACCCATTAGGCTGTGCTTATACAAGTGGATTTCCCTTGGAAATACATCCCGCTTTCAGTCTGGGGAGTGGGAGTCATGATTGCTGTTCACCGAAATAAAACCTGAAGCTTGATGCAGAAACTAAAGTATTGCTTTGCTAGTTCTGAAAACTGACATTGTTCACTTGAGACCAGGTTAATTCTCATCTCAAAAAACTGCTCAGTTACTCAGAAAGTAAGGTACAACTCCCTGAGAACTAGGACCACTGGGCTGGGGCCTTTGTGTTTGTATCTACATCTACCTGTTATAGTTTTACATAAGGCGTTTTTTATGAAGAAAGATTTTCAAATATTACATTTTTATTTGATTGTCAAAGTCAAGATAAGACTTAAAATCACTCTTTAAAAATGTATTTTTTGGTCACTGCTGATATGTCTGTAGGTGTTTGTTGATGTCCAGTAATGGTCTGGCTGTTCTGCACTGTTCTGTATTGAAAAGTACCTCACCCTAGAGTGACACTGCTCACAGAGTAAAATCCAACTAGGTGAAAAAGTGGCAGAATGTGATCTTAAATTAATCTGCTTGCCTCTTTCTTGACATATCCCCTTCACATTGATTTTCAAGGAAAATGTGTGAAGCCTCCATTTTTAATGCCTCCTTCATCTCCCAAGGAATTCCCAGTATTCAAACCTTTGTGTGTGGGGACTTGTAGAAACAATGATTAAACCCATGGACAGATGTCTGAAAGCAGACAAGAAAATAGAAACCCAAGTTAAAGGCTGTATATCAACGTGAAGTAAGCTTGTCAGAAATCAGATTTATTCTCATACAATCAAAGACACAGATCTTGTTCTGCCATTGCTGTTGGAAGAATTAGTATCTACAGGGAAATTAAAATAATATTTAAACTATATATTAAGATGGATTGTGCCATTGCTCTAGCTGAAATTACAAGCATAATCTTTCTATTGACTAGAAACAGGCATAGTTTGAAGCCTGTTGCATGTTATGTCAGTTTGTCCATGATGTGTGTATGCACTGCAGCTTTCTGCTAGGATGTCAGACCTGCAAAGCCCATGCAGTGATGTTCACCTCTATTACAGGTACAGCCTACAGAGGATAAATCCTAGTGTTCATTTAGCGTCAAACATGTACGTGGTAGAAAGAAAGTAAGATCTTTGGGTCTTTAGAGAGAGGCCTTCCATTCTTTTCGAGTTTGCTTATTTACTTTGAAAAGACAAGGTTTGTTAAAAAGTGAGTAAATTCTACGGCAGTACGCCGATTCAGTGTACTGCATAAAGAATTACCAACCAATAATCAAGCCAACAACTGAGTTTTTTCTTTAGATAAAGTAAAATGCTTCAGTGAATCTAAAAGTTGATTTTAAAGAAAGAGCAGAATAATCTCAGAATGGACATTTTTATTTAGATCTGTTGATTTTGAGATAAGTATGAGTAAGATATAAAAGAATAGCAATAATAAACTTTTCACAATGTTAAAAACATGAAAACAAGAGCTATGTAACATTAGCTTGTTTTATCTCAACAGAATTTTTAGAGGAAGAGCATTGGAGCTTAATACTAACAAAGTAAGCTTTTCAACTCTATTCAATAATTTACGTTTTCAACCAAGCAGTTAAGAGGCTCTGGATATATCTTTATAACAATCCATAGCACCTCTTTAACAACCATAGAAAAAATGCAAGGGAATTGTAATTTTCTTCCATCTTCCTTGAGAAGAAAGGATCAGTGGAGACTGGTCAGTAATACAGATTCATGGTTAAAGAAAATCAACATTTTTAGTTAGATTTTGTGAGAAGATTTTCTATCTTTGTATTTACTAATCTTAGGCCACATTTGAAAAAAAAGGTTTAAACTAGACACAAACCTCAATTATTTTTTTAATAACTTGTTTAGTGCCCATAATATTGACTGTCTATTTAATAGGGAAAGTTTTGCTGTTGGTTCACATTAAGCAGAAAATTATTGTATTTGTGACAAAGAGGAAGGAAGGCAGAGAGACTGAGTGTGTAGATGCATGCTGATTTCATTGTCAAAGCATAATTTAGAGAGCAAGTGCAGTCCATCAGTAACAGAAACCATATGTGAGTATAAATGGCAGAGAACTGCATTATATCTGAAACTGTAGGATCAGGAGCTTAGTTCTCACCCAGTATTTCAGTAACTATTTATTTACAGAGTACTTAAAAAATTCATAGAGAGAGTTTGATACATGTTCATGCCACAGGGTTTTTTTCCAAGGTCAGTAACACTGAGGTCCCTAAGAACTGTCCACAATTCTCTTAATGCATAATCAAAATATATTTAGAGAAAAGATATTGACCATTCAGTGACCAAACTAAGTCATGTTGCTTTATTGCATTATATTGTCTATGTGGCAGTTGCTCTCACTGATGAGTGCTTTTGTTGGATATTACAAACCTATAGCTATGATGTGTTTACTTGCAGAATGTGCCTTTTCACTGATCTGCTGTTTTCTGTAACAGATTCAAGCTACTGGTTAGTAGTGTTGATTTTCTAGCTATTATTAATTTAGCAGCATTTTTTAACTCTAATTGCCTGCTAATGTCATTATAGATGTAGTTTGATATATATATATATATATGTATTTCAAAAGCTGTATGTGTTTTTGATTTAAGATGAAACTTTCGTGAGTTATGGGAAGTGCTCACCCCATAAAACAAAATACATAGTTATTCACTGACAGCTATGTTAGCCTATCCAATTATTTGCAAAGCCAAACATAAAAAAACGCAAGACAGTGACAGTGCAAATACGCTGCCAATACAAAACATTTTTATACCTGTCTATGTAACTGATGTGTTGTCACAACATCCACATTATCATTCTGATTGAACATTATTTCTAGACTTTACACTAAAATGCAGAAAAAGCATGAAGGAGAAACACTTAAAGATGCATTTTCATTCCACTTTGTGTCAAAGGCAAGTCTGCAGTTTTTATAAAAAATAGGCATCAATATTATATCCTACGAAAACATTTTTTTAAGAAATCCTAGATATAGATGACTGAGAATAAATGGACTTTTGTAAAATTACTGCATCCTCACTTAGATGCTTAAAATATTGAGATTAAAAAAACCCCACTCTACTATTGATACGCAACAAGTCCACATATCAGAACTAAGGTTGGGTTATAATAAACTATATCTCTTTATATGCATATATGTATATGTATGTATATGCTATATATGTAGCATCTACACATCCTAATAAAATGTTTATTTTTATGATGTGGGTGTGTAAGATTGTTTCTTTGTACAGAAATGCCTACAACTGATGTGGTAGATAAGTATGTTTCTGTCACTTAGCAACCTTCACTTGTTTGGAAAAAAGAAAAATATGGGGGTATCTGGAAAGCTATTATTGAAAGTGTCTGGAGTTTAGCAAATTACCAAATCATTCAGAAGTGAGTCACTACCTGAGCTACACTGATGCAATACGCTGGGTTTAACAGCAAGAACAGAAATGACTAACTTGCACACATTGATAATTTAGGAAGGTGAGTTATTTTAAAAATTTAGGAACGAAATTAGAACATGAAACAACAAACAAACCTGAAATAAATCCAAATATGGCAAATTACTTTCATTACAGTAAATATAAAAAGAATAAGAGGCATATGAAATCATAGCTATGAGCCAATTTCTATCTTAGAGATTACATAACTTATTGATCAGATCTGTTGTGGACTAGGTCTAGTTTCATTTTGTGTATTCAAGTGAAATGGACATGGAATTCAGTATCCATTACAAAGTGTCCTGGAAAAACTGGTTTTGATAAATAACCAATAACATATGCAATTCTTTTACAATAGATTTAAAACAAGGAAAGAATAAAATGCATGTTTGGGAATTTATTCCATTTTGTCTTTGCTTGCTCTGATTTCCTTTTATCAGTTTTCCTTCACTGTCATACCACAATTTCATAATTTGCACATACTACAGGTGTTGAGAAGTGTACAGTCACAAAGACCTAATTTTTTTTTTTTTTTTTTTGTCATTCCTGGTCTTTTTCAGTCCTGTATCAGTTAGTTTCTTTGTACTGAGTTCCCTAGCAGAGATAAATCAAGGTATCCTACACATGTCTGTATGTACACTCAGCAACTACTCATGCGAGAGAAAAAGCATCATTGCAGGTCTGACATCTCCATGAACCTGTCTTCCAGGGAGTGCGCTCCAAAGCCACCTGTGGATTTTCTATGTAAATGATTATTTCCTTCATTGTTTTAACACACACCAGAGAGGCAAGGGCATATGTGGCTATCTATGTGTCTTCTTGGCATTTTCTGGAAATCTCACCAGTTCTTCACAAACCCTGCTGTAGGAGAAAAAAGAGCTGGTGTTGTCTGTGACAAGGCAGCGAGTGCAGTTGTGCTCGGCCTAAACTGATACTTGAATTGTTAAATTCACCATGCAACAATATGGTTGATCAGTGAATAGTAGGAAATTTCCCCAGGAAGAAAAAAATCTTTACAAACTAAGCAAAGCTGTAGATGTGAAAGCTAAAATTTTTATCTGGAGCTGACAAGACTTACAGACATGGTGGTTTCTTTGCATTCTCCCATTTGCCGGTTCAACTATCAGCTCTTTAGGGTAGAATGACACGGTATTTCTGTTGTCATTATGCTGCCTTTCTGAAAGCAGCTAACTTTGTGTAACAGGGTAATCCCTCAAACAAATCATCGCCTTCCTGAGCAGAAATTAGAAACTATTGGTTTACTGTAAATCATAGTGTATGAACTGCAGCCTATGAATCTGGTAGGCTTTTTTTTTTTTTTTTTTTTTTTTTAAGAAGTGAACAAGCTGTCTTTTGAATGATATGTTGAGGAGCAGACAAGGGTTGAAATTTCCAGTAGCTTTTCTGGTGAGCTGAAATGCACGGTTCATCATCAAATGCACTCATTACTCTTCCAAAATAGGATTTTAGATGTAGGGTAGCAGAAGAAAAGGTACTAGAAGGTAAAATGAACAATAGTAAATTTTAAAAAGGACGAATTACATTTTCTTTGAAAGGCTCTAAAGATGGATGAATTACCAGAAATATTACTGGCAAAATAATTTTGTTTGGGTTTTTTTTACTTTGGGTGGGGCAGTGGGAGGGAGAACAAGAGGTTGTGGGATGGCAGGAAATTCTGAATTACGGAAAGGCTATTTTTTCATGAGACATTGCAACTATTTGATCCACATGCATACTGCAAAATTATGTCCATGCTGAAGGATGGCTTTGGGTGAAAGCACTAAGTTCGTGAAGCTCAAAAATGGGAAGTGCGAAGTCCTGCACCTGAAAGGAATAATCCCATGCATCAGTATCAACAAGGGGCCAACTGTCTGGAAAGAAGCCTTGCAGAAAAAGATCTGGTAGACCTGGTGGACATCACGGTGACCATGAGCCAGCAATGTGCTCATGCTGCAAAGAAAGCCAGCAGCCTTCTGGGCTGCATTAGGAAAAGTGTTACCAGCAGGTCGAGGGAGGTAATCCTTCCCCTCTACTCAGCACTAGTGAGACACGTACGAAGTGCTGTGTCCCATGCTGGACTGTCATAAGAAGTAGTACAAGAAAGTACAAGAAACATGTCCACCCTTGCCTCCAGTACAAAAGAGAAAGATATACTGGACACAGTGCAGCAGCAAAGGGGTAAGAGGGTGGTTAAGGAATTAGAGCATCTGTTCTACAAGGGCAGGCTGAGAGAGCTGGGATTGTTTATCCTCAAAAAGAGAAGGGGAGGGAGGTGTCTTATCAATGGGTCCTGATGGGCAAAGAGACTCTTCTCAGTAATATACAGTGAAAGGAAAAAGACCAAATAGGCACA
This sequence comes from Falco biarmicus, assembly GCF_023638135.1. Taxonomy (NCBI): domain Eukaryota; kingdom Metazoa; phylum Chordata; class Aves; order Falconiformes; family Falconidae; genus Falco; species Falco biarmicus. The sequence goes on along the minus strand of NC_079292.1, from coordinate 3,530,800 downwards.
AATTGAAATACAGGAAATATTACTTAAACATAAGAAAAATTATTTTACTGTGAAGCTGATCATACACTAGAACAGGTTGAGCAGTGACATTGTGCAGTCTCCATCCTTGGGGATACTCAAAACCTGTCTGGGCAAAGTCCTGACCAGCTTGGTGTAACTGAGCCAGCTTTGGCCAGGTAGGCTGGATTAGACAATTCCAGAGGTCTTTACCAACTTTGACTGTTCTTTAAAAAATAATTTAATAATGTTAAATAAAATAAATAAAAATAATTTAAGCAATAACAGATGCTGTCTTGGCTATTTTTAAGGTAATTAACTATTTTCTAAGACTAACATTTGTGCTTTCAGACAGCATGATGAAGTCTAGGTACCTCAGCACAGGATCTGACCATAAAGTCAGCGTGTGAGTGCAACCTGAGAAATAACTAGTAGATAGCCACTTGAAAATGCTGAGAACAAGGGTAACTCCTGTCCTCTCATTAGGACTGTAAGTGCTTTTGTATCCACCTGGGTCTTTATCCCAGAGCCTACTCCTGAAGGCTGTCACCTATAATCCTTCCTTCTAACCAAGTATTATGTTTAGAGGAGAATGAAGCGGTGGTGATAGGACAGATGCCACACTGTGTCTTCAAGGAATCCTAGTCATTACACGGCTTATTCAGGATGTATGGGAGCTCAGTTCAGTTCTCTTCTCTGCCGTGGGCAAATCTGCATCAATCAATGGTTCTATAATGGGGCACTTACAATCCCCTTGTTGAAACAATGTCACTGTACAGATAATAAATCAAGACTTACAGGGCAGAAGAGGAAAGTATAAAAGTGAAACTTGTTTTGTAGCTAACTATTTATGTGGGTACTCACCTTGAGAGGAGACCAATCTTTTCTTGCCTGATCCCAGAATGGTTTCTGTAATGTTAACAATGACTGCATAATGTGCCTAATTATGAAAAAGACAGGCCATTGAAGAAGGTTAATATCAGAAAACTTTTATTTACGTGGCCTTAGCTTCCATGCTTTGTCTTTGGATTGGATAATACCTAATGTAAATATGTAAGTTTCACGGCAAATTTGGTATCACATTGCATGGAATGAAATAATCCATGGCTTGACTTTCTGACATTGAGTCAGTTTCCAGCCAACACATAGCTATTTTTTCTGAGTAGTTATATCTAGGACAGGTTTCATTAAATGAACCAAAAATAAAATTGTTACATTAGTATTCACAACAATGCTTTCTGACAAGATCAAAGAAACATTACAATTACTACGCTGTCATTTACTCCTCTGAACTCTCTCTTTCTTTAGACTCTTCATCCTACCCAGACCAATTTTGTTTCCTTTTTATTAATTAATAAACTGAAGTTACTGGCAATAATAATTTTCTTACAAAACCCCAAAACAATACCAAAACCAAGAAAACTCCCAAACAACTTCCAGCTGTCCAAAACTTGTTTGCCTTCTCCCCTACATTTTAATTTCTTAACCTTTAAAATCTGTGTTTCAAAATGGGAAGTGTGATGTTTCTTCACTGGATTTGGGATTACTACAATCCAACCTAAGGAGTATTATGTAGTGCTTATGCCTAGCACTTCTGCATACAAAATGTGCTTGCATATGAACTATACTTGCTTTTTACACAGCACCCATACCTAGTGCTGGAGCCTCCATGGGGAGCTCCACCACATCTCTAGCTCTGCACCACTGCTGCCACACTAATGCCCCCCCCACCCCCCCACCCCCATCCCCCTCCCCACACACAACTCTGCCTCACCTAGGTGGGGTCCTGGTTTTCAGAGCAAGACGTGGTGGACATGAGGAGTGGGGACCTAGCATGATGGCAGAAAAGATGGCAGAGTCAACTGCCTATGGATCCTGTGGATTTTGTGGTGGCAGCTGGATGTAGGATGTAGGAAGCTGTGAAAGAGTATCCTTTGCAAATCTTGCCCAGAAGGGCTGTGCAGTTCTTCATCTATGGAGATACTCAAAACTCAATCAGACATGGTCCTGGGCAACCTGCTGTAGCTTACCTTGCTTGAGCAGAGGGGTTGGACTAGGTGCTCTGGAGAGGTCCCTTCCAGCTTAAACCTGTGGGTCTGTGATTCTGTGAATAAACAGCATTATCTTTCTTTGTTATAGAAATGTTTTTTCTATCATATTGAAACCTGTTGTACGTATAGCAGTGTAGGTAGGAAGACAGAATGGCTCAGCTGTGCATGTTAACTTGTCATAGACACATAGAATCATAGAATAGTTTAGGTTGGAAGGGACATTTAAAGGTCATCTAGTCCAACACCCCCTGCAGTGAGCAGGGACTTCTTCAGTTAGATCAGGTTGTGTGGAGCCCCATCAAACTTAATGTTGAACGTTACCAGGGGTTGGACATCTACCACACCTTTGGTCAACCTCTTCCGGTGTTTCACCACCTTCATCATAAAAAAAAATCTTCCTTATATCTAGTCTAAATCTACCCTTTTTTAGTTTAAAACTACCACTCCTTGTCCTATCACAACAGACCCTATTAAAAAGTTTGGCCCCATCTTTCTTCTAAGCCCCCTTTAAATACTGGAAGCCTGCAATAATGTCTCCCTGGAGCCTTCTCCAGGCTGAGCAACCCCAGCTCTCTCAGGCTGTCTTCATAGAAGAGGTGCTCCAGCCCTCTAATCATCTTCATGGCCCTCCTATAGACTTGCTTCAATAGGTCTTTCCTGTGCTGAGGGCTCCAGAGTTGCACACAGTACTCATTTGATTCACAAATCTTTAATGAGTGATAATTCCCAAATGTTCAGCTCATTAGAACTGGTTCATCAGTATCCTAGAAAGGCCTCTATGTGTAGGGCAGCTCGGTTCTTTCTTCTGTTGGGCACACTAACAAAAGGCTGGGAATATTGATTTTGCAGGTCTTTGTGAGACATCGCTTTGTTCCTCCCCTATGGAGCTTCATTGCCTCCATCGTGCCAATATCCTGCAATATTATCTCCAGCTGAACAGAACTCTTTTGTGCTTGGAGTAGGGTGAACCACACAGTCTGTTAATCCAATTTTAGGTACTGGACTGAAAAAGCGATGTGTAAAATCTTAAAAATAATTGAGCTTAAAAAGAGGAAACAATATAATTATTTACAAAACCACTAATGAATATTTTCATTCATTTTTATTCTTGTGCTGATGTTAGCAGGACAATAACAAGGGAACCCAAACACATTTCTGTGTCATCATGAATTAAGGCAATCAGTGTATTCCTAGACAAGTTGCCAGCCCTCATCATTAGGGGCTTCTCTGATGCTCATTCCACAGTGGATTTTTAAATCTCATCAGCTGTGTGAGCCATCTTTGTCAGGCAGGAAGAACCTTAACAATGTCTTTATTTATCATAATTTGTTGCATGAAATTAACATGATACTTCAAGTCTGTTGTGAACGTCTGTGTGTCCGCAGACTCTTTCAAACACGCGAAGTGTTGACATCTGACACAAAATTTATCTGTGTTGCTTAAAAATGTACAGAATTGTTCCCCCGTGCCCCCCCAAATACACCTGCTATAACCAGAATGCCCTCTCACAAATAAAAAATCCCTGTGCTTTATGTAAGATTTACGCAATATTTTCAGTCATAAGAAACATTGACTTTGAGAACAGATTGACTAAAAATCTTGCATATTTCAAAGTGCTATAGTGAGGTTTTGAGAACTGAACAGTTTTTGACTGATCTGGATGTTCTTCAAACTTCAGAAGTGATAAAAATTGGTGATAAAGGATTTTTTTTGGACAGGACATTTCAATGATGTCTTCATAAGTGATTTCTTCTGCCTTATGATTAACTGTGGTGCTGGATGAAGCCTTTCTACACAGTATTCTTTCTTTTCTGTCTTGTCAGTTTTAGTTCCAATATAATTTTAAGAGATAGCTTTTGAATCATTAGACTTTCTACCTAATTGCAAAGCCATTACTAGCTTAATATGGCAAAAGCCGAGCCTGTCAGTGCATACCTTTCTTTTAGTTTAATTGCTGTCCATCCACCTTAGCTTCTTTCTAAGCTACTTCTAAACTTAGGTAACATTCTTTATGAGATTTCCCATAAACTAAATTGTCATTCTCAGAAACTGTGATACTTGCCAAATGTTTCAGAATCATACACATTTTTTTAAGGTGACTCTGATTCCGAATGAAAAGCGGAAGAGTAGATATCTTTATAATGTCATAATAACTTGTCATCTTGTCTCTTTCAGGAAGATCTGGTGAGAATAATTTTGACAAAACATTTTTCATCAGAAAATGTTGACTCGGTGAAACTAAAGCTTTTCACAGTAATGTATATCTTTTCAATGAAAGTTTCATAATGAAGATTTTTTTTCAGGTCCAGGGTAGAATTTCTAATCAAATTATTACAAATCAAGATACACTTGCCTTTTTGCCAGAACAAGTTAGGAGACTTAGGTTTAAATTTCTTACGTTGAACTCCAGCAGGTAGCTAAGCCTGGGCCTAGCACTTTAAAAGAGTCCACAGTGCCTGAATGTTGTTTTTTGGGGTAAACCTCTCTCACTCTCCCTTAATATCTCTTGAGAACTTTTAAAATATCTTAGTTTTTCCCCTAGATGGAGGTAAAACAAAAAAAAAATGACAACTAAGTTTATTAAGATAAAATTCTTTTGTTTTCAGGTCCATCTGCTTGTCAGAGTGCAAAATAAATGCTGTTTGGATGTATTTCTACAGAAAGACTCCTGTCGTATCTTTGAAGCTCTACTTCTAGCCTCAAGTCACAGTTCTGTGTTGATTCATAACACGTAATTTTTCATTTAAATGGAATTATCTCTATGGATATAGGTAGAAAGCTTGAGCATTTCTGTTCATAAGATTTCACAAATAAAAAAAAATCCTTTCATACTAAAACATTATTTGTGTGCCATTTGAATAGACAATTTTATGCACATCTTATATAGCAATAAAAGTTCTCTGCTTACAATACTATGCTAGTTCCTTCTTGGGTAGATTTTAGTTTCTAACATTCAATGTCACAATATAAAAGAATTTAGATTAGTCAAGAAACTAACCAAATAGTTGACTTAAAAGTCCTCAAGTAGGTTCTAAATAATGAGGAGTGTTAACATTGCTGATAGATAGTGTTACATCAGTGGACTAAGAACACAAGCTACACAGTGACACCTTTCTAAATGAATCTGAGGCACTCATAGTTGTCTGAGGTGACTAGAGCTGTGAAGTGGGCAACTGTACATACAGAAATGTTGAGAGATACACAATTTTAATATAATGTTTCTGAAACAGCTTGGGTGTTGGGAATGAATTACTCAAAATTAGCTATTTAGAAGAAATTAATTTTAAGAATATACTATGTGAAAGCCAAATTATTGATATATTTTACAAATGAAGGTATGGTAATAGATAGTGCTACTGAACACACTTTTTTGGTTTATTAAAATAAAGGGAGTATTTAGAAAATTTAAAGAAAAGTAAAGTATGACTTGCCTTTTAAACTAGGTTACTCATTATGTAGATCAAAGTGTTCTTTACTTTTCATATACCGAAATAAGTAGAGCTTCTTGACAATCAGCTTTTTAACGCATTATGGCTGAATGGGAATTGACTAGCAGCAATTGAGGTCCGTACAATCTGAAGCCTGGGTTACTGAAATATGGAAGAAAGGTGGTTTAGTGTAAAACTGTACCTTATTAATTACTACTTAGCAGACATCCATTCCAGGATCACTGAATTATAGTAGGCAAACCCTTGTTTAGCCTGCTCCCAATTTTCACTGAAGGTTTAGAGTTCTGCATCTGCACATAACCTAAATTGCCTTACTTAGGACAAGTACCTCTCTTCCGCCTGTGCCCTGCTGAAATCCATGACTGACACAGTCACATCAGGGATCAGATCTGCTAAATACTTTCACAGTGTATGAAATCTACATTACCAGAAGAGCTATTACAAAGTGTAATCATGTCCGCATTCTTTCTAAAACCCATTACCACAATGGAGAAGGGTAAGTTGTTAGTCCTGACCTTTAGATAATAAATACAGGATTATGGCCATTCATTCATGAAGCCTGAGGTAACTTATATCCTAAACCTTTCTCCAGAAAAGCATCTTCAAATTCACCTTTCTTGCTTCCCTAGAAAATGGGTGTGTATTACTGCACAGAAAACATTTTAAACTGGGTGGTAACTCTGTGACTAAACAAGGTATTCTGCAGCAAAGAGTAGGTTTAGGTCACTTCCCTTCAATGTCAGGTTTTTTCCTGTCTCTCTCTCTCTTTCTTTTTCTTTCTTTCTTTCTTTCTTTCTTTCTCTCTTTCTTTCTCTCTTTCTCTCTTTCTTTCTCTCTCTCTTTCTCTCTCTCTTTCTTTCTCTCTCTCTTTCTTCTCTTTCTCTCTTTCTTTCTCTCTCTCTTTCTTCTCTTTCTCTCTTTCTTTCTCTCTTTCTTTCTTCTCTTTCTTTCTTTCTTTCTTTCTTCTCTTTCTTTCTTCCTTCCTTCCTTCCATCTTTTTTCCTTCTTTTCTTTTCTTTTCTTTTCTTTTCTTTTCTTTTCTTTTCTTTTCTTTTCTTTTCTTTTCTTTTCTTTTCTTTTCTTTTCTTTTCTTTTTTCTTTCTCCTTTTTTTCATTAATGTTTGTTTTAGAGAAATTTTATATGCATGCTGAGATGCAAGTACTGTGACACTTAATTCCTTTAGTGATTTCATCTTTTAATTTCTCAATTATCAAATGGTTAAAATAATTGCACTCCTACACAAACGCTTTGATAATCATTGATGAAAGACACAATTTAAAAATGCATACATCAAAAGTGGAAGCATCACAATACTTGATGGCATTTCATTCCAAAAGAAAGTGATTACCAACATTTTCCTAATAGTGTTGACCATATTGCCATATAGAGGATTATTGTTTTCACTTTTCTCTAATAAGCAGGCAAAAGGTGACACACTGATTGTTTGATTCTTGCTGGATATACTGGGTTGGGCTGGGATAAAGTTAAATTTCTTCATAGTAGCTTTTATGGGGCTGTGTTTTGGATTTGTGCTGAAAACAGTGTGGATAACAGACGTTTTCCTTATTGTTGAGCAGTACTTACCCAGAGCCAATGCCTTTTCTGTGTCTCACCCCGCCACACCAGTGAGCAGGCTGGAGGTGCACAAGGAGCTGGGAGGGGACACGGCCAGGACCGCTGCCCCCAGCTGACCAAAGGAATAGCCCAGACCATATGACACTGTGTTCAGCAATAAAACTAGGGGGTGGGGTGCTGTTGTTTTTCCTGGACTGGTTGAGGATTAGTTGGTTGGTGGTGAATAATTGTTTTCTTCTACATCACTTATTTTTCTTTGGTTTTATTTTCCTCCCTCTCTGTTGTGGTTTTTTTTTCCTTACTCTTTTTTTTTTTTTTTTTTTTTTTTCCCCCTTAACATTATTAAACTGCCTTTGTCTCAACCCATGATTTTTCTCACTTTTACTGTTCCAGTTCTCCCCCATCCCACTGCAGGGGAGTGAGCAAGTAGCTGTGTGGTGCTTTGTTGCCAGCCAGGATTAAACCATGACACTGGACTAGAGACTGTCTGTCAGTGTATTCCGTTCATGACTGCATGGGAAGGAGGGAGGCAAGAAGGAAAGAATAAAAAGAGAAAAAAAGAATGTACCAAATGAAAATCATTTTGTTCTAAGACACTGGCACCAGTGTGTTAGATTCTGCTAAGATCCTAAGGTGAATTTATATGATGTTATGAATTCAGCTTTCTTTTTTAGAACATTTAGTAAGATTACAACTTTTACTGCAGCTTGCAGTATCCATTTGAATGTAAGGGTTCAATGGCCCTTGATCACGTTGGTTGTGCCTGTGCTTCTGTGAAAGAACACGATGTCACCATGGCCATATTGTATTTCTTTCTTGCCTTCCACCTGTATAAATGAGTGAGTTTGCTCATAAAATTGACTAGTCAGTGACTGAACAATTGGCTTATTTCAGCTTGTTGCTAACTACTTTTGTGTGCACTTTGGCACAGGAAAATCTGCAGGTTCCAGAGAGAACACTTGCACCTCTACTTTTAGGTTCACTGTTCACATCGTAGGCAGGCCAGGTAATTAAGAGGGCCTTTGGATGCCCATACCTACTCTGCCTAAGAAGGTACAGCAGTTGTTAGTACTCAACAAATCTTGAAAGTATTTTCTAGTCAGTCATTTCTTGACTTTGAATGTTTCCATGTAGATGCTGTCAGATCCTCTCCATTTCTTGTGGTATGTGATAAAAAAATTTTGGAAGGGATGTTTCCCTAAGTAAAGGAGAACATTCTTCTAGAAGCATGTGAGTCAAGCCAAATTCAAAGGGTATGCCTGGTCTAAAGGCTTAGGCACTATTCAAAACTCACAGGATGAGAGCAAACTGGGATTTTTGCATTTAGGATTCCATTAGTTTCTGTGGTAACTCGTTTGTAATGCCTAAGAGTAAAGAGTTCATTGATAACAAAAATTGTTGGTAAACTTGCATTTGTAACTAAGGAGCTAGAGCTTCCTATAGCCCAGTGTCATATGGTGGACAGAAACTAGGATCATGTCTAAGGAACTAGGAAGGACTGGTACACGTGGGCAGCATGTGGGCTGTACTGTGCTGTCAGGTGTGAAACAAGGCCCACACACCTGTGGCTGTTTAACAGATTCATGACTCAGAACATTAGGAAATCATTCTTCAATCAAGAGGGCATTAAAACAAGTGGAAATACATGACTGGTTTCAGTCAAAACAGGTGTGTTTATTCAGCAAGTGGAACTGGAACACCTTCTGAAAGAAAGTTACGTTTGCTTTTAAAAAGTTTGCTTTGATTTTCTGTGGAGTCACATAAATCCATCTCTGCAGGGATTTCACTTTCCAGTAGTTTTTGCTGTTCTAATGTGATGCTAACTTCACGCTTCCAACTCAAATGTTAGAAAGCAAATGTTTGACTTCTCTGACTTTTTGTATGATACCAAGGGCAGTAGGAAATGGCCCACTGCTATTATACAACCAACTGAATGGCTAGCTGCACGGTGTTGGCATACCACAGCTTGGGGCAATGCTGACGAAGACACAGCACACACAGTGGCTGTCTTGGAAATGTACAAATGAGAGAGAAAGAAATGATCCAGAAGAGCATATAACATTTCATTTGTAAATGGGATCTTACAGTACAGGTTATATTGTAAGACACTTCTTTTCTTTTACAATATAAGCTGAAGCACTGTGAAAATCTTCTCTGATATTCTTGCTCTGAACTGTACTGTTCTAGATGCCAACTCTTCTTAGGCCAAAGGTCCAAAAAGTGTGTTCCGTGTGTAATTCACATCCATCTGCACTTGCTAATGGACACACAAGCATAACAACTGGCTGGAGTCCAAGCAAAAGAATATCTACTGCACTAGCTGTCAAACAGCACACCAAGGGGGGTGTGCAAAGGTGTCCTGGTTTAACCCCAGCTGGTGACAAGGCCACACCCAGCTGCTTGCTCACTCCCTCTGCAGTGAGATGAGGAAGAGAACTGGCAAAGTAAAAGTGAGAAAACTCATGAGTTGAGATAAAGACAGTTTAACATGTAAAGCAAAAGCCCCGCATGCAAGCAAAGCAGAATAAGGAATTTCATTCTCCTCTACTCATGGGCAGGCAGGCCTTAAGCCACCTCCAGGAAAGCAGGGCTCCATCACACATAATGGTGACTTGGGAAGAAAAATACCAGAACCTTGAATGTCCCCTCTTCCTTCTTCTGCCCCCAGCTTTACATGCTGAGCATGATGCCTTATGGCCTGGGTCAGCCAGGGCCAGCTGTCCCACCTGTGTCCCTTCTCAACTCCTTGTGCCCCCCCCAGGCCACTCACTGGTGTGGTAGGGTGAGGGGCCTTGGCTCTGCGTAAACACTGCTCAGCAGTACAAAAACATCCCTGTGTTATTATGAACACAAATCTGAAATATAGCCCATACTAGCTACTATGAAGAAATTTAACTCTATCCCAGCCAAAACCAGCACACTGGGTTAACCTGTGAAGGTTGAAAGATATGTTAGAGAAGGGAAGGAAGAAATGGAATGCAAGCATATAGCTCTTAAGATAATGAATGTAATCTGTTTAAACTCCGTTATGTTTTGTTTCCCTGGAAGGGGAAACCTGGGTGAAATGTTGCTTCCATCAACAGCAAGAACTCTGAGAAAAAAGATCAGATTAAAATTTAAATCCTGTTAATATAGCACATGTATATTATTGCTTACAATAGTTGCATAGTTGTAGCTCAACAGCAAAGAAAATCACCAGGATGCAATTAATACTCTTAGAGCATGTAGACTGAATAGTTCCGTAGAAGGCAGTATTTGTTCTTTGTTTTTATTTACAGAATATTGATTTGTATTCTCAGACCTAAGTACCAGAAACTTACTGAGAATGAAAGTACCCAATCAAGAGAGATGGCCGAGAACATGTTTGTTCCTCCTTCTCCCCAATGTTCTTCAGCAGAACGTAATGCACTCTCTTGATTCTGAAGACTAGGAAAGGTAAAGCTAGTTGCGTAAGAACCCATCTAACAGAAAGCCATTTCTGCTCTTGACACTCTGAATTCTGCTGTTCCACTGAGATTTGTGCCCAAGAAACTATCATATTGTTACTAATTTTTTTCAGGTCACTATCTGGCTTCTTCAGCTACTTTGGCATGAATCAGAGCAGCTGCATTAGGAGAAGTTCATTATATAGTCAACAGAGAGCACTAGACACTGTTCAGGGCCAGTTCAGAGTACTTAAATTAATTAAATTGGTATTCAACTAGTCACTATAATCAATGGAGACTCAGGCACAGTGTTATCATGCCTTCTTTCCCACTGGTGAGTTCTGTTGGGAACTAAATATTCTTTCCATTTATTGCAAAGGTAGCCCACCTGTGACTAAATCAGACATTACAGACATTTAAACTTAGATGAGATGGACTTCTAAACCTATCTTTCCTCAGCTCAGACGAGCCGTAGTCAATACATTAGGTCCTGAATTTGCAGCCGGGGAGCCTACATTAATATACCCAGGCATGACTACTTGGATCAGTGTCAGTGACAGCTTTGATCTGTCTGCAGCTGTTCCCCTGCTAAGGAGTTTTAATTTCTCCTTTAGCAAAGGCTTTGATTGCTATCAGGTCCCTCAACACACAACCATTCTGGTAGTCGTTTAGCACAGAAGCACAGTAAGAATTAGAAAATCCAGATCTAGGAAGAGCAGAAATAATAATTGCCCCGTGGAAGTGGTACTTGTGGGGGCACAGTAACACTGTTCTGCAGATCTGTTTGAGAATTTTAGCCTGTCTCATCTCTAAATTCTCAGAGACTTACTCTTTTGCTGGTGCAGTTTACAGAATTCAGGTTTGGTCCATACCAATAGCTGAACACTCACTTGGACTTTGGACTTAATTGAAACCTTTTAATGAATTTAAATGCTTTATTGGAAGTGTATTCAGATAATATGCATGTATCAATAGAATTTATAAGAAACTATTGCCTTCATCTGTTAACAACAGTTCATCTGTTGTGTCTTCTGGGGGGTATATAAAGTCCAAAACCCATACGTAGTTAGTGAAATACCAATGTTAGCTGCTGGTCTTACTTGAAACTACTAACCACGGAAAGGAAATTAAAAAAATCTTTTATCCTCTTGTCTTTTTTTCCTAAGGTGATTTAAAAAATACTTCCATGAGCGTTTTGACAATGTTATTCCCATTGGAAAACTGTTCCAGAATCTCATCTAAATTGAATTTTCAATCTCAATATATTAATGGAAAGTCTATATTTAACTGACTATACCTAAGCAATTTAAAAGAGGTTGTTTTTCCTCATAGTTTACTGCCAAAAGGGTAGGACTATCTAATTGTAGTCTTAAATGAACCATGTTTATATATAATGCCATTTTAACTGTCTCTTCAATTAGGAGGCTCTGCCAGTTGAGATCAGTTATGTGGATTATTGTAAAAGTTTTTACTTCTGTTATGCTGATCCTATTTATAGGCCTGTGGTATATTTAGGGTGTGATGACAGGGCATGTGAATCATTTACCAATGAAAAGTGTTGACTGTAGTGTACTTTAAATTCTGAATTTCATTATTAGCAGGTAGTAAAAACATTGGAAGTGATGTTCAGAACTGAGGTACATCAGTTTGGAATACAGCAGAAATTACCTAATTGAGAAAAGCACATATGAGCTGGAATAAATCTGGAAAAGAAATAACTGCTTGAACTCCAACAAAGTCATTACAGGCATCTTCTTGTTGCAGTGACAAGGCTGTTATCCAGTTTCCCTACAAAGTCAATGCTGATTTAAGTATCACTTAAGAAGGTTTACCTTTTTACACACACACTTATCTTGCTTCTGCCTACTCTGCTGATACATGCAAGAGTCTGAGCAGATGTAACATACAGGCCAACGAGACATAAGGTTTGAGTTAAGTACAGTGGAGCCTTGACAGCACATCCACACTCCTGTTTGTAAAAAATAGGATGTTGGATCTAACCTGCCTTGTAAAGCACTTTGAAATATAAGTAATGTTAGCGCTTTTGCGGTACTCAGATTTCCTGAACATTAGGCAACGACATAGATTTATTGGGGTCTGTTTTGAGGTGGCAAAGCAATATACACAGTTACTCCTCATTCCCTGATTTTGTTCTGTTATTGCATCAAATGACACTAATTGGGGTTGTGAACATTGTTACAAGTGAGTTGTTTGAAATCTTTGCTTTGAGAATTTTGCCTCTGTGGGGAAAGCAGGAATGCAAACCCTCATGAGATCAGTGGATGCATGCATCATGCCAGGGTGCTGCAAGGACAGGCAGCTGCCTGGAGCCAGGAACCAGGAGACACAGGGAATCCCCACAGACCTCACCAGCCAGAGGCCCTTCCATGGCCCCCAGCCAGGGAGCAGGGCAAGCAAGGAGGGCAGTGTGGGGCAGCTCCAGGTGCCATCAGGCACCTCTGTGGGAACTGGGACACCAGCCTGTGCATGGGGCCTGGCTCAGCAGGGCCAGCCAGGGCCTTGCTGTGGTGGAGCTGGAGAGTATCACCAGGGCAGAGGCCGGCAGCTCTGGGCTGAGCTGAAATGTGGTCCTGGGCCATGGGGCAGGGGTGGGGGGATGCTCCAGGGGAGGTGGGGAGGGCCATTATGGGCCGAAGTGCCCTGACATTTGGTGACCTGTACATAAAACATAAAAGGTCACTTTGCCTTTATCAGAAAAAATGGTTCCATGCCACTTGACCTTCTAGGCTGATGACCTTTCTTTTCACGTTGTTTCCACAAAGATAAAAGAAACTGGCAAAGAAAAATGAAGAAAAATTAATCTGAGAAGCCTTTTTTTTATTATTATTATTTTATCTTTCCTATCTACACTAGGGGAAAAAAAGAAGGATGAAAATATATTCTGTCATCAATTTTTAAAAATAAATTCATTTTAAAATAAAGCACTATAGCTTCTGGTAACTTCAAAAAGCCAGAATATTGCACTTCTTTATCTCTTGATGTTCAGGAATCAAATAATACCCCTATTCTATTCAACATAGAGAACTGTTGCTCATGGATTATACTGCAGATTGCTAAAACAATAAGATATGTTGCCCACTGCATTATCTGTTTCTTAACTTTTCCTTCAGAAGTTCACTGCTACACAAAACCCACCTTTTTCTCATCAGCAATGCTATATCAAAGTGTCAAGGGTGATCTGTATATACTTGGCATGACAGTTATTACAGAATATCTTAAAAATCTCAGCAATAAAAACTATCACTTAACTTACTCATGTCAGTTGTTCAGAAATACATTGTCAGTACTTTTTGTTTATCTGTCTACAAGGCTTTTTCATTTATGATTTAATTTCACAGTTGTGTAAATATAACATCAAAAATCAACACATTTAAAACACTTAGGTAAAATAAGGGACTACTTACTACCACAAAATGGCAAAGCATATGAGAACAGATAAATCTGAATTGTGAGCTAGGCAGTAAAAGAATCCTCTCTTAATAAGGAATTACGTATCTTCGGAGTTTAATTACAGTAGAGTTTGTCACTAATAGATTAATGATGAGCAGTTTTTCACTTCAAACAGTTGCAATTGAATTACGATAGTACCATTATTCTTAGAGAGAAAAGGTCAAGTAAATCAAACAAAAGTGGGGAGAAATGGAAAACCAAAGTGTACTGAAATAAGAGAACATTCTATGGTAAGTCAGGACCTTAAAATGCATTAAAAGGCTTATATTTACAGATTTTGTAAAATGCTATGTAAAATATTGAAGCAAGATGGTAAAATACTAAGGATTTTTATATCATTTTTTGTTAGCCATGCAACGCTGGGATCTAGTACTATGTTCAGAACTGTGTTTCAGAAATAATTTTCTAGAACACATAAATTACTTTCTCAGTAATGAGCAGCACTCATATGCAGGGAGAACATTTGACTGTATGGTAGGGATAATCTCTCAATTGTTGATTGTGATTTTTTTTGTTTAATGCATAGGATAGCATAGTCTAGAGAGTCACTGTAGTCTGTCCTTATACCTTGCTATACAAAGGCAGTAGCCCTTTCCCTTAGGGAAGAGACATTTAAAGACAGAAAATCTCAAATGATTGTTGTTAACTCTCCTATCTCAGAACCTGTGAAGAAGCAGCACATCCTTCAATCTTCATTTGCAACCTCTTTTCTGGAGTCTTTGCATTTGAGCAAGCAGATTCTCCAAATTATCATAACCTTTATATGTAATAGGAAGCATAGTTTTCACATACTGTACCATAAACTTTTGGCCATAAAAATGTAAACTGCCTGAGGACACATATGGGGAAAGTGGAAGTGAAATGCTCTGTCTACTAACCCCACTAGTGGAAAACCTTCCATTAGGTGTAGACTGGTTTACTTCAGATTTGTTTCCAAATTCTTTATTAAGTGTTAACATACAATTTAGCAAGGCCGTAGCAAAAATGTGTGAAGGCCCCTCGTTTGTAATCACATATCTTCATTATATAATTTCTATTTCAGTTTTTTGCATTTTATATCATCAAAATTAATCCTTTTCTACTCTTCTTACTAATCCCGGTCTTTTTTTTTTTTTTTTTTAATCTTTTTTTTCCCCCTTGATATTACAGTATCTTTTTAACAGTATTTACATGTATTTACACACAAATACAATTTCTTTGTGTGGACTTTATGTCAACTTTTGGCCTGATCTCTCTGATATTTTTGAAGGTCTCCATTATCTTTATTTATGTAAATATATATTCAAAACCTCGTAAAATACGTGGTGAAATATGCCACGATTCTTCTTTTAGAAATCACATCAAACGGTAGATATGTTGAGAAGGAATCAGGTTCTTCAGCTCATGAGGATAACTCCAAGATAATAGTGTAATGATTGTAATGAATATGTAGAAATAAGTTTACTGTCTGCACTCTTATCTCTCTCTAAGAGAAAATATCTAGGGAGAAAGCAGACTCTGGCTTATACTCAGCTCTAGCTGTATCCAGAAGCAAGCACAGGTAATGTATTAGCAATTTCCGTTGTTGCCTCTCTTAATTCAGCACATAATCTCACATTGCTTTCTGCCTGTGAACTAAAGAAGCTACTCAATCATCCTGGCTGCTGACAAAATAAATTAATTAATAAACAGGACTTTAGGTTTTAATTAAATTAATATAATTTGGTGTAATCTGCAAGAGAACAAAAGAGCTAATTTTTCAGCCCACTTTGTTAATAAATTAGTTTTTTCTGAGATCTGGTGCTTATTCTGAGCTCTACTGAATGTGAATTACTTATACAGACATTGAAAACAGCATCATCTTTCAAATTCTCATTATTTAGGAATAGGTTTTTCACACTCTTGTTGAAAATAATGCATACAACTTTTTACATGCAACCGCATATGAGGAAAACACAAACTCTTCTTGTTTGTTAGTGTAATCTCCAAGAATAAACTGTATCTCTCAACAGTCATTATGTAAAATATGTTTCCTTTTACATAAGAAAAAGAAAGAACATCTAACCCTTGAGTGATAATGAGCTGAACACTGAATCCAAGAGGACACTTAGATCTGAAGATGTCATAAACTTAATCAACAGTGCCAGGATAGCACAGAGAACATAGCTCAAAGATCCAACTAATAGACTAAGTATTATATAAAAAAATCAATGCTTATTTATATATGCATGAGCATTTCCACTAGGATCAAACAACCTAAGAATCCAGATAGGAATTTTGTAATATGAATTGGTGCAGAGTTAAATTTGGAATTGTTGCTTTTGAGACTGATCAATTATGTGGCAATGTAAACAGGACTCTATAAATTGCACAGTGTAGATGCAACTGGTGTGCATCAGAGAAGCCCTGAGGCCTACAGAGAGGAATCAGCTAGCCTGTGAGCTCAGGCTTTGAAGTCCAGACAGCACCTAGACACTGCTATTGAGGACACCACAGTTGTAATCTGCATGGTCACAGATCACCTGTGTAAAACAGGTGGTACTCCTCTCTTCTTCAATAAGGAGGAGGTATGTTTATGTTTAGAAGATATTTGAACTAGATATTTTTTGTGCATATTGCTGCCCTTCTAAAAATGGCCTTACACTCTCATTTGACTTGTATTATTTTGTGGGGAACCCCCTCCCCACACCCCAACAGAAACGTAGGTATCCCTATCCTTTCTATACAATTAACAATAAAAACTAATACTAGTGCATGATAGGTGACCATGCCCGTTATGAAGATAGCAGTAATCACAGTGTCTTGAAAGGCAAATGGGGGGAAAAAAGTGCAACAGCATATTGTTTATAAATCAGAAATTTTCATTTACTCATTTATATTGAAATATTTTTCCTACATACATTGCATTACTAATGCATTGAAACCATATATTTTCTTTGCCTGGGGTGGTGTAAAGCTCTGATGACAATAAATCTGGAAATACAGGTAGTACTACTCTCTTTAGCCCATAAATTTAGTAAAAAGCAGAGTTTCCCAAAATATATATTGCAGATATAGAACTCCCTCTAGACAGAAAAGCAATATAGTAAAAATGAAGTTCTCCTTTTGCACAGTGCTTTTATGAGAAGGTATATAGTTCCTTTCATTCAATATATTCAAAACTGTGTCTTTCACTCTAAATCATCTGACATGGTATAACAAATATAAATTATACTATTTTGAGATTATATTAAATGAAATACAAGCCCTAGAATTATCATTACTTTAATATCACTTAGGTTTTGAGGGTCGAATAAAAGTAATTTAGAAATTGAATCCCCATTTTGAGCATCTATATTGTGTAAACCATGATTTGTAAGTTTATAAAAATGAAATAAAAAGTATGGATTTAAACAAGGTTGTTTTAAAATACTCTGAAAGAATATAGCCCATACATTGCAAATTTTCAGGTTTTTTGTTTGTTTGGTTGGTTGGTTGGGTTTTTTTTTTACTTTCCAAATGATATAATTGATGCAAAATATCCTCTGAATTCAAGCTGCTCAAATACCATACATTTCCTTGACTTCCCCCAAGTCAAAACCATAAAACAATCCCAACAAAATATGGATTAATGATGACTTGTTGCTTTATAAAATAAGATCTGTATTAGATAGACTGTACCTGCAGTGTTTTTGTCTCCACTCAGCCCCTCCTTTTTCCTTTTTCTTTTATGGAAATACACTGAGAAGTAGGCTAATAACATACCAAGCAGTCTTTCACAGTGGTGTACCTACGGTGGTTCATTGCAGCTCATATTGGAGATCAGCATATGGTCTGGCTTTCACATCTATCGTGCTTCTGTAGCTCCAAGCACTGGAACAGGTTGCCCAGAGAGACTGTGCAGTTTGCCTCTGTAACTGAAGGTTTTCAAGACCTAACTGTATAGAGCCCCGAGCAACCTGGTCCGATCTCACAGCTGACCCTGCTTTTAGCAGGAGGCTGGACTATAGACCTCCTGAAGTCCCTTCTAGCCTGAATTATTCCATGCAACTACGATTCGGAGTAAAGTTTAGTTCTTCTGGGGTAAATTCACATGTACGCATAGTATACCACAGTGTCATGCAGAGAGACTAGAGGCATCTCTTTGGAACACTGTGCTATGCCAGGTATGTATGCCACAATGTGCCACATTTGAGGATATTTGAGCTGCCTTTTTTTTTTTTTTTTTTTTTTTTTTTTTTTTTTTTTAAGCCAATAAGAAATGACTTCATAATTTCTGAATGAAGCCTATGATTTTAGCTGCCTTCCTCAAAAAGACTTGGGACACTTGAAACTTGACACTGCTGGTGAAAAATTGCTTTTATTTCTTATGTGACTAACAAAATAACAATAACCATAACAGTAAACTTAGAAGTAACCACTAGCGTGGTTGAAGGAACTGCTCTGAACTCCTGAGGTGAAACCAGGGTGGGTGAGTGAAAACAAATTTTGTTTGAAGGTTCCAGTGTTTCATTATTTACTTACAGCTTTGGTTTAGATTATTTTAGTACTGTATTACCTAAGCTACGATGCATGTAATCTTGCATTTCATGCAAGTCTTTATTAAATAAATAACAATTAACTTTTACTTCTGCTTTGATGTCTATGGATCACAAGCTCCTCTGTCTGTTAATGGCATTATTTGCCCATTCCACCATTTCCCAGCTTCTCATTCTTCTTCCTTTCATGTCCACTGAAGCAGTGCCTTTGGCCACATTCCATCTCCATTCTTCATGCATAACTGAACAAGCTTTCTTTTTCCTACTACTGCTATGAATCATTTCTTCCCCCCCGCCCCCCCCCCCCCCCCCCCCCCGCTGCATTTAGCTTCTGAACCCATTGTTAAAAGAATTGCAAATAATTCCTCTGCTTTCTAATTCAAAATATAATCTGTATTTATTTTGGTTTATAGATGCAATTCAACAGTGCTAAAAAGACCTCGACTAACCTCCTTTTGTTGCCATTACTGTTGTTGCCAAAATAATCTTCTGAAATGCCAAACAGTATTCATGGAAGGTTTCAGTGACCAAATCAAAGTGAAAAATGTATCACTTTATAAGGACAGAGAAACATCTGTTGCAAGTGTTTTGCCTTTAAATGCTGACTTTTCTTACTGAAAGCCATGCTAGTCTGAAGTACAGTGATAGTGATAGGGTCTATCTTCACATGCTGTTTAGAGATTGCTCATGCTAAAATGAAAATCTCTTTTTGCTAGCTTCTTTTGTTGCATCGTGATCTTTACTGTTGTCAGAATTAGCAAGTAAAACAGAATTACATACAGTAGTCTTCCTATGAAAGCCTGGGCTGCTGTATTGCATGACATCATTGGGATTTCCAGGAATGCCTCTTCTGTTTTTAGCTCATTCCTGAAGCAGTGCAGCAATGTGGTGATTTTTTGTAGTGAAGATCTTTTTTTTACAAAAAAATGATAAAGCCAGGCTCCTGATTACCCAGGAGCACTGAGAGGTAATTCAAAAAATAAAGCTTCCATGAACTAAATGTTTTATCTGAGTGGAGTTTTTTTAAGTTTATTGTAAGTAGTTGTACACAATGCTAAAATTTACACTGACAACATTCATTTGAATATGTAAATTTAGAGTTGATAGAAACTATATTTCAGATGTAGTATGCCAGAAAAACAATAATTTCTGTAGAAACCACACTATCGATACAGAAAATCACCAAAGCCTTAAAAAAGCTGCATATTTCTAGAGCAAGCTTCTCAAGTCAGTGGAAATAACTGCCACTGTGGAGCTCTTGTTGACTTTATTGCTTTTATGTCCCAGTAAAGACCCGATTGCCTTAATATAATTCAAATTAGCTAAAGGCAGTGTGTAATCTATTAAAAAGACACCCTGCATTTAACCAACTGGCACTAGTCTAAATAAACACAAGCCTTAGCTTTCATTACATGACCCTATCCATTTTATTTCTCATCAAGAAGTATTGGCTTTCCTACTTTACTTTCCCTATAGCACCGTGATTTCTAAATGGAAACTAACCACAGTACTTCAGGGTTTCCTTCCCCCTATCACTTTTCTTCTAAATGTATGTTATGGGTTTAATTTCAGCTGCATATTTGACACTGCTCACAAAAATGAACTTACACATAGCATTACCGATATGGGTGTCCTGCCATTGCATTTGCAGATACTTTTTCTTTGTTATATGTTTAACTGATCTGAATTGCATTTTTAACTCCAGATTTCAAAGAAAACAGTCTCTGAAACCTGACATAAACAGAAGGATGGGTTGCAGCATTTTTTTCCATCTTAGTGAGTACTATTGTTGTGTACTGACAACTCAATAACAATCCACTGTTCTCCTAGCAAGAATTGTCCAGTGCTAATTGTTACCATGAATTCTGCTGCGATCATGTGTAAACATCAGGCTTCACACCCACCCCAAAATATCTGCAAAGCTTGATTGATTATATTTCTTTTGTGGTTTGTTGTTTTTTGGTTGGTTTTTTTTTTTTTTTTCTTTTAGTTTTTAATTATTTGTATCACTTTTTATTTCTGAAAGATGTGTCCTTTGTTAGACCTCCTTTGAAAATTAATAAAGTTATAAAATGTTTTCTGACAAACAATTTCTGACTCATTATTCTATGGAGGTCTAAGAATAAGATCCCAAAGTCTCTAAAAGAACTGAATGAAGAAGAAGTATGTGTTAACTTCTTCAATAGAAGTCTAAAACTGAGAGATGAATATCCAGGTATCACCCCTGGCCTGATGAGCACAGAAGTCCTTCTCTTATTGGGTATTTAGCTGTTAACTAAGTGGAAAAGCTGTGGATGCTAAGGGCAGTTTCATGCATTATCAACTCCCACTTTGAAACGAGACACATTTTCTAAATGATAAACACACAGATCATAGAGTATATTTCAGTACTAATCCTTAAGTAATCATGAGTTTAAACTCTTGAGGGAACAGTCAGATAGACTGAAGACTAGACTAGGTAAAGAAATATCTTCATTCAATTTCCGAAACTGATTCTGGAAGAATAAACCAGAATAAAGTTAAAAGAAAAAGTTTTTTTTTCATCATTGGTGGAGAATATAGGTAATAGAATTGCCTGAACATTGGTTTAAAATTACTTAATAACCTGACAATATAACCTAATAGCAGAAGGACTGTAAAGGAGTCAGATCTCTGAAACAGGATGGAAGCCCATTTTCACAGAATTTTGAGAGCTAGGGTCCACACTGCAGCCATAGATGCTACATAAAATCCTTGGGGACATTGCTAGAGGACATTTTATCTTCTGGATTCCAATCAGTTTTAAGTTCAAGCTCTGCTATACTGTCAAGACATTGACACTTCTATTTTTATTGATTTTTGAGTGACTACTTTTTGGGTTATTTTTCTACCAAGGTCTACCCCTCCCATCAATATAAATCCTTCATTTCTTCAGCCACAGCCAGATATTAAGAATTGTCACTCAGGTTTCCTGACTGCAGACACTATGGCAATTAACAAAATGGAGTAGAATAGCATATTAAGTGTTCAAACTTCAGCCAGGAGCTGTAATAACCGTCCAGGTTCTAAAATCTGAATTTGAATAACTTCCTTCTTATATAATTACATTGTTACACGTTGCTCAATTTGCTAATTGACTACTTAACTTTTCTGACATACATATACACATTAATCAGTAGTTTTGCTATGCTTTTGTTATGGGCATACCTGCAATGTTTGGTAACATCCTGACTTGAGAGAATATTTTGAACTGCAATTGTATATATGCATTTGTGTATGCATGTATATATGGTTTCCAAGAAGTACAGATAATTCCTTTGAACTGCAGGCCTTTTGTTTTTACTAACCTGTTCGTGTCAGTATGACCCACCATTACTCAGCATTCCTCAACACAGGAAAAGACTCAGTAATTTCCCTGCTTGTTGCCATTTATCACTTTTATGATCAGCTGGGCCCACATCTACAGCACAAGATATGGTTCAGAAAAACACGAAAGTGAAACAGTAAAGGCTCTTTACATTTTAGATTTCTCCAGGTGCAGACTGCAGATTTCAGAATTTGAATCAGGCACCTAAATAACATCTAAATCCCACTTTTTGTACATACTTGTTTTACTGGCTGAAGCCCATAGTAAATTTGGCTGAGATTTGGTCAGAAATTAGAATAATAATAAATATTCATAAAAAAGATGGTTGAGAGCAAGAAAGGAAGCAAAGAAGGAAAAAGCAGAAAAAGACAGGAGGTATGGGTAAAAGCAAGGAATTTTGGGAGCCAGATTACATAAGAAATAGTTCACAAAGAATGAGTGAGCATGGAGAAAAAGGGTGAAGAGAGGCAAGGCCAGAAAGGAGACACACAACAGAGGAGGAGAGTGTCAACAGGAGAGGGGAGATTGTTGCCTATACAGAGTCAAGCTTCATTTATTGCAGAAGCTGAAATACATGAAAGCTGATGTTACATCTACAGGAACAGAATGTTTATTTGGAAACTAGATTCTGTTTGTGCCTCTACCATTGAGTTTCACTGTATTTGATAAATCACTCCAATGATACTTTCTATAGGTGCGTGTTCGTAATAGTCTGAGTATGTTGCACTTCAGTTATAGCAATATTGACTGTTCACAGGTGTAAAGTTGATTTGCTGTGCTGTGAATATATGAAGATCCATTAATGCTAATATATGAAAAATGAGGTCATAGGTTTTGCAACCAGATATTTTTAATCCCAGTTCCTCAGAGTCTAAGTTCTCACTCTCTAAAATGGTGACAGTACCTATATGTGAAATTGAATGTATTAGTTTTTATGAAGCAGTAACACACTCTAGTGATGTGGTGTGGAAACACTTCTGGGGAAGTTAAGAATTTGTTCTCCAGACCATGCTTTCAATCTTATGGAGAAAGTAAAGGAGAGAGCCAGAGGGAGGAGGCCAGACAATGGACAGTGAGGAGAATGCTAAATATTGAACAGATGTATGAAATAGATAGTGATCTTGTGGAAACAGGAACCCTAAAGAGAACAGAGGTAATACATAAGCATACATACAACAGGACTCAATTAAAGTTACAGTGTGTGATTTTATTCTAGTAATATTTTTTTCAGTGCTTGATTTTTCAATTTACAATAGAATAGATTAGAATGGAATAGAATAGTTCTAGTTCGAAGTGACCTACAATGATCATCTAGTCTAACTCCCTGACCAAAAAGTTAAAGTATGTTATTAAGGGCATTGTCCAAACGCCTCTTAAACACTGTCAGGCATGGGGCATCGACCACCTCTCTAGGAAGTCTGTTTCAGTGTTTGATCACTCTCTTGGTAAAGAAATGCTTCCTAATGTCCAGTCTGAACCTCCCCTGACACAACTTTAAATCATTCATATGTGTTGTCTTGCTGGATACAAGGGAGAAGAGATCTGCACCTCCCTCTCCACTTTCTGTCCTCAGGAACCTGCAGAGAGCAATGAAGTCGCCCCTCAGCCTCCTTTTCTCCAAACTAGACAAACCCAGAGTCCTCAGCTGCTCCTTATAGGACATTCATTCCAGCCCTTTCACCAGCTTTATTGCCCTCCTCTGAATACCTTCAAGGACTTTCACATCATTCTTCAATTATGGGGCCCTATAAGGAACCAATATATTGATAATTGCCTTAAACATTGCCTAGTGCGGAACTAGTGTAAAGCTGTTCTGCTCACATTGGGGAGCAACTGAAATGAGACATCGTTGCCTAACTTGATAACCACAAGGTGAGGGATTGAGACAAGCCGTTGCTGCACAGTGAGCCACAGTTTTCCTAACTTAGTAACCACAGAGTGGTGCAGGATGGAATGGCTTTAGGTGTGGCGAAGCCAGGTCTAGCTAGTGCTTCCTGAAAGAAACTTCTGTGGTAACATAAGGCAACTGCTTCCGTGCACAGCAGCAGTTGTGTAACACCCCTCACGACCACCGATGAGGACCCTCTGTGACCACAGGTCACACATTGAGCTTGTGCAGATACAGACACTACCCACCCTTGCTTTGTATGTAAATGAGGAGTCCTCTGGAGAGCATAAAATTCAAATCAGCAGAAGCTCAGGTGGGATCCCCAACACCAAGACACCTAGGGTGAAGAGGACCAACGGGATGCTGCTGGATCCATGCGTAGCGGTATCACTTTTTCCTCCCCTCTTCCATGTCTCCTCTGTTTTGCTTACCCTCCCAGCAACTGCTGCTCTTAGATATGTTTGAGCAGCAGCACTAGATTCTCCTTGGGCTGGTGGCAGACTTGGCAGATAATGGATTGTTTAGGTTTATTTCAGAGCAGCTCCCGGTTCCTTCCTCACAAGTCACCCTACAGCACCCTGCCACCAAGATCCTGCCAGGTATGACCACAGGACAGACACTTACACAAATGTGTTATTTTGAACGATATGTCTACAGAACGTAAAGCTAAAGGAGATTATGGGAATAGTTTTCCTCATCCCACTGGCCCACTTTGTGAGGCATTTTCTGAGGAATTGGATTATTTCTGTTTGACTGCAGACTGACAGGTTGGACAGCTTGTCCACACCTTCATAAAGTACGATAATTAAATGTCTGAATGAATTGTCTCCTTCTGCCAAATTTCATCTCACTTCTTGCTAACATTGCTGTGTTTCTCTCACCTATGGTTATTGGAAATGAAATTGAAAATATAAGGTTAAAAAGGGAAATAGTAAATTGCACATACGATAAACATCAGGGAAGTGAGCGAAGGCAATAAATTAAATATAAACAGATGATACAAGTAATCTGATGGATTAATATGTATGACTGTGCTTCTTTAAAGAATTTCAATATATTCCGGAATGGAAAATCAAGCATCTACAAAAATAATACAGTATAAAATTTCTACAATTACGATAAGGGTACTAGACCATTTTTTTCCCCTGAAAATTGGTGCAGAATTAAAGAAGCGTCCTCTGTACGAATTCCAGATGGATATGTATTATTGACCAGGAAATGAAAACCAATTAATTAGGGAATAAGAAGGACCCAGTGTATTCACAATCAAGAAGCAATTCCTTGTTCCCACAAATGGAGCCACTTTGCCCATGATCGGGAAACACTTGCTTTGATTGATTTCACAGGAGAGAAACACGAAGCACTTAACTGATGTGCCACAAGAACTACCTTGTTAGGATGCTGAAGCAATGTTTCAGTCTTCTATTATCAAATGTGTACTCCATAGAAATCTTTTGCAAATCTTCATCCTCTAGTGAATGAGAATTTTCTGATAGCCTTGCAGTGCCCTGCTACATTCAGGGCTCAAATCTACCTATTTAGATCATAAAAACTGTTCTCTGCCTCACTTATATTGATTTCATCAGAATTTAACCTCCATAACCAAACCACTTTCTGAAGTTGCTATTCAAATGTTAATGAAAAGCAATTACGAGCCTAATGTTGGAGTCTGAGTTAGGTGCCTAAAACTTACAGAGGATGAATCCAGACCTTTCCCTCCTTTGTAGCTGTGTGAAATCCTGCCAGCCAGAGTTGATGGCATACTGGCATAGCAGGTTGCAACCATGCTCATTGAATTTTTTCAGGTCTGAATAAATTCTTGAATATTTCTTTTTAGAGAAAATCTTAATTTTGTTATCATTTTCTACTTAGTAGCACAGAATTTCAAGTTGATATATACAGGCAAAAGGAAAATATGTAATATAAATGACAAGATTTTTATACTGCATGGTTTGCCTGTGTGTTGGCATGAAATATCTGGGTAACTTGGCTATTGTTCAGATAACTAAGAATTTGTACAAACCAAATAAAAAAATCTACAAAAATATTTGTAAGAAGACATAAGTGATAAAAACATGTAATTTGTTCTATGCTATTATGCTTTAAAATGGATCAAACTATATGCAGGTGCAAAAAGAAGATGAAGAAAATATATGTATTAAAACATAAATTTAAAAAAGCCTGTAATAGTATAATTAGTATTTATGGGGAGACAATAGAGGATTGTTAGTCAGGTTCTGCAGTTTCTCTTATATTGAACATTCAAACATTGCCATGGTCATTCTGTCTACTTTCAGTGTACAAAATTAATTTTATAGAAATTTTGTAACTGGTAATTAATCCTGATGTAATTAATAAACCTTGAATCATTAATAGATAATGAGTAAATTAGATCAAGCTCTTCCTCATACAGTCACTTTATTCCTTCATTTTAATACCATTTTGATCTCTTTACAACCAAATGCCTAGGGGAATTTCAAGTTATGATTATCTGTGTTTCTGCCAAGACTAACAATCTCAGTCATGTCTGTGTTATACGCCGTGACATCAGAAGGTGCAAATTAAAGTAGGATCAAGTTAACCATCTTGATTTTCAGTTTCAATGTTTTAAGTCATCAAATTGACCATCATGTCGAGAATGAGAGGAAAAACAGGTTTTCTGCCAAGACAGTTCAAGTAACAGTTGTGTTCAGATAAACTGACACTACATGAAGGAAAGAGTAATAACAAGAAGAAACTAAAAGCACATGTCACAGCAGTACTTAAACATTATTGGATTTTATTTTTTTTTACAGAACAACAAGCACTGGGAACAGAGATCAGAGGCTATGTCTCTTCTTTCCAGCAAGGACTATAACTAGTGGGCTATAGAGTAAAACTCTTCTTTTTTTAGTCCAATAAATCTTAAATTGTTTTCTGCAAAGAAACTGCCTTCAGCAGACTAGTTTGATAATGCCACAATAAGAGAAACTCGAGATAACATTTTTAGGAGTTGGGAGATGTGAATGTTGATTCTTAAAAAGAGGAAAACGGTACTTTGGAATCTGTAGTACTGGACTGATCTGCTATCAGGGAACAATTCTGCTTCTCCAGCATGCTTTCTCTTTTGTTTTGAATATTTATGCTGTTATTACTGCTCCTAAAGGTCAAAGTGGCTCTTTCATGGGAAACTGCTTTCCTGTCAGCTTGGTATTCTATCTTACAACTACAGTCGTGTCAGTTCATGGATTCAGTTTGGTTTCTGTGGAGGCATATGATTCACTAGCTGAAGCATATCATGTTATGGAATGCAAATATATAGAAGCCATAGATTTAATAATTCCTTGTGTGGGGTATTTGGGCAACTTCATATAGAATAAAAATGAAAAGGTCTTGTCTAAAATATTTACAAATCTATACAGCATGAGCTTTTAAAAATACTACATGTCAATATTCTGCTCTTCAAAACAGTATTGGGTTGAACTATCTACTTTTTTTCCCCAGTGCAATCACTACAATGAAAATGTGAATGCAATTTAGTAATGTGGAAGTGGCAATTAACAAATCGACAAATGAACAAATTAAGAAACAAAACCTGACACATAAACCAATTGGTAAACTGGAAAACTGACAAATTGGCAAATAGCTTGGTAAAAAAGGAGATGTGTTTGAAGTTTATTAAAAAGGGCAGCTTACGTACTGTAGGTTGGAAAACTGCTTCAAGATTCTTTCAGGCACTGGGTAGCAGTCCTTCACCGAGATGTCAATGAGAAAAGGAGTAAAGTTTAAGACCAGGAATGGGGGTTTCAACGTTCTAGAATCAAGTCATATGAAAATTAAATATTAGCCAAGAACTTGGTAATCTTTGAACAAAAAGTTACTACTTTACTGCACATAGCATTTTGATAAAGGTAAGTAACTACCCCACACTTCAGTACATGATAGCAAAATGGTAGACTGAGTATCACAGGTAGCTCCTATGGGAAGTATGCAGTGGCGTTTAGTAAGAGGCTGCTTGGCAGGAAAAGCTTGCCCTCTACCAGCAATCCTTGGGCACCATCCTGAGCCCACACGTTAGAGTTTGTGATTCATATCGCTTTTTATTTTAGGTTGCAAGTTTTAAGTTGTTTGATTATTTACCCGTGTGGTGGGTTGACCTCGGCTGGCTGCTGGACACCACCCAGGCACTCTGTCACTCCTCATCAGCAGAACAGGGAGAGAAAGTAAGAAGGACAACCTCATGGATTGAGATAAAGACAGGAAGATTGCTTACCAGTTACAGCCACTGGAAAAACAGACTTAACTTGGGGAAAATTAATTTGTTAAAAAAATAAAAATAGAGTAAGGTTGTAAGTAATAGTCAAAATTAAAAACACCGTAACGCCTGCCCACCCACCCCCACACTCCCTTTTTGCAGGCTTAACTTCACTCCTTGATTCCTGACTGCTCTACCCCTCCTCCCCCAAGCAGTGCAGGGGGGGTGGGGATCAGAGATTGCAATCAGGTGATAGCAGTTCCTTTCTGTTGCTCCTTCCTCCTTACGCTTTTCCTGTGCTCCAGCATGGGGTCCTTCCCAGGGGATACAGTCCTTCTCAAACTTCTTCAAAACTGGCCCCTCCCAGGAGCTGCAGTCCTTCACAAACTGCTCCTGTGTGGGTCCATTCCACAACGTGCAGTTCTTCATGAACAGACTGCTCCAGTGTGGGTCCCCCACGCCACAGGTATTGCCAGAAAATCTGGTCCTGCATGGGCTCCTCTCCTGGCCACAGCTCCTGCTAGGAATCCTCTCCTGTGTGGGCTCTCCATGGGCTGCAGCTTCCTTCAGGGCATCTCCACCTGCTGTGGCATGGGGTCCTTCACAGACTGTAGTGTGAATTCATCTGCTCCAGTACAGTCCTCTATGGGCCATGAGGGGCCAACCTGTGTCACCATGGTCTCTTCCAAAGGCTGCAGGGCAATGTCTGCTGAAGTGCATGGAGTGCTTTCTCCCCTTCCTTCTTCACCAACTTTGGTGTGTGCAAGTTTGTTTCTCTCATACTCTTCTCAGTCCCCTCTCTCACAGCTGTTGCACACTTTTTTTTTTTTTACCCTTAAATACACTGTCAGAGAGATGCTACCAGCATTACTAATTGGCTCAGCTTTGGCAGGTCTGTTTTGTAGCTGGCTGGAAGTGGTGCTGTCTGGCATGGGGGCAGCCCCCGGTCTCTTCTCACAGAAGCCACATGTGCAGCTCCCCCACTACCAAAATCTTGTCATGTAAATCCAATACAGCATAAAGCCACCCAGCAATCCTACCACAGTTGGGAAAATACTGCATGACTCAAGGCAAGTGCTCACTCCAGGTATTCACACTATGGGCTCTAAGGGTATTAATTGTCCTGGCTCTACTGACTTCAGAAACTGCATATTACCATAAACAAACTAGGAAATGTCTTGAAAAAAAAGATATACTCCCTAAGGGAAAAATATGATCTGCAGTTAATGCTGATGACCAGGTTCAGTTTAGTAAGACATAGATTGTTTGAATATTGGAATGGGCATCATCTTAAAAAGGCCAAATCATCACTTCATATATTTTCCCCTTTTTTTTTTAAAGTAATTTCAATTGTTAGAAAAAAAAAAAAAGGAATCATCAAGCTGATAAAAGAAAATTAGAATATAAAAATATAGGGGGGGAGGTCACAAGAAGGTGTGGCATAAAAAAGGAATGATGGATATTCAGATGAAGAAACTACATCTAAAACTTACCCCTTCTCTGCCACAACCTTCTTAGAATGATAAACCAGAAAGAAAGAAACACGTGAAGGATCACCTTTTAGTTCTTTGGAAAGAAAATTTTTCATGTGTTCATGAAATAAGGTAAAAGAATCCCGTTACCACCTCCTGCTAGTGGCACAGTGGCACAGAAGCAAGAACTGTGTAATCCAGCATGTTAGGTGACCTCCAGGGCCGTACCGGGAGATACAGCAGATCTGGCCTCACACTTACTGTCAGGTCTGTGCTTGGGTGATTGTAGTAGGTCCTGAGGGGGACACAAATATTCAGTAAAGAATCATGTGGCAAAACTCAAGCATATTATAAAATAGTAAATGCACTACAAAGAAAAAACAAACCCACCACACTGACATTGATTAAAATAAATAAATAAATAAATGGAATTACCTACAGTCATATACAGTGATACAATACCTTACTTTCAGGGCCCAGTCTGCTGCTCTTAAGCCCTGCTGTTGGAACCATTAAGGGAGTAAGACACTTCCAAAAACAGAAGCAAGAACACTGAGCAGGGAGCTGTTTTATCTTGCCAGTAAGAAAAACTGAACATGAAGGATAAATCCAGCTGACACAGCAAGGCAAGCTCTATGAACTCTCTCCCTTCATTGTCTCTGCAAGGGAACTTGTATCAAGGTCCTGAGGCGCTAATGGGCTTTAGTGGTCCTGAGCAGCCTCACCTGGGGTCTTCCACACCCATGGGCCCCATTTCAGCTCAGACTGGATCCAGCAGTCCCTGTTGGAGACAGCCGGTAGGTTTACCAGCCGTCAGCTCCAGCTGCACTGCAGCCATGCCTAGGCCTGGCTGTGTGCCCTGCTGGTCACCACCCTGACTGGTGAGATGGCGCCTGAGCCTGGCCATCGTGGGGCTATGTCTGACCCTGGGTACCCTCACTGGGCTTCATCCTGACTCCCACCTGTGGGATAATGGCCCAGCCCGGCCTCTGCCTATCCCCATCCCCAGGTGGGTGCCTGACAGCCAGGGCTGGGGTGCTCCCCATCTGCCCTGCTCCTGGCTGTGGCTGGCGGCTGCCAGGCCCTGCCCAGCTGGTTGCCTTGTACCCTTGGCTGCCACCTCCCTCTCTCAAGGCAGCAGCTGGCCTGTGCTATGCCCTGACTCTGAAATGCTAAGTTTCCAAATCCTGAGGTGTTCCCTAAGCTGTTCAGCCAGGGCAGAGCTGGACATGCACAGAAATAGGGTTTTAGTAAACTGGACAATGGTAATTTTTTTAAGGGTTTTGGAGGAATCCACTTACCACATGGATTGGTAGACAGTTACTCAAAGCTAACTGAAAAATAATTTTAGATTAGGTCCTTCAGGTTCCCTCAAGCCTTACTTTAGGTAATTAAGTCCTTGACTGGGTCTAATTACTAGCATATTGCTATTTTAAAATTTTACTTTTCCTGAAACTTAAAACCTTTGTTGGGGTTAAAGCAAAAAAGCCCGGTAAATGAAAAGAAGCCAAGAATCAGGTGTGACAACTGTGAGGTTTTTTTTATCAGAAATGACAGAAACATCAGGATGTGTGTGATGATATTTGAGAATTAAACCACTTGATTTCTAAGTTTTATGATCTTGACTTTAATATTGCTTAGAACCAGGTGTTTAGAAGTAAGAGTTTGAACCTTTCTGTCTTGGGCCATGCTGCCATATAGATTATTTGCTCTCAGGCTACCATGCTGTGTCTAAACTGTGATAAACTTTTAAGTGCTTCACTGCTTTTAGGACTATGTGCATGGCATGCCTGTGACAAGTAGGTGTTCTGTCATGACCTATGCATGCATCATCATCCTTCTTGCACCGTATTTTTCCTGGAAAAAAATAAGTGCGGAAGTCAAAAGGGCATATGATGATTTTCAGTTATTTTCCATTTTGGTATCTGTCTTCCAATAATAGCATAGTAACACAGAGCCAGGCTCCTGGCTTACCTGGATCAACCAAATCATAGGAGATATTAAATGATCTGGAAGTTCTATTCAGTGAAAAGATAGGGATTGACTTTATTTAATAGTATACAGTTGTCTTCAACAGTGATATAACTTTTGGCAGTATTGCTATAACGTATAAAACTGGTGTGAGATAAAGAATCACACCTATAGAGTAGTCTGGGATAAGACTATTTCAGGTTTGCTTTAATGAGCTCTGTCTGCATCAATTATGAGCTCTGATTTGGCATTGCTGTCCAATATTCTTTCCTCAAAAGTGTACATATTTGAAATAAATTCAGACTAGAGTAGAATACACTGTGCTTCTGTCAAACACTTTATCTCCCAATAAGAAAATAACCTAATCATGAAGTATAAATGTTCAGCGACTCAAAAAGTATGACAGTTGAGACAGGGAGGGAAACAATATGATTATTGTTTCATTATTGCACAAGAGTACTGAAAACTGGGATTTAGTCTCTGCATAGGTGCCTCACTGTAATATTTCAACATTTTAGAATCATGCACATGTGCAACATATCATCCTAAATAAATGTCTGTCCTGAGTGTCAGAACCTTATTTCAATCATTCCAGCAGATATTCCAGCGATATTAATTTTATTGAAGTAAATGAAATTATTTTAGGTATTCCTTGTCTAATTAAATTAACAATCTTCTCTAAAAAACAAGCCATAAATATGAATAAAATTTATTATATGAAAAAGACCAAAAAAGAATCTAAGTTTCCTAAGGGTTTGAGTCTACAGTTGCCCTTCTGTGATACTTTCTACTCTCACATTAATCTCAAAATATTTAAAAAAAAACAAAACAAAACCCAAACCCAACACAACAACAGGGCATTTCATTATTAAGCACACCTAGAGAAAAGGCTTGTAGTTTATGCGCATAAATGCTTATCATAGCATTGTCATAGCACTAACCACAGGTATGAACCCTTCTCAGCTTGAAGAGGAGGAAAACCACAACCATATTGAAAAATTAACTACCAGCTTATACAGTTATCTGAAGAGAAATATTTTCCTTTACTTTTTTTCAAAATCATATCACTCAGTGGGGGAAAAAGCATCAAATTTAGTGAGATAGCAGAAGTGCAACAAAAGAATGTTGACAGAACATAAACCTACATTTTCTCTTGGTACAGAGTCTTCATACTTCTCTAACAAATCTTTAACGCAAATTATATAAAAACTATTACAGTATTGGAATCTAACATTGTTTTCAGCTGTACAATAATAATAAAAAACTTTTAAGAATCTCATAATCTTTGTTGTAGTGTGACAGAGCTTCAAAAAAACTATGCTTCCTGCATATTTTGAAAGAAGAGTGAGCACTGTTCACCTCTGAAACAATAGATTCCTTGCACTTACACTGAAAAAAGTATCAGAGGGACAGAGATGCATGACTGTACAGAATTGTAGGATAATAACCAGGCCTAAGCAGTGGATGGCACTTTAGAAACACTCTGACCTTCATATTTTCTACTGGTAAGTGGTTAAAAACACACTGGCATTAACTGCATTAATTTTTCATGCTATGTGTTTCAGACCCCATTCCACATTAGCTCTCAAGTGCAGCACAGGTGGCTAACATAGCATTCTGTGTTTTGTTCCAGGGTCCTGTTGTCTAAAAGTTTCAGCATCTTTCAAGTGAACAAGCTTCTTTTTGGATCTGACCCTAGTACAGAAAGAATCTTTCTGTCTTAAAAAAAAAAACCAAACAACAAAACGCCCCCAAACCCCCCAAAAAACAAAACCAAATAAAGACCCCTGTTTTCATATTTACTTCACTCTTCTTCAACTTTATCAGCATCTCTGCAATAACTGAAATAACTGGAATTTTTGCTTTCAACTTAAATGGGAGAAGGATGGTTTTGGTTACAGTGATACCCAGAATTAAGTAGAACACTTTCCCTTTCAGCCAAATTGTATCTCTGGGAGATGTCCCAGTTATGGAAATACTTCAATGAAGTGTGTCCCATTTAAGTGGAGACGGCAGTACTTCATCCTTCATACAGTGCAAGAGTTAGAAATGTAGTACAGAAATAATGTCAAGGAAAATGTTTAGTCTTCTAGATGAATACAATAGTTCTACTCTCTTATTCAATTATCTTTTGTAAGGTTAATTGGTTCAGAACTGTATATGCTTTCCTGATAGAAGCTTGCATATTTTCCAGTGTTTCCTTGACTGTAAGATCATGTTATTTGCCCTCTCTGCTAACTCTTTTGTGTTAACTGCCAAGAAGTTATTGATGACTTTTTTTGCAGCTGCCATTATAAGAACTATAATGAATTGCTGTTTTGCGAGGTCATATATCAACACAAAGATCTCAGGTTATGAAGACTGTTTAAATCTATCATTAACATACTAGGTTGCTTAAGAATCGTGCCCTCTGTGCATTCTTACCCTCTGTACTTTAGCTTATAGGCTTTCATTATTGTCAAAAACATAGGAAAACATAGTTTGAAAAATCAGCCTTGATAATTCCTGGTGCTAAAAAAGAGATGAACAGGTCACACAAGAAAAGTATATGGAAACCTCAATTTGCATTATCGACCACCAGTACCTCAGAAGACTCACTTTAAAGCAACCGACAGGTTTTTTCCTGGTAGCAATATGTAAATTACGAGAGTATTGAGATTATGTACTAGTTTCACCTCCCACAAAGTCAAATGTCATTGTATTGGATGTCAGGAAGAGCAGACAGGTACAAGCTGTCCTTTGTACCTATATACACGCCTTGAGAATTTATAAATAAAGTGACTTT
The DNA here is from genome assembly GCF_023638135.1 of Falco biarmicus. NCBI lineage: Eukaryota > Metazoa > Chordata > Aves > Falconiformes > Falconidae > Falco > Falco biarmicus. Next base: position 3,496,639 of record NC_079292.1, on the reverse strand, counting down.
AGAACTTGCCAATGACCACCAGTGTATCTACAAGATTTTCCTTGGGATAGACTCCATCAACATGAAAAGTGCTGTATTTGATTATTACTTTCTTCTAAGGCTTCTCTGACTTACTAAATTAAACAAAACCAAACAAAAAAGACCTCCCAAAACTTTATCTATCAGAAAAGCCAACTGAAAGCACTTTGATAAATTGCCACTGTTCTGGCTTGAGCAGTGAATCAAGGAACAAACTATGGCATAATCATAGTAGTATAAAGCTGTTCTATTTTCCCACATTTCTGTTGACTACTTTGGAAGAACAAGAGGATGTCAAGATGAAAGAGGCTGTGGTAGGGAAGCAAACAGAATAAGAACTCAGATGTTAACCAATAGGTGTTTCTTTTTATGGTGAATCAACAACACATATTGTTTCCTCAAGATAGGTCAGTCTCTGAACTACACAGTCAACTAAAAACTACAAAGTCTAACAAAAAATACACAGTCAAATAAAAAGGTCCACTTTTTTCAGATCTGGCTAATGGCAATGATGACGCCCATATAATGAGAACAGGGTTTTCTTCTATTTCACAGTTGCATGTCATGACCACTGGGAAATGTGTCCTGGTTTTGTCTGGGATAGAGTTAGTTTTCTTCCCAGTAGCTGGTGCAGTGACGGGTTTTGGATTTAGTATGAAAATAACGCTGATAACACACTGATGTTTTCAGTTGTTGCTGGGTAATGTTTATAGTAAGTCGAAGACTTTTCAGTTTCTTAAGCCCTGCCAGCAAGAAGGCTGGAGAGGCACAAGGAATTGGGAGAGGACACAGCCAGGACAGCTGGCCTGAACCAGCCAAAGAAATATTCCATACCATGGGATGTCATGCTCATTATATAAACTGGGGGCAGTTGGACTGTGCCTGTGGATTGCTGCTCAGGGACTGGCTGGTCATCGGTCAGCGGGTGGTGAGTGATTGTATTGCGCATCACTTGGGTGGTTTTTTCCCTTCCCTTTGGATTTTATGCCTCCCCGTCCCCCCGCTTCATTACAATTTTTATTATTATTATCATTAACTCAATTATTAAATTCTTCTTATCTCAGCCCTTCCCTTGAATTTTACTTTTTTCCCTGTTCTTCTCCCCATCCCACCTGGAGGGAATGGGAATGAGCAAGTGGCTGGGTGGTGCTTAGTTGCCAGCTGGGGTTAAACCATGACAGTTATGGAACGAGGTTTAATGCTGTTTGTTTTTCTTCTGAACTTTTGAACCTGCATACTTAACATCATGGATTTGATTCATACATCCAGATGTCTAACTCTGAGATGTAAAGATACTGTCCAACTATAACACTTTACTTTTCCAAGAGCACATGAAGAATTTAAATTTATCGATTATGTGCTCATTTGAGAGTAATACATGTTTGGAAAATAGGTATTTGGTAGCAGAGTGCTCTTCTAGAACACTAGTCTAGGTACTAGACTAAAAGTAAATCAAAGTTTAGTGTTAAATGAGAATTAAGATAGTATCTTGGACAGTGACAGCAATTAACTGGTGGAATAACATATGAAAAGTTGTCTCTCCTGATGGCAAATTTTAAATAAAAAGTTGATGTTTCTCAGTCATGATAAAATTTCAATATATTTTATTCAAAAAGAGAACAAATATATAAAGGGGAAAATGATAAAGCCTGTTACACATAGGAGAAGATTGGATGTCCGTTAGGGTTACCTAAGGATTTGTAGCCTGTGACATCCTCAGAACATTTAATTAAGCACTATTCGATTGTCTGTCTAGTGAGGGAAAAAAGATGCAATTTTATATCAGTTGGAGATCTGAATCAATGTAACACTGAAAGTAATTTGAAATTTTGTAATATACATAATTAAATTAATTATGGTATTTTTTCTATTGTTATGGAAGGAGAAATAACTTTTGCCTGAAATTTGTCATACACAATTTGAGATAAGGAAAGATAATAATAAGAATGAAGGTTCATTTCAAAAGTGTGTGAGTGAGAAAACGTAGCGATAATGGAAATGAATACTTTTCTGTAATAATTTAAAGTTCAAAGTGGATTAGTGATACAAATAAGAATACTAAGTTCTCCAGCACTACAAAGCTTGCATTTTCCTGTTCCTTACCATTCAGGAGATGTTGAATGTATTAGATATCTCAAAGCTTACGTTTACAAAGGGACAAAGAATCACAGTCAGGATTTTACCTGTCCTGTAAACCTGTGGGACATTAATCATCTTCAGGTCTGAATCTTTATGGCTGTATTAACAGACCACTTATGTCACTTGAGGGACAGGACTAGTTGCAAATAGTAAGTCCTGAAAGATGATATTTACATTGAAAAATGATACAGAACTGTAGGAACATTTTTGTAGAGTAAAATATACGATGGACCTGATTTTGGTGGGTTTTCCTTCAGCTCTAGTTTTGTCCTGTGGATTTAACATCCATAGTATTTGGAGTGCACTCACTGGTTGCACTCCAGTAGTCCACCTTCTAGTTGTTTGTTCTGAAAGAAACCCTGCTTGTATCCTTTGAAGCTGTTTCTTGTTGTGAACCTGGTAAATGAGTTTTATTGGGAAATTCACTTCAAAAATGCCTCTAAAACGCTAAATGCTAACAAACACTAATGATTGAAAACAGAGGTAGTAGTCGGTATTCTAAGTTATACAGCTTTAAGACACATACTTGCCAGACTGGAAAATTGAACAGCTGCAGAACTGTCTGCATCTCATCATGTAGGTCTGCAGTGAGTAAGGGTAGGATTTATTCTAGCTGAGCTACCTATACTAAAAATACATTCTCTGTTTGGGCATTTGAATCCCGCTTGAACTGCTTTCCTCTCCTCCACTGGATAATGTTTATCAAGAGAGCTGTCCTTATGCCTAACATTTGATACAGCTGGATCTCCAGTTGCAAAATGGTGTGAAAAAAATACGGCTTCCTGTGATACACAAATAGATGCCTGATTGTAAACATCTCAGGTTAACCTGACACAACATTTGATTTAAGTTAATGCTTTTGCTGAACAGATGCCGTGTCTTATTCTCCACAAAGTAACCCGTGTTATCAGAGATAGCACCAGCTACATTTACAGAAGAAAAGAGTCGATTCCAGTACAGAATTAAGTTTTTATTACAAAATTAGAATTACTCTTACCACAAGGAATAATAAAGCCATACAGTTTCTCTTTACTTGGTCCAGTGACTTAACTGGCTTTGAGGGGAATTGTTCCTTTCTGTGCCAGTAAGCCTAGCTCCCCAATGGGGACTTGGCTTTCCAAGGACAAATCTTCTCTTCCTCTGTTTCACATAGCTTCACAGCATCTCTTACTTACCTGCTTTTATTTTTAAACCAATTAATTCAGTTTAAATGTAAAAGACAGGGCATTTTGTCTCTCAGAAGGCTTCTTTGACACATGATCCTGTTATTTTTGTCTTTTGTTTAATATACTTTTCAGACCTTAAATGACCATATTGCCATCACATTTTTAAGAGTGTCACATTATTTTATGAATTGTATATCACAGAGAAAGTATTTATTGTGCATACATCTGATAAAGCTAACAGCCTGTGGCGTGACATGACACTTTTGGCAGCAGCACAGCCTTTTCCTCATTCCCTCACTACCACCCCTATCAGTTCGTTACTTTTTCTATTGTGTTTACTTTTCCCTAAAAAAAACCACAACAAAACAAACCAAAACCACACAATCCCCTCTGTATCAAACTATAACAAAGTGATTTTTCTGCTCATCTAAATTTTCCACATATTACTATGTCTATTCCTTTTCTGAACAATTAAAAAAAGTTTTCTGTGCATTTTTTCCTACCCCCTCTCCAAATAAACAATTGGCAGCTCTGCTGTGATTTGTGCACTGTGACTCAGCTGTGCAAAAATCATCTGTAATAAAAACAAAATTAAAAATCTTATCAGTATGAAGCATACCGAGTAAAACTATGATTTTTAATTATTCAAGAAAAAAGAAAAAAGAAGATAAATTATATAGAAACTGAGAGTGGAAATAGAGGGGTTAAGTCCCATGTATAGGGTCCATAAAGTCTCATTAGTTTACAAATAATATATGTGATAACTGATGTATTCTATCACTTCATTAAGATCTGATGATGTACTTAAATGAAAACACCTTCTATAGTTATGAATGTGAATAAATATATACTTCCTTTTCTTCTCTTTCCAGAACACTCCTATTTATATTAAGCAGAGAAGAAATAACCACTGAATGTACTAGATGTAGCAAATTCTCCAACTGTTAAACTTCTAATAAAATTAAACCATGATAATACATTAAGATTTCTTCTAGACACTTATCTTTTGAGTGAATAAAGTGCTATTAGTTGCATTTATATGCTTTAAATGAAGTGCATCTGACGCTTTTTACTGATGGTTTGCAAGCCAATTTACATTATAATGAAAAATATTCCAAGAATCTTACATATGGTGGAGAACTAATGTGGTCAATATGCAAATAGATGTATGTAATTATCGAATTTGAGACATTGCATAATTAAACTCTAAAAGACACACAATGAAGAAAAAAATAAAACTTAATTAAAATCAGCATTTTATTAATCTGAATAAATCCAAAGTCAGTTAGTGTATTCCACGCAACAGAAGATTTACTTATATTTGGCTTCATTTGACTGTTTAAATTGGTGGGTCACCACATGACCAAACTGAAATCACTTTGAAAAGTGGGCACACATTTTCAGACAGTTGTGTTTAGTCATAGCATAACTTGTTCTTTGTTACATAATTTTGTTACGTAACTTGTAACACAGGTTTTGTGTTAAACTTAACATCTGAGGCAACAAATCAAATGCATACTTGCGGTGCCCAAAATGGTGCAGCTTCGAGGCTGTTCTGTAAGTGCTGCTACATTCAAGATGGACAGTATTGTAAGCTGCTGAATGTCTTAGATAATATTTGCTATGTAAAGGGAAACAGTGTTTAAACACAACTTGCCTGTGAAGCAGTGCTGTGTGAAAAAAATGTCTGAATTCCATATTTGCTATGAACAGATGTTAACAGGAACAGTCATTATATTAAGCTGCATTAATTAAATATTGACAGAACAACCTTAGTAGATGAATTTATTAAAACAGCATGGGGTCTGATTAGCAATTAGTAGATTGATGTATTCATGATTATTTGCATGTGACAGCAAACAATCAGATGTAGAGAGAATGTTTGCCACATTATAATTCCTGTTATCCTTTCCTACCATTTGAACCAGGAAATTTCCCACTGGATTAGCAAACTGAGTTAATGACTCCCTTAAATTGTTCAAAAGTTTTTGTTAATTCTTACATCGGTCTGTTACCACTGATTCTGTTAACAGCTTTCCTAACAAACCAAAAACCCCAACTTATGATGCCGTTAGAGGTAACAGCCACAAAATGATATGTTGGGAAGAACTGAAAACAACATTTTGGAGAGTTCTTTTCCCTCTACAAAGTGGTACATAAATTAGTCAAAGCAAAAAAAAAAAAGATTCCTTTATTACAGGAAGACATTGTTCTCTTATTCTAAGAAAATTAACGCATCCATGCAGTTTTCTTTCTTTTGAATAACTTTAACATTTCACCAGAAGTTTGAGAGGTTTCTGAATGGTGTTAGCTGTGATTCTAATCCAAATAATTGGATACTAGCTGTTTCATTGATTTAAAGAAAGTAGGTAGCCTTAACATATTGTTTCTTTGAAATAAACTGTTTCTTTAATTTAGAATGTCTCAGGAACATGAATAATTATCTAATCTTTGTTTAAAATTATTGTCATGGCTTCTAAATGTAATAGATCGAATTATTACAATTAGGTCATAGAAAAGTACAGAATAAGCCTATGATTATATTGTTAAGCAAAACTTTTAAATACCTTCCTTTATTGCTGTATTCATGGATATGCACAATTATGCTCACATTTTTGTTATCTTCCATAAGTTTCTGTTCAATGGCTGGTAAAGCAGCCAATGCCTACTAGCAATGTGCACCCAAAGCGCCAATCCACAGTGTAGTGCTGTTTACTACAGCTCTTCCTAAGGCGGCTGATAAAGTTGAAAGAAAGTTTGATGTGATATAGAGTCCTAACCTATGGCTGGTTGCAAAGTGTGAAGAGTAGAACTGGTGGAAGCAAAACACATCCCTCTTCACAGTGCACTGTTCCCAGTTCCCAAAAGCAGCATTTAACTGAAGACTCCAGTCTATGATGATACTTTAATAGGACTTTGGATCCAAGAACCTACATGGTTGTAAGTTTGTTTCTAGGACAAGGCACAAGGATCAGTAGCCTGAAGCAGTTGTTGCTGAAGCCCCTGCATATATGAAGTTCAAGATTTTACTTCTGATCAGGCTGAATTTATTCTGGTCCCTATACTGAATGTCCCTACAATGCACATGGCTCAAATGTAACCAAAGGACCAATGGATGCTTGACCCCTGTATTCTCCTTAGGTGCTTGTCATGGTTTAACCCCAGCCAGCAACTAGGCACCACACAGCCATTCGCTCACTCCCCGCCCCGGCCCCCGGTGGGATGGGGGAAAGAATCGGTATGGTAACAGAAAACTCGTGAGTTGAGATAAAGACAGTCTAATAGGTAAAGTAAAAGTTATGCAGGCAAGCAAAGCAAAACTAAGGAATTCATTCACTACTTCCCATTGGCAGGCAGGTGCTCAGCCACCTCCAGGCAAGCAGGGCTCCATCACATAACGGTGACTTGGGAAGACAAATGCCATCACTCTGAACATCCCCCCCCTTCCTTCTTCTTCCCCCAGCTTTATATGCTGAGCACGACGCCATATGGTCTGGGCTATCCCTTGGTCAGTCGGGACCAGCTGTCCCAGCCGTGTCCCCTCCCAGCTCCTTGTGCCCCCCCAGCCCACTCACTGGTGGGGTGGGGTGAGGGGCAGAAAGGGCCTTGGCTCTGTGCAAGCGCTGCTCAGCGGCAACAAAACCATCCCTGTGTTATCGTTAACACTGTTTTCAGCACAAATTTAAAACAGCCGTATACTAGCTACCATATATTTATATATATACACGTATATAGAGAAATTTAGCTCCATCCCACCCAAAACCAGTACGGTGCTAAAGAGCTTTTTTGTGTCTACCCAGAGAAACACTTGTTTAGTTTCTACTTTGTTTAGCTTTTTGAATGGCAGAGCTATACAGAGACTTATCTAAAATTGAATTTAATGTGGCTTTCTTTTTTCTGTAGTTGTGGCCGAGTCTTTGTTATGTCAGAGCCAAACACCTCGTTTCCATCTCCGTCTGAAATGATCTTCTGAAAGTTCTTTCTTAATCTGTAATATTATATTAGTACCTTTAGCTGGCCACAAAACAACTGTGAAGGCCACAGGCATACTAATGTCAGAAAATTTCAAGGGGTGGAGTTCTTATTCTTCATAATTAAAGGCTGCCATGTCTTTATTCCTGTACATGTTTTGAAGTCCACTAGACTACTGAGTATTATATGAAATAATAATACAAAAAATCTTGCTTCAGCCTTGGTTTTTTCTTCAATAATTGTGCGAAGGCTGGAATTCTTTGTGTCTCTGTGAGATTGAAGTAGTGAGCAAAATTAAGGTAAATTTGGAACTCAGCACCAGTAAATATAATGTGTAACTTTAGTGGTTCAGAGTTGTAGTGTAAATATATGTGAGTCTACACAGGTAACTTCAGTAGTTCTGAGTTGTAGTGTAAACATATATAAGTCTACACAGGATTAATTATTATAATTTAGAGGGAACATTCTCTCACAGGTGCATACCAAGAAAACAGATAAGAGGTGACATGGTTTAGTTTTAAATTATACATAGAATAAAGAATACATAGGATTTTTCTTAGGAGAGAGTTTAACACCAGGGACTGCTGCAATAAGTAAGTAACAAAAATTAAGTGGTCCAGTGAATCCAGTGAGAGGCAGAAGTTCAAAGGGTTGATATAATATAGAAATGCAGATTTACTGGACCACATACAAGCATAATAGATTATTTTTTGTGTAATCAAACACAGAGGTAATAAAACCCAAGATGTGAAATTTCAACAAGTCCAGATAAGAATCAGTATTGTTTTAACTAGGAAGACAGGAACTTCTGAAATAATTTCTTGACAACCATGATTAAATCAATGTTAACAGCAAACAGACTTATTAAGATATTGTGTTACTTTGCTACTGTCAGACATGCTTTCCTCCATTACACAACTCTTTTTTTGGTACAAAACAGTCTAACTATGATATGAACAGCCTGAGATAAATGTCTGCTGCAGGTGCATAAGCCATCTGTGATGTCCTCATCTCATTGAAGAGCAATAGATATTACTGAGTTCTACAGCCTATGAAATGTGTAATATAAAAGGGCCGCTACTGCTGGAGTAGCTTCTAGGAATTTAGCAACTGATATATTAAATATCCTGTTGGAATAAATTAAAAACACTTCAGAAAACTGTAGAAAAAAGAAACCCAAGGTTTTAAAAAAGTAGAAATCTGAAAGTGAAATAGTAATATCTAGCTAGAAGTGCTTTTCAGCATGTGAAAATAGCTACTTATGCTTACTGAGGGTATCACTACATTTGCACAGTTGTGCATTGCAATCTGACATTTTATGATATCAAAATTCATTATGTTAAAGAAGACTTCTATTACTGTAATAATTGTGGTGATACGGTAATTGCCACATTGACGGTATCTTAGACATAATGAATACACAAAAGAATTATCTGTTTTTATTATTTCTGCCAGTAAAATAGTGGCCATCTAAAAAACCGGCAGTAGGGCAGCTCAAATGTAAAAGCTGAACATCTATTTTTGTAAATGTATCAGAGTCCTAAATATGGTGGGCAATGTGTCATAATCTGCAAAAGTCAGATGTTGCACAGTGCAAAACTAATATCTTTTAAAATGATTATTAATTCCAATGTATGGAATCAAATAGAAACAGCAACTTGCTCTCAGAGTAAATTCACCAGAGGAATGTATGGAGGTCAGGAAACACTCAAGCTGCCAAGAAATCTTTCCCTCCTCCAAATTCTATAGAATGGGCAAATATAGCTTTTCATGTTTGAATAACAAAGTTATATGCACGTTTGTGCTCTGAAGTTACTGACTGCCCCGTATTAAATTTAATTTTGAATAGAAAGATTGTAAATCTATTTATGCATTCTTGCATAAATATTATTGAATAATATATTTTTTAAAATAGAAAAGAATACCTACACTTTTGCTCATTCACCAATGAATTTGATGTAAATTGTTGTTTGTAATTATCTTAGTGCTCCACCTTTTCTTTAAACCATTGCTTCCAGTGCAGCAATCATGACTCAGGTAATGACTGATTTCAGGTGTACTGAAGTACAAACTGAAGAATTTGAGCAAAACCTGTGGAGATTACTGACTGGGTTTTTTTCTTTTTAATACACAGATTTTTTACTTTATAAAGTGGACGTAAGTAAGGTGTTTCAAACTCAATGTTTCTTTCGCTTATTAATGAAATCTATATAGCATTATCTGAAGATATTTATCAGTTTGAAAATTCAGCATTAATTATCCAGACATCAGCCAATTATTTTAAAACTCTTACATTAAACTTACCCAGATTTCTTGATTAAAAGATGTTCAGATTCAATAGTTTTGTTCAACATGCTCTTAATTACTGTCCTAATGCAAACTAATCCAAAGTCTTTATAAGATATATACATATACATGGATAATATCTCTTTTCCTCAGCTACAGAACAGAAATATTTATTGAATTATATTATTATAATTTGTCCTATTTCTACCTGGTAATCAATCGTTAATGATTTATTAAAAATTTTAACTATTCTCTCTAGCTCCGCTGGCCATACATTTGTCTATGTTTTTACTTACGAGCTTTCTGCAATTTGTAAGTTATGCCAAGTATTATGAGTTTTCTCTTCCCTGATTTTTTTATTGTTGATTTCTCTTTGTCTTTTAGGCAAAAGTGTTTTTTAACAAAAACTGAGGCTTTTGAGGAATCTAGTAAAATCATTTTAAGCAGCTCCCAAACATTGATTGCATCAGCGCAACTGGCTTATAGTTGTTTCCCACTTTGTGAAACTGCCACACCTACAGTATTAACCAGGCATATATTACTGTGTGGGATTTCAGTGTTTTTGCAAATATAGACAAGTTGCAATGACTTGGAACTAATCAATGACTAACTTCCAGTTTTATGACCTGCTCCCCTCCATTTCTTGAAATTAAGTTTGAGGTAAAATTCAAGTCACAGAGTATGTAGATTCTTGATTCTCCTTAGATGTAGCAATTGTTTCATGTGTTTACAAATTGCAAAAAAACCAGCTTTGTACCAGTAACCCCAAGCTTTTAGCACAAATTGAAGTTCCTCATGATTTTCTTCTGTATGTTATCAAGAGTGCTTAATGAGCATGTCACTTTCCTAATGGGATCTTGTGGTCCTTAGCACATACTTTCTTCAGTACAGCTTGAGTATATCCATTAGGATACCAATCTATAAGTATTCAAGAATATTTGGAACTGAGTTTTCAATGAGGTGGCGATAAGGCCTTCCGTGTCTTTTGTTTATCATTTTGCCTATATAAGCTTTCCTAATCAGGCTGTAATTTGTGATTTTGACATTCTAATCATGTGATTCTACCAACTAGGTTTCAGTGATATCAATAAGACTGAACTTATGCCCATAAATGAGCAATTTATAAGCTCAGCTTCTACCTGTTTAGAAGACAGCCTCTTGGCAGACATATATAGGGAATTAAATACTGTATTCTTTTTCATGTATAATAGTAATTTAGTGAATTTTCTTCTTGACATCTTGATTCAGTGCCAAATAAATGATTATTTTTTCTTTGTCCTTTTTTTTTGCTAGTTTAATGCTGTGTCAATCAGCTAGTTGGTCAGCTAGAAGGTTTTCCCCCCTTTCACTACAATAAAGCTTATTCAAAATTATATGCCACTCAAATAAAACATGGCCCTTTTACGAAAGCTTTTTATCTTATTGTATTCACTGATAGATGTTTGCTACCCAGGACAGTGTATTTCCAAGTGAAGAGGAAAACTCATTTGTTCATTTCAAATAAAACTTGATTTCTTGTGCTTGCATCTATAGAGAAAAGCAGCTCTTACTGCATTCTCACATGTTCCTTTATGGTATTATAAAGAGCTAAAGATAGGATGTAGCTTGTTTACAGCAAAAGCAGAACAATTTGAAGGTTTCCATGTTCAGCTCCAGATTTTAAATAACAGAAATGTAAGATGAATTTATTCTCTGCTCCCTTGATCACAATTTCAGTTTAGAGCAGAGTTGCCAGCAAAGATGGAGACATTTATTTTCTATTCTATTATCACTTTTGTTCAGAAGCAATCTCAGTGATTGCCATTACTTAGTCTGTAACTACCATGAACATTGTTGTTTACATGTAGAGGTTGGATGTGAATCAATATAATCACCCTAGTCATTACCGCAATCCAGGGTACATTCTTCTCAAGCCATTACTTTTTACCTTTGCATCAATATCAAGTTCTACAGAACTAAGTCCAGGAAGCTGCATGACCCACCCACACTGATCTGTGGGAGCATGACTTTGAGTCTTAAAGGCATACCTCTGTAGACATTTCTGAGTGATATGTAGCTTTGAACAATTATGATGCTTCCACTTAAGAGGAAGAGATCTGTTGTCACTTCCTGTACTGTTTATGCTATATTTATTTCTCATATCTCAAAACTGAGGGAAGCAGAGATTTGGTGCTGTAGCCGTAAGGGCTTTTTCACACACTTTTCCCCTATTTCCCCCTCCTTTTATCATTCTAAAAACGTATCCCTCTGAAAACATAAATATAGGAATTGTTTTATTATAGGTGATACCCCCTTACATGGAAAGGTCTATTCGTCAGAGTCTATTCACGGGTGTGAGCCCCAGAGTCAGTTGCTTCCTTTTCCTGAAGGAGACTTATTTCTCAGTGGTCAGAAAGGAGTCCACTGCAGAAAAAAATACAGGCTTTTCCTGAAAAGATTAATATTGCTTATTCTGTCAACTCTCTACCATCAACCATCAAACAGGAGGACAAAAAAGCATTGGCAAAAACGCCAATTCAAGAAGCGCTTTAGGGTGCTGTGATAGTCAGGTGGCTGAAGATGTGGGTAATCCACTTCACAGGCCAAATTTTAGATTTTCCATTCCTAATTATCTTTATTTAGTTAACTTTATTTAGCAGCATCTTGAGTGTGCTGATTTCAGATGTCTCTCAGCTTAGGCTGTTGATCCCTCGAGATAACATTCTAATTTAACTTTCCATGCAAACTATTGTGGATGTGAGGAAATAAAATAAGGTTTTGGATCTCATTAAGGTGTTACAATGCCCACACCTTCTGTCAAATCTGACACTTAGAAGTCAGTAGCATTATTAATAGTGATTTGAAGGCCTCTCAGATTGTAAAGAGCCTAAATGTATGCCAAGTTGGAAGAAAGGGTCTTAGGTTTGAAGAAAACTGAAATGAAAATAGAATTACATTGTTCCAAAAGACCTGGGTTTGAGTTCCATTATTTTCCTTACTTGATTTCTGTTGTACCATTTAAGCTGTTTAAGCCAACACATTACTGTATTTACAATGCATCACTACAGTATTTATCATCCTAATCAAATCTGCAGCTGGTTTTCTTAAGTGGAGATTCAGTACTGGCTCCTTCATAAACAACATTGAATCTTCTTAAATTTAAATATAGTGCTCAAGACAATATGCTCATCCAAAAAAAAAAAAAAAAAAAAAGCTCATTCTGTTTCCATTTGAAGAGATGTGTTTGCTGCATGTTAATGTTGAGTTCTGTAATGTTTTTCCTTGAAATATCATATAGACTGTATTTTGGTAGAAAATGTGTCATAATGTTTTCTGATATTTTCAGATGAGCTAAAGTGTATATCTGTTCTTAATTTATTCCCTCTGCTGAGGCTATGTACATCCTCAGCAGCATATTTAACCAAATGGATTTTTTTCCTTAGCAGATCAAACTGAGTTCTGCTGCAGGCACAGAACTTCCTATTTAAATGACAAATGTCTCTGCTTGCAGATTTGAAAACTCACTTATTGACTCTTTCATCTTGTGTAAACAAATAATCAGACTATCACCGCTATGGCAGGGAAAGTAGAAGAATAAAAGGGAAAAGGAATTTTTGGAAGTACTGCCAAATATTGCATTACTTGGAATGAAAAACGACTTGTTTGCTGTTAATGTTGCCATTATAAACAGATAGTAGACAGCAATGCTAAGAAAGAACAAAGAAAAATCTACAAAGACTCTGTGTTATGAAATATTTCTTCACACTTAGAATGCAGTGAGTTTTTCTTCTTTTTTTTTTTTTCAAATGACAGCAGAGAAGTCCTGATTTTTAAGAACATATTTTAGGGTTTTTTCACAATTAAATTCTAAGACCTGTTTATTTAAGAAATTTTCATTTAAATTTGCTTTAAATTTAAATGCAGTTTGATCTCCAAGTGTCCAAAGAGTTTAAATATAATATCATTTAGTTATCCCTTGAAAAGTCTAAAGTTTACTTATTTCTAAGTGATATATAATTTTTTTTTAGATAAAGCATATATATATATATATAAATATATACATATATATAAAGGTAATGGGTGTGAGACATGCCTTATGTTTTTTGCTTTGCATTCATAATGAATTGTTATGAGGGAAATGAAAAATCAAGGGGATCTAAAGAAAATGGTGCCTGACTGGTCTTTTTTCATGTAACAATGCTTTGAAAAATGTTACTGTTGAACAATCTTTACAGGGTAAATAAAAGTAGTGGAATTGCTCAAGGAATAAGGTGCTAATCTTGAAGTGAGGTAGGTCCATAATGAAGAAAACATATACTGCAGCTTTTAGGCCTGATCTGCAACTGCTATTGTTACAAAAATCACCTGCCTATACTGAACAAAAAGCATTTCTATGGATTCATGGAACTGTATTGGTAAATATTGGCTGGGGTTATGGACAAGTAAGATGTTTCTTCTCAGAGCAGGGTTTCTTCTTTTTTTACAAATGTTTTATGGCTCCCCTAAATTAGAAAAAAGAATCTTTGTGAAAGCAGATGGAAGTTACATGTTAAGCCAAAGTCTCTGAGATCCAGATTCAGTGAAATTGCTGTGCTTTAAATTCAGCTATTCCAGCTGTAATCAGAGTTGCTCAAAACAGTAGACACACGTGTAATTTGCAGTTACAGATGAACTTTCCTTCTAAGATTAAAATTTGTGTTCTTTAGAATTGATATTTCCATTTACAACTGTAAAGTCTTATAAACATAAGTTTTCTTTCACAGCTAAACTGTATTGCAATGGAGAGGTGTAGGATAATAGAATGGATGTTTGCCATAAAATAACTAAATTTTAGGGAATATAAGTCATTGCTATGAAGTGGTTTATTTAGAATGCACAGGAAAACAAATTTGAAGAAAGTAAACAATATCTTTGCTCTGAATCTTACAATAAATAACAAGTTTGCAAACTAGGAGGTGAAAATTTGTTAGTCTTAAATACTATTTGGTACCTGAGATTAATTTTTCATTTCTGTGTATGAATCACTTAGGCTAAGACACCTGCATTTTTAAATATTATTAAAAAAAAAAAACCCAGATGCATGCTGGAGGAAACTAATATCAAACACATTGTTAACTCATTGCAAAAATTTCACAGCAACATGAAAAATTAACATTTCTGGATCTATATGGAGGATGAAAATGTGTGTACATAAAAGACCTGCAAGCATGTATCTACAGAGTGGTTAAATGAATACTGTCAGAATACTCTGTGTTACCATTTTTGAGTATTGTCATTTAAATGCATATTTTGAGTTTGATTTCATCACTAGATATGTGTACTAATTACAGTAAATGTTGGAATAATCTTACACATTTGTGCCAGGGATATTTTACTTCTACTTGAAAAAAAGCTTCACTTATTCCCCCAATAACTTCTGTTCATTAAAGAAACCTCTTAAATCCTCAATATTAATTATATTTTGCATTTTCTTTCCTAAGACTAACAATGATTTTTCTGCCTATTTACAAATCTATTAGTATTCCTATTGGAAGTTTGTGTGGACTGACACAGGGACTAAGATGAAGAGAAAATAGTGAAAAATAATTTATTTACTTATTGTAATTAAAAAATATGTAACATCATAACAAATGAAATTCACTGAATAAAGTATACCGTGTCTTTAAAAGGTCTCAGATAATGTCGTACTTGCCTCTTTCAGAATCAACAGGGATTTTTTCCCTCTTTCAGTGAGAGAAGAGTAAGTTAATTCAAAGGAAAAGCAAATAAATTAATGATAAAATATAACCCAAGGGGCAACTTTTTCTGCTAGATGTACTGATAAAACATCAATATTATCTCATTGTCTTCTTTCTTTACACCATGTTTACCTTGGAATAGTTAGAGTAATATAACATCATAGAATGGTTTAGGTAGGAAGGAACCTTAAAGATCAGGTAGTTCCAACCCCTCTGCCATGGGCAGGGACACCTTCTACTAGACCAGGTTGCTCCAAGCCCCATCCAGCCTGGACTTAAATACTTCCAGGGATGGGGCATCCATAGCTTCCCTGGGCAACCTGTTCCAGTGTCTCACCACCCACACAGGAAAGAAGTTCTTTATATCTAATCTAAATGTACCTGCTTTCAGATTAAAGCCATTATCCCATGTCCTATCACTACATGTCCTTGTAAAGTATCCTTCTCCAGCTTTCCTGTAGCCCCCTTTAGGTACTGGAAGGCTCCTATAAGGTGTTCCTATAGCCTTCTCTTTTCCAGTCTGGACAAGCCCAACTCACTCAGCCTGTCTTCCAGCCCTCTGATCATCTTTGTGGCTTTCCTCTGGACTTGCTCCAACAGGACCATGTTCTTCTTATGCTGGGGCCCCCAGAGCTGAAGGCAATACTCCAGGTGGGGTCTCATGACAGCTGAGTAGAGGGGGAGAATCACCTCCCTTGACCTGCTGGTCATGCTTCTTTTGATGCAGTCCAGGATATGGCTGGCTTTCTGAATTGTAAGCACACATTGCTGGGTCATGTTGAGTTTCTCATCAACCAACACCCCCAATTCTTTCTACTCAGCCCATATTTAGCCCATAAGACCTGTTACAGAAATATAGCTCAATTGGTTGAAATGGGAATGTTCTATCATGCTAGTGTAAGTTAGATCTGGGATATAGTCTTTGTTTTCAGTCTTTTGTAGATAGTTCTTATAAGGCTAAAGAGGCTAGAAAGAATGTTATTTTGGTGTGTTTTGTAGTCTCTGCAGAAAACCGCATTTAAACTAACCCATTTTTACACACAGTCATCCACAGTCATTATTACCATACCAGGGAGACACCACCTCAGTTTAAAATTCATTATTTATTTATAAAACTGTTAGCTTGCTTTTTGTCTACGCTGGGTGAAGAAGCTAATCAAAATCTCACAGCTTTTGCTATCACTCAAGGACTCCTGGGCAGAAAGTAATCTGTAGCTTGGGATTGTTGCAAGCCAAAAGTTGGACAGTTTACATAATGATTGACAGCTCAGGGGTCTTATTTCACTAAGGCTGGAACCTACCTCCCTCTGCTACAGGAGGTTATATATCATGGGCCGAATCTTCAGTTTATTCAGGCAACCATCCCATTACTGTGGAAGTTCAAAAAAGTAAAAGCATCAGCTAACTTCAGCAGGCATTTTGCTTTAAGAGGACCTTCAACACCATGTGCCTCTAATGACTGTGAGTACATTTTAATCAGGAAAGTTCTCCCAATAAATCTCAACTAGATGGCTTGTATGATTGAGAACTATTCATGCAAGCATCTACAAGGCTCCAAAGCACGGGGCGGATTTTGAAGTGTGGAATAAATAAATAAATACATCTTCTTGAATAACTGTCCTGTGTTAGTATTCTAACAGTTTATGCTTGATCTTGCTTTTAAATAAATAAAATTTTAACTTGAAGAAGAAATTTTAATTTAAAATCCTGGACTAGTCAGTCCATCGGTCACTATGTACAATTTGGATATTATATGCCTGCTTGAATAAGCTGTGTATTAGTCATGCTAATTTTCCAAGGGCATTTTGGTCATCAGAAAGAGTGGCAAGCTGCAGTGAAAAGAGAAAGACAGCTGAAAGTGAAGGGTTCTGTTTACCATTTCCTTCACTGCATAAGTGTTTATGTGTGAATAAAAAATACCCAATACAGTTGGACTCTGAAAATCTGTGGTGCTGTATAGTAATGCATGGAATAGAATAGAAATTTTGTGTAAGTTTTAAAAACAGTTAAAGTTTAAAAGCATCCCCAAATGTCTCAAATTCAGGAAAAATTATGTGCCTAACTCCCCTACAATTATTTGCCTTAAGGTAAATAATTACCTTGAAATCATATTGGGGTTTTAAGTTACAGCTGCCTCAGCAGCAGTCTGCAATGAAACAAGTAGACTGAAGGTTGCAAAAGATGTACATGGATCAAAATTTACTGATATCACTACTATATATTCATAACAAGAGTCTGATGATAGAAAAGAAACAATGGAAAACCTCTGAATCCTGGGAACAGGATACAATAAAACTCTTTCTTTCTATCACTAATCAGTAGTCATAATCAGAAAATCATCAGTAGTCATAATACGTAAGGGAATATTAAACTGAAATTCAGGCCAAAATATGGTGGCTGCCCTACATTGACTACCTAATCCCAAGGAGAAGAGAACAGCTAGTCTGTCTTTCTGAAAACATCACCAAGACAGAACCTGCAAGAAGCAGAAGAATTGTTCTTTGGTAGATACTGCTGAATATTAGAAATGTTAAACTCCCTGCTGTTAACAGTTCCAAAGATGAGTTTATCTATAATTCAAAGCCATATCACTGTTCCATTTTTCTTTGATGGATCTTTTAGTATTATTTATTAGTGTATGGAATGCTTACTGCTCCTTTATTTGCTTATTTGTATGTTTACCTATCAAAATCCTTGAATGTTTTCTCTCTTGGAAAATATATATTTAGTGGCATGCCTTTTGAATACAGAATTGTATGTCATGAGCATAGAATTACTAGCTGTTGCTGTGAGCTCACCAGGTACCTTTAATTTTTCATTTAAAAAAAAACAAACAAAATTGGTAAGTGAGGCACCAACACTTTTGTTAGCCGGGTATTTGTTTTCCTACTGTCAGTGCTATCAATGGTCAAGTCATGTTTGTATGATTGGCAGCATCACGCTTGGAGACAGCTGTCTCCTGAGTGCTGACAATGTGCTTCCTGAGTGTCAATGTCTTCCACACAGACGTGTGTTACTCGTGTTACCTGGTATCCCATTCTTTCCCTTTTCTTTCCTTTCTGCCTCTTTGAGTGTCTTTTTTTTTTTTTTTTTTTTTTGAGTTGTTTCTACATGTATCACCATGATGTCCATGACCTTTACTAACATCAATGAATTTTTGTTTACAGTATGACTTTCCTGAGCGTAGTGAATCATGTAATGTCATACTGGTAGCCACATAAGGGACGGAAGGAATAGAAGTATATGTATCCTGAAGATGCCCCACTGAAGCAGAGACAGATTGAAATTCCAGTGTGATAAATGTTCCTTATGTTTCTATATGTTTGCAGTTTATGCCTATGTGTTGAATAGCTCCGAGTTTTCAAAAAATCACAGGGTTTTTTGACAGATCCTTTTTTGGTTTTGTTTGTTTGTTTTCCAGGAGCTTATTAAAGATTCCCTTTTTCTTTTTTTTTTGTTTTTTTTGTTTTTAACCAGAAATATCCTAACTAATCATTTTGCAACACAGACAGTTTACTGTGTTGGGTAGCAGTTCTCACAGCTCTGCATAAGACTTGTGAGATTCAGAACAGCTGTTTTCTTTATACACCTTTCCTTTTATTTCTGATGATTTTTCCAACACAAATATGAATTGCTTTCAGAATAAGACTCTCATATTTTATTTTCTGACTGAAAAGGAAAGCTTTAAAGACATACTCTGAAAATGGAGTTGTAGAATTTTTTGACATGTCAGACTTGTAGTCTGTGTGTAGGAAAGTTTGTTTTCTTTTGTTTTTCTGTGCTTTTAAGTCTCAGACGGGAGTAAAGTGACCCAAATCTTCTGGAGGAGGATTGAAGGCAACACACAGAGAAAAAGTGCAGGTTATATTGCAGTGTTATTCTTTCCTACCCTTCTGTGATTGCTCTGAGGGAGCCAGAGGCTTGAATTTTAAAGTCTTAGGTAAATCTCATATTATATTCTAGGTATAATATTAGCTTTCCTGTCAGTTACTAACATTCACCCAGAAGGGGTTAGCAGTATGTATAGGCTGTGAGAAAAGATTAGGAGTAATGGGAGTTACTACTATTCATGACCCAATGAAATGTAATGGTTCTGTACATATCTTATGAATCTTCTTCGTGATTTGGGCTGGGTTTTTTTGATACAGTTATGTTCTTAAATTTTAGGGCATTGCCACTTGTGGTAATAGACTGGACCAAAGAAACTCGAATAACAGAGAATGAAATCTTTTAGGATGCCCTGACATATTGAATAGTTTTTCTGCTTGTAAAATTATATGTTCTGATGTCCAGAAGCTACTAATTTTTTTTCAGAGTATCACATTTTGTTGTATAAATTAATTATTGCCATTCATTTACCTACTGGCAAATTAATTTGAGGGAGCAAATGTTGCACGACAGAAAATCAAAATAGTGCATATCTTAAAATACTAACATTTGATTGAATGGGTGGTTTGGATAATTTTGAGAAACAGTTAAATATCTAATCTGGGTTAGTAAGTGTTGTGTTTTCAGAGAAATGGAAGCATGGTCAAGCCACCAGTAGATTTCACATGTGATGCTGAGGTACTTCCCCAGTTCCTCTTTATGTTGGTTTTGGAAGTAGACATTCTTTTCTTGATCTGTCAGATGCAACTGACCCTCACTTCAACAAATATAGCCCACTTACCTGTCTATTTTTAATTTACGTGGAAACACTGTGCAGCAATATCTATCATAAGAGCAGAAATATGGGTTAGTGATAGAAAGAGTTTTATTGTGTCCTGTTCCCAGGATTCAGAATGTTCAAAATCAGAAATATAGATACAATCCCTGCCCTCCTGAATTTAATGGAATACTGGATTCACAGGAAATTCAGGAGGAAGAGGAAGAGGAGGGCCACTAAATAAGCCTAACAAAAACCTTACTAATCAGTACTGGCTGGGAGCATTTTTATGTACTTCCTAAGTGTTGTGTTGTCCAAACTGGTGCAAAATTGCCTGCATGATGATCCTTCACAAAAAAAAATTGCTATTCCAAGGCTCACAGAAACAGGTAAACATAGGCCAGACAGTTACACAGTCCTTGACCAGGTAACAGCCATTTTTTTTTTCTAGGAAGCAACATGTACATGTTCTTCTCGTGTTAGTGTTATTTTGACAATGAATAACCATGTTGTTCTTATTTTGCATGGTATCATTCTCTTTATGCATCTACTGCACTATGCTGTCCCTTCATGTTACTATAAAAACAGGACAAAGATTTGAGTGTGATTTATTAGGTTCAGGTAGGAGTGTACCCACATTCTTCCAAGGGTAAAAGCTTCTCCTGGATTTGCCTTAAACATACACATGGAGACAGCTATGCTTACTGGGGGAGCAGAGTAAAAAGCAATATTCTGGTTAAAAGTATTTGCACTGCACCAAAACGAGACAACCAACAGCTAGCTTAGTTCAGGCTTAGGGACTTGCTCATCTGGCAAGAATAATGCAATGGATTGGTTTTGACATAGGACTAAGGCCAAGCAGCTACTAAAGTGGAAGAGAGTGTAGAACATCTCCACTTAGCAAGCAAGCATTCAGAATTAATACCTTAAAGTTCAATGCACTGCAATAGTAATAGGTGTGTGTTCCCTTGGCTTTTCTTCAATATTCTGTTTCAATGCTGATAGGTACATTTTTCAAAATTCATATAGTAGGCTTCTTTATTAGCTTATAAACTTTGAATACCCTTTCATCATTATTGACAGCATTGTAGGAAAAGCTCTTAAGTGGATATGGCTCTGTATTTATAAAAATATGCACAGTCATGAGTTTAGACATGTTCAAATATACATTTGAAACATTATTTTTTTCTTACAACAATAACAACTTTTCTGCAATATTGAATATAAAAAGTTCTGCATTTTAAGTGTTGTGATCCTAGTTTCAGAGATATGCTGTATATCTTAAAAAAAACCCCACCATAAATTCCTAGGAAGCTTATCAAAAAAATATTCAATAACAAAAAAGAAAAAAAAAAACTTACCAACTGATTTCTCCAGAAATTTCTTTCATGTTTAATTCACATGATCTCTGAAGGAGTAAAGAGACAAGAAAGTACCACACTAGTAGCTGGGACAACTTAGGGGTTTTTGAGCAGTATCTTACTCCCTGCTAGAATGTGATGATACAGATAACACTATATCTTATATCTTAATCTGCTCTTGTGGCATCAACAGCAAATTTAATGTTTTAGGAATTTTGTGTGCACAAACAGTATAGATATTCTGTCTTCCAGGACATACTGAAGGAATCTAAAATCCCAGGATTTCCAAGGATATAATCCTTTTTTCCTGCCCTCTAAACCCCCCAAATCTCATGTTTTTGAAATATGCAGTATTTTAACTAGAACAACTTAAGACGACTGAATACAAGTACTACACTACATAGAATAATTAACTGAATAATATTTCAATATTCAGTCATAGTAAGGAAATGGAAAATTGTGTCATCACTTTTCACGTCCATGGTAAATGATCTACTTATAAGCCATAGTATATCCCTGAGAGATATATTAGCCACTTACAAAGATCCACTATTTAAACAGATTATTCCCCCCCCCCCCCCCCTCCCCCAAGAGCTAACTTTTATCCTGGTTTCAGCTGGGATAGAGTTAATTTTCTTCTCAGTAGCTGTAGTACAATGCTATGTTTTGGGTTTATTATGAGAATAATGTTGATAGCGTAGTGATGTTTTTGGTTGCTAAGTAATGTTTATTCTAAGTCAAGGACTTTTCAGTTATTTAGGCCCTGGCAATAAGAAGGCTGGAGTGGCATAAGAAATTGGGAGGGGACACAGCCAGGACAGCTGACCCAAACTAGCCAAAGGGATATTCCATAGCATCGAACGTCATGATACATATATAAACTGAGGAGATTGGCTGGGGCAGGTGGATCACTGCTCAGGGACTGGCTGGGCATTGGTCAGTGTGTGGTGAGTGATTGTATTATTCATTACTTGGTTTTTTGTTTTGTTTTTTTTTTCCTTTTGAATTTTATTCCTCTGTCCCTCTCTCTCCTTTTCATTACAATTTTTATTATTATCATTGTTATCGTATGCCATGTTATGTCAATTATTAATTTGTTCTTATCTCAACCCTCAAGTTTCACTTTTTTCCCCAATTCTCCTCCCCATCCCACTGTGAGGTCAGGGGAGTGAGCGAGTGGCTGTGTGATACTTAGTTGCAGGCTAGGGTTAAACCCTAACACTTTTCATTAATGATTTTATATACTTTTGGTATTTTAATTCATTCTAGTAATGAATTATGTGAGTACTCAGAAGTCTAAATTATTTTATAGAAAATGGTTTCCTGATAAATTTATTTGATAAGTGACACAATTTTATAGAAAACTACAAGTATCTAGTTCTTTAGAACATGAAATTACAATATGCTACTTTAAGGTAGGCCTATGCTAAGCTTTTCCATAGAGAGAAACATATGCACTGATGAAAGCTAGTAAGGAACCAGTTCAAAGCTTTCTGTCATGAAGACTGTTTTAAAAGTTATTGTCTAAGGAAATTTATTCACTTCCTTCTTCCAATCAGATGTACTACAATGTTTTATATTCCTGGATAAATGAGGTAGCCATGAAACTACTTGAAAGAAAAAAAAAAATCATTAAAGTGAAACTCTTTTAATATAAGTAAGAAGAAGAAGGAAATCCAACAAACATGATATGGCAAAGAACAAGCTATGGTTAATATCTCAGAAATATTTGCTTGTGTTAAACCTCAAAGTATTTAACAGCTATGCTACGTCTTCCACCTGTATCTTCCCTCTAAACCAAAAAGTAAAGCAGAGCTCCGAAGTTCATGTGAAAATGAAAAAGAAACTTTTTTTTATTGTTTTGTGAGCAGGCTATTTACAGTAATTTCTGAACACTGTAGTTTGTAACTGCTTCTTAATCTCCCTCACTCTGATATTGAAAGGTGGGAATAAAATTCTCCTTTAAAACTCCTCTTTGTTTAACTGAACCTTGACTATGTAAATTTAATATAAAACTTATAGCTTACGATTGCGAAAGCCCAGAGGTGATATGAATGGATAGATACACTACTTACATTCCTTCGGTATGTATGGACTTTTCTACCTACTTAAAAAAAAAAAAAAAAAAAAAAAAAAAAAAGAAGCTGCAACATTATTTCGTACAGAGGAAATGGGTATTTTCAGCTCAAGATGAGAGACGTCAAGAGCCTGGGAGTTTATGTTCACTGGCACTTCACATGACATTTATTACTTTTACCTGCATGGACTCCATTTGTACTTCTTTCATCATATTTCACTTTGTATTTAGGACATAATCAAAGAAAAATATAGTGGAACCCATAGAAGTGGATTATCTACCCTGATGAGCTGAATTTATGCTAGTATAATTTTATAGATTTTGTTATGGCAGCACAGGGAGTCAGGTTCACCGAGTTCTGTTTGGTTTCCATTAGAAACCATAAATCTTTCTCCAGTGCTAGAAAATCAGCCCAGGTATCTTCACATTCAGTTCCAATTCACTATCACATTTGCAAGTCAGAAAAGCTCTCTGAAATGAATGATGAAGGAATCATTTTCTGTCAATCACTTGATAAGCTAGCTGTGAAAGCCCAATATGTATGTATTTATATCTCAGACCCTCGCAGCCAACTTCCATAAAATATAAGAGAAATAAAGAACCCACAGATTGTTGATAATGTATGTGAAAACCGAAGGAGTGAAATTATAAAGTGTTCTTTAAAAAATCCAGCTAGTTAAAGGAGTAATCATAGTCCTAGATTCAGTACTGCAGAAGCCTTTTGCAATAGGGCCCCAGTGATTTCACAGCAGAGTGGAGACAGATGTGGGAACAGAGCACTGCTCCTGCAAGTAACCTTCATCTCAGGAGTTCAGCTATTTGTGCTCCAAAAACCATTTGGTTAAAGCATGGTCATATGTCATTGGCTCAGTTTTATTGGGAAAATTGTTTATTGGGAAAGAAATACGAAGGTACCTAAGTTAAGCCATGCAATATAATAAAAGTAAAACCACAGAAATGCAATTGCTAAGTCAGGAATTGTTAGCAGATGAAGGATTCACAAGGAAAATACCGGCATGAGAAGATACAAACCCCTAAGAACAAAAGCACTGAAACAGAAAAAAGCAAGTCAGCAACATGAAGGATCAACCCACTCCCAGGAGCAATAGAAATCAACTCTTCCTATCCTGACTGACAACTACCTGGCCAGCTGAGCCTCCTCACCTCCCTCTTTGGGTAAGGTGAGCTTATTAATGTGTCACTGGCATGCTTAAGTCCCAGCTAGCTGCTGCGTTAACCGAGAAATGACTGCCTTGTACTCTTGAACTGTTTAGATCCTGCTTGCAGAGTCTCTTCACAAGTGGCTGAATGACCTGTCAGGATGGCCCACAAGGGGCGAAGAATTCCCCTGAGCACGTATTCCCTCGTGAAACAGTAAGGGAGAAGGATGTGGGCAAATTTATTATCTGCTTTGAAGCCTGGCCTGGGAAGCTGGTATGAATAAACTTCTAGAAGCTGACTGTAAAATGCCCTGCTGCCACATATTTTGGGTCTTCCTGCAGCTTCCCCTTCCATATCGACTGGATGATAGAAACATAATATACTGCTTTAAATATCTCTTGATATCTTTTGGTACCTTATTGGTTCAGGTTTTTTATCTAAGTCTTTTTGTTGATCTTTTTTTCCAGGCATTTCTCATTTTCGTCCCTTTGTTCAAATAGCCTTTTACTTTCTCTGAACATGGTAAGTATTCGATGCTTGCTGGACCCTTTACAGCTATTCAATAACCACGTGTTTCATAGCCTTACTATAAAAGCTGGAAAAACATTATCTCCAGCTTTCCTTCTCACTCCCTTCCTTTCTGTCATGTAATCAAACATTCTTTGTATGGCTTTGTTCGTGGCAGGGTTTCACAGAATGATTCAAAACGGATGATAGTTTTTAGGCTGCTTGAATACACTCTACATTTAGTTTCCTTTGTCTGTGTGATGCCTTGCACAAGTATTATCACTTCCTTTTATCATTTCATCAGAAATATGCTCACTATAATATAAAATTTTCTTCATTAAGAATAATGCATGCTTTTTTCTGCTTTATTTCAGTCTTAGAGATTATAGTTTATATCATCCAAACTCTTTTTGGTTGAACTTTTCAAGTATGTCCTTTTTAATTTGTCTCCATTTTTTTTCAGACAAAAATATTAATTTCCTTAGACTTCTTGATTTGCTGTATAGTTAAGACTTGCACCATGATTAACTTTTTAAGTTCAGTAGCTGTCATGCAGTACTAATAAAGAATAAGAAAGCCACGTGCTTTTAAAATGTCACAGTTTATATGAAACAATAGGCATAAACAGTGAGTCACATACAGCAGTAATGTCACATACAGCAGTAATTCTTTTCTTTTTCCTAATCCCTGATCAAATGAATCTACAAACTACCACTTGCAGAGTTCTGGGTTTTTTTTCTTTCTGGTAGATGTTTGAAAACTAATACATTATTGTGTATTTCTCTCATTGTTTTTACAAGCTATTCCTTTGCGTTTTATCATCTCAGGTATCTTATACCTGATTGTTTTGTTCTCTATGTAAGAGAGTTAATATCTGCAAACACAGATTTTATGATTTCTTTTGAAATTTCAATATGAAATTCAAACTTACATTCTTACCCTAGCCATATTCAATTAGCTTCTATCTATCTTAAATTTTACATATTCAAATAGCATAAGAAAATTCTACAAAACATTTTATTCATGATCCTGCTGCCTATCATTTGATAAAATCCAGGTCTTATGAAGTAAAACTCTAGACTAAATGTGCTTTAATAGCAAAAATAAAGGCTAAGTTTTAAGTGCATGCATTTCCTTGTATGTTTTATGTGCCATGCACCATTAAGAGCACACTCAGTCCAGCTAACTTGAAAGAACTTTGATGTTTTCTGCTCAGCAGGAGCAGTTTTTAATTTTAATGAAAATAATCTATAAAAACAATGCCTATGATTTACCTACATCACAAATTTGTCATGTGTGTATAATCTTCCCAGGCATAGCTGTTAGAAGACCAAACATCCCATGTTTCATGGTATGAGAAAGTAGCTTTTTGGAGGGTATTTCAAACCTTATTGCATGGGTGTTCCATTTTTTTTAGCATGGATGTGCTTGGACAGTGCAATAGGAGCACATTGTGGACCACAGCCCAACTGAGGTGGAGCCCAAAATCCCCTGGTGGGGGGTGTTCCTTTTTACAGAGTTATGCTTCCTCTGTATCGTTGTGTTTATGCTGCAGCTTTAGAGATTGGAATCGCTTTGATAATAATTTTTTTTGGTATGTCTACTTTGAGGACATGGTAGGATATTTGCCCTTTAAAGCTATGACTTGTTTTCTATCCACTCCCTAAATACAAATGACAGTATAATTCATATAACTATGGCTTTTTAAGGAAATTTTGTTTTCATTGCTTATGTCTGTAGATCCATTACTACTTACAAGTTTTGTCAGGCTTTTTTTGTGGTCTTTTTTGTGGTTGGTGTTTTTATTTTTCCCCTTGAAATGTTTTAATAATTAGATTGTTAAAGTACAGAGAAATGCCACTGTAACTTGACATCTATCACCTGAAAAGTTGGAATTTGGACATGTGGGCATTTTAGAAAATGTAATAACTTTTCTATAGCTTAAGTGTCAACAGAAGTCAAACACACAAGAGGCCCAACCCTGTATGAAAGGAACTTGTTAAAAGCAAACAGAAATATTATTTTCATTAAGCAACTATTATAAAAGTTCACAAGAACAAAAGGAACAATTTACCTAATTATTGTTATTTTAGGTGAAGAGTTGTGAATGAAGAAATACACAGGAATAACAGGATGGAAGAAAGTATAACTCCCACCATAGGTTTTTTTCAGATTAGAGATAACCTTACAAAGAATATATACAAAACCATAACTAGTCAAACCCACAAATTCTGTTCTCGATGACCCTCATGAGGGATGCCTACACTGTTTTTTCTAGTTTGGAGCAAGATCTTATTTACCATATGTATGTCAACATTAATGTATCCACAGTTTGCTTTGGTTTATAGAACAAATTCAAAGGGTGCAAATTTGGTTAAGTCTGAATAGAACTAAACTGAAAGACACGCTTCACTAGCACACCATAAGGGAACTGATCTGAGTAGCTGAAAAAACCCAATTATGTAATATATTTCAGATCACAGTAATAAAGCCTGTGTTTTCTTACTTCTTACCTTTCTCTTCTTCCCATTCCCCTGACAGGACGTACTACTAGCAGGCAAAATTGAAGGTGCTTTGAAACTTGTCATCACCACTCTGCCTTTCAGATAAATTTGTTGAGACAAATGTTATAGCCCTCCCAAAGACATATTTCAGACAGCTGGTAAAAGTATTACTTCCTACTTTTGCTAAGGCTGCCTTTCAGTAAGTTTTGTTATCTTGGCTATGAAACAAGTAAAACTAAACTTGATAATGGCTTATTCATTTCTTTTTTCCCTTTTATCTTCCTTAATTTTTCTGTTGAGAGAGAACATATGTTGAAGAGTTTAAAAATCTTGCTTTACTTTAAATAAAATCCACTATTTTATTAAAAAAAAACCAAACAAAACACAAACAGCAAAAACAAAAAACCCCAAACCCCCTAATGTTTTTACTGATCTTAACTTTCAGTGTCAGCCTTTTCAATGCTTACAGATAATATGGGAAATTCTTCCTGTGGGATGATACTCATTTAATGGGTTATGCACTTAACCTTAACATGCAAAGCCATTTGAAGCCTTAAGAGTGTGCAAATGGGTAAATGATGACCTGCCAAGGTGCTCAGGAGCTGCCTTTGCCAATACCATATTCCTCCAGCCAGCCTTTTTCTGCTGTATGATTTAACTGATCTTGTCTACAAACCCTTTTGTAGCCCTGTAAATATTGATTTTTTAAAAGTAGTGAGTAACTCACAGATAAAGCTCGATAGCAACATCTCTGTTGGATGCAAATAAGAAGCAAAACTTGATGATTTTTGTCTTATCTAGAAAAAACTACTTATCTAGGAAAACTACTGAGTGTATTGATTACAAACAGGAAAACTTCATTGCTCAGCTAAGACAATAACCCCCTCAAAAATCCAATAAACAAACAGCATAAAAAATAAAAAACAAGAAACAAAACAAACAAACCAAAATCCCCAGAAGGCTAATTAACCAAATTACTCCTTTTAAGAAATGATGGTGAAGTTATGAGTTATATGCTAGGCTGTAATTACTAAGTGTGTGCATTTTTTACTTATACAACCATTCTTTGACCTTTTAAAAGATATCATTTAAGTCCTCCTCACTTAGCAAGTAGGTGATTGACTTTAATACAGAAGTGTTTCACATTTTATTAAGCAGAAACAAAGAAAAGGTAACATTATAAAAAACTTCTAAGAAGTTTGGCCTTCTTTCTAATATACTGCATTAAAATCAAAGGCATAATTTTATGCTTCGAAGGAAGATGCATCCATGTTAGAAATTCATGGATTTCAAATGCATACACTTTATTGGTGTGACAAGCAGTACAAATCTTGCTAAAGTGTAAAGAAAGAGGCAGGTCCCTCAGGTATCTGTCAGAAATTGGTACAATCCAAGTAGGGCAGGACCAAGTATTTGCGTGTACTGACACTGTCTTGTTCCAGTACAATAGCCAAATAATTAATGGTCCCTTCTGTGATGTTTTTCCGTTGTTAGTTATAAGATAAAACACCCACAAATGCAGCCACATGCAGTATAGGAAATAAATACGTTCTCATCCTATGTGACTTAGCAAAATACGGAAGCTTTCCTATTACACAGAGGAGCAAAGAAAAAGATTTTCAAAGTTTTGCGTTTTTTTAAAATCAATTTTGTAAAAACAATAAATACAAGACAGAGAGCACACATCACAACTGCTAGCTGACAGATGACTCTTTATTCAATAAAAATACAGGAGAGAAGTAGAAAAATAAGTATTATGAATGTGTTGGTGCAAGCCTTGATTACCTGGCAACATTATGGGGAACAGATGGGAATACCAAAAGCCAAGTGAGTCTTCATTATTTTTATATTTCTTGTGGTTTCTATGAAAAGACACAAATACATTTATTTGGAATTTTCATTGTATGAAACTACCAAAATTTAAAATGTTTATAAAGCTATGAGAAGCCTCATAATGTGTATTATTTCATTAGAGACAGACATCATGAGAAAGTTTCCAAATAAATACACTTTCCAGAAGTTCATGTCTGATATGAGAACTATTTCAAAAGAATTCACCCAATAGTTTGAGCAATGTAGTTTTCTGGAAATTTTTTTTGGTGTGTGTTCTTACAAAAATCCAGATCTAATCCAAATTGTAATTTTTTTTCCCCTCTGAATTTCTGAGTAAGTTAAAGAAAGTGGTAGTCCCACAAACTGAAGATTTACTTACATGCAAGGCACCCAAGCACAAGGGTGACAAGTCACTTCCTCAGAAGGGACAGTATTAGCCTATGTAGGGCAGGATTGGAACAGAGATGCCAAGTCTGACACAGAATCAGGCAGCTGAGCAGTCTCACAGACAGGAGCAGAATCTACTCTGGGCTTTGATCACCCAGATATTGAGTAGATTTTTGAATATTTCAGCTAAGGACTGTCTCATCAAAAAGCTAAATCACATTTTAGGAGATTATTTTTATGTATATCTCATATGTAAGTTTGAAGTTCTTACAACCTTTTATTTATTTATTTTTTTCTTTAAACTGTTGGGTTTTTTATAAGAACCAGCAAATTTTTTTGGCAGAATAATAATAACAATTATTTTTGCCAGAGTTTCTAGAACCTGAGGTACTTTGAGCTTTTAGAGATGCAGAACACTCAGATGGAGTTAAGAGAAAGTCATTGGGTTTCTCAAATAGATGTTTGGGAAAAGTTAGCATGCAGACCCTGCTAAATTGCAAGGATGAATTTGGAGTCTGGTTCCTTCAGGTGCCAGGGAAAATGACGAAGTCTCCCTGGGCTCGCATAATTCATTGCACGAAATGGGATCATTGGCAGAAAACCAACTCTGAATGTTTGGAGGACTCCTTACTATCATCAGAAATTCTTCCTGCCACTAACTCTTGTGTTAGCTCAACCACATATTTTCCTTCACATCTTGCTGGTGGAAACTATCGTTATTTCGATTTGCTATTATGGCTTGTCTATGGTGGTCTTGCATACTTGCATAGAATTGAAAATCTAGCATGACCCCAAGCAATCTGTAGGAAGCTTGGACAAGTAAGTTTAGAAGATCTCAATTTCAGTATTTACAGATGATAACAGTAGTTAGTTTCCCACCAAAGGGAAAAATATCTCATCAAGAATCTCTGCTGTATTTGTTTGCAGTTGTCTTATTGCAAAACTAATTTCCATAGGTTTTGCAGACAATAAGATGAGATAAAAAAAAAGAAATTTTGAAAAGCATCATGAAAGTTTTTATTGATGAAATGTAGCTGAAGATGTTCCTAAGAGCCATGGGAGAAACAGCAAGAGAAGACATACTCTTCTACTTCATTTCTTTTCTATTTCCTTAAGGATGTGGTTCAGAATGGATGGTCTTTTGTTTTACCTTGACTATTTTCATAACCTTACATAAAGCAGAACTTTCTGCTATTGCAGTTGAGTTACAGTGACTCATTTCTCCACTGTTCGGAATGCAGGATCTGGTATGAAATTGATCTTTATTGAAAATAATAACTTAGAAAAGAGAATAATTTAAAATATATATCATACTTCTGCAAGGAAGTTGATATTAAAAAAATAAATATGTTATCAGAAAGAAGTAAGTTCATTTTCTGAGACACATAGAAGTCAGTTTTAGCAATGGCTTTCTAACAAGTCCATCACAATAATGGCGTTAAAGGTCCCAGGACTCAAATGGTACCTCCAAGATAAGAATCACTGTAGAGGAATGAAGCTGGGTTAATTAGCATTGATAATATACAGCTGTGGGCTGGCTTCAGGGGCAGTGGATTGGCTGATGTAGACAAGGTGCAGCTGTGGCTGGTTCTGTTGAGAAGCTGGGCAGCCAAAGAAGAGAGAGGAAGAGACAACAGATGCTCTGGATGAGAAGAGGAGAAGGCAGCAGAGGGACTAGCATGAAGAGTATGCTGGTATGAGATGGTAAGTGATCTTGTTGCAGCTTGATAGTTTGGAGAGTGCTGCAACAAATCACCTTTACAAAGACTATATTTGAATAGAATATAAATATTAAGTGTCTTTTCTAATTCATAACTTTACAGATGGCTAATGCCTCCAAGTAAACAAGGAATTAATTGAAAATTAAGAACATAGAAAGATGTCACATTTCTATATAGAGAAGTATTAAAGAATCTTTAAATATGTAAACTTAAATCTGAAAATTGTTAAAGAGAAATTAGGAATCCTATACTATATTTTAATATATTATCTACCATAATAATACTATATAACCAGAGGCCTTAAATTCCTGCTGTGGTTTAACCCCAACCAGCAACTAAGCACGACACAGCCACTTGTTCACTCCCCTCTGCTGGGATGGGGGAGAGATATGGAAGAGTAAAAGTGAGAAAACTTGTGGGTTGAGATAAAGACAGTTTAATAGGTAAAACAAGTCATGCACACAAACAAAAAGAAGTAAGGAATTCATTCACCACTTCTCATGGGCAGGCAGGTGTTCAGCCATCTCTAGGCAAGCAGGGCTCCATCACACATAATGGTGACCTGAGAAGACAAATTCCATAACTTTGAATGTCCCCCCTTCCTTCTTCCTCCAGCTTTATATGCTGAGCATGATGCCTTATGGTCTGGGTCAGCTGGGGCTAGCTGTCCTGGCTCTGTCCTCACTTGTGGGGTGGGATGAGGGGCCTTGGCTCTGTGTAAACACTGCTCAGCAGTAACAAAAACATCCCTGAGTTGTTTTCAACACAAATCCAAAACATAGCCCCATAACAGCTACTCTGAAGAAAATTAACTCTACCCCAGCCAAAACCAGCAAAAAGCAAAACTGAATTTCTACGAGTACGTAATTCACATTGCATTACCACCTCAACTGGACTACACTGACAATCCACCTTAACACGTCCTTTGTTTTGGTTTTAAAGAAATAATCCTTGGTTATGTGTATCTGCAGAAGACATTACTATGCATTGCCTTTTTCTCATTTGATGCAGCTGTAAGTAGATCTTTGAGGGTGTGATCAAATTCAGTTAATTGAAATATTGTTAAGTACAATTTCATGCTCTTTTACGTTTTGGGTTTTTGGGTTTTTTTGGTTTTTTTTTCTTTAGGGAAGGGAAGGCCCAAGAATAACCATAAACACAATTCAGCAGCTGGCAGAGACAAGCTCACAGCAACATTGAGACAGTAGGTAGGTGGGTGTTAACCAACAGATCACTACATGGTGATATTTTAAATAGATCTTGTTCCAAATACTGGAAACAAATCAAAGTGTGAAAACATAGATTACACGATCCTGAAATCTCTCTTTTTAAGCATTGGTATGATAAGATCAATTGCATTCCTCTATGCATTACATGAAGTAACATTTAGAGGATATGGGTCTCTATGTATAAATAAGTATGGTAACATTCAATGTGATAACCATGTGAAACGTACTTTTCAGTGAGTAAAAAGCAGAGGAGTATCAGACTGCTTTTAATATTTAGAGAATATTATGATGATGCAGTCTTATATCAGGACCAAGAGTATTTAAATTATTCAGACAGAAGCAGAACGCAGCTGTAAGTCAGGCTGTTCGTGACCACTAATGATGACACAAATTTAAAAGAAGTTCAGGGGAAAATAATTATTCTCAAACAGCAAGTGTGTTGGGGCCCCCACTCAGTCACCAGTTGAAGATGCATCTGAATTCTCCTTTAGTAAGCTCCCTGGAGACAGGAGCATTTTCTACCTCAAAAGCACCTCAAATTTTTATTAGAAAATAAGTTAGAATAACTTACCTTTTAAGAATAGAGACATAGTGAAATGAAATTAAAAGGTAAAAGGACTCGTAAACACATTTTTATTTCCTTATCCTTGATACCATCCTTAGCTGTAGTCAGCTCATTTCTCCCAGAATCTGGCAGTTTCATCCACCACCAAGAAAATGTCTCTATTTACATATCCCATCTGCATTTTTTTTTTCATGCTCTTCTCAGTAGTCCCTTGCAAATCGCCTTCCCTGTGGTCTCTCTTTAGCTTCACCCTCTTCTCACATCATATGGAAACCTTTCCCCACCAAAGAAACAAGTTGAGCTGCTGCCCTGGGGTTGCTGCCCTTCCTCACAGGGCTCCAGCTTGCTGTCATGCCACCTGCAAGAGGACACAACATACAGGCTAAGGGCAGCTGAAATCAGGTAGGTAGAGGTGACTTTAGGAAAACCGAGGCTCAGGGAGAGACGACACTCACCAGGGACATCAAGGATGAAAAGAGGAACTTCTGTTGCTGCATTAGCAATAAAAGGCTGAACAAGGAAAATTTGGGCTCTTTGCTGAATGGGCTGGGGGACTTTGTGACGGAAGATACAGGTAGGGCTGAAGTGTTTGTTGCATTGTTTGCTTCAGTCTTCTTCATTAACAACGTCTCCCAGGCCTCTACTGTTAAAGAAGAGATTAAAGGAGGATGAGAATCACTAGCAGCAAAGGAGATTTGAGCCTGGAATTACTTGAGTGAAGTCAAACCATATGTGTCCACGAGACCCACCAGTACCTCCAAGGGTGCTGAGAGAACCAGAAGACGTCCTTGCTAAAGAAAGAAGGTAAAGATGAATAAGCCTGTTAAAAGACACCTTAATCTATGTAGGTTCAAAGATTGTTCTCTTTTCTTTCCACTAAGCTTTTGGTCAGAAGCATAGGCCAGATTATCTGTTGTTTGTAGATTGCAGAAGAAACCTTCATACTGAGAGTCAGAGCTCCATTTAAGACGAAAGTGATGTCAAAATATTGACAATTTTGAACAATCCAATTTGTTTCCATGGAAGAGCAAAATGAGATAGATTTATTGTTTGTTGCTGTTACCTTTCTGTTTACCTTGGGTATGTCTAGTGGTACAGGGAATTACAAAGACAGACAAAGCTAGCACTGGTCTCAGAAGATGGAGTGTGGGTACAGAGGAGTACAACACGAAGTGAGCTAATTAGATACCTCAAGAAGCCTGAGAAACTGGGAACCCAGAGCAGGCAGCATGCCAGCACACCTCCTCTCCCTTTATCGCTGAAGACTGCTGTCTAGAACTAGCTCAGCTATCCCTTTGCAGAGCACAGAGATAAACGCTACTGCTTCATTGCACATCATTAGCCCTTTATTCCTAATTAATCTAGACAGCATAGACGTAAGCTGCCATGCATTCACACAGTAAATATAAACATAAAATAATTTACAAACATTTTAGTAATACATTGGCATTTACATGCATAATCCTTTACAAACACTGAGTAGTAGTAAGTAAGGTTATTGGTTCCATCAGTACGTGTTATGGGAAAACTGGAATCTGTTATTGATCAATGTGACAGTTATTTGAAAAATGTTAAATGTGTTATTCACTGCAGTAGAACAAACTTATGACCAATAGAGATCCACAAGGCAATGGGTATACAGCAAAACTGAATAATCTGTCAAAAATTCTTAACGTATATTTTACAGCCTGAATGGAGAGCATTTACTGTTTAAAAAATCAAACCATTTTTTGAAGAAATCAGGATGCCATAGGAGCCTAAGTAGTTTTAGGGGGGAAAAAAGGATCTTTAATAAATGAAATTCAATTGAACCACAGAGCAATAATGTATATTCAGTAAGCATTCCAAAATTAAACAGATAAATGTAGCTTTTACTCAATCTTATATTCTCTAGATTTAATTAAAAGTTAAATGTTAACTTTAGTGTATGAGTGACTGAAAAAACCATGAAAACTGACTTTGGGAATATGACAAATGTGTGCTGTACAGCTACCTGTTAGTCCTGTAAATCTAATTATGGCAGAAGAGGAGATAGTCTGAATTTTTTGAGAACACATCTTCACTTGACAGTGGTACGCTCTCCCTTTCTCCTTCCTCCACTTGTTTTCTACTCTCTCACACAGCAGGGAAATAATCTCAAACCTGAAAAATTTACAACACAGAACAATATTCATAGAACAGAACATTGCTGCATGAATGTGTGGTTAACCTTTGATATGTAGTCATAAAACAGAAAACTGATATTATAGAGGATTAAGTTTAGGGCTGATTAAACTCAATGGCAAATATTTTATTGGTCTTGAAGAATCAGGGTTTTGACTGTGCATTCTATGTGGCATTTTAAGACCAAGATACAGATTTATAACAGCAGAAACCTTGGCTCTGTCTTGGCATAAATCCAAAATGTTGGGCGTGTAAGGTATAAATGAGTCCATTTGCAAGTCCTTTGATATAAAACCATTTCAGACTCAAAAGGTCATAGCAGCTTCAAAATGACAACACTGAGAAATATATACTGAATGTCTCTTTCTCAATTAAGAAATTCTCTAAAGGTAAAATTACAATCCATTCTAAACATGGTATGGCATATGCCAACAAGCTGAGGCCAACTGTAAATTCTAGTCTCTGAAAAGCAACGATAAAATATCATTTACTTTAGTAAACTACCACTAATGTGGCAGGAAAACTGCTTAAGCTTATATTTTGAATCTTCCTGGAATAGCAATGCACTATTTTAAAAGCTATTCCACAATTCCATTCCAGTCACTGCAACCATGTATGTCCTTTTAGGTCTTCAGTCTTCCTCTAGTAACATCAGCACCATGTTCTAGCACCAAACATGGTATCTATGTGACGTTTCAGAGGAGGAAGATGTAGAAGTTTGCTAATGGCTAACTCCTTCCCCCCTCCAACCACAAAACTCTTTTGGAAGGGATGTAGGCGAACAACAGCTTGTGTGCTCTGACTTCTGTCCAACAGGTGATGTTCTTTTTGATTTCAAACTTTATCTTATTTCTTTGTGGGTTCTTGCAAAAGCTTCAGAATGTTGCATTTTTGGAATGTGGGAACAAGAATAGGAGTTGCAGTACATTTATAAGGAAAAGACTGGGGATCAGTGATCTCAACCTTGTTGCCACCCAGAAGTGGCTGACTGACACTAGACATGACTGCAGTCAAGAGCACTTACTCTGTGTATGATTAATGTGTTTTAGTGTTGGTGGCATGTATGGTTTAATGCTTGGGCAGACAGAAGAGAGACCAAATAAAAGATGGCTTCCACCAGTCCAGAGTGCCAAGCATCCACTAAAGAAAGGGAAGAGCTTAACATCTCATTGAAATAGGCAGCTATTTATTAGCAACTACAGTGCAGATGTTGACTACTGGTAGAACAAATTCATTTGTGGAACAGAAAAGCCTCAGTCTTATATAACAGTAAGACTTCTGTTTGTCCAAAAAGTGGGGCTTGGGATTTTCTGGTTTTGTTAGGGGAAAACCAGGTCTGAGAGCCTGAGAGAGGCAAGGCTGCCACGGCTCCATGCCCCCAGGTCCAAGCAGTAGTGAGAGTGAGCACACATTCCCAGTATGCACATGCAGAGGTAGACGAAGCATAGGTATACACCACATACATATAGGTCTAGCCACACAGATCAAGACAACAAACTCTCAGAGCACTCACATGAGCACAGGTGGCATGAATGACCTCATCATGGCCCCTCTCTGGCTGAGCAGTACGGAGGTCTGACAGTGGGAATATGTATATGTGCAGAGCTGGGCTCAGACACCCACTGTCTGGCTGCTGGCAGCAGGACATATGAGCTCTGAGGCTACAGTGCTGCTTCAGCTGCTGGCACGAATACCCTCACACACAGAGCCAGCTTGGACTCTGGTTCCCAGTAGACACCCAGTAGAGACCATTCCTGTGGTCTCACTCTTAGAGACCCACTCGTCCCCTATCTCCTAGATGACCTCACCTACTTACTGGCTCACCCGGCTCAATCTCAGCTAGTGCTCACGCACGCACTTACACACTCACGCTTGCTCCAGTGGCTGACACCATGGACACACGGGTCCCTGCGACCCAAGGTCCTCTCCAGTTGCACTGGGGTCTCTGCAGCTGCTGGTACCACAGTCATACACACACACACACACGAGAGAGTGCCTTGCCCAAGAAAACAGTAAAAAGGAATTTTAAAGGAATAAAAGTAATTTTCAAACCAGCACTCTTAAGCAAGCAGTTTTGGTGCTTTCAAGTTTACCAGCCACTCTTCTCTGGTTCTTAGGTCTCAAAATGAACACTTGTATACTGGAAAATACCAAAATGGACTGGGAAGAACCATAAGTCTCAGTTTAAGTGGTATTTCACTTGGAACGTAGAAAATGTCAGCATTCAAGATCCAGTATTTTTCCCGTATGTTCAGAATTCTGAGGGGAAAAAAAAAAATCTTTGGAAGTTAATTACCATTTACAAAAAGTTTAAACAGAGTTTTGAACCAAGATCAGTCCCCAGAAGCCTGTACTCATATCTGTCTTCTGTAGAAGAAATGCCTGGTAGGTGCATATTCTTAATTGAAGCCTATTTATGAGTTTGAGGACTCAGTCTGACAAAACAAAGTAAGAAACAACAATTTAGTAAATAATTTGAGAAGTATTTTTAGAATTCATTACATGACAAGGCAATTATGAGATGTCCATTTCCTTCTGAACCAACGACTGGAAGCCAGGTAAGATAACTCAGAGCACCTACATTTAGGATAGCTGACAAAGCCTTTAGCTTATCTGTGGAAACTTCATTTTAGCTGAACTCAATCTTCCCATACACAGATATTTTTTTAAATAACTGGAGTAGTAGTGTATTCAATATTTATTCAACTTCTCAGGTGAAATTTGAATTGGCACTGTACTGTCCCAGCTGCTCTGTGACTGGTACTTGAGTTGTTTTAAAGCTGGGTTGCAATCTACAGGGGCTTCTGGCAAGAAAGAACAATCCTGCTGCCATACCCAAAACCAAGTGCAAATGAATACAGATCTTTTGAAATCACCAATTTGGAAACAGAAAACATACTGGGAGTGACTGTTTACTTTATGAAAACTGCAAAACAGAAGGCAGAAATTAGGAAAGAAGGAAAGAGTAAAGTGGGGCCTTGTTTCAAACCCTGTCTTACTCACAAATGCCATTGCTGTTGCCGCAATTCCATTGCTCTCTTCATTCACTCTTGGTAGTTCAAACTCTGTCTCCAAAATTAAGATGGTATTTCTCATTCTCATAGTTTTTCTATGAGCTTAAAATGCATTAATGTTAAATGGCAAAGGCGGTAGTGTTTACAAAGAGGAAAATGTCAGTCGAGAAGTACAATTGAACAGTGTGATGTGTTTATGCCAATAAAATAAGGATGATTATTAGTGCTCGTCATCACTAAAGCAAAATCTACTAAATGAGTTGATTATTTATGAAAATATTTGTAGGGCTTTTTGCCCAATTCTAATATTGAGAACCTCATTAAGACAAAGATTTAAACTTGAAGGAAAATGCCAGACTTACTGGATAAAATCCACTTTTGGTAAATCAGGATTTCTTTTAATAGCTATAGTCAAATAAATTATTTCCTTCATGCTTCCTTCTATAATTCTTGCATCTTATCAAACCTAATGTGTTTATAGTTACTTTCCTACATTTGGTAGGAAAAAAAAACCTGAAAGGTATTTCAGTTGCAATTAGGATCCTACCAATTTTTTCTTCAGCTTTTAAGTATGAAACCTGTTGATATTTTTAATAAAAACCCATGCTACTGAACACAGTTTTCATCTTCCAATTATTCAGTATCTCTGGTAAAGACTACCCAGTCTTCCTGACTCCAACACCGCCACCTGAGTTTTATTTCACCTTAGCTATTGTAATTTGCATTTCTATGTAGTCATTCCCATTAGCCATCCTGCCTTTGTCCCTGTGTTACAAAGTACTTTTTATTGAAAACTGAGATGAGGTATTCATTTAATTTTTTGAGCCAGACCCACATTATCTTTTAGACAATACCCACTTTTAACACATTGCAACTCCACTTTTTTTCCTATTTTGTAGAGAACCTTTTTCGCTTGTTGTAATTTCCTTTTGCAAGGTCTATCTCTGCTTGACTTTCAACAATTCTGAATTTATGAATAAGAATTAAGTGAGGTCCACCCAGTGAATAGTCCTATCCACCCACTGAGATATAGCTCTACCATTTATTTATCAACAGTACCTTTTCTGTTACAAATTCAGTTGACAATGACCCTTTTTACCCAGTAACCTTAATCTTCCTTTGCCTCTTGTTTATTATCCTCTCAATGCCACATGCTCTCCATTACATCTCAAACAGCAGGAACTTACAAATCATATTTAGCAGAGGCCAACTGGAAACAGCACATGAGTCACTGGCTGTTGTGGATTGTGAACATCTTGGGAGAATCAGTGCTGTTTTCCACATAGACACATTCTGCCGTAGCCTTTCTCCACTATCTGATTTTGACTACAGCTTAGATGTGCCAATCCACTACTTTTTTTTCTTAAACAGAATAAGATTTAAAAAAACCCTTACAACATAATAGACAGCACTGTCCTTGAAACAATTTCTGCAGGATTTCTAAAATGTAAGTGTCAAAGAAGAAATCAGCAAGATGTATCACTTGCTGCTGGATACCAATGGCTACAGAAAACAGTAGTCACTGGATTGACATCTAGCAAAGACTTAGAAAAAAAGGGAAGGATGCCAAGATGGTCCTGATTCTCTGCATTAGATTGGGCCTGTGACAGACAGGGACATCTCACGACCTAAGTGTTTTTATTGTACATACAGATCAGAGCAAGAGCAGTGGGCAGTGATAGAGATCTAAAAGGATGTCTTATGTTGCTGTACAATAGAATTAATTGCAGTACAGTCAGATCAGGCAGAGTAGCACAAAGTTTTTGCAATGGCTCCTGGCTGGCTAAAGTCAAGAACGCAACAGTGAATGGCAGAAACATGGTGTGGCCTCCTTGGAGGGAAGTTCTAAACTGAAAGTGGGAGGAGGGGAGCAGAGCTCTCTGAAGTGTAGTACTTCCCTTAGACCGCTTGCTTGAGTATTAGGAAACTCTAAGGTATACCCCAAGACAAGGCATATTCTATACATTAAAAACTCCTTCCTAATCCTAGTCAATGGCTAGAACATGCTCTTACACAGAGGCATGCTCTTATTTTCTTTACAAAACCATATGAATGCACATCTCAATGCTGCTAATATTATTTTCCACTATATAAATGGTAAGTTCTTTAAAGTTATCTTAGGTAGATTATATGTGATCTCCATACTCATGTCCTATACATTGAAGAAAAGGTATAAAGTCTTTCATGTTTTGATACTAAAAGGGACAAAAGTGTCTCAGCCGCCATTTCCCTAGTGGAAATGTCAGACAAATCACCCTCTGTTTCTTTTTCTCCTTTACTTTCTAATAATAGACTGAGCAACTTTTAAAAGGAGCTGCATATTCATCATCACAAATGAAGCTCCACATTTTTCTGACTGTGGATACAGTAATTATAGGTTTGCACTTCTAATTGAAGCATTGATGAACATGCCCCACACTGCAGCAAATATAAAATAATTGTTAGGCAGCCTATGTGGTGTTGTGGGGGAAAAAAAAAAACCAACCTAAAGAGAAATTGAAAGCAGCAGCATGAACCCTGATAATGACTACTCCAATGGCTTATTTCCTAGTATCATTTACTGCCAAGAGAAATTAAACCAGTGGGGGCAGGATATATTTGTAGAAAATGACAAGCTTCTGGTTCTTCCTTAAATAACAATGCATCTGTTACCCAAAGGGCAGTTTCAGCCGCCCTATTTATAGGGCAGTACGACCATTCCTGAAGGTAAATCAAACAGGGCAGAAGGAAATTTTTTTCCTCTGGCCAAAGTGTCCCCGAAGAACCAAACCAAAAAAAACCCCAAACAAACCAACAGGAAAAGCAAACTGAACAGATTAACTTCCTACATCTTTTAGAAATACAAACCCAAGTTTGCTACTGTATGGCACAGAATGGAAAAAACCCTCCTTTGCTTCATGGTTGATTGCTCCCTTTCTGCCCTCCTTGTTCACTAATATCTAGCTGCTTTGTATTTGTGCCTCTGAGGCATTTGTTAGCAGCACACTTGAAGCTGACAACGACAGAGAGATGGCAAAACAAAGGAACTACCCTGTGGCTCTCTTGAGAGTGGCACTAGATCCACAAGTCCCCTCAACTGAATGACTTTGCACAGCTGGAATTACTAACATTGAGGGTCTGTCTATCCGTATAACTTAATAAGATCGTTCATAGCTGGTGCAAAATTATGATGGTTTACATCAGTGGAAATAAAAAATCTAGACCTGGATTTTGTTAGAAAGGAAAAGCTAGAAAGGTAAGAAAACTACATAGCTTGCTAAACTTTTGTTTGCATTTCATTCCAGTAGTGGATTGCCATCTGCGTTGTCACATTTCAATCTGTTAAAAATTGACTTAATTTAGGACAGAATAGGAAAATAAATGATCTCTATAGTTCTGACTGTTGCTCAGTTTCACTCTTTGTTGAAAACAAATGCAAGAGTAACAGCCAGAGGGAGTTCTGCTGTAAGCTAATAAGAATCAGATCAGACAGCAGTTATTCTAGCTATTCAACTCATAATTATTGTTAGGAAAAAAACCACCCACCAAATCAATGAAAAAACAAAGCTTAAAAGTAATTGCAGAGAAAAAAAAATGTTTTTTTCATGGTAAGACTAACTAAAAGTATTTGGAATTATGAAGACAAAAGGTAGGTACCATTTTCTGAATTCCTCCTGTGTTCAAAAGTAGACATTTATTTTTTAATGCTTTTCACATAAAAATTCATTAAAAAGAAGGCTGATTCTTAAGTATCATGAATCTGATAACCAGTGAAATAAAAACAAACCAACCGACCCAAAATCACATGCAGCAAGGAAGTCCTCTCTTAGAAAAGAGAAAGGACTGTGAAGCATACCTAACATGAAACATGCTTTAGAGTGTTCCCATTAATGTCTCCTGTCTTACCGGAGGGACATGATAAACCTCCGGGTAGCACTTTAAACCACATAGACTGAACTTCCTGTGTTCAGCTGCTTGGCATTTCTGAATTAGCTAATTAATGCCAATATTTAGCACAAGAACAGGTGGGAAAACTAATGACTAATTTCTTCTCTCTCCCAACTCAAAAAACACCACTATCTTTTAAAAATACAATTCTTACCACTGCCTGCTGATTCCACTGCAATAAACAAACAGCTGGATTCAGCATTCTACTGCAAGTGGAATAGCTTTGTTTCTGTAACAAGCACCTTGTCGTAATGTGCTCATGTCGCCTCCTTCAGATGGGTCAAAAAACGTGAACTCAGGATCAGGATAAAAAAAGGACCAATAGCACGTGTACCGCAAGTAGCACTAGTTCAATTTGACCACTAAACTAAGTAAGCTACATTAGAAGAGGAAGGGAAAAGGAAAGTACATATTTTTTGAAACTATGTTTCAGGCATATGTGATAAAAGTAAAGGAAGACAAGACATCATAAAATGTGGGCTTTTTTTTCAGCAACACAGTAGTAAAGGTATTCATCCAAGATGCTGGTGAGTGCATACAGATGTCTGCTCTGAATCAGCTGAAGGCGGAGTTGGTTTAACTTTGCAGGAGTTAAAGCACAACCTTTTCAACTTTTCCCACGCCAGCTTCTTCAGTCTGTCTCTATTAAATGCATTTGTAATATTTAGCAATAACGTAATTTCCTTTTTCTGGTTGAATGATCTTGTCAGCGATCACAGAAGTTTTGAGTAGGCAGATTAAGCTTATAGCAGCCTCTCCATCTTTAGTTCTGGTGTGCTCCAAGGTTTATATAAATATTACCTGAGCTAAAGAAAAAGATGAACACTCTTAGAAGAGACATATGATCCTAGGCCTTTCT
This sequence comes from Falco biarmicus, assembly GCF_023638135.1. Taxonomy (NCBI): domain Eukaryota; kingdom Metazoa; phylum Chordata; class Aves; order Falconiformes; family Falconidae; genus Falco; species Falco biarmicus. The sequence continues at coordinate 3,453,388 of NC_079292.1, read as the reverse complement.
CCAGTGACACACATAAGAAATGTTGATAGGGTACTAGCAGTCCCTACTAATAGAAGAGGTGAGCTGCCTTTCACCGTGGTTTAAGGGAGTGCATTTCATGCTGAGTAACTGTGTAGGGGCATTAGCTCTACTTTGGCCTCATGCTGATCAAGGACTGGGAATTTTTGCTGGGACTTCTTTGCTTTTTAGAGGATATTGTCAAGGTATTTTTAAATTTCTTTTTGTTAGACCTAAAAGAAGTAATTGAAAAGTTTAAAAAATGCTTTAATTGCAGGAGAAACTATCCAACAAAACTCCCGTACATCTGCAAATAGTGTCATCTGCTACAAAACGGTATTTCTGTCAGCCTAATACCTTCACAGTATAACCCTGTGTATCAAGTTTTTGAACTGCATACTTGATCAAGTTTGGTAGAATATCAATGTGAATCTTAGCACTAGTTAAAGCTGCAGTGAATGAATATGCTGAAATGGTAAATGAAGTCTGACAAAAAGAAATGGTTGATGGATAAAGAATAAGTTTGTTGCTTTCATACATGAGTTCAGCTGTGTACTCGGTTCACACTGTCTTTGAAAGAAGTTAGATCTTTCCTTACTTAGGTGCTCTTGGAATGCAGAGCTTAATAGCTTTGCAAAACAAGCAGTGACAATCTAGAGGGAATTAAATAATAATTAAAAAAGAATTTCAAAGATTTAATCTTTTTCAGGTACCAAAAAAATTGTATTCAGTTACTTTTGCTTTTAAATGCATTGTAAATAGATAAATTTTAAAGTTGGCTTTAAATTAATACAGCTGGGTGAGGGAAATGGAATGAAGAGATGGCTCTGAAATAAGCATTTGTTTAAGAGCATCAGTTTAATAAAAGGAGGCTCTTTAAGCAGAAAAAAAAGCGTGCACAAATTTACAGGAGCTCAAATTTATGCAGAACAGGCTATTTAGACAGGAAACACAAGGGCAAAGTAGTGAGTTGCACAAGGCAATTCCAAATTCATCCTCTCCCTTCAGTGAACATTGTGTCCATAGGCATAGATAATTTTCAGTGGTAAAATTTAATGTGTTGTGTGTATGAATTAGTCAATTGTTCTAACACCCACTAGTGAGGCAACAGAGCTCCTTGCTAAAATCTGGCATAGTTTTGGTCTTTGAAATTTTAATACAAAGCACCATATTGCTACTGCATAGGGTCCTAATTCTGAAAGCTTGTTATTTATTGCCATTATCTTTTTTTTTGTTAGCCTCAAGTGAAAAACGTCAAGGCTCGGTTGATTCCTCAGCTGACATTAACCAACGGAAATGATATGTCTCACAGAACAGAAAGTGTTGCCTGTATACTTCAGACAGTAGAGACTGTATATATATTTTTTTTTACCAATCATTTAAACATAAGAAGGTTTTTTGGGGAAAATGCTTGCAGGATTCTATGAATATGGTGTCTATCCACGGTATTGTATATATCCATAATATAGAATAAGAATGAAAAATTTGAGCACATTAAAGGCAAGTGTGCTGGATTTCTCCATTGTCTGTCAAAATAATATCAGTTTTCCTCTGGCTGTGAAGCTGTCTCTTTAGAGATAGATAACTCAGTCCACTGCATTATAATTTAGTGTCTGATCATAATAATTCAGTATTAAAATCTGAAATGTGGCATTGAAAATGGATAATTAATGACAATTTTTGAAACAAATTTTATAGGCTAATCTTACAGTCAACATTCAGCCCACCCAAAGTCCATAACTATTTTATTCTGATTGGCTTTGTCCTTGAATCAATTTTTTAATCTTTGATTTCTAGGACTTAGTTTCCTGAACTTGTTCATTATCTCCTCTTATACAACATGCAAATTATGTACAGTCACAGCGCTATACTTCTCCCATTTATTGGTATTGATATCAGTTCTTTAGCTACTGGATGTTGGAACTGCAAGTCACTCAAAAGCCCTCTAGTTCATCTTCAGCTGTAGGCAAATACTAAAAGATGAGGGCATTTACAGAATTCCTATGGTATTATTTTTCCATAGTATCACTTCTATTTGTTGCTTTTTTCTGCTCCACTGCTATAATTAAAAAGTATTAAAATGAATGACAACTTTTTGTTAGAAAAGATGCTGAATCTTGGAAAAAAAATGAAAAAAGGACTTTAAAAATTTATGGTGATACCCAATGCTTAGGTTTTACTAGGATTTTTAAGCATGCAGCCATAAATGACACAATTTCGGAACAATAAATGTTCTCATCTGAAGGTAGCTCAAGTCCGTCACCAAAAAGCAGTTAAAGATTTAACAGAAACAATAAGTGAATACTTCAGAAATATAACAGTGGTGTAAATTATGACACTTATCATATAGTGATTTTAGTAACTGTCCAATGAGTGGACTTACTAAGTGATTAACAGGAAGGCTAACAATGTTTTCCTCCTTCTTGTTCCTAAGCTAAACTGGTAGTAATCCACAGTGGAGGACAGTCTCATCTGCCAAATTGGAAAGCTATTATGAAGCTGGGTACCAGCATATTTGGTGTCTGTGTGACACGTACAAGCAAAAGACAGAAATACTTATGATGGGACAGAACTTTAGGTAGTCTTTAAGTTAGATTTTATCAGAACATAAACATACATTTAACTGTGTAAAATAACAGCAAACCTGGAGAGATCAAATAGAAATAAAGCAGGTTCATATATCAGCACATCTCTGTCTTCCACATATCCTTACAGAACAGTTTTCTCCAGGGTTGCACTCAGGTGACGAAAAGCTCCACAGTCTCCTCTGGGACTTCCAGAAGTGTGTTGCTTTCCAACACTTTGAAAGCGTGACTCCTTGGTCCTTGCAGGGCTCCCCCCCACACCAGAAGCTTCCTCTCCTACCTTACCAGAGGGTACATCCTCTGTGCAGTGGTCTAGTTACTGAGAAAATTTTCAGGGTGCATTTACCCTGAGCATTAATCCTATTTATCTGATTTATCTATTTATTTAATATTTATTCCATTATATAAAAATTACATATTTATCTATTTGTATATTATATCCTATTTACCTTATTTATAAGATCCAATTATGAGATTAAACCCAACAAATTAAATACTCTAATTGAATGGATTACAAATACAATACCTTTTCAACCTGACTAAGCTTCCTCACATTCAACTGAATCCAGTTAGAAGCCGTAGCATGTTCCAACGTGTCATGGTATCTATCTGTCAACAGAGTAATAAAGGATGTTGCCAAATACAAAATCAAAATGTGTTTATACTTTTATCAATATGCTTAGCTGGAAAGGATAACATTTACTTTTGTAGTTAGCACTCTCTATCTTAGGAACATGTATAGTTATATATTATGAATATAACGTTCTTTATAAATCCTGAACTATCACTTCTCAAGTGACTGGTATGGGTCTAAGTTTATGTGGCTTATTACTGGGAGAACCAGATCGGCACAGTCTGGAGATGAAGATGGTGGTTCCACAGCAATTCTGTGATTATTATCAGCCAAACCATCCATCCTCTGCAAATAATGTTAACAGAGAATGCCAGATCAGAGCTTTGCAGAAGCTGCCATTTCTATTTTGTAGTAGTACTTGAGACATTGACATTTGTTTAATTACATACTGGAATAAAAACAAGATTTAAGAAGTATTTAAGTGAAAATTAAATCTCAGTTTATAGATTTCACCATGAGATTTTCCACTTGGTAAGAGCATATATGTTGCCTTATGGTTAGAGCACAGGCTTCAGACTTAGTCATGACATTTGGGTGCTGATTCAGAGGCAATTTTCCACATGTCAGTTTATGCTGACAAGAGTGGTAATGTAAGTCAAGATCTCTCATGTTGCACAACACAACCTTTCCCATGAAGTCGCAGAGCACTGAAGAGCCTTGTGTTGTTTCAGCAAAATCAGACTTCCCAGCAAAAGTGAAAAATCACTGAAGCTAGAACCTTTAGACACTGATCTCACTGCACATTTAGATGACAACCAGAAAGTGTCCATCAGTCCTTTTAAATTATTTCAGCTGGATGGAGATATACTCATTATTCATTTGAAGATTAGCTCAAACCCATACAAATTCACTAAAACTTTATAAATTCTGTTATTTTTTTCTGCTCTTCCTGTACAACCATTTTATAGCCTCTCGTACAGGAACAACAGCACAGCCCTTCAGATGATGACCTCTAATACATAGACTATTTCTTCAGAGTAACAGGCATCAATTAGAGCACCATTCCAGTTGATCCAGCTTGCAGTAGAAATTTGAGATGACACAGATAAGCCCCATAACTCATGGAGCGACATTACTGGTAATTTCTTGCAGAGTGGGAGTAGATGAGTCAAAAGTATTGTGAGTGCAGATGACTGCATATTGAGCTGAATTGCTTGAATTCACCCTTATCAGTCATTTTTCCCTATTTTGCTTTATTAGACTTCAAGTAACCAAAGATCAGAGGTTATGGAACAACAATGTACACTTTCATAAAATATTTCTTTAAGGGAGTTTCTTTTGTTTTATAGTAGTCAGATGCTTAAGGCAATCTCTAGATGGAGCAGAAGGAGTTGATGGTAAGATCACAGAATAGTTTGGGTTGTGTAGGAGTCTGCCATCAATGGGGAAACAGGCAACTTAACTAATTGTTCGTGATGTAAAGGAAAAAATTATGCTAAAAAAATTACATAAATAAACAAAACAAAGGGAAAAGCCTTCAATAACTATTAAGGAAAGATAAAACATGCTTCATCTGAGCATTCAACCACAGAGAGAACAGCTTTGATTATTATAATAGCAGAAACAAATTCATGAGCAAGGTCTATCAACATAGCTGCTAAAAAGCTACTGTACAATTCACCAAATTAGAAGAAAGTACAAGATTTTTTGTGTGTATCCTATTGCAACTAATTCTTTTTAAATTCCTGAACATATTTTCTTTCATTTTACAGGCCATAAATGAATCACAGATGTATGAAGTTAGTAGGAAAGTTTTCTTCTTGTTAGGTGTGCTAGTTTTGTTTGGGATAAAGTTAATTTTCTTCACAGTAGCCAGTGTGGGGCTGTGCTTTGGATTTGTGCTGGAGACAGTGTGATAACACAGGGATGGTTTTGTTGCCGCTGAGCAGCGCTTGCACAGAGGCAAGGCCCTTTCTGCCCCTCACCCCACCCCACCAGCGGGTGGGCTGGGGGGGCACAAGGAGCTGGGAGGGGACACGGCTGGGACAGCTGGTCCCGACTGACCAAGGGATAGCCCAGACCATATGGCGTCGTGCTCAGCATATAAAGCTGGGGGCAGAAGAAGGAAGGGGGGGATGTTCAGAGTGATGGCATTTGTCTTCCCAAGTAACCACTATGTGAGACAGAGCCCTGCTTTCCTGGAGATAGCTGAGCACCTCCCTGCCCGTGAGAAGTAGTGAATGAATTCCTTACTTTTCTTTGCTTGCATGCATGACTTTTGTTTTACACACTAGACTGTCTTTATCTCAACCCACAAGTTTTCTCACTGTTACCATTCTGTTTCTCTCCCCCATCCCACGGGCAGGGAGTGAGTGAGCAGCTGCATGGGGCTTAGTTGCCGGCTGGGGTTAAACAATAAATGACATTAGGTTATTTCAAAACTGAATATTATGGTGTTGGAAATTCTTCTACTGTATTTAAAATAGCCACTTATAGAAAGAATTGACCATACAATAACATCTCATATAACAGTTACCGTATTACTAACTATTAATGGCTGTGAAAGAAAGGTGGGATTTGCTACCTCTGATTAGAAAGCAGAACTGTCAGAGAAGTTATTTTGTTTTTCAAGTTACATGATTTAATAAGCTTTACAGGAAAAGCTCCCTTAATATGCAGAGAGTGAGTTATTTGCTAGTAGTTATGTTGATAGGTCAAGAATTTCTGACCCATGCAGTAATCAGATGGCAATTTAAACTGGAGGTAATACTGTGTTTGGAAAGTCTTCCTGTTGCTCAACAGATCACCTATTCTAAAAATTACATGAAAGAAATAAATCAATTGTAAACATACATCAGTGTGAATCTTGTTTTAAGAATAGTAGGTCTTCTAGATGTCTTATCAGTTTACTAAGCATTCTTCATTCACCATTCACGATTCACAACACACTATTAGATTTAACTCATAGTTTACAAATTTGAATTACCTTTAAATCCAAGAAAATAATGCTCCTGAGACTACTTGTGGTGCCTAAAGATTTTGCAGTGCTGAGCCAGACTGGAATCTGCAGGGCCAGTGTTTCTAACCACCTCATTATGAACAGTTAAGTAGAGAATATGCTGACTGTTCTCTTGGAGCATTAGAGTCAGCATGCGATGGTATGACAGTGTGAATACTAAGGTAAAAGACACAAAAGGGCACAAATAATTACTTTTATTAAGATTTTTCTGCAGTCTTAGGGTCCCTCTGTTATCATGGTGACAGTCTGAAAGAAGTTTGACAAATTCTGAGTTCCAGGAACTTCTCAGCATATATATATATATATTTATATATTTATATATGTAGAGATATTTGTAAACATTTAGTCAGATAAGGCCTTCAGAGATCCCTTTTGTTTTGAAGTCTCTACCTCAGTAGTGCCTGGGTTTACCAAGATTTCCTTACCTGCTACATTTCCCATGAACCAAATATTACAGCTGTAGTGATGTTGCTGCTGTTACCAGAAAACTGCTTTACTGTTGTGCACAGTTTGTTACTCCCAAACAAGAGTTAGAGAAAAGGGACTGTGACTGGAATACAGGCAGGTGAGGACTAATAAAAATGCAGGCTTCCACCCTGTGTGCTCTAACCAAATATTGTCAAGTAACTGTGCTGAACTTTTGCATTATGTACAGTTTTCAAAAGTGTAGGAGACAGTAATTTTACAGCTCAACGACCTAGTTTTCCAGGAGGAAGGACCTCATATGATATGCATAACCCAGCAGTTTTGAAACCAGCTGTAGAAGAGAAACCTAGAGTAATGAGGGGAGGAAGGACTACAGGGATTCAAGAGTTAGTACATCGGTGAAAATGCAGCTAAATGTGCCTGCAGGCAGAGGCAGCTGTAATGTTTTTGTGGGAGTGAATTAAAACTCAGAGGCAAAGGATATAAAGTTCTGGTGGGGCTAATTCCGCTATTCCTAAGTAAGATCTCTTGCCTGCAGTGCATAAGGAGACAGAAAGAGGCGGACAAAATATTGTGAAGAGTAAATTTTCATCCTTTATCTAATTTTTCATAGCAGAAGAAAGAGCGCAAGGTCACAAAGAGTCAGGCCTCAGATTATTAAATATGATTTGCCAAGTATTTTTTTGATTTCTGAATGCTCCAGCTCCGCATGAAATGTCTAGTTAACTCCCTTTGAAAAAACAAACTATAATACTGTCCAAGCTGTTTAGAAGGAAATTCCATTTACCATTTCCCTGTAGTTAGAAGGTGCAAGTCTTTTCCCTGACTTGCTTGCTTTCTGCTTTCTCACTTTGATCCTCATATACTGCTTCTGACTGAGGCATGTGCATGTGACTCAGTAATACAAAGCAGTCTTCCTTGATATGAATTTGCTTTGATTATTCTTCTAGAAAGAGCTGAGTCACCAAAGAAAAGACAAATATCAAATCAAGAATGTCTTTAAACCTGAGTCAAGTTAGTAACTGCTGGAATAAGCCTTAGGCAAAGCAGACATTTCTGTAAATTAGTAATTAAATGTTATTTTTAATCAAAACCCATGTTTTGAAATAATCAGTATTGTGCATTAAGAGAAAGGAAGGAGTGGAAGTATAGACCGAGGGTGAAGCCCATGAGTGTCCCTAATACAGTCAGGAGTTGTATTGTTTGGAAGAAATTGGGTTAATATACTGTTCTATATTTCTGCTCCAGAGAAAATATTTTTGTAGGCGATCTTGCCTTAGCAATTAATTCCAAACAAGCATCTCACTGTGGAAAAGCAGCTGATACACTCTTCCCAATGGCTGAACCCAAATGAACTCTACTCTTGCCTTTTTAGCTCCTCATTTTATGGTTAACACAGATAACAGGTCAGTGAGAGAAGGGCTAAATAAATGCAGAACTTGTAGCTCATGCCTTCCTAATAGCTGCAAGGCCTGTATATTTAACCAGGAGATACTGTAAATTATTTTTGTGTTAGCCGAATTCTGGGCAGTTGCAGTGTCAAAATTATTCGATGCCTTTGAATAGCCGCATCCTACCCTGTTGGAGCCTTGCTCCTTGTCTTTAATGTCAAGGGCTGTGAGTGGGAACTGTACTTTTATTGAAGGCCCAGTAGCAGACCTCTTTTGCATATAACAGACATAATTTTTACAGTCTTTTTTTTATTTTAGCAGTATTTTGAATGGGAATGCTAGTGCTAGGATAAAACCAGCCCTTAAATATTTGGTAAACCTTATCCAGATGCTGTTGTGGTTTAACTCCAGCCATTAATTGTACCACACAGCCACTCGCTCACTCCTCCCTCACCCAGAGGGATGGGGAGGGGAATTAGAAAGGGTTGTAAAACTTGAGGATTGAGGTAAGAACAATGTAATAATTGAAATGAAATAGAAATGAAATAACAATAAGAATATTAACAATGACAGTTATAGTGAAAAGGAGGGAGAGGGGTCGAGGAATTAAATCCAAAGGGAAGGGAGAAAAGAAAACAAGTGCTGCACAGCACAATTGCTCACCACCTGCTGACCGATGCCCAGCCAGCCCCCGAGCAATGATCAGCAGGCCCCGGCCAACTGCAACCCCTCCCCTTCCCCCCCCCACGGTTTATATAGTCAACATGACATCAGCATGTCATCCCATGGTATGGAATATCCCTTTGGCTGGTTCAGGCCAGCTGTCCTGGCTGTGTCCCCTTCCAATGTCCCGCGCCTCTCCAGCCCTCTTGCTGGCAGGGCCTGAGAAACTGAAAAGTCCCTGACATGTTATAAACATTACCTAGCAACGATTAAAGACATCAGTGTGCTGTCAACATTGTTCTCACATGAAATCCAAAACACAGCACTGCACCAGTTACTAGGAAGAAAATTTACTCTATTCCAGCTGAAACCAGGATGGACGCCTTAAACACATACTATATATTTTATTTCAATATTTCATAGCATTGTAAGCTCTCTCTGCAGCCTTAGCATTTCAATTTTTCACACATTTTCTTTCTCATGTTGATTCAATATCCAGTGAAGCCCCACCTTCTTGGTAGACTGCCAGAGGTTGCCAGGCTTGGATGTAACATCTCAGACTATTCAGAGGAATAAACACAAGTGAGTTCAGGAAAAGGCTTTTGCTCCTCTTTCTGGAAGGAAAGGCACACTCAGTTGACCACATGTTGCTAGTAGGCACTTTTGGGCCAAAGCAATGGTTTCAGCTGAAAAAGAGACAGAACAGCCAAAGATCAAGAGAAGCTCAATTAAAAGTGAATAATACCTGTTCTTCTGTTAAGATCACTGTCACTGATATGACAATCAAAAAACACCAACACATTGTCAGTGGTAGATAAGAGTTGGAAAAAAATCATACAATCTGTTACTCATGGCACAATGTCCACTTTTCCTCCCACTTTATCTTTTCCATAAAACAAGTCACCAGCAGACCCAAACTATAGATGTAAAGAAACAGGTTTTTTAGGCCCTGAAAGCAGGAGATTGATAGAGAATTGCAAATTTAGGGATTATTTTTTTTCTAGAAAAGAACATTTTAAATATCCATCAGAAAAGTCACAGTTCCATTTTTTCTTTCTTTTTCAATTTTAAAGTTTTGGTTTTCTGAAAAAAGGCCTCTTACAGTCTGATGTGCTAAATTCAAGAACCTCTAGAATCCATACCAGGAGCATCTGTTGTTATGGTTGTACTGCACTGAATCTTTGATGCTCAGGTGTATGGACCATGCAGCCTGGTGTCACGTAATCTTCTGTGTCAAGCATCAGTTGTCCCAATGAAAGACCTTTTAGGAGAGGTGGAAAATGAACCCTCTAAGAGGGGGGAGGGTGGAATGGAGGAATTGTCTAATATTTAGGTCATGGTAATAATTAGACGTATAGAAGCTTTGTTTATAAGTCTGTCTTATTCCTTCTATTTTATCTATAATTATGGATAGTCTCGCCATCTGTAGAAACACTCAATTTGTGAATTATTTCAGTTTTGTCTTTGTCATTCTTGTGCAATTGTGTTTTTTCTGTCTAATCCTGAACTGTATGAAGACAAAAGTCCTATTATCAGCTTCTGAAGAGATCACTTTTATCTGCCATTCCCTGTTTGTCATGCTATGCACACAGCTCAAAAGATGTGCTCAGGGCCAGGTTAGCCAAATGTCCGTATCACTTGTCTGCAGATGTATCTTCATGGCTAGTTTTGACAGCTCCAGTTCCCAAGAAGCCTTTAATGAATGTTTGTTAACAGTCTGCTTTGTGGATGCAGCAAAGCAACCTCTAATTCCCTCTTGGTGATGCCTCAATGACTTTCCTCCAATGGCTTGGATGTAGGCTGCTGCAAGGTCAGATGGGAAGTACAGGCAGACTCAGACTAAGGCGGAGTTTACGTTGTGAAGTGTGGATATGGGTGCCACATGCTGGGCCATGTGCTGTAGGCATTTTGGGCTATAGAGGAGCCCCAAAGCCAGACAAGCAAATGAAACCACCTGCCTTCCCTTCTAGATCCTTCACAGATCAATGGAGGGTATATTTTTTGTCATTTTTCCTCTACTTAATGTTACTCATTGACCATCTAAGAAAACCAATGGTAATGATAAACTTCCTTTTTTGTGTTCAAAGAGAAAAAAATTGCAAGATTTAATTTTTCTGTATAGGTAATAGTAGTGTTTTTCAAAAAATCTTTAGCTCATTGTCCATTAGTCTACGTCAAAAGTTGCTGTGACTTGTGGTCAGGAAGAACATTAAAGAATAGGGTTTTAAAGATCATCTTTTTAAAACAATGTGAGAGATTGTCAGGACAACTACCTTCTGTAATTTGCAAAGCATTAATATTACTTGTGAGAGGTCAGTTTTTCGTATGGGAATATTTGTATATATTGAGACTAATCTACTACTACTTTGTTTAGAGAATGTTTTTTTTTCCATTTTCAAGGAGCTTATCTCAGGCTATATTATATCACTTCTTCTTAGATAATACTGAAAAACTTCAGCTTTATGGAATTTCTTCTCCTTCCAGTTCCAACAGTGACAAAATTTTTTGTTTTGTTTTGTGTTTTGCTTTCCATTGCTCAGCAAACAGATTTGCAGTTGTTTCTTTATTTCAGAATCATTCCACCTCCCTATTATGATTTTCTTAGGGATTTTTCTCTGGTGGTGGCTCATTTTTTTACTAAGGCTTTTAAAAGCATTCACCTAATTTGATTTGTTCTTGCCAGTCTCACTTTGAACAGAGATATGTAAAGCATTTCCAATTTGATTTTTTTCCCATAGCTATAAAAAATGACCAACAAAGAGTTATTCTTACAGCTGCCTGCCACTAATGTGAGGTCAGAGGTTTAAACTTCTCGGGTAATTGCTAATACTGGCAAGGAATTAATTTGCATGAGCAGAAGATAGTCCAAAGCAGACCAAAGTGAGGTTCTGCAAGTGATGGGCTAGTGGCTACGGAGGTAAGTCCCTAGAATGTGTTGGGAACACTTCTGGGAAAAGTCTGTAACACGCACTAAATGTGTGTATAAAATATGCCTCTCACAGATGACTTTATCTTGCTCTGCATTTACCACTTTTTCACCTAGTGTGAAAGGGAAGCAATATGAGATTAAAGAAATGGGTTGTGTAGCTGAAGAGATGCTGAATAGCTTTTACATTTCCCCATTTCTTGCCAGAAGGTGAACTTTTGGAAAATCCTTTCGGATACATCCAGTGAAACATGAATATATTGAGACCATAGTACATGTTCAAGTGGAAACAGAGACATTCCTTCTGTTTTGGACTGAAAAGCATGAAGCAGAACTTGGAACAGAGTAACCTTGTGATTTAGCAGTTCTGGCACTTTTTCTTCCCCTATGTAGAAGTCCAAAACACAATGCCTGAGGCATTATTCTGTAAAGGCTATTTTATTTTTGAAAGCAAATTGAAACAGTTAATCAGAAATCTCTCATCATTTTTCACAAAACAAGAATTCTACTCTCTTGTAACAGAGTTGAATCCTGTAAATTTTCCTATACTTCCCATTTAATAGGGTAATCTTCTTAACTTCACCTGTTAAATGTTATTAAGAATGTGGTATGACTCCTAAGCCTTTCTCCACTTTCAAAATGTGGCTACATTAATTTGATTAAATATTCTGTATGCAAGGTGTGTACCCTACTTTGGCATGGTCACTGAAAAGAGATGCTATATTAATGTGATATTTAATATAGTTCTAAATAATAGAAGTAGGCTCCAGGGGGGGGGAAATTAAAAAAAAAAAAAGAAAAAAGAAAAAAACCCAACTTCATTTAAATAATGATTGATAGCAGCACACAATGATACAATAACTAATTTCCTGACTGGTAAAAACAAATCAATGTGTAATTTTAAATAGCATTCTTCAAGAGCAGGAGATTTTAAGGCTTGACCTTAGTCATGTAGTGCAGAAAAAATTACTAGTGACTACATACTGTTTCTGTGAAAGGGTCCTAGCACTGGCCCTAACTAGAAAGAAGGCAGTGGAGAATTTTATATCAAAAGGAATCCCACACCGAGTGCTCACTAGCTACTTCTATCTGGATAATTAATATACTTCTGTAAATTACAAATACATACGCTTGATTCAAGGACTTCCCTGGAACTTTTGTGGCTTTTAAGAAAACACTGGTGCTTTCCTTGTTTAGCGAATAACCACTTGCTACAAAAGCCTCACCTGTCCTTGAGAGCATCTGCCTATTTCTGGAGGCAGGATGAATGTGTTTTCCCTCTTCCAATGTTGACTTTTCCTAGTTCTGATGGTGCATGTTTAAATTCCCCCTCAAACATCTGGGAAATTGCCCCGTTGCACAGACTACTCTTACCTCCTCAGTCACATAACTAATATGTGGGGCAAGAGGCTGGGTGGTATGATTTACTCGGGATTGCCCAGAGTTAGGCCAGGATTAGAAATGACTCCAGGACTGTGGTTTGATGTCTTACTACACTGCAAAGTCTCAGCCTTGGCTAGAAGACCAATAGGAAAAAGTAGATCTGATATTGTCCTTTCTTTTTTTTCTTTTCTGTATCTTTGTGGTCTTCTTTAAGTTTATTTTTAAGATTACTTACAGACCATCTTTTTTTTTTTTTTTTTTTTTTTTTTTAATTTAGAGTGATTAGTAACATGCCTTAAAGCAAGCACAAACACTTGATTCCAGGCTCTGAAAGAATTAAACCTATTATATTTCTCTTCCAGACTAAGATACTAGTAAGCTGTTCTTTCAGTTGAGAAAGTGAAATTTGGCCTCACTTTCCCTCAGAAGGTTTGTTTTGCTGCAGAGCTTCTTGTGTCTCAGCCTTGGGAAAGTGAATCATAAAACCAGCTTCTTAATTAGCTATAGGATAAATCTCCAAGAGAACTCTAGGATCTGTTACTAGAAAAATCTCTGCGCAAACAACCTCGATTAACTAAAACTGAAAATACAGTCTGTTGCTTAAAAACTAATACAAAATGACTGGCTGATTTACTGGCAAAACAGATGTCTCAGGTGAGTAATGGAATAAAACCAGCTGACAAACAAGATGACTGTACTTTGTGGGTAAATTGACACATATACAGAGTACTAATCCATGTCTGCTGGTTTAATTGACTAATGATGAAGTGTGACTCCAAAAGTAAATGGCGAACATTTAAATCTAATCTGAGGTACCAGCACTCAGGAAACCAGTGCTTCAGCTCCTCTAAGAGTTTGTGCCGGGCAGAACACAGCTTGTACAGTGAGTGTGCAGGTTAAGGAAGGTTGGAAAGGCTATCAATTCATTGGTGGTAGCAAGTTTAAACTCGTCACCCCTATTAACTTTCAGCACAGGTTGCCACTGGCAAATAGAAGGGACAGATGTGGCCAAGAGTAAAAAGGAACAGAATCCTTAACTAGGCTGCAGCAGAGTACCGTTTCCATAGCTTACTATTTACCCTGATAGTGCATTCATGCTTATTCTGCTTCAAAATAAATGTTGTATAGGTATATGACAGATCAATACCACCAACAATTGGAAATTTCATATAGAACTTCAGAACAGCATCTCTGTTACAATGGGAAGTCATTCTTTCCATTCAGATATTAATGTCTGGCTGTTTGTCATTATATAAACAGGTGGAGTTGATGAATATGTACTGAGAGAGACTGAAGCTGCCCATTTCTCCTCAATAAGGCCTCCTGCTGCCCCATCCACCTGCTTTGAATTTACTTCCAGAATGCAGCATTTTTCACCATTTGCTCAAGTGCTTTCTAAGGGGGGACTCCATCCTGACCACAATTTGTTTTTCATAGAATGCAGAACATGCATCCGCAAGTACACACTATGCCATTCTGTATTACTATAATTGTTATTAATATAAAGTATTCCCCAACCGCACAGAGTATTATGAAGTCAAACTACACTAATAAATACCATCAGTTAAAGTGTCATAAAACAAATGTATTTTTTCAATATAGAAAAAACTAAACTGAAACATCTTTGCCTAAGGACTAGAGAGTGTAACCCTTTTGCTGTCAAAATCTTCACTAGTTGAGTAGGTCCTTTCAAATCAAGGAAGCTTCATGGATGAATAAAATGGGTCTATGCCTCCGAATTAATGTTGAATCAACCTGAATGAAGGTTGTACAATGTAGTCCAAAAATAGCATGACAGAAAAGGAGTTAAATTAGATAGAGGCATAATGCATAGCTAAAATGACCCAATTCAAATTTATATCATCAGACCAAAGAGTATTCGGATTTCCACAGTTACTGACTTCTTAAATTAGAACATTTAACTTGCAGTCTTGCAAATCATTATGATTTAGCATGGCAAATGCTTCATGGCAGCAAGATGGAATTACCTATCTGTATGTTTCAAAGCAGGTGATTGTTACCTGACATGGAGCTACAGCATGTATCCTACAGTTCAGTCTGACATAAAGTCTGGCATGCCAGAAGATTCTGAATTTATAGAATCATACGGTAGTTCAGGTTCAAAGGAATCTTCAGAGGTCATCTCGTGTAACCTGCTGCTCAAAGCAGGTCTACATAGATCGGGCCATTCAAAGACATCTCTAGTTAAGCCTTGAACACATCCAGTGGTAGGCATTCTCGAACATCCCCAGGGATGGATGTTATTAAAAAAAGCCGACATCTAATAGCATTTAATAAAAATAGTCAACAGACTATAAAGACTGTGTTAGACTGAGGAAGCAAAAAATAATACAAGAGGAATCAAAAGAGATCAAATCAAAGATTTCTACATGAGAGAGTATCTCACTGGGTTGCTTTGATTAGTTTTTGTATCGTTTTGTAAGTGTCCATAGCCTCATTCCTCATCTTTGTGTATCAGTTCCTCACACCACTGTCCACTGTTGGTATTACTAGTGACTTCATCCCAGCAGAGATGAAAACCCTTAAAGGACACCTGAACACATCAAAAATGGCACAACTAATGCAGACATATGTATGTTGTCACTGTGTCTGTAACCAGTTTCCAGAAGTCCCTGGCAATCTTCAGGGATGTGGACCAGGTGAAGAGTGGAGTCAAGATGCTGAATTTTAGAAGAACAGACTCAGTTAAGTGGATGGGATTCCCTTGAAAACTGCCTTCAGGGATGAAGTTGTGGAACAGACCTGGCAGTTCTTTAAGAACATTTTTCTTAGAGTGGAAGAGCTCTTTGTTCTTGTAAAGACCTCCTGGTCAAACAAAAGTGTAAGAGGGAAATGCACAAGCAGTAGAACCAGGGACATGTACCCAGAGAAGAATGCAGGGACACTGTCTGGATATGTAGGGATCAGGAAAGCTAAGGCATAGTTGGAGCTGAATTTGGTAAGGGGGTGTGAATAATAGTAAGGTGGGCTTTTACAGATACGTTGGCCAGAAAAGGAAATTTAAAGAAAGTGTACAGCCCCTGATAAATAGGACAGGAGAACCAGTGACAATCAACATGGGGAAGGCTGAGGTAGTGAACCGTCCTTTTGCCTCAGTTACTACTGCCAATTGCTCTTCCAGCATCTCTCAAGCCCTTGAACACTCAAGGCAGGGATGGGGAATGAAGACCCTACCATTGCAGGAGAAAACCTGGTTTGAGATCACCTGAGGAACCTGAATGTACAAAAGTCCATGGGACCTGATAAGATGCATCCCAGGGTTCCTGAGGGAATTGGCTCATGTAGTTGCCAAGCCTCTCTTACTCATATTTCAAAAGTCATGGCAGTTGGGTAAAGTCCTCTGTGACCGGAAAAAGGGAAACATCACATCCATTTTTTAAAAGGATAAAAAGGAGGACTCTGGGAACTACTGACCAACCAATCTTACCTTCATGTTCAGAAGGTCATGGAGCAGATCCTCCTGGAAGACATGTTGAAACGTATGGAAGAGAGAGAGGTGATCAGAGACAGCCAGCATGGCTTCACAAAGGGAAAATCATGCCTGACAAACTTAGTGGTCTTCTACAATGTGGTGACAGCATCCGTGCATAAGGGAGGAGTTATGAATATCATCTACCTGGACTTCTGTAAGGCCTTTGATATGCTGCCCCACAACGATCTTTCCAGAGCGATGATCTTTGTTAAGGGGCAATCAGCACACAATAATTGACTTAGTCACACCTCACCACAAGTATAAATTCAGCATTTAGAATCCTCTGTTTTGAGGATGAGAACTGCAGCCACCAGACGGGTTGATGGGTCTGGACCTCTCTCCTCCCTAAGCAGTGATGCTTCTTTGGTACAACTTGCATCTGTGACTGTCAGATGTTATCTGGGAAAGTATTGTTAAAAAAAGCACTGAACTCAGCTCGAGCTTCATCTTTGCATAAGGGCATTTATCAGTAGCGATTCCAAATTTGTTATATCTGTCGGATTTTCTCTCTCTCTTTTTTTTTTTTTTTTTTTTTTTTTTCTTTTCAATTTGTGAAACTGTTTCAGTGAAAGTCCTTGAGAGGGCTTTGACAGGCAAATGTTGACTCTGATGAGTGACTTTATGCTTTAGAGCTAAACTGTTGATCAAGTCTGAGTCTAGGATTGTATCTAGCAGCACCTAGACTCCTCTCTGAGAAGAAGTTTAGAAAGCAAGGGGATCCTTTCTGAACTTCATGACAGCTCTATGGCTTTTCCCACCCCTGGCCACACATTGGACTCATACTCATGATGCAACACCTTCCAACCCAAACCATTCTACAATTCCATGATTTTACAAGCAACAGTGAAGAATTTTCAGGTTATTGCAGTCATTAATCCAGTACTCCATAAATGACAGAGTACTCACCTCAGCTGACATCATATTATCACTGCAATACATTACTGCAGTAACATCAGTTGATCTTGGGGTACCTTCTACATTTTGTAAGGGAATAGAAATGCTAAATTTATAGAAGTAATATGCTGTTAAAAAAACCCAGACTTTTTAAAGCTCCTTAGCTTTATGTATGTATTAATGGCAGTTGTTCTTAGGTGTGTGAACGTACTTTATATTGGATTAAAATTATGTTAATTTGAGGAAGAGGACCTAGGACCGTGGAGATGCACAACCAAAGGTTGTAACATTTAGATCACAGTTACACTCTTACATTTTCCTGTTCAATGGCTTTTGTACTGCTGGCTGCCCAGTGTCCTAGCATTACCAGCAGTCACGGACCACATCTTTAGCTAAAGAATTAATCCATATGATTTTTAGGGAACTCTCATTATGAGTACTAACTTCAAGAGGTTATGAATGATTTAGAACCAATTTCCTACTTACAATATTAAACAAAGCTTGGGATGCTAGCCAGTGCCTACTGAAATCAAAGTGCTTCAGTAGTTACTGGATAAACATATTTTGAAAATGTTTTCATTGTATTTTGTAGCTTGATGCTTAGATCCTGACTAGAGCTAGCTCTTTTTCCATTAAATAGAGAAAATTCTGGGGGAAAGAATGTTGCCAAGAAATCGTTCTGAGGTCTGATGGTCTACAAATACAATTATAATTTTTTTTTAGTGTTCCAAAAATGTTATCACACTGATGTGCTGCACATTTAGGTTAAAAATTTTCCTTGTTTAAGTGTTTGAATTTGATGTGGAATGAGATAGTTGTCCTTGTTGGAGAATATGATGGAAAGGTCAGGACTGGCAGTGATGAATGGAAATAAGAACTAGAGGGAAAGAGTGAAAAGCTTGAGGTGAAGGATCTGTGCTGAGAGACAAAAGTCTAAGATTATAAAACAGAACAATAAATCCGTTAGAGTTGAAAGTGAGGAAAGAAGTCTTGGAGGTTACAAAGAAGTCTCCTACAGTGTGGTGTCTTGCTTATGAATCAATTATGGTGAACCATGGGAAAAGAGGTTTGAACCACTCTATTAGATAATTTTTTTGAGACTGTGGAAACCTGAGAGGATGTAACTCAGTATTAAATCAAACCTGTAATGGTGTTCATTCAAGAAAATTTCAAAGTTTATTAATTTTCTTGTGTACTCCATTCTCTTAGAGGAGTTGCTATCTTGATTATCTGCCTCCATTCAGGATGAAAATGAATTTGAAGAAGAGTAAAATATTTTCCACAGGTTCTGTAACTTTAAATCCAGGTCTTTAGTTATGGTCCTTGTTACAGGCATGGAAAGGGTAGGAAGACTGATGTTGAGCAAAAGACACTGCTTATTAGATGATGGATGGGTCACCTGTAGTGAACATGGACTGGTAAAGTGAAGATAGCAGGTTACTTTGGATTCATAATTAGTTGCATAGGATTAGCAACATGGAAACAAACATTACTGCGCTAATGGAAAATAGTAATGGAAGGTAGCTGGCTTTTGGGTGATTTGCAGAAATGCTGTGTTTAGGGACTGGATGAGGAATTTCATATCTGCACAACTGCTGGGAATGTTTAGATTTGTACTCAAACTTTGCCACTGCTACCACTCTCTATTTAGAGCTGTATGTAGTTCTGCCACCTGCAGTTGTGACATTCCAACTTGCATTGTAATCTTCAGAGCTAAAACTACACAAGGGAGAAAAAAGTAGCAGATGGAGTCATGTCATTTACACTGAATACTGCAGGAAAGGCAGCCAGATCACAGCAGATCAGGGGGGAAAATCCATTTTTGTCACTAAGCAGCAGAAGAAAAAATAAATCACAGATAGAAAGGGATTAATTTCTAAGGGAACAGCTATTAAATGTAGCATGGAAATTGGCCTCTATCAGAAGTTTTCAGAACTTAACTTGACAAACTATATGCAACAGTGAATTATTACTTTAAACTCATAACCCAAGGCTTCAATACAGGGATAGAGAAGGCAAAAATTAATTAATCAGCAATCTAAGCTGAGAGCAATATTCACTTTTAGATGCCTGGTGAACAGAAGTAAGGACACCAAAAGGACTTACATAAATTATAGGTCACTGGAGATAACAGCACTCAAATCTGTGAAGGTCTCAATGTTAAATGCAGAAGTGTTGTAACAAGATAAATAACAAGTGTTTAATGATAGCAGAAAAACAATAATAACCTACAATCAGATGGATAATAAATTATGGACAGATGGTAGTTGGAATCTGCAAATATTTCACTGTCCCATCTGCCTTCATCCATTGGTATAATTTTAAATTGGATTCCAAAAAAGATGCTACCCCCCCTTTTTTTTTTTTCCACCAATATTCATTATTAGCATCATGTTGTGTGGATATGTTTCATGGTTTGTTATGATACATCACCAACAGGCCTTCGTATTTTGTATTTGCAGCACTGGAAAAAAGCCAGGATAATTTTGGGTTTGTACATTTTTGTCTCAAGAAATTTTGTAAAGTGAAACTTCCTCTGTAAAGAACATTTTTATTGCAGAAAACATACTGGAAGTTTCACCTCAGTCAAGCAATGGTATGACTTTGAAAGTAAAGTAGATTTTCCTGTCCAAATAAATATATTGTACAAACATAGTAGGTACCTTGACAAACAAATAGCATTCAAGGACAAACTGCATATTTACATTCATTTAGTGATGTTGTTAAAATTACCTATAGATATTTAACTTCATGGGTCACAAATGGAGAATAGGAATTTTTCTGAGTTGTGGTTAAAGCACATTTTCTCTCTTAGAAGACCAACATGGAACTTGGTCTTTTTTTAACATCCTCTTTTGTATGTTTTCATATACAGTGTTGTTCTCAGCTTGAGAATGCTGAAAAATCTCTCTTAACCTGAATCTTATTTAACAATAAAAGGAAAAATATCAAACCACTTTCTGAGAGTTTTTACAAGATTATAAAACAGCAGCAAAGGGCGCTTTCTTTGTAACATCACTCTCCATAGCATTTAGGAGGGGAAGGAAAGAAAGAGAGAACTTCAACTCATTTGAAGCAGGCTGTCCATCAAAGACACCTGCAGTTCCTCAGACACAACCGTTCATCACCACCATCCCACCAGAGTAGAAAAGGGGTTTTATGAGCAACTTAATGAGCTTAATTCCCAAATCTGACAGAGCTTAGCCCCAGGTAGCTGGGCTCTGAACGGTGGTCTTAAATTTAACACCTTTATGAAATTCTTTTTGTGAAGTGTAGGTCGGGATTGGGAAAAGGAATTGCAAAGGCATCTGTTTTGTTCCTGTAGTATCTAGGGTAGCAGATGAAGGTAAGGGTCGGTTTTCTTTGATTTATACACTCATGCCAAACTAATATGCTAATATGTTATTTGAATCAAGGTGTATGAATTTGCATACTGTAGTGTTCTATATCCCATTGAGATCTTCATTGCCTCAATGTTCTGTGTTCTCCTTGTGCTTCAGTTTCAAGGGCTTTTTAACCTCTGGAAGAATTTATTATGTGCTTTCCAGATGGAAAGAGGGGGAGGAAAAAAAAGCAGTTTATTATAACACATCTAAAAGAATTATTAACCTTTCACATGTGAGACACAAGACAAATCTATGCTATTCATACACAAAGAAATTTGGGTAGATGAACTAAATTTTTAACTGAGAGATTTAACTATATGTTAATGGATTTATAATCAATATGCACAAAGGCATTAAGCAGTACAAGATAATCAAGAAGCAGGAGGCATCTATGGGTTATATTGGGTTTTCTCCCATTGATTTACTTTCTTTTGAGAAAATTATGTATTTTGGACTTTAAAAAAATGAATGGTAGCTAGGAACGAATGGTAGTAAACAATATTCTGAAGTGGTTCCATTTGTAAGATTTTTGCAGAAGCATGTCTATTTGGTGAAAGTAGCATTCATGACAATGGCATTTTTTGCATGTCAGGTCTGAGAAGCAGTCACCCCATGGAATAAGGAAACAGGTAATTAAGGAAAGTCATTTAGAAAGGTGAAAAAAAACCCCCAAACCTAACAAAACCCACCCCATTTATTCAGTTAGGGGTAGTTTGAAAGAAATCCAATTATCTTTCTATATATTTCTATCCACAATTCAGAAGATGCAACTCTAGAAAATGAAACCTTCAGGAAAAAAGTAGCCTACTTGCAAAGAAAGTATTGTCAGAAACATACAATGAACTAGATCCCAGAAGACAAGGTGAGTTGGGGAGAACTGAAAACTCCAATGGAGTATTAAGGGTGTTGAAACTGTAATAAATTGAAAAGACTTATGAAACTCAGCAGAGACATGGCAGGAAGACTTGTTTTGCGGAGCCTTTAATGAACCTGATAATGAAAGAGGTAAGTTAATTTTGAAGGCGGTAGTTGAATTCTTATATGCTGTTATGAATAATAAAAGCTAGAAAGTTAATTTGGGGTTGGTCTGGAAATGGATTGGAAGAGACCATTAGAATAAGTTTGGTGTAAAATGGTGAATCAGTATCTTTCCTGATGACACGTTGTATGATCTTCTGCAGCTCCCAAGTTGCAAAATCTGTTTAGCTCAGTTGTGTGGTCGTTGAGGTTTTAGTTATTTTGTGATTATGTTTAAGATGTAGATATAAATAGGTAAAGACTAATTTTTCAGAGGTTCCAAATGTTGTTGGCTTCCTCTGAGAACAAAGGATGCCAGACATGCCCCTGCCCCTTCAAATATGCATACAAGAGAGCATTTTCTAAATACGTCAGTTAACATTTTTGCATTATTGATAAATAATTAGATATAACAGTTATTAGAGTTGTCAAAAGCCCACTGTAGCTTCTATTCTGTCCTCCTGCCAGCACTTTATTCTATCAAAACTACAGTACTTTGCTAAGATCCAGCCTATCTTTTCTTAAAGCATCTCCTAGGAACAAATATGGTCATATCTGGAAGCTGTAGTACTGAAACAGATCACAGAACTTTTCCAGAGTTTGGACACGTGCTACAGAGCCTCTCTGATAAGATTGTGCAACTTGAATTATTTTCAGTTTTTCATGTTTCAAATGTAAGTGCAGACTTAAGGCTCTGGATGTTTTGATTCATGTCTCTGTGCTTTAGTTTCACTTACCTGTCTATTTCCTTGCCATAAAAGGCATCTGACTTATGTGCATGCTAGTTCATCATATTCACTTCATAATGTTAATTAGGTTTATTTCACCATAAGCTATGCTATTTTGGTACAGTGCTCCATTTCACACCTTACTTTCCCTGTGGTACAAGTCTGCATTCTGTCTCATTGTCTTTTAGCATATGCAAGATGGGTTAGGATTTAACGGAAGTTGCCAGTCTCTTGTTACCACCTTTTTTAATGTCCAGCTATTACATTTTAATAATGCTGCTCTTGCTTATATAAAGAACATTTCCTTGACTTATTTTCCCATTTTTACCATAGTTCTGAGTTTTCATGGTTCCAACCCTCCATTCACTAGTTCATTACCAATATTTCCTCTTCTGCCATTGGAAGACCTATGATCATTCTTTTCAACAGAGAGAAATATTTTAAATGACATTTTGAAATATCTTTTTGTGGTTTAAGTTGTAAACTAGACTCCTTCCACATATAGATAAGCTTCACATAAGTCTTGCTTAAAGTTCATATTTCATGTCAAGGGCAAAATTAAAACTTCTCTGACCTGCATTTCATAAAATATTTTTTTTTAAAAAAAACAAGCTTAGTGAATAGCAGGGTTTGGGTTTTTTGGGGGGCTGGGATTTTTGGTTTTTAAATATATTAACCCTCAATGTTTTAGATGCATTTCTATTCTTCTGATTTAAGGTTGCCAGACAGTAATAGTGATTGCATACTAGATATTGTCATATTTTTGTAGTTCTACTTTTCAATTAAACTGGTGAAACCAGTTGGTTGAATTCTGTGGAATGATAGGTTGTAAATACAATTCATCTTTTCTCATTTCACTTGCTGCAACATTGCAATAACAAGATTGGTTTGCTTTTGAGACTGTGGCAACAGGCAGAGACAGAACGGTATTTCAGTAGCATTTATACACTTTCCATTCCCATCGTACCAGAAGCTGAACATGTATGAGAAAACATTTCATTGACTAATACCATGTATTTATATTCTTACACTATGTTATGTTTTTTTTTTTTTAAAAAAAGAGTCTGATACATAATACTTTTGCTCCGGTCTTAGAAATGATTATTTTTTTTTTTTTTTCATATTCGTCTTCCGAGTGTTAGTTTATGTTTGAAATAGTAGTCAATTCTTTTTCTTTATATGAAAACAGATAAATTAGATTTTCTCTTTAACACATTTAAAAGTGTTAAATTATTTCTTACTGATAAAGTGTAGTTTACTCAGTCTTTGTGGACTTTGGAGAATAACGAGGGGACTAGTTTTTTAGAAGCTAAACGTGGGCTGCAGTGCATTGCTCCATGTGTGATACTTCTGAATTATACCATGACATCTCTTTCGTGTTTCTAAAGAAAAGCTTTCACATTCAATCAAAATGTGAATAGGTGTAAAGATTTCCATGTAATGTGATCCTTATCAGGTAAAAATCAAAATTTCCTTCCAATTTATGAAAGAAGTAGTAGTCAAGATAATACACTTGTGCAAGTAAAATCGTTTGTGCAATCCACAGCTAAGCTTCCGGATTCCTGGTCACAGAATATGATAGACAGCAAATACATAAACAGGATTACTAAGAGCTGAAACGCAGATGTAAACTTCAGGTAAGGTTATAAATGGAAGAGAGGGCCTACGGGAGGAGGTAGCACTCTATCTTGACCGGTTCTTAAATTTTATCTCTCTTTGGTATCAGTGGTCACTGTCAGATGGGAGATTGGGCTAAACGGATACCTGGGCAGACATGGAGGACTGTTCTTGCCGTTAATTTTTACCTTGGCAATACAGCCAAGGTGAAAGCCACAGCATTGACTGGCCACTGTTGTCATGAGATGTGGAATGGGCACTGACATAGGGATAGCTGGATGCTCGACTGCCTCTCAGGTTGTTTGCTCAGCTGTCAGGGAATCCCCTTACCCTACTCCCAACCCTATCCTCTGGACAGCAGGAGCAGTTTTGACTCATGTGATACGGTCATAACAACAGGTCTGGTTTATTTTCCTGCTCCAGCTGTAGTGATCAAGCACAGAGCTACTACACAGGTACCCCCAGACAGCACCAGTCACATGGTTACATGCTCTGTTGTCCTTTTTTTTCATGTCTTGACCCCACTTTTCACTGTTGTTCTACCTCTCTTTCTCTGACCTTGTCTCCTCCCAAATAAACATCCAGCCCAAACTACTTTTTCAGTATTTGTCCCAGCTGTTCTGCAACAGTATGCAAATCCAGCATTTCTGATGTTACCTAGGTAATCTTCATCCTTATACAGTACTGCTGGGACAGTTCCCTAGCCACAGTTGGTCTTTCAACACTGTACTCTTCAAAAGGTCCCTGATCCTTCCCTCCAAGGACCTGTGCAGTTTCATTGTCTCTCCCTTTGACCTGTTGTCCTGGTTTTAGCTAGGAAATTAAGTCAAACCTTGTGCCACTAACTATAACTGTGTCAGCGTGTCGCTGGGTTATTTATGTCCAGCAGTTTCTCATCGAGCAGTTCTCCATGCCCAAGCCATTTAGCTCAGCCTCAGGCCAGGAACAAGTGCATGCCCTAGCCATTTGCCTGCAATCCTAACAGAGCCCATTGCCATTTTTCCCCCTAAATCTGTTTATTAAGAGGCTGTTTAACAGATTAAGTAGGTGATATTATTCTGTATGTAATTTTTAATTGATTTTATCCAACCATCTTTCTAATTTAGTGATTATCACATAGGCCTGCCCCCTGTTCCCTTCTCCCAAGGATCTCTTACTACCCATAGGTAGAAGCTGGATACTGGCCCAGAATGATCTTCGGTTTAAGACTGTGTACTACTTCTTATAGTTTAGAAACAGTCTTCCTTCCTGAATATAAGATTATTTCTGTTGTTTAAATTGTCCTTGAAATTCCAGATTAGGAACATGTATAGAGAAAGGATGTTCAGACAGAGAAACTGTCAGGTGGTTTAGGTTTTTTTCCCCTTCTATATTAAACATAAAGTCACAGAATCATAGAATCATTTAGGTTGGAAAAAACCTTTGAGATCATCACGTCCAGCCATTAACCCAGGACTGCCAAGTTCACTGCTAAACCATGTCCCTAAGCACCACATCTATAGGGTTTTTAAATGCTTCCAGGGATGGTGATTCCACCACCTCCCTGGGAAGCCTGTTCCAATGCTTGACCACCAATTCAGAGAGGAAAATTTTCCTAATATCCAATCTAAACCTCCCCTGGCCCAGCTTGAGGTCATTTCCTGTTGTCCTGTTGCTTGTTATCTGGGAGAAGAGACGGACCCCCACCTGCCTACAGCCCCTGTCAGGGAGTTGTAAAGAGCAATAAGGTTCCCCCCTGAGCCTCCTTTTCTCCAGGCTAAACAACCCCAGTTCCCTCAGCCGCTCCTCATGAGACCTGTGCCCCAGACCCACCACCAGCTCCATTGCCCTTCTCTGGACACACTCCAGCACCTCAATGTCTTTCTCGAAGTGAGGGGCCCAAAAATGAGCACAGTATTCAAGGCGTGTGCTCATTGGTGCCCAGTACAGGTGGATGATCACTGCCCTGGTCTGCTGGCCACAGTTTCTGATACTACCGAGGATGCTGTTGGCCTTGCTTACCTGGCACACTGATGGCTTCTATTCAGCTGGCTGTTGACAAACATCTCCAAGTCATTTTCTGTTGGGCACCTTTCCAGCCGCTCTGCCCCAGCCTGTCGCGCTGCGTGGGGCTGGTGTGACCCAGGGGCAGGACCCGGCACTGAGCCCTGTTGAACCTCCTACAAGTGGCCTCAGCCCATCGGCCCGGCCTGCCCAGACCCCTCTGCAGAGCCTCCTGCCCTGGACAATCACCATGAACAAGAGAGCTTAAGTTCTGGAAAAGTTACATTCCATGCAATCAAATTCTAAGGTTTTTGACGACAATGAGTACAAATCTGAAACACTCCCACCCACCTTGGTTTCATCTGCAAACTGACTGAGGGTGCACTCGATCCCCTCGTCCAGATCATCGATAAAGATATTAAACAGAACTGGCCCCCGTACTAAGCCCTGGGGAACAGCACTTGTGACCAGCCACCAGCTGGATGTAACTCCGTTCACTACCATTATGGTCTCGGCTGTCCAGTCAGCTTTTAACCCAGCACAGAGTACACTCATCCACAGCCATAAGCAGCCAGTTTCTCCACGAGAGTGCAATGGGAGATGTAAATTCTCCTTTATGTTCTGAGTTCCAGCCAAAGCTCTCTGTTCATGCAGACCAGTCTTCTACCCCTTCGGTTTGTCTGTTGGTACATGGGGTCAGCCTGCTCCTACAACTTTACGATTTCCTACTTGAAAAATGTCCCGTCTTCCTAGACTGCTTGGTCCTTCAGGACTGCCTCCCAAGGGACTCTGTCAACCAGGCTCCAAAACAAGCCAAAGTCTGCACTTCAGAAGTCTAAGCTGGTAGTTCTGCTGACCCCCTCCTTACTCTAAGGATCAATACTGTATGTTGTGATCACTGTGCTCAAGACATCCTCCAACCACCACATCACCCAGCAGTCCTTCCCTGTTCAGTGGTGCATCTTCCATGGCTGGCTCACTGACCAGCTGTGTCAGGAAGTTACCACCCTCATGCTCCTGGGACCTCCCTGCCTGCTTTCTCTCCACTGTGTTGTGTGATCATTCAAATACAGGACAGGAAGTGAAGCATGGAACTTACCTGGGCTATCACCATGAACAAAGAGCTTAAGTTCTGGAAAAGTTACATTCCATGCAATAAAATTCTAAGGTTTTTGAAGACAATGAGTACAAATCTGAAAAACAAACAAGGAAAGAAAATTGTGATCTTATGGTGGGGGGTGGTGGTGAAGAAAGGAAAAATTATCAGATAGCTTGTTTGGAAAATATTCATCAATCAAGAATCAAAATTAAATAACACAGACAAAATGAAAGAGACAACA
Source organism: Falco biarmicus (assembly GCF_023638135.1). Lineage (NCBI taxonomy): Eukaryota > Metazoa > Chordata > Aves > Falconiformes > Falconidae > Falco > Falco biarmicus. The sequence continues at coordinate 3,425,966 of NC_079292.1, read as the reverse complement.
ACCTGAACTCTATTGTTGAAAGCCTTACAATACCTTTCAATCCTCTAAATATCTGTAAAGCTCTTATTCATCAGTGTAACTTCTCTTTCTTAGGTTTGTATTAATTTTTATTCATACTATGTTTGAAACACAAAAGCAAGCAACTGCACCTTATCTTACTTCTGACTAAGAGTATAACATAGCACAATTTAATTCTACCATATTAACATTTCCTTTCAAAATAATCTTATTAAGACTCTCAATATGCTTTTGCTCACATGATATACTTTTATTTTGAGCAGCCTGTCTGCCAATGCAATTCAGTAGGTCAACCTCAGAAGAACATTGGCATCAAAATAAGCAAGCTGGGATCTGTCCATGTTTGTATCTATGCAGATGGCATGATAAGGATTTTTTTGTGATCAAATGTATTGTTAACCCTGTTTAAACCTTGCTCTCATGGCAGTGTTTCATACCTAGCAAATTTAGCCATATTCCTCAGAGAACAAGCTACCAAGTGAGAGCTGTATTCCATGAAGAAAGTCTGTTGAATTGGCCTGCCATTGCTTCTTCAAGAAACATCCAGCACTTGGAATAGCTTACCCATATTGGGTGGTTTTAGATGCTCCATTTTAATTCAGTTGTGGGCTAGACATGGATATTATATAGCGTAGATCTGTCTTATGTTCTGTAGTAGTTCAGATTAGATGATTTTAGTGTCACTGAGTGCCTTAAATCCTACCTAGTACAGATCTTCCATCCTTGTTAACAATTCAAATCCTGTTTAATATATTCAGAAAACAAAGGCAGAGTAATTAAGTCTTGCAGAAGTAATGATTAGCACTCCCTCTGACAGCAGCCAATAAGGAATATCTAGTTAGACATGGACCTGTTGAAGCAGGTCCAAAGGAGTGCCACAAAAGTGATCAGGGGGGTGAAACATCTCTTCTATGAGGAAAGGCTGAAAGAGTTCAGGTTGTTAAGCTTGAAGAAGAGAAGGCTCTGGGAAGACCTTACTGGAGCCTTCCAGTACTTAAAAGGGGCTTATAAGAAAGATGGGGACAGATTTCTTAGTAGGGGCTGTTGTGACAGGGCGAGGGGTACTGGTTTGAAAGTAAAGGAGGATAAATTCGGGCTAGATATAAGGGAGAAGTTTTTTACAATGAGGGTGATCAAACATTAGAACATAGGTTGCCCAAAGAGGTGGTAGGTGCCCCACCCCTGGAAACATTCAGGGTCAGGTTAAACAGGCTCTGAGCAACCTGATCTAGTTAAAAATGTCCCTATTCATCGCAGGGGGGTTGAACTAGATTACCATTAGAAGTCCCTTCCAACCCAAACCATTCTATGATTCTGTGAATATAAGAACGCAAGCATTTATGGAAATTTTCTCAAACTGCAACATTTTGTGGTTCATATGTACTCATACTGAAGATAATGTCTTTGTGTTTAACAATCTTGAATTACCTTTCTTCTAACATTTTATCTAATTTGTTTCTGAAACCATGTAATCTTTTAGTAATCAAGCATCATGTGGAAAAGAATTCTGTTACTATATTATCATCATGTGAATAAGTGTCTCCTCTTGTTTATTTTGAAATTGTCACTTAATTTGTTAGATTTCTCAAGTAGAAACTTCATACTCTGTTCAGCTTTTGAATGCTATTCATGATTGTGTAGATGTCTATTATACCTGTTTTTCATGCTAAGGAGTCCTAGTCTATATAGCTTTTCCTTAAGTGGAGGCTCTCTCTGATACTAATTTTACCCAGGTCAGTGGAATGCTAATACCCAGATGGTAGCTTCTGGAAGTGTAATTTTCAGGCACTTCCAGTTCTTCTTGTGAATCATGTTCTTTCTTTCCTTCCCTTATGCAATGACATTTCTATGTACTTGTGCTGACATACTGCTTCTGCCTCATATGCAGCCTCTCACACACTAAAACTCTGAGTTTTGAGGACCATGTATCTGGCTAACAGTCTACCATCAACAGGATTATATAGATTATGACTCCCAGTGGCAGTCACAGCACTAGTAAAAGTCTTAGATTTGTGCATCAAACAGAGGTTTTAAGGATCCTTAAACAGTTTCATCTTTTGCTTCTGTTTAAAGAAAGCAGTCACTGGAAGGAGCAAACCCAAAGGAACAATGTGATGCTTGGAGTACACAATTCTGCATCTTTTCTGATGTGTTTTCACTGTGCAAGAATAAAACCAGTTTCTTCTATTTTTTTTTTTTTTTAACACAGACCACTTTAAAAAAAATCCCATTGATTAATCTGTCATGGATTGACTTATAAATTTGCCTTTATACTAGCTTGCCTGGAAACTGGCCCTCTGTTTCATCCTGAAAGAATACTCACCTCTCACTGTCTCAGACTTCTTTTAAAACTGTGTGGGTCTGTCAAACAGGAGGGAAAAAAGACTAAGCCCCTGCTGGGGAGTCCATCTGTCAGGTGGTGATGCTAAATTAACTTTCTATATAAAGGTAGAGCTTTTCTTCCCTAGTAAAGACTAGTTGCTCTGAATTTTCAGACAAAGTATCAGATTTATTTTCTTTTCTTTCTTAATGCTGGGACTAGCAGCTTTTTGATATTGTTATCTTTTGTTTTGTTTTAGATTTTATTTTGTTGTTTTATTATTTTTAAGGTGTCTGTGTGGTTTTCAAAACTTGTGGGCAGAAATATGATACTTCAGAGGTCTGGCACTCAGTTCTGGGACAGCAAGTCATAGGATACTAAACTAGGCATCAATGCTCTAGATACGTTATATGCAGGACAGTAAAACTCTGACATGCAGCTTGTGTGAATTGGCAAAGAGTATCTGAGACTCCTTCCAGCAGAGCTTGGGTATCTCCCTAGAACAGAGGTTACTTTCCTCTAGGACCAAGATTCAGTCTGGCAGAGTCGTGGCACCACTTCCAGCCCTGAAGTACCAAGCACCTGCCTGGGAATGGGTTTCTGGCAGTTCTTACACTTGGTCTCATAGTTATTTGGATTTTAATTCAGTGATATTTCCAATTTAAAATAGATGAAAGGCCCTGGGAGTTGATAATGACAAATAGCTGCCTCAAATATTGAGCATTTCAAGATCTTAAGGATACGAGGCTTACTTTTTCTGAATTTGTTGCCTGAGCTTAGATGTCTATGTTTCACCTGCAGTACCACTGGCTGTCCAAAAGTTTTGCTGAATACCTGCCCAGCTGTCCTGAGAAATGTAGATGAATAGTACGCAATCTTTACCTGCAACTTTAGGCATTCACATAACTAAAGAACTACTTTCAGTGTTTCACTTGTGTATAATATGGGTATTTATTTCAAAGCATTTCCTCTGCCCACTTTTATGAGTTGGTCTTTTTATTATCTGAATTTTTATGCTATAGAGGTATTAATCTTTTTGCTGCATCTGAAGAAAACCAGGAAAATTACATCTGAGTTGTATTTATTCCCATCAACATAGCTGCTTTCTTTTTCTAGAGCGAAAAATTGAACTTGTAGAGATCTTGCTAACCATAAAACTGCTGAAGCAAGGTCAGGCATTTCAATATGGAGATAAAATGTTAATAAATGGGGACCATTGTCCCATACTCGAAAATTTATGCACTACATCAATATGGGATTGTTCTCTTCTTGGTTAAATTTGTCTAGTAAATTCTGACTGTAATTGCCTAAGGATATTTTCCTTTACAGTTAAATATCACTAGCTGTGGATTTTGATAGAAGAAATGCAGACTGTAATATATAAGCTACACCATAATAAGTGAATAGAAAGTTTCCCCTTGGAAAAAATGCTACAGAGTACATAAAAATACAATATTGTCTTTCAACTACTTATGCTGAATAGTATTGGAAGAAACCCCAACTGGAATTCTAACACCATTTCTGAGCTTCTTCATTCTGGCTACTCTAAGAACATAAAAACACTGATGCACCAACAATCAAGGCGATGCAAGGTAAATATAGTGCTGCAAAAACCTTGAGATGATCAAAGTAAATTATGAGCACACACTTCTCTATGTTTTGCACAGTTCTAGATACACTGGTGTAATAAATACTTTCCCCATGGCACCAGTAATTAAAGGAACACACAAGCAAAATTACCATTGCCCCCCAAATTTTACTATTTAAGCAGAAATTTCTCTAAGGCCATTGGAGCTTTTTATCTTCAACAACACTCTCTCCAAGAATTCTGACTGGTAAAAGAACAAAGTACAGAAAAATAATTACTTTTCTTGCAAATGTTTATGTAAAAATTACATTTATAAAAAAATAAGTTTCATTAAAAATAGAGTTAAAATACTTTTTGATGGCTGCTGTGATTCATACAAGAAGTAAAATCATTCTGGAATGTCTAGGAAAAAATTGAGAAATCACACTGCAGCAATTGGTTTGGGAAGGCTGTAGTGGACATACAATCTGACGAGAGTTCCTAAAGCCATGTTTGGAAAAACCTACAACTAGCAAAAAAAAGCAACAATCCTTGACTGTATGTGGAGAATATAGCAAGTAGGAAGATGTTTTCACCTCTTCCTACAGGTATAGAAACAGACCTATAGGGGAATACTACATGAATACTAGAGTACTACAGTTCTAATACCATATTTTGCAATGGAAAGAAATGTTGGAAAATTGTAGAATGTCAGAAACCTTCAGAGACACAAAAAATATTTAGTGATAACTGAGCCTTTAAGATGTCAATGAACTTATCTCAACAAAAAGAAGACTAGAGGGATTATTTGATCTTAGTTTCTAACTGCCTTCACAGTGAAAAAGTACAGGATATTAAAGAACTGTTTAATCTAGCAACAAACAACACTATGGGAACAAAAGGTGTAAGAATTCAGGCAGACAAAATGAAATTACTTATCAGTCACAATTTTTTTTTAGCATGCAAGGTGAATACCCACTAAACAAAGCATGAAGGCAGGGATAGATTCCCCATATCTCAATGTCAACAAAGTCAGAATGAATGCTTCTGTGGAAAATCCCAGTCAGTGGGTCAAAGTTGTGGCCTTGAAATCAGAATTAGCCTACATGATCTGCCCTAGTCACTTGTGTTCTTAGAAATGATCCTTCTCTCTCATTTGCAGTTCTACCTTGCCTTATATAATACTATTTCCTTCCTTTAATTTTCATTCATACATATTAACACTGCTGTTATTTAAGCCCCTGTATGTACAGCGATAGATGCACAAGCAAGGGTGGAAAATACTTTCATATGTATCCTCTAATTTGTATATGTAGATATGTAAATTGCATGCACTTAAAAGCTGAGATAGTCTAAAGTTTAACAAAACCATGTCAGGCCACAATTGGCAGACTGGTACATTACATAGAATAATAGAAGTTAATACTGAAAAGAAATGCCCTTCTGATCATTTGATTCCACTTTTCTGTAGAAGCTACTCAACTTCAGATGCCAACATCCTGTAGCTGCAACTTTCTACCAGGTCAATACATATTTGTAACCTCATGTGTTTGCATGAAGGGACAGACATTTCATTGCCCTAGTCTCACTACACTCCAAAAATATGAAAATATAAAGTTGAATGCAAAGTCAACACACATGCCTCCTAAAAATACACCATGACCCTTTCTTTTCTTGGGAAGGGATCACAGGTTCATAGGCAAGGAGATACTTGCAGAACTTTCCAATTGATGTTCCATGAAAGCTAACAAGAGGACAGAAGTATGTGGTGCACCACAAGGAGCGTTTACCTCTACCTATAGAAAGAACCGTTACTGGTCCTTTTTCCTACTATATTTAAGTCATGGGTGTGGATTATTTGCTTTAAAACATCCTGTGAAAAGTCAAACTGTAGTCGGGGGATGTAGTTGCTGGGGACCGAGATCGGGCTACCGGCTGGGCAGTGTGGCTGCGCTGTCCGAGGCGCTGAGTTAAGGCTCCGGTTTCTCTGGGGGTGCGGGATCGAGCCCCACTGCTGCCAGGAATGTTTTCCAGGACCTGAGCAATGCCGGGACAAGTACAGATTGGGAGAGGAGTGGCTGGAGGGGAGCCCTGCAGAAAGGGACCTGGGGGTGCTGGTTGACAGCCGGCTCAAACTGCACGCTGGTGGGCATGAGACAGGGTGACTCAGCCGGTCAGAAGGGGTGACTATCCCTCTGGATTCAGCGCTGGGGAAAAGGAGGCTGAGGGCTGACCTCGTTGCTCTCTGCAGCTTCCTGGGGAGGGGAAGTGGAGAGGCCCTGGTATTCAGCCATAGGGTGTGTGGGGTGGTTCTCAAAGCTGCATCAGTCAGGGGAGGTTCAGGCTGGACATCAGGAAGCATTTCCTTACCAAGAGGGTTGTCAAACACCAGGATGGGCTTCTAGAGAGGTCGCCGATGCCTCGTGCCTGTCAGCGTTTAAGGGGCATTTGGACAATGCCCTTAACACCATGCTTTAGTTTTTGGTCAGCCCTGAAGCGGTCAGGCAGTTGAGCTAGACAATCATTGTATGACCCTTCCAACTGAAATAGTCTATCTTATTCTGTTGTGTGGAGTTTGTGACTCCATGCTCAGCTCACTGAGGCAGTCTGCCTTCCTAACAGAGGCAGACATTAAAACATCTATGAAACACTGTCATCTGAGCTGATTTCCCACAACTCCGTTGTGGACAACCTGGGTAACCAGCTCCTCCAGTCTGTGCACTAGTTCTGCACTGACATCATACGTGGATCTTGAAGCAAGCCCATCACCTCCAGGTTACTGTGAACTTCCAAATACAGGTGTCACGAGTAACTTTCTTTCCATACCTACATACTAAGTCAATCAGTCTAAAATATCAGATTTTCTTGCAGAGCCACTCTGTATCTCAAACACCAATCTTTCTTTCTTTGCAGGAATTGCTTGCATTCTTCCTGTAAATGTGCAATAACGTGCTCATAGAGGCCATTATGGTTGACTGACATAGAGCACTTAGTGCTTAAAATGGCAGCAAACATGTGCTACCCTTCCTTCCAGTGCTCATGATATTCAAAGGTAGATCCATCCTAAACAATTCCTTTAATCTTTAACTCTTCCCCAGCCCCTTCCTGAGCATCTCCTTACCTAACTAGACACAGAGACTCTATTTTAAAATTCAAATCATCGTGCCACTGGACACATGTTTATTTCTCTGACACCTCTAAATATTTTTCTTTACTATTTGCACAGACCCTGAGGCACTGTTTCATTCCTGCCCACCCACCCCTCCTCTCAACCCCTCCCCAGCGTGGCTTTTTTTCTAATGTTATCTTCTATCCTCCTATCATTCACAACTTCTACAGATGCCTCTGAAGGCATCTCCACTAGTTTTTCTTGTCTGTGGAAAGTTTGTATTTCAAATTACTTACAAAGTCTTTGGAAATATAGTTGTGTTTTCATTAATTAAAAGCCATAAAATATCCCAAAATATGCCATAGAGAATATGGCAGCAAAGAATATTTTTGAAAGTTCTGGGCTGTTGTCAGTGATGGAAAATCATCCCTTTAGTGCAAATGGAAGGGGCATAGCCCAGGTGTCTGGAATCACAGCTCTGTGTCTTGTCTATTAGATGGTACTACTACTACTATTAAATTAGTGAATCAAGTCCTTCAGGATGGAAGGAAGGAAGACATACCATTTTGTAATTATGGTATCTGCACATTGTGGTATCTCCCTACGGCAGCAGTTTCCAGACTTGCTAGCTGTTACATAGAAAAAGAAAAACCTGGTCTGCTTCTAAATGCGATACCCTCACTGTACAGGCAACTTGTAATGACAACAAGACTGTTTAAGTTTAGACCAGACCTCCGTATTAGACGGCAGACAGTCATACCTTTTAATAGCATCACAGTGCAGAAGACTCATCACCTACATTGTGTCAGGTATTTCTAGCAACAGTAGTATTCTGGTAATTACACATAGCTATTCTTAAAGAAAATGTAGGGCAATGTACTGGATTTCCCTTCTGTGCTCCTACAAACTCTCATGTTAAACAGCTTCTCAATATCATCACCATCGAAACGGAGGCATGAGAAGATTATTATATTAATTTAGACAACATTATGATTAGTAGCTCTTTGTGTCAGTCAAAGGGAGAAAAGACCGCCAAACAGCTCCAGATGTCCATCAACTCTCCATATTAGACTGGCAAGCGCACCTAACTCTTGGTTTTCTTCAGATGCTGTTAATGTTCCATTGTGACACTCACCTGATCACCTCATTCCTCACACACACACACTCCTGGTGTGTTTCTTACTTTCTAATTTGTCCCAGTCTCAGCTGCCAGTTTGTAGATGTGTACCTTTCACCTCTCAGCTGTGACCTTCAGAACTGTCAGTTATGGATATTGTTTCCACAGGTATTTAATCTTCAGGATGAAGACTGTAGCTTTGCTGTCTGGTCACATTATCAATGCAGTCTTTGCTATAAGTGCTTTAACCTGTCAGGAGCTCTTTGTAGTCAGTAGGTCATGGGATGAACAGGACAAAAGCATTGTTCAATCTCCTATCAAGCAGTGATTCCTACCTGTCCTATTTAATTTCTCAGCTTTTAAAAAGCCAGAAGGCTTCTGCTCTCTGACGCAGCCATATTGCAAATCAAAGGTTGTACCATCTCAGCAGTCTTTCAGTCATTGCTTTAGGCTGGGAGTATCCATGACTGCTTTTCTTGGTCTAAAATAATTCAAAAAGTCAAGCATTTCTCTATTTGCTGAAGGAGTTTCACTCAATACCTATTTTGGGATGCCACATGTTGGAGACAGAGCACTCCGTTTAGCAATAGCAGAACAGACTGACATGTCAGGGGGAGACTGAAGTTTTGTAAAGTGGAAAAAAATTCTTAAATGGCTGTTTATGTGTCAAAGTAAAACCAAACCCAAAACCAACCAACAAAAAACCTCAACCAACCACATAACAAAACTCTTCAGGTATTTTGTGTAATTAGAAAGATAAGAACTTTTCGAGACCATAAAGGTCTCATGCAGAAATTGTTCTGTACACTGAGACACACTAGATCAGCATATCTGCCCACCTCAAGATTTGTTTTTCTAGTAGTTTTATGTGATTTCTGTAAAAAGTATTTATTGCTAGCAACAAACAATTAGAGCAACAAATTTTATTATAAAGTCATAGTAGGTTTCATAGTCAAATAAGGTTGATGTCAGGGTTTCTCAACATGTTCATCCTGCACCATTATTTGTAGAATAGATCTGAATTAAATTCAGAGATTGACCTACTGACATAGATTACTTTTTCTGAAGGAATTTTATTATCTGATTCCTCTATTCCTCTGGATGATTTCCTTTGCAATTAAATTTTCTGGATTATTTCAGAATTCAAATCTATTTTGCAAATCAAATGACAGTTAAATAGCAGTTAAATGTTCTTCCAGTGTTTTTTGAGGTTATCATCTGTATTGTGTGTGATCTAACACATATGCTAATTTATGGAATGTCATTGTGGTAAATACAAGTGCTAGTAGACTCTTCTCAATTTGTGCGTCATTTTCTTTTCTCTGTCAAAGCACAGAAGACATATGAATCAAAGCTTTCATTTGGAGACAGGCTCCTAAATCATATTTGAGCTTGTTTACTTGAGTGGTGACTGGCTTAGTAGGAACATTAAATGTGAGTACTGGGGCATGTCAGAGTGTTGTCTTTATTTTCTGCAATGCTTTGTTGTTGTTTTTATGAATGTTGCAAAATTGTGGTCTCACGAAACAATTATTTTAGAGGAGCAGTTAAGGCTGTTTCACTTGCACAGTACTGTACAGCCATTCCTCAGGGATCTTCTACGCATTTCTGAGAGGGTTTTCATGTCAGCTACAGCTTCAGTATGTTCTTAAATGGCTTGATGAATATGTGTCCCATGTATGTGAATGTTTTTGTCATGGATGGGAACTTTTAAGAATGGACTTGGTATATCAGCTTTGTGTCCTTGCCATCATTTTCCTCAGTGTCCATCTTCATCAGGGGCTGACACAGCCATTATCATGTCATCATACGGCTGTTCAAAAGATCTGCAAATATTTCTTTCTTCTTTTATTAAAACATTCCCTGTATCAGTTTATTGTAAGAGGTAAAAGGATAATATTATATCCACTGTATAGGGTTTGAAATTGCTCAGTTCAACTGATTGATTTTGTAATCTGGCTTGCCAGGACCTGTCCTTGTTCTCAGTAAAAATGGTTTTGTCAGATTCTTCGTGCTGTATATCATCTAGTGTGCAGATAGGATGATGCTACCTTGAGATAAACCTGATACTCTCTTGTGAATGCTTGTTAATACAGAATTTCTTACCTGCCACTTCTTTTCCTAATTTTGATGAAACTGTTAATGTATGTGTTTGACTTAGTGATGTTTTTGTAACACCTTTTTTTGTGAGTTCCAGTTGGAGTTCCTTCACTATTTTCTCCTTAGGCTGGTGTCAGCAGGAGCACTAAACATGAGCATGCCATTCTTGGTATTTCCAAAGCTGGCATTTTTTTTTCCCCTTCCGCTTTTTTAAGTGTTTTATCTGCTCTTCTCCTAGGTGTAGATGAGAAAAGGATAGATTTCCTTTGGTTACAGTAGTTCCTAAGTATTAGGATATCATTCTAAATGGAATATTTTCAGTTTGTTTCTAATAAAATGAGTTAATACTTCCAGGACTTCCTTGCCTACTGTGTGCAATAAAAGAGATATTTGTAGGTCCTCTTCTCTGTTATCTTCCCTCAAGGCATTCACATGGATATGGAAACCTTGTTTCTATTATTTCTAACCCTCAGCAATTTCACTGAGATAAAGATGTTTTCTAGGTACTCTTCATTTTTCTTTCAACTTTCATATACTGTCAGGGTTTCAAATAAATTGGCAAATCCTTGCTTTGTGTGGGTTATGGTCATTTCTGACAATATGTTGTGCTGTCCTTTTTGTATATCAGGAAGCCAGATTGTGACCAAGGATATAAAATTTAAAGTAGAGCTCACTCTATTAGACACAAAGCATGATAGGTTCATCAGACACACGTAGTCCAAGATACCTCTGGTAATTAGATATAATTAATTGTAAATAGAATGTGAAGATCTGTAACACTTGTAATTCTTCATTCTCCTTTAAATTCAAGTCTAGGAGGCCTATGTCTAAAGCTGCCTTTGGTGGGTATGAAGTTTGTGACATTTTATATAGAATATAATTAGAATACTTTGTTCACTATGATGATGATATTCTTAAAATCTCTTTGTATTTCTTTAGCGAGAAACCCTACAGTGTGTGAGGCTTTTTGACATTGATAAGTACAGCTTGTTGTTAAAGAACATATTTTGCCAGTGGGAAGCTATTTTACAAAAATCTACCAACGTCTTATATAGCTTTAGTTATTTTTGTTCATATTTATACAAGTTTAAAATCCTCTAAAAGGAAAATCAACAGGCAGGCAAATGAAAGCCAAGAAATCATCTCTGATATCTGGAAAATCAGCCTGTAAATCTACATGTAAGGAAGGTATATAAGATATCATTATATTCCATTTATTTCTATCTTGTTGTTTTCTACCAGTCACAAATAAGAGCAACTCCAAGAGAACCCTCCCACACACACACAATTTAAGGTACAGAAGTACCAAATTATTTGACAAAAGCAATACCTCTATTGTTGCGATTGTTGCTTTGCTACTGATCTGTATCTCCATCGTCTGAGCTTTCTTTCTGACATGAGCCTTTTGCCTCTGATGCATTTGAGAGTATAAAATGCTGATCATACATTTTGCTATACATGTTGGAGAAAAGTATTAGCTACTTTAGCTTTTTCTTAGTCTTCTGCACAGTAGCCTCTCTGAGAAGAGCCTTACTGTTTATTTCCAGTAAATTATTGTTCTTGTTGATGTAATGTAATTTTTACTGGAAGGGCTTATTTTTTGGGGATTCCTTTAAAGGTGATCCATGATCTTTTAAAACAAAAGGTCATTAACTCGAGACTTTTTTTTTACCTGCTGCAGTCTCTGCTGAGTGTGCTTGCATTTCTTATTTGAGTCTTGAGTTACATGTATATTAAAGAAAAGCGGTCGTGTCCTCTATCACTACAAGCCTTTGTAAAACATCCCACCCTTCCCTTAAGTTCTTAGACCTGCGGTTGCATGCCTTATGAATAAAGCTTAATGTTTCAGGGATTTCCGAAAGTACTTCTTTTGCATGTTACCACCTAAAAGAGAAAAACATGTGAGGGACTGCTTTCCTAAACGTGCTAGATATACAGAGTACCACATGATTTTGTTGTACAGTGTTGCTATTTTTTCTTTTTCTTTTCTTTTTTTTTTTATTTTTTAATTGGTTATAAAAAGAAGTTACCAAATGAATATAAGAGCAGCATGCTGGTTCAGACCAAAGATATAGTGGAGACGGGTAAGTCTCCAGGGAAGTGGACACCTGAGGAAGAACAAAAGGAAGACAAACATATAGGGTAAACTCTTTAAAACACCCCAACTGTTCTCAGCTGTGGAGGATTCCTGAGTCTCTTGCAGTTTCTCTTGCTGGCCTCCAATGAATATCTCTTCTAAGAAGTTGGTTTTTTGTCCTTTTAACTCAGAGAAGTAATTTACATTCACAAAATCCTTTGGCAAGGAGTACTAGTTTTACCTTCTGAGTAAGGAACTACCTCCTTTCCTAACAGAATATTCGAGATAACAAGAACATTGCATATTTAGTTGATTTTTATTTTTTTTTATTTAATGCTACCCAGCACTTAGCGAGATAGCTTTCACAGAATGGTTTATAATAACCCCAAAGTTTTGCTTCTGAGTGCTGTTAGTTACCTGAGAGCCTCTCATTTTGTACATGAATCTGGGACTGCTTTTCCCTGTATATATCAATTTACACCTACCTGCACTGAATTTCATCTGCCATTTGTATATCCACTTACTCTGTAAGATCCTTCACAATCTGTCATCGTCCCTAGTATCTTGAATTACTTTGCATCATCAGAAGCACCGTCACTTCAATGTCCTTAGTGGGCTATTTGTGAAGGTGTTGAATAGCACAAGTCCACTATTGATCTCCCTGCACCACAGGAATTAACATTTCACTCCTGCTTTCCATTTCTGGTCTTAACCATTTATTCATTACCCTTGTCCAAGGATCCCCTGCACTGATGCAACGGCAGCTTTCTTTCCTTAAGAGTCTGCAGTAAAGATCATTGTGAAAAGTTGTTTGGAAATCAAGACAGGTTGTATTAACTTAATCACTGCTATCTCTGTGGTTGTTGGCTTTGTCAAAGAGTGTCAGTATTTTTTTTTCCGGGGCAGAACTTCTTATCACAGAAGTTTCTGGATTTCATTTTCACAAGTATATTTACAGAGACATTCAGTAATTTATGCTTTCCTATGCTCTTTACCGACTTGCTAGGTATGGAAGTCTTTTGTGGTTTGGGTTTTTTTGTGTGTTTGTTCTTTTTTATTTTTTTGTTAAAGATCAGTACCATGACTGCTACCCTCTAGCCTTCATGTACTGAGATTTAAATGAGAGGTTACATGCTACATTTAGTAATGCATCTATTTTATCATTAAGTTAATTTGAACTCTTAGGTGAATACCACACAGCTCTGGTGATTTACTGACATTTTGTTTCTTTGTGTATAACCATACTAGTTCAACTTCAGGTACAGCCTCTCCCAAGTCCCTCCATCCCCAAACCTGTCAACAGATTCCAGATGGGAACCTTCTCTGTTATTTTTATGGTGAACGTCTGTTAAAATAATATATTCAGCCTCTGCAAAATTATTTTGTCCTGAGTGCTCCGTTATATCTCAATGTGCTGCATATGTCAGTACAGAATCCCTATTTCACCCTTTATTTCCAATAGATTGCAAGAAGGGTATGAAAGGAGCTTGATTTGTTTTGTTAGCTGACATCAGAATGTTCTTTTTTTTTGGTCTGACTATTACAATAATTATAAGAGTTTATCATCTTTAAACTCTTAGTGATACTTGGTTGATCTTTTTTTTTTTTTTTTTTTTTTTTGCTTATCTTTATAATCATATGACATCTACTTATTTTTAGTAAATGCTGAGGTTCCAAGTGATCAGATGATTCCAGAAGATTTTAACTATAGCAAATATTATGCAACTATACTGTTTTCAGATAAATCAGTAAGAAGTATTCCAAGCTAACTTAAGAAACTACTAAGAATTTCTGAGAAAGGTAATTGGTGCCACATTCATTATTTATCTTAATCTTCAAATGCACATAGCTACTATTTTTTTCTGTAAAGATTTATATGTATATCTATTTTACAAACAATTAGGCTGAGTCTCCCACCTTTTATCTCTTCCTCCTTGGCCACTTTTCATTAGATTTCTGCTGGACACGACTGCCCACAGCAGGGCTTATGAAAGGTATCATGGGTGTTTCCCTCATTATTTCAGTGCAAAATCTGCCACATTAGTTGACACTGCCACTGTGGATGGCATGAGCTAGCAGGAGTGACTTTGCCTTGAAAGAGAATAGGAACTCCACACATACATTCTTCTCACTGTCTGCAGAGGAACAGCTGGGATAATACTCTTCTCAAATATTTTCTGTACTGACATCTAGCATAACATAATAAAGTTATTGAGAAGTTGCTGTGTGACACAGACTTTGTCTGTCATTTATTTTCAGACCTTTAAGCCTTATTAACCTTAAATCAGTGTTATTTACTGCTGAGAAGTCAAGAATTTTTTTACTATTGCATGTTTGCAATCATCTTCCTACATATCAATTCAGATGCAATATGTTTATGAACTGTCTCTCACTATCTCAGAGAAATCATCCTACTTAAATACTGTGTCTTGCGTTAGGGTTTTGCTGCCTTTGATTTTATACCCAGCACTAGGACAGTCATATTCAAGAGCATAATGCTAACTTCCATTCTGAGCATGTGTTAATAATATTTTATTTATTTATTCATTTATTTATTAATTTAATTATTTATTCAATAAAATTAGTTTTTCTAAATCATTGAGATGATATCTAAGTGTTCACAACTATAAAGAAAGGTGAAGTCTGCCTTGGCCTCCAAATTGTGTTTATAGAACAGTCTACATAAACGAAGGTTCAAGGTCAACTGCTAATCATTGGTGGTCACCTAAATTTTGCATAGAACTCCCTTCTATTTGCAGACCATATCCCTTTCAGAGCTTGAAAGGAGGATGGCTGCTCTTGGCTAACTGGCAGGGCAGAGCACGTTATTCTGGTTTTAGCCATTTGTCATTGGCTCACAGCTTCTAATGCAAGTGCCATCACTACACTTCAAATTTCCATTCCTTCCAAGCTGTCTTGTATCATTTGCATTCTACTGATGGGTGTCATTTTATTCTTCTCTATCTTAAGTTTGTGTGTGTGTGTGTGTGTGTGTGACAGCTGC
Source organism: Falco biarmicus (assembly GCF_023638135.1). Taxonomy (NCBI): domain Eukaryota; kingdom Metazoa; phylum Chordata; class Aves; order Falconiformes; family Falconidae; genus Falco; species Falco biarmicus. The sequence goes on along the minus strand of NC_079292.1, from coordinate 3,410,654 downwards.
AATGGGCGCTACCCTAAGAAAAAGCAGTACATCTCTTCATCAGCCATCTGGTAAGATTTTTTTTTCCCTTCTCCATTATTTGTGTCTCCATTGTATCACTCTATTACACATCAAACATCCATGTCTATTTATTTTTCCTTTCTGACCAAATTCTTATTCTGTTCCTGGCATTTATTTTATGATTGAGTGATTGAGATTCAGGTTGGTGAAAGAGGCAATCACAGGTTCAAATGACATTGGTTCACATCAGCCATGATCCTCCCTTTCAAGTAAGCAAAGTAATTTTATCACAGTAGTGATTTCTGAATATTTAAGCTAATATAGCTTATCTGAGAGCAAACTATGTTCATTCTAAAACATGATTCAGAGTGCAGTTTTAACTGGCTGGTCTCCAATCATTATTACAGAACAAAGTAAAGAAAAAGTTGGTTTTAAAATAAAGTGGATAGAAATCATATATTCCATTCATGTATTCACGCTTAAATGTGTCAAGCTGACTCTCAAGTGGTGTGTGAGGGTATAGTTGTAAAAAAGGCAGTAAAGCAGTATACATACCCCCTGCATACGACCCAGCTACTGTGTTTTACTTCCTGACACTTTCAAAGAACAAAGGCTAGGAAATACAACCAAATAGTTGTACCTAAAGCAGAACATGATCTCACAGATTTCTCCTGAATTTATACCACATTGTGTCATGTCGCTATGGCAGGGTACAATACAGACATTAGTCTTAGTGGAACAACTCATCAGGTTTCCATGAAAGTTGTATATAATAAAAATCCAGGACTATGGTTTTGAAAACCACATATGTTTATTTTGAGCATTTCTTTTTTTAATCTAACCATGGTTCAGAAATAAAATCTCAGACCTAGCCAAGAAACTAGCTCTTAACGTTTCTTCATGTTTATTTGAATGGTGCATGAATAAAAAGTCCATCTTTTGAAACGATTCATATATTATCAGAGACCTTTGCTTTCTACCTGTTAGTGCATGTAGAATTATCTTCAGACTGACAGCATTCCCGTTACCTAAAATGCAATTTGTGCACATGCATACATTAGAGAAAATTAAATACCATATGGTGCTGAGCCAGTCACAATTTGTACTGTTTGAAAATAGCACACTTTTGAAGCCTGGTGACAAATTTTATGGGTTTTCTCTCTCTCTAATTTACGGGAAAATAGCTCTTAACCATTTATCCACAGAAGCACTGCCTAAGCTGTGGCTGTAAAAATTCCCCACAAAAACTATTTCTACATAAATGTTTGTCTATAAAACATAGAACAGTTATAAAAAAATATTTTTCCTCTTAAAATATCTACAAGATTTTTTTCAGTTCCTGGCCTCTCTGGGTGACGCTGTGTTTTTACTGCTCACAAAATTCTCAAGCAAAGGAGGTAAACTGAGGTGTTCTGGCAATCCCTCAGACACACTCATGTTACTGTGCATCAGAGGGATTCATGGTGAAGTAATCCCTTTCCTGGCAGAATTTCAGGATGGTGCTCGTGCTTTCTACTGGTCAGCTTGGTGTTAGCCAGAGGTTTTCTGTAAATTGATGGTAAAATATTAGGCAATAGTGAAGCAGAGTTGTTAAATATTAGGCAATAGTGAAGCAGAGATGTTATGAATGTCTGGGTAAAAACGCATCCTTGGCCTTTTCTATAAACTTTTAGAGTTAACTTTAATGCTTACCATGAGCAAAGACTTCTTGTTCGCTGTGTGTGAAAGCTGTAAACTACTGAAGCAGCAAATAGGGCATTTAATCTTTGTATTTCTGTAGTACATCCATGTCCCATCTGAGACTGGAAGCCTCTCGTATGAGATACTGGTAAATATGATAAGAAAATCTGGAGAGATTCTATATCTCCTGAGAGAAGCACAAGACTTATAGTTTAGTGATATTTCCCTCTGATCTGAGTCAGCTCTTCCAGGTCATTGTTTAGGTAACAAAGGAAGAAAGTACGTGTCATTATCCTTAATTTATACATAGGGAAAGTAGTGTGATGATTAATTGGTTACCTTGTCTATGAGGAGCCCTCTCAAGGCTGGTAACTGAATCTCAGGTTTCCTGTACCACAGCTTGTTACCAGCAGGAGCATCCATTTTACAGTGCAGACAGACCAAAGATTCAACAACTGTTTTAGAAGCTTAAGGAAATGGACTTTTGTACCCTTTTAAAGGTGGTTGGTTCTTTTTCTTCTCCTTGTCTCTAGTGTTGATTAGAACTTCTCTCATTTTTCAGTCTTACACTACTGTTCACCAATGAAAAACAGTCTGTGCTTTGTGTTATAAATGCTGCTCAGTTTCCTTCCTTATCTTTATATGAGAAGAATATGGACTATATTGGAAAGCCTGTTATAAAAAAGAGTTGCAAATGTTTTGATATTTCTGAGCTCCAAAAGTGTATATATATGTCTGTCTAATAAGAAACTTTCTGTTTGTTCTTTCATGGAGTAAAAAAGATAATTTGGTAAATGGTGAAGCACTGTGTTTTGAAACCCTAAATCAGAATTCCTTATTATTTTTTTTTTACCATACTAATTAAAATCATCATATAAATTAATTAAAAATAAAAGCTGTGGTCAACAAATATAATGACTTCCAGGTCTTCCTTATTCTCTTTTATTTTCCTCTTTGCTGGTGAATTTCTTAGTGAATTAGTCACCAGATCATTCTCATAGACATTCTTTATTTATTGTTTCAGTTTCTAAAGGATGGGCTAGGAGTTTACCTGGTAGAAGTCTTTTCTTCCTTGCTGGACATTTTCCCAAGAGGTGAGAGACAGGGAATGGCAAACAAGGAATTGAACCCTATGTAGCTTCTGAGGTTGGTACTCTCTGAACTACTGCAAAAATTAGCTGTACTTCAACAGAAGGCTGACCTGAGTGTTCAGGTGCATCAAGTTAAATCTAGAAGAAGCAGGATCCAGTGAGTCAGTCACAGTTGTGCTTCTGACTGCTAATGCCCTTGCATATGACATGGATCTGGGCAAAGCAATCCAGACAGTTTTGTCCAGAGACTCTTCAAAGCCACATTTCCCATAACTTTTTCCCACCCAAATAAAACAAGATTAACAATCAACAAATGGTATCAACGTGAGAAGTGCAAATTTTTTGTTTTTCTATTAAATAACCAAAATAATAAACCATTGCGCATTTGACCTGAAGCAGTAAATCTGCTGGTCTTGGACCATATTTCTGTCATCTGCATGACATCTACAAACTCTTATATTTGGATTTTGTTCTACCGCACTTGTGTTACATGTGTATGCCATGATACGATGTACCATAGCCACCATATCTCATGCTTTGACTTAATCTTCCAGTCATTCTTTTGCCAGGCAGTGGCATCCTTTTCTGGCAGTGGCAATAAATACTGCATGACCATTTTTCTGATAATGTTATCTATAGAGATATTAAAAAAAAAAAAAGATGTAGGGCTAGAACTTTATTCTCTCTTTGGAATATGTACTAATATACTTACATATTGTTAGTAACTATTATACATAAACCACTCTTTCTGAGTTTTCTCAGACTAAGTTTCTAAGACTGGTGTTATAAAAGCAGTTATAGCACTCTGCAGTTTTGCTGAGTCTTGTATACTCTCTTATCTGATATAAAAAATGTCATCTATGCACCACACAAAAATATATGCTATTGGCTGTCTTTTCAAGAATGTTTCCTACTGTGGTAGTGGGAAACTAATTCTTATTTTATTTTAATTTTTTTATTCGTCAATATTCGTCAAAAGTGAAAATATCCATGTTTTTCCCTTAGAGTGACCAATGAGAGTACGCAGTGTTATGTCTTTCACTCATTCTAAAACTTCCTACTAAAGATGAGCTTAGCCTCTTTCATCTTAAAGCAAGGAGAACTTACTAATGGAGATAAATTTCAAGACTCATCTGTATTCTGTGTACTCTTGTTACATTCCCAAGTCATGATACTGGGTAAGGAAGAATTCACTGTATCTATACAGCTAAGGATTTTGGGCAATGAAGAATTAATTGTATCTATGGAGCTAAGGTTATTGTTAGCCCAGTTAATGTTTTAACAGTGTAGTAGTCCAAATTTTCTAACACAGAAAAGTCTCACCGGTTTAAATTGTTAAAATAAAAAAAAAGAAATCCTCACTTCATCCCCCAAAAGTTTCCTAGTATCTCTCTTTTTCCCTGGTGCTGTGCTAGCCCTTTCAGTGTCCTTTTAGGTCTTTAGGCTGTCACTTCCATATTTTCTTGAGAAGAATTGCAGGTGATAGTGAGTTTTTAATGAGCTGATGGTGTCTGGAGGTCTTTCCTAAGACAATCATAGAATCATAGAAAGGTTTGGGTTGGACAGGATCTTAAAGACTACCTAGTTCCAACCCCCCTGCCATGGGCAGGGACACCTTCCACTAGACCAGGCTGCTCAAGGTCCCATCCAGCCTGGCCTTGGACACTTCCAGGGACGGGGCAGCCACAGTTTCCCTGGGCAACCTGTTCCAGTGCCTCTCTACCCCTACAATAAAGATTTTCTTCCTAACAGCTAATCTAAATCTACCCTCTTCTAGCTTAAAACCATTACGCCTTGTCCAGTTCGGGCCTTCACCAGGTTTCAGGGTTCAGGATGTGTACAGTGGGCAGTTCTTCATTCTCCCAGTCCCTGCCTTTGCCTTCTGTGAGTTGGGAAGTGTGGCTGGAGCACTTGCTGGTGAAGGCTGAAGCAAAACGGCATTGAGTACCTCAGCCTCCTCCATATCCCAGGTAACCAGGTGTCCTGTTTCCTTCTGGAGAGGGCCCATGTTTCCCCGAGTCTTCCTTTTGTTACTGATGTACTTATAGAAGCTTTTCTTGTTTCCCTTGATGTCCCTGGCCAGATTTAATTGTATCAGGGTTTTAGCTTTCCTACCCTGCCTGATCCCTGGCTGCCTGGACAGTTTTTCTGTTTTGTTTTGGGGTTGTTTTTTTTTTTTTTTTCCCCAGGCTACCTGTCCTTGCTTCCACTGTCTGTATGCTTCCTTTTTGTATTTGAGTTTCTTCAGGAGCTCCTTGTCCATCCATAGAGGCCTCCTCATGTTTTTGCCTGACTTTCTCTTTGCTGGTATGCATCACTGCTGATCTCGGAGGTGATCCATGAATATTAACCAGCTTTCTTGAGTCCTCTTCTCTCCAGGGATCTGTCCCATGGTACCCTGAAAAGGTGACGTTAATAGTGGAGATGTCTTCCTCCTTTATCCTGGGACCTGCTTGTGTGTATTTCCATGTTTCCCCACCCTGGCTTTCTGGCTGCTCCCAGCTGAATGTGAATGTGGCCCCATGGCCTCCCCAGGCTTAACTCCCACCAGGGGTCTTCTTTACTGGGCAGCAGCCCCCTGGGTTTGCCAGACCCTTCCCGCTGAGGCACTGGTGGAGCTCAGGCCCAGGCTGGGGGGCAACAGGCACGCGGCCCTGAGGCAGGCGCTGAAACAGCCCAGCCTGTGCCGGCCAAGGTGAGCCCAGGCCAGCCCCCAGAGCTGGGCTCTCAGCTCAGGGCAGAGCTTGGCACTTTTCTAGGAATGGCAAAGATCTTATTTATCCAGCAACAGCATACTTCAACCCCAGGAACTATTTTTAGATTTTTCTTCTGTTGTATTCTCTTCTGCTATTCCATGTCTTCATTTTCTTGAAGTGATCAAGGGCTCAACAAAAATGGATAATGTAGTGTGTAATAGGATGATAAAATATTTTCTTCAATTTTTAATTTATACAACTTGTTAGTCTGCATACCAGTCTTTCATAAAGGAAAAAGTGTAACTGGAGTGAGCTTTTAGCTTTGCCTACTTATGCTGTACTGTCAGTAACTTCCTGAATGTAAACAGAAATGTTTTAAGAAGTTCTGGCTCGATTCTCTTTCAAATCAGTTGGTGTCCTAAATATGTTTCTGTCTATATTTCATTCAGTTCTGTTGCAGCTCTCTGCCCTGATCCTGTAAAGAATTGCTGTAACAAAGCTTGTGGACCTGATTTGTCTCTGCCGTGCTCTCTACCAGCTCTGACAAAGCCTTGCAAGGTGATGTAGCCCACTGTGGGTTTTTTGTATCTTCTGCCAAATTGCTTTGGCCTATGTATTTTGCCACAGTGTCTGTGGCTTTGTTTGTACTTGGCCGAGTTCATGCTTTGCCAGATTTTGATTTTCCAGGAGTCTCCCTGACTTTTTGTTCTCAAAAGAAAATTACAGCTTAGTATATTATCGCATCTATTCAACAAAAGCCCATCTACAAACCTTTCCTCATGTAACCAAACCTGCAAGACTGGCTTTTTGTCTTCTTGTTAGTCATGGATTATTTTTTTGTTGTTGTTTTAACTCTTCTGTATATTCTGATTAAAACAAACAAACTCAACACATTTTACCTAGCCTTATTTTTATAATTGCATTTTCAGGCGTTTATACACAAATAATATCTATAATTACTTTTGCCCACCTTCCTTTGGCTTGCGTCTTTAATTTCAGGGTGAGAGCTGGGAGGACAGCAATGTTCATTTCCCTGATGCCCTGTGTCTGTCTGGAAGGGTTGGTGAGATGGTGACTAGAAGATGCTGCCTGAATGTTAGCATTACTCCTGGGAGTGAAAGATGGACACACAATGCTTCAGTCTTAGGGGTTTTATACTGTTGTAGCTGCATTTACCACAGGCAGCTATAGTTGCAGTAGTATTCTGGAGAGCTCTGGAAGGTACAGTGAAGAAATGTCACGCTGTCAGGAGGAGGAATGGAAGATGACAAGCAGGCTGGGAAAAGAAGCTACAGCCAAACTGGAAGCATGGTGTCCTTTTAAAATAGAAAACAGTTACCAAAATGCCAGCTAAATAATGTGCCACAACTATCAAAAGGGTTAATAATCAACCATACATTCAGCATATGTCTCAGTGGCTGCGAACATTGTTGGCAGCATGTATTGACAGGAGAAGTCAAAGCTTTCCACTGAAGTGAGGAGGCAGAGAAAACAAAGTGATTTCTAATCCCCATACAGCTTTTACGATTTGGATGAACTTGATTTTTTTTCCCCTCCACTAAGCTTTTATTTTCTGAATAAGAATGTGAGGTTGCTTGCCCAACCTTCGTTTCAAAGAGTCTGGTGCCTGGGTCTCCTGAGGCGTGTTGTCATAGAGGTGTACTTGCAGCAGATTAAGCCACACAGATCTGAATTGCATGATCTTTTACTGTCTGTCATCATCAACATCCTTCATTCAGAAACTGCAACATTTCCCATGTATTCATCCCCTGGTCTAAACATTGTCCCCCTGGTAATCTATATGGCATGGATGTAAGCAGTAGACTGAGTTGTCAGCACTGTTTGTATCCTGTTAAGAAATACTATTCTCTATTGCTGTTCAAGGTCAGCATAGTCCTTCTGAAAGATTTTACAGAGGGAACAAGTGTCACCTGACAGAATATGAAGACAGGTCATTTGCTGGAGTACACATTTTTAGAAGCTTGGGTATGAAAGTCTTAACCTTATTCCATAAATTACGATGCACAATGTCCTCTGTGTTCTAAAATTACACCTTTTATGTGAGGTCAATATTTCCACAAGGTTCTGTAGTGAAACAAGTCTTTGAAACACAGCTTTATTTTCAATTTTTTTTTTAAATTTTAAAAAATAAAGGCATTCAGTAGTTAGCATGATATCGGTAAACAGTTCAGAACTGCAGACTGGGGCAGATTGGGGCAATAGATACACTAGATTGTTTAAAATTCTTGTAAAGAATAGTTTGCACTGCACTTGGAGCTATAATAATCACAAAAAGTTGCAATTATAATAATGCCTACATAAAGGCAATCTTTTCAGCCTGAAACAACAAAAAAACCCAAACAAACAACACTTCACTGTCATTATGAAGCTATTCACTAGTCATAGAGACTGAGGTGTTACAAAAGTGAATTATAAAATTGTGTTAATAGCAGTCATAGGACATTCATGTCTGAAATCAGTTCTGAAAGAGAAGGTTAAGAAGTGATGAAAGAGTAGATTTATTTTAAAAGTAATAATTCACTGAAGCTCCTCTACCTAGTGGGAAAGAATATATTTTGTTCTTATGAAAATGAAATTTGTAGGTAATGTTACAGTTAGAGAAAAGTTGAGACAGTATAATTTTAGAGATCTGCCGTTTTTCGTATTTTTCAGCCCTGATTGCTTTTTGATATGTTATCTTGTGAACAGTGGCAAACAATTTTATATAACTCTTGCAGTTCTTAATGGGTTTGAGTATGAAAGCTTAAAGATGCTCGTTTAGAAATGAACTAATACCATATATTATAAGACTGCGTTTAGCAAAATAACTTGGGAAACCACATAAGGCACAGAATGGGCTTCTTCCTTAGGAAAAACTCTTCCATCCTATTGTGACACTATTTTCAGTCTTGTCATGAACAAGCCTGAAAGGAGAAGAGACTGATTTTGCTTTGCACACATGAGTCTGAAATCACAATGGCTGGCTGCTATAGTAGAAACTCTTAAAAAAATTAATCAAGCTCAGTGATGAATTAGCAAAGGCATATATCACCTAACCTGTAGGCACGCAAAATTCAGGACAAACAGCTGTTTTGACATTTCTAGCTGGGAATCCTGCCCTCCACAAACATATTTGATGCTCAGACATGGTCTCTTGGCTGCTTGCAGTCGTCCCCATCTGTCAGGATGGCACTGTGCCCACACACAAGGTGGTATGTCAGCTTTGCTAGGGCATAGGTGTCAAGTAAATTCTGCTGTTTGCAGAGCTTTGCATGTGCTAGTTCTTCAGTAGGAAGCTTCTGCTCTGTCACAGTAAGGCTACCTCTCAACATGATTCCCTACACTTGATTACACCTGTTGACACTTTGGTATCTAAGGAAGAATACTGAAATAGTACAAGCAAGAAACATCCGTATGCAAGAATGCATTTAGGATTCTGTATTGCACATACACTGAAAATCCATTCCTATGTTTTTCTTTTTTCTTTTTTCTTTTTCTTTCTTTTTTTCTTTTTTTTTTTTGTTTGTTTGTTTGTTTTTTGTTCTGATTGCACAAGAAAAGCCTACTTTTCAACGTAAGGCAAAAATAAATCAGGTTTTTGGAGACTGATCACCTCCTGGCTCACCTTTCTAGCCTGGAGAGAAGTATATTGGCATAATTTATGTCATTATTATTAACACTTTCAACTCCTTCTCATTCTCTTTCTGCCCCGGCCCCTCTCCCCAAAAAGAAAGAACTCTAGTTGTCAGCATGAACTAAAACAATAAAGAAAATAAAACACAATGGGAAATGGTTGCTGATGCAAAGAAAGAGAAACTCGACTCTTCTGTGTTCTGTGCAGTGGTGAAACTGTATTTACCACAGTGGAATAATCCTTGCTTTATCGCAGTGCATGAACTACGATGGCAGAGAAAAGTCAGGCACTAAATTTGGGTACTGTGCTTGGGCAACTCTGAGCAGTCTGTGTATCTGAGAAAGCATGGGGATAGCTTCTTAGCAATACAGAACATAATCACTTAGAAGATGAGAAAATTGTGAGGCTGCAGAGACAGTACTGTGCCTTCTTACGACATCGCACATAGCTGCTCTAGGGAAGAAGGCAGCACTGCCTGGGTGCGAACTGAGTTGTTCTGGGTTCTATTTATTACTGAAATTATTTTATTTCATGAGAAGCTGAATGAACTGAATGAACTGAACTGTCCTTTCAAAGGACAGCGCTGTCTTTCAAAAATGCCTCCTCTCATTTGCATATAACACGTTATTCGTAGCAGTCAGAAATAGAAGTCTTCTTAATTCCTTTTTGCACCTTGTAGATTTTCAGTTTCACAGGGATGTTTCCTGTAACAACGATGAGACTTTTAGCAACCTTACCACCTGCTCAAGATTCCTGCTTTTTTCTTTTCATCTCTTGTTGCCGTATAACTACTCTGTTTTATGTGTGACTCATCCCTCTGTGTTTCAATCTTTTCAATTTCTGCATGTTGCATTGAAAAACTCACATAACCTGAGCTTTCATCTGTATTTCCTTTTTTTTAATAAAAAAGTCCATTTTCCAAATACCTATTATATTTTAAAAATGTATCTCCTGATTAGTCATAAATGTCTTTACAGAGGTCTTTTAAAAGCTAGAAATAACCACAAGTTGTTTCAAACCTTCCAGAAACACACCTTTCTGTTCATACCTATTTTTATTTTGCCTACCAACTGACTGCAGTGAGACATGTAAATTGAATAACTCAGTAAGATTTAATCCAGCAGAACGATACATAAAATAATTTCTTATTGTATTTATTCTCTCACTTGACATTAAGAGTACCCCTTACTCTGCTTTTCTCACATGCATCTTTTTGATTGCTGTAGTTATTTTTCTTTCTATTTCCATAATTTCCATTATATTTATCTTAGGCTTTACTTATTCTGTAGCAGAAGTATTCCAAGCACTCATATTTTCCTAAATATTTCTCAGTCCTCTAGTTCACAGTAGTGTTTACCCATTTCTTTTTTCTTTTTTTTTTTCCTACTAAGCTATTCTCCGACCCTCCAGCACTATATCATATTATTCCAACTGCATAGTGTATCATTCTACCTCACCTGCCCTACCACTCTATCTCTTAGCATCTTTGACAAATTATCACCATTATTTCCCTTCTAACTGTTCTTGTGCCATTCATCACCCATGACATTAAATAACTGCTCCTCTATCAAAATAATATACCTACATCATCTAGCCAAGTGAATATTCAAGCATTTTCTATTAGAGATGGCCTGAGACTGACATATCTGTCCCACCTGGCTATTCACAGATAAATGGATTAACTGAGCTGTTACGGGGGGGAAGGAAAAAGGTGTGATGAAGTGATGAGGTTTGGGTTTCTAGTTAAAACATCCCTAAAATTATTTAATTTTTCTGCTAATGACAACCCATAGCTGCTTTAAAAGAGAAAATTTCGTCATTGTAAATGTTGTCACTGATGCACAGTATTATGGGCATTTTAAATCAACACTTTCCCATTGAAAGACTTTCATCTTAATTTTCACTTTTTTTGTATGTACATGTTCATTGCAGTAGTTTAATATTCTAAATGCTTGACCTATTTTAATCACACCAGTTTATAAAATTGATTTAAGGCAAATCCACTCCCTGTATCTAAAAGAGAACTAGCTGAAACTGAGTCTTTCACTTCCACTCATGCTAATAGTTCACAATACATTTTAACTGCAATTTGAAAAAATCCCTCCAAATTTCCTTAAGCTAGAAACATTGACAGAAGACATGCAGACCTTTTGAGCTGTGAAAACTGTATTTTATGCTCTTTATTCTTTTATGATTTTAAATATTTGTGAATGCATTCAGTACATGTAATACATATCACATTTCATTTATTAAAGAAACATGTTAATACAATCTGAAACTCTAATTTTATAAATCAAAATATCTGGCAACTACATGGGAACAATGATGTTAGACATTTAGAAGTTTTAATAGGAGAATAAGTTGAGCTGTGATTGCTCAAAGAAGAAAAAGATTTCTGTATTAAGGAAAATAATTTTTGGCTAACGTTTTTGAAAAAGATGGAGTATCAAGCGTAAAGACTAGGTGAGAACGGTTTTGTGACACTCAGAACCAAAGGTCCTGAAAATTAAACAACCTGTTATGTTCCCTATAACGGGCATGGCATTCAACAGACTTGGATGAAGGAGGAAGTTGGTGGTGGAACAGCCACAATCCTCACTTGTCTCATAGTAACAGACTTGACCCTTAGCCATTAGTATAAATCAATGAACCTTGACTTCTGCTGGCTCAGGAGCACAGCTTCAACAGAAATTTCCCTTCTTGAGACTAATGTACAGGGATGGGATTTGGACATTGTTGAGAATTCAGCTCCACTCAGGCTGAGCTGAGTGTACTTTTTCTACCTTTATTAAATGATAGAAAACCTTGCTCAATTCATAAGACAAAGCTACCTCCAGAAGAAAATTATGATTGTGGAACCCAAATTAATATATCATTTTCTGCATCCCTGATAATGACCTTATGCCATGAGCATGGTGTTTTTATGAATTTGTCAAGCAATAGTTGCATACCCAAAGTTGTTAAAGGCAGAAAATAGTTTATATTGATTATATCATAGTACTTGTCATATTTAGGCTTTTCATTCCAGTGCAGGATGTCATAGAAATAGGGTATTGTAACACTGACTTTCAGTAAGCTAAAGCTGTTTACTGACTGTAACTCAAATTCTAAATTCTCATCTTTCTAAAATAACATTTAACTTTTACTGAGGCTTAATGACCATTGCCAAGAATACCTTTACTTTTCTCTATCCTGATTTCATTCTAACCATTTTTTCAATTTTTCTGCAACTTAATCAAATTCATGCAATTAAAATACAATCTTTAAGCACTTCTTTTGTGTCATTGTCCATATGTGCTTTTCTAAACAGTCATTCATTATTCATTACTTTATTCACCTGAACTAATAAAGACCAAATGTCTCACCTGTTCACAATGTAAAAAGAATACATTCCAGCACTCTTCTTTTTTCCTTTTTTTTTTTTTTTTTTCTTCTTTTTTTTTCCTTTGGTGTTAAGAGAGAGGTCCTCTGGAAAAGAAAATATGAACAAAAATTTTGTTTCTGCTAGACATTACTATTGAAGGCAATCATGATATCACACTGGGTTTTCATGTTCCTCTGAACAGTCTTGCACCTGGTGACATGGGGTTATGCAGATATCATCAAAACCTGTGTCCTCTCCTTGGGCACTGTTGATAGGGACATGTCAATATCTGGAAGCAGCATGGATTATCTATGATTACAGTAATTTTTCTCCTAACAGATGTGAATGGAATGGCATTACTCAAAACAATAGAGCTGATTGTCCCTTGGTGTTTGCCATAATTGGTCTCCAGAAGCAAAAGATGAGTTTTCTTTCCCATCTTCATATGTGTGAAAAGAGTTTCCAATTAGTGGTTCATCACTGGGCGTGCAGTGAGGAAGCTCTGTTTCCAGGTGTACATGTATTGTGAGAGAGAGAAAGCAAGAGCTGCGAAGGAGTAACACTTCTACTCTCTTCCCTGGGGAACCTGACCTGCCATCTCCCTTCTCCTCTGCTACCAGGTATGTCAGAGCTATGCACTAGAGCTGGGCTCTTTCTTCTTCCTTTCCCAAGAGTATTTTGCTTCTTTTTTTCTTCTTTTTTTTTTTAAATTTTTTTTTTTTTTTTTTTTTTTTTTACGATACAAACCCCCCTATTTTGTATCGTTCAGAACTTGTGAATATTTAAAAAACAAGGAAAAAAGCATAAATTTCCTCTAATATTGGAAGAATTCTGAGAGGTATCTCAAGTATTAGGCACTGGGTTATGAGGGAAGAGGGTTTGCAGTCACATATTCTATGGGTCCTTTGTTTTTAAGGGAGGTATGCCTTTTAACTCTGTGTTGTGCCTCACCTAAGAAAACCAAACCAAATCCAACCCAGCCCATGCTTTCCTCATGCTTTTCCTTTTCCAATATGTCAAACCCCACAATTTTCAAAGCATCTGGTACATCTACACAGACAGATACAGATAGACCCAAATACATTCTGCCCACCCTGCAAGCTCTCTGGCCTTAATCCAGCTCCCATCCAAAACCCACATGGCTGTGATGGAGCATCACTGAGCCTGGACTAAAAACCTGACCTCTCAGGAGCTAAATACAACACTGTGCGCCTAGTGCAGCTCAGTGGCTTCTGGCCAGGATGAGGCTGGCTGTTGGCTTGCTCAGAGCATGGACAGGATAGATTCAGGTCTGTCTGTAGTGCTTAGAGACATCTTTCATGTTTCTCTGTGTCCTGGTTTCAGCTGGGATAGAGTTAATTTTCTTCCTAGTAGCTGGTACAGTGCTGTGTTTTGGATTTGGTATCAGAATAATGTTGATAACACACTGATGTTTTTGGTTGTTGCTAGGCAGTGCTTACCCTAAATCGAGGGCTTTTCAGCTTCTCAAGCCCTGCCAGTGAGTGGGCGGGAGTGGCGCAAGAGGTTGGGAGGGGACACGGCCAGGACAGTTGACCCAAAGTGGCCAAAGGGATATTCCATAGCATATGGCATCATGTCCATTATATAAACTGGAGGGAGTTGGCCAGGGCGGGGGGTCGACTGCTGCTCAGGGACTGGTTGGGCATCAGCCAGCAGGTGGTGAGCGATTGTATTGTGTGTCACTTGGTTTTTTTCTTTCTTGAGTTTTATTTCATTTTCTCTTTTTATTATCTACCTTTTCATTACTACTACTACTATCATTATTACTAATATTATTACTATTTATTAGTATTAGTATTATTAGTATTATATTTTACTTTAATTCAATTATTAAACTGTTCTTATCTCAACCCACACATTTCACCTTTTTCTGATTCTCTTCCCCATCTCACTGGGGGTGGGGGGCAATGAGAGAGAGGCTGCATGGTACTTAATTGTTGGCTGAAGTTTAACCATGATACTCTTTTAGGTTCCTTATTTACCAATACCTCATCCAAATAAAAAAATTCCACCCTTTAACTCTCAGTGCACCTTCATTCACATAATCTGATGAATATTTGTACCCTTACACTGTGGTTTACAGTTCTAGCAAGAAAAAAATCTGAAGCTAATTCTTATTCCAATTGTATCTTCAAATCATTACTACACAAATAACATGCATGTTGACAAATTTTCCTAACTGTACAATTAAAAAAGTATATAAAGTTGAAATAAGGAAGGAGAAAATAGATTTTGTTATTTAGTTCTAATCTTCCTAAGCACTTAATTTTTGGATCCCACTCTGTTAGTCTCACACATCTTCCCAAAATTCCCCTATGCTCCCTGTTTCCATACTGTGGGGCTAGAAAACCAGCAAAATAATGGAGAAGGCAAGGAATTAGAGGAGATTTTAGTGACTGATGGATATTCTCTGTAGATCAATAGCTCTAAAAGCCCATGGCTGGGGCAGGGCGTAAGAAGTTCTTAGAGTTATTATTCTCCTTTTGTTTTGGACAGGTGAACTTTCATAGATGTTACCAGTCATGATAAATGTATGTTGAGGCTCTCAAAATAGACATGGGTTCATTTCCAGACAGAATCTTTTGGAGTTATATTCCCTGCATATTTTAACATCTTCACCAATCTGGGGAATCACATCAGTTATGCCAGTAAATTTTGCTGCTCACTCGAAGCATGAAAAACTTTTCTAACAGATTTAAGAGCTCTGTGTGCTCATAAGACACAGGCCTTGTCTGATGGCATACCTTTCAAAATAATTCTTTCTTATATGAACAGTACCTAAAATACTATCTTAAGTCAGGATGTAAACTTAACCAAAGTTTATTTGCAAAGTATTTCAAGATTTATATTCTTTTTAATCTACCTACTTCTGGAATGCTATAGAAAAAAGTAGAGTTAGATCTTGCTTGTTAATTTTCTTCATGAATAGAATACATATAAAGACTTAATGTCAGAGAAAAAAAATGATTGAGACAGATGTGTTTGGAGGTAGGAATATTTACATATCAAGTAAGTAATCAAGCCTGGTATGGTTAGCTGTTTTGTAGTTTGTGTAACTGTGAATAGTAAAGTTAAAAATGTAAAAGGCCTTTCACTAGTACCAAGGCCCTCCACCAAATCTCTTTAAGCTGAAAGAACTGAAAAAATCTTTCTTATATTGCAGAAAATTCATAGAGGTAGAACCAAATTCTTCTGTCTTCCCAGCGTGTGCTTGGCAAAGGTCAGCGGACTGTCTGGGTACCAGGTCAGGGTTGGTACACTTCAGACAGACTGAGAGCTGCTCTAACTTCATCCTGCATGCTGAGACACAGTTGGACTGTGGAAGTATGCTGGATTTTCTGTCCTTCCACTGTACAATTATTTAAGAAGGTGAGCAAGTTTTACAGCAGCCCCACTTCCTTAGCAGCATTTGATTTTGGTCTCTAAAAGGATACACAAGGAAAAGACAGAAAGCTTGGGTTTGATACAAAACTCTTTGTAAGCACTTCTCCAAGCCTTGTAAGCTACTTTATCTGTTTAGTATAGAAAACACAATTTCAGCTCTCATGTTTTTCTACCCAGTACTGTGGAAACCCAGTAATTTCTCAGCATTGTCTTTTGCAGAAATCTCCTCACTTTCTTTGAGTCCCTTGCTTTTGCTCACAATCCCGTATCCGTAACCAGAGCCATTATGTTTTTCCACACCTGAAGGGCACCTGTAGACAACACTGTCATTCTGTATGACTTTTATTATAGAGTTAGAGAAACAAGAAAGCAAGAAATAAATCAAGCAAAGATTCCCTGAAGGAGAGAGTGTAAGTTTCTTCACTCGTATACCACAACAGATCTGTGAACACAGCTGATTGATAGAAATACAGTATGTGTGGGGAAAAAATCACTTATATTTACCTAAAGCTGTTTTCTTCACAGATATTTCAATATTCTAAGTGATACATGAGACATGCTGTACAATTGGCAGAATTTGTACTTTGCTTTAATTAATACAACCACATGCCTAACAATAATGGCAGAGAAACAAGGAAATCTTTGACCTCAGGTGTATCTAATTATGTAGTTTAAAAAAGTAGATCTACACGTGAAGAAATTAAATGAACTCACCTTAGATTGTAATAAACTATCAGCTGGTTAGATAGGAATACTTTAATGAATATTTAGAAAGCTAGACGTGAAAGCTAAGTGCTTGGTCGCAGGTATATCATGTCTGCGAGACCCAAAAAGTTTACACAGATCAGTAACAGGGATAAAGAAATACAGTGACACTAATGAAGTTGTGGGTTTGCCTTAAGGAAAAAAGATACTTTTTAAATTTTTTGCTGCTGTTGTGTTTTTTTAGGTTTTAATGCATGTTCACGTTTCCACAACCTCATTCTTTAAAGAAGTTCTTTAATGCTAAATTAAAGGTACTTCTCAAGGAACCACATTTTTTTCAAAATCTGTTTAGTGCAAATAAGTTCAAAGATTTTGCATTGCATGGAGGAAGGTAAACAATGAGAGCTATGTATTCAACAGGATCATATGTTGACATTTGGCTATTGTGCTTTATAGACATAGTTGATTGATGTGTAGAAAGACATTTAATACTGAAGTACACAACTAAATAAAACAAGAAGATGAAAAAAACCCCACAGAATTACTAACCGTGCACACACATATCAGAATGGACTAAATGAAATTATAAAAGCTTTCATTACTATTTTTAAAGCATTTATAAACTGAAACACAGAAAACTACTGGAGTAAGTCAAACTATAGGAATATGTTCAAAGGATGCCTTGGGTAGAAAACAATTTCAATGACATTCTGAGCATATTTCTCTTTTGTCAGCAGTAATATTACAACATTGGTGGTTAAATCTAATGAAATGAAGAAATAATAATAAAAAAGAAAAATATTCAGAGAACAAGTATAAAACAAATATCCATGAATTGTAAAAAATGTTCACTCTGTTAAAAGAAGTAATCCTTTAAATGACATGAAGGATTATAAAGCTTTATTGAATTTTCTCATACCCTAGACAGAGGGAGCCAGACATGATTGTTCAGAGCACATCAAGGTCAATGAAAGACCCTGATGAGATGCCCAAGAGTTCACTGAAGAAAGCTTGAAGGAATGAACACACGTTTCACTTTCATCTGTTGTAAAACTCATAAAGGATATTGGCTTTTTGGAGTTGGAGGCAATCATGGAACTGGTTGACAGATTAGTAGTGAGGACTTTTGAGGAAAAGAATCGTTCGATTCCATGTAGAGATGAAGAAATTTCTCCCATAGGCATAAACAATGTACTCTTGATGAAATATAGTAGGTGTTTTCCACTAGAAAGTTCCTTCCAGAGTTTAGAATGGGATGTGCTCAGCAATCTCTCCTCTGGATACCAACCACTGCCCATGACTTAGCTTGGTGTATACTGGTGTAACCTGGCCTGTAAAATGAATAAAAGCCTAGGTAACACAAAAACCGAGAACTAGAAAAGGAGCAGAGACATGCTATGAACAATATCTAAATGAAGACAGGCAGAGTGCTCAGCTGCAGTCAAGAAGGGATGCTCAAGGAAACCTTCTGATTGGCAACAATAAGGATTTGTGATGGCAAAGCAGCTGGAAGCCAGGCACGCTATCTTAGGGCAGCTAAAATAAATCTAGACACTAATATAGAGACACTTGAATTGCTGTCCCTTACTTCTTACCTAAAAATCCCATTTTAACTAAATTGTGAAACTCAAAATAAAGCATTTTGGCAGGTTCTGAGTAAAACGAAGAGATCTGAATAAATATGAGGACTAATTTTAAGAAAACACTCAACCTGATTAAAAGTCAGAATGTAGAAATCAGCCCCATATTTCTAATGTCGGAGATGTATTAATTATTACCACTTTATATATCTATCCTTTAGTCTCCATTATAATAATTAAAAGTGTAAATTACATGGCATTATGTGAAGTTACATAAAAGAAAATTCTCAACAAAAGTGAGCCTTTTAAATGCTTTTATCACTAGATGTGATTAAAGTGTGATTTCTTCCATCAGGACAGACGATAAGCAGTAAATTGCCCATTGTACTTGCAAACTGAACAGCATAACCTGCTTATTGACCACAAAAAAAATTTAGAGAAGATTGATACATCTCAGTTATTTATGTGAATAAATATCAAGAGAACAAGCCTCTCATTTACAAGAACTCCCAAGTGGTAACTGCCTGGAACACAGAAAATAATCACAGTATCAGTTCTGTACGTAACAGCATATAGATTAGATACAAGCATCTCTCTGGGCAGCACAGCCAATAACATGCAGCTTGTAAAGTGTAGTGTAAAAGCAATTTTTAAAGTTAGGGTCAGACTCTTCCACAAGAGGGTGACTGAACATGAAAAACAAGCAACACTTTTGGGAGGCAGGTTGGGTAAAATTACAAATTTACTTTTAAGAACTGAGGAAGCATTTTGAGTAATAATTTTCTGAAATCACGGGAAAGAAACAGTAACCTTGGTCTTCTTTTAAAAGAAGGAAAAGATTAGGCTTGCCACATTTCAGATTAGTGCACTGGAAAACTAATCCTGCTTCTGTCATGACATAATGCTAGGCTTTCATAGCCCATAAGAAAACTCATTCTACCATCTGCTACAAAGCTGATCACGTTCAGAATTGTATTGCATTATTAGCCAATCTGTAAAAGGAATCATCATTGTCCAGCAAAGAGAAAATTGATTAGTTTTTTAAGTTCTATTTTGTCATTTAAACCAGAGCAGCAGTTGAATTTTGTCTGAAATTGCAACTTAGATGATGATTCTTTTCCGAATTAAAATACCTGTATGAGGTACATAAGGAATGGACATCTGGAACATATTCCAAATATTTTTTACTGCTAAAAGATTTAGATTAATTTAGTTTCAAATACTGGTCTTCAACTAGTATGTAAATAGATGGATAGATGATCTAGTTGAAGATGTCCCTGCTCATTGCAGGGAGGGTGGACTAGATGACCTTTAAAGGTCCCTTCCAGCCCAAACTTCTCTATGATTCTATGGTTCCATGAATAAATGAATGAATTGGTGGATGGGTGAAATCTTTAGCCCTTCTCCATGGCCTGACTGTAGTTACTCCACCCACCTCTACAAGATCGGGAATACCTGAAAAACCATACCAAGGTGCAAGAGGAACTGTGAGAGACAACTAATGGCAAGGCTGTTTTGTAAGCAGTCCGTTGCAAACACCAATGTAAGGGGTGCCTTATGTATAATACGGTTGCCTGGGGCCAAAAGTGTTGCTTGGTATGGACCTGTAGCTTGAAGCATTTTAAGGAAGCCTAACATTGCATCAAACAGTCCAATGAGGTTACCATGACCTGTGAAGACTATTAGGACACTGAATTATACCAAGACCACCTTTCATCTCCAAATTCCTTCAGATCTGAAAAGGCACAAAGATACCTTAAGTATCTCAGGTTCCTCAGCTCTGTTGGTTCTCATAGAAGCCTTACAGAACCTCACTCCCATACCACAATGGTTTCAGTGTACTGTCTTCCTCTTTTGCAGCTCTGTCCAGCACAACATCAGTGCCATTAGAACACATATATTATATAGGAAAAATGCAGATAATAAACAGTAATGTGTGCTGAATAGATCAGTATTTTTCTAATTGTTCTTGGTTGTGTGGTAAGGTTTTGGTAGCGGGGGCGGGTGGGGTGGGGGGGGCTACAAGGGTGGGTTCTGTGAGAAGCTGCTAGAAGCCTCCCCCATGTTCCATAGAGCCAATGCCAGCCAGCTCCAAGATGGACCCACCGCTGGTCGAGGCTGAGCCCATCAGTGACAGTGGTAGTGCCTCTGTGATTATATATTTAAGAAGGAGGAATAAAACCTGTTGCAGAACAGCAGCCAGAAGAGAGGAGTGAAAATATACAAGAGGAACCATGCTGCAGACCCCCAGATCCCTGCAGAAGGAGGGGAGGAGATGCTGCAGGCATGGGAGCAGAGGTTCCCCTGCAGCCCATGGTGAAAACCATTGTGAGCAGAAAACCATGGTGAGCAGGTTGGCCTCCTGCAGCCATGCAAGTTGGCGGTGGAGAAGATATCTACCTGCAGCCTCTGGAAAGACCTCACATTAGAGCAGGCGGATGCCTGAATGAGGCTGTGATGACCCTGTGGAAAGCCCGTGCTGGAGCAGGCTCCTGGTGGGACCTGTGGTCCTGGAGAAAGAGGAGCCCAGGCTGGAGCAGGTTGGCTGGCAGGACTTGTGACCCCATGGGGGACCCATGCTGGAGCAGTCTGTGCCTGAAGGACTGCACACTGGACATTGGGAAAGGACTGATGCTGGAGCAGTTCATGAAGAACTGCAGCCCTTAGGAAGGACTTACTTTGGAGAAGTTCATGGAGGACAGTGTCCTGTGGGAGGGACCCCAGGCTGGAACAGGAGAAGAGTGTGAGGAGCCTCCCCCTGAGGAGTAAGGGGTGGCAGAGATGTGTGATGGACTGACCACGGCCCCCATTCCCCATCCCTCTGCACTGCTCAGGGGGAGGAGATAGAGAAATTGGGAGTGAAGTTGAACTTGGGAAGAGGGGAGGGGGAGGTGTTTTAAGATTTGTCTTTTTATTTTTTCATTACCCTACTCTTATTTGATTAGAAATAAATTAAATCATTTTTCCCTGAGTGTGTTTTTCACATGACAGTAATTGCTGAGCGATCTCCCTGTCCTTATCTCAACCCACAAGCCTTTCATTATATTTTCTCTCCCCTGTCCAGCTGAGGAGGGGGGTGATAGGACAGCTTTGGTGGGCAACTGGCATCCAGCCAGGATCCAACCCCCATGTAGTTATTAGGATTTCTAGTCTGTACACTGCTCGTATTACCACAGCCAGTCAAACAGTGGTTCAGTAGGATTGTACAAGGACCTTTCCTAAGGAGCGGGTAATTCACAGTGTTCAACTATTTAAACTCTGGATGTTTTTTCTGCTGAGCCTGAGAACGGTATTCTAACAGGTACAAATTATTGGAGGGAATAGATTTTTGCAAAGCAGTCATTTTAGGTACACAACAATATATACAGACAAAAAAAAAATATCCTCTGTCGATAAAAGCAGTCTTTGGTCTTAATATCAAAAGAATTGCATTCTCCCCACTGCCCCCAAGTGTTAAGGAACATTTTTTTTAGAAATAGTTCAGGTAAAAATGTTTGTTATTGTATTTTTGCTGCAGAAAGAAACTTAGTTCCTCCCTGACCATCCCTGGTGATGTGAGCAATCATTTTGACAGAAGGTGATCAGGAATGGGATTCATCCTGCATAACTTCAGTCATCCAAGAGTAGGGCAGCTAGTCTAAGGTAGCTGCCTAAGCTCCCTTTGTAATACAGGAATGGAGAGCATTAGGGGCACAGTGTGTCTCGTCTTTTCTCTCACACGCTTTTTTGGAATGGGGTAAACCACCCACCAGCAATGCAGTTTCTTCAGGTGCACAGTTGAGGGAGCATCGGTTTAGACAGCTCAAGTTAGCTATCAAGCCTCCCTCCAAATTTATCAAATGGTGTAGAGGAGACAGCTCTAACACATTTCGTAGTCCTCACCTAAACACTAATAAACATTGGCTGTTTAGTTGAATGGTTGAAGAACTCGGTAGATTTCAGTGACTATGGTACATATTTGGTGTTTATTCCTCCACTGACTCCAGAAGAAATTGTCACAGACCCGGTGTTATTATGGATTATCATAGATATCACAGCTGCTGTGTTCTATTTCCTGACCATTCTCAAATTTATTTTAGAAAACTGAAATGAGCTTCATAGGAAAAAAGCTCTCTGAAGAAATATGACCATCAGGTAATGTAAACATATTTTATCATATACCATACCTTAAGCTATAGCATGTTGTAACAAAAAGATGAAATTAAAAAACAGGAAAGGAAGTTGAAAACAAACCCTGTTTACTTTCATGTCTGTAATTCTAACCTTGATATTAGCTTTTATGTAGGAGCATATGGACAGCATTTATCAAGAGAAGCCACCATTTCAGATGTCTGATGAAGGTGTAGGGTCACTTTCGTAATACCCTTTTGCCGATGTAACAATTTTCAACAAGGCTTATTCAGGAGATTAGAGGAGAAATGACCATCTCTGTTACTGAATGTCAACAAAACAGTATAGATGGAAACAATTGTCTCATCATCTAATACTGGCTCAAACTGCCCTTGACATTTCTATTTTGACTTTTTTGAGCACATAAGATGTTCATCACTGCCAGTTAACTCTTTTGGTTGCTGACACTTCAGTGTATTATAGGTTACTAAGATACACCTTGGGAAGCAAAACATGCAATAATTACACCTGCTGACAACGACATTGTGTCCCTCCCTGCAAAGCTGCAATAGTCGGGAAGGCAAAGAAGAATTGCATGTATCTTTATGTTCAACTGTTTAAGAATATTGCTTTGACAAAGTCATTATTATTATTTTGAGGAATAAGTCCAGAATTAATAGATGAAAGTCAGAACAAGTTCACAGGAAACATTTCACTCAACAGTAGAGTAACGTTTCTGCTGAGTATTCTTGCCAGAAATCAATTTTACAGTGTTTAGCTGAAAACTGTAACAGATATTAAGACATGTCAGCAGAATTCTTTATGTTAAAATATTGCCATTTTTTTTTACATTGCTGTCACAAAACACATTTTGCCATATTTGGCACACTGCAGTTGTTTCTCAAATCTATTTAAAAAGTGCAAATATATGTACTGCTTTAAATTAATAAATGAACATGCATATTTACTCTCATTCCTTAAGTTTTCAGCTGCAGCAATGTTACAGAACTTAAGTTATTTCTGCCACTAATACCTAATCACCCGGCTATTAATTTATATGGCAATACTGAGGCAAACACACCCTATCCAATATATCACTGCTGCAGACCTTCCACATATTTCATACAGCTGTTGAGGGTTCAGGCCTCTGCCCTGTGTTTTCAAGCTCACTGAGGCATCAGGATGCTCTTTTCTCCTTTTTTGTCCTCTAGAAGTCTAACTCTTGCATACAACGGAGACAGAGCAAGCCGCCTTTCCTGAGAATTTTCTATAAGAGCTCACTTTGAGCTATAGAAGACAAACGTAAGTGAAAAAGTACTCTTTTGTGAACGTTGAATAAAAATTATCCTTGATTTCTGTATAGAAAATTATTTACTACTTTTATTAATAATTATTGGACCCAAATCTTTCTCCTTTTATGTGGGAGTGAGGGTTTCTACCTATAGGTAAAAAGATTTAGGTTTGGAGAACTGTGTTGCATGTGGATGCACCTACCAGCACTGTGGTAAAAGACAGATTTTGGATTGAGGTGGCTATAGGAGTTTCCTTAATATATGAATCAGCCAGCAAGTAATTTCTAAAGTAAAAGCGGTGCAAATATTCCAGTATTTTATTTCCAGGATGTAAACACATGAGAGAGTTCTTAAGGTATCAAGTTGCTGTATAGAAGTGGCTCTGAATATGCGATTGTAATTTTGAAAATATTTTCTTATCTGCTTGCTTCTGAGTATGTTCATTATCAACTGACAACACCTAAAGGATCTATCACACCAAAAATAGCAAAACTTTTATTTTGACAAATGTGGCTTGTATGTCTTTAGTTAAGATCTGTGACAACATTTAGAGTATATGTGGAGAACAAATATCAGTTTTCTAGAATTTACTACCAATTCCAAATTGCAAGTGTATTTATTAGCTCCAAAACCAAGATTCCTTGCTTAAATTTCAAAGGTCCAGTTCACAAGACATTTTGGGGCACCTTTTGACATTAACATATTCTTTGACCATTATAACCAGTTGAATCAATTATATGTTCCAAAAAGTTCCTAGCTTTGTTATGTGAACTGAGAAGTATATCACTCTCATTTTATCATCTAAAGTATCTGTGTCACCATGACTTCAGAAAGTAATGGTATATTTTTATAGAGACAAGCCTGTGTGTCTTTATCTAAAACTTTTTATCTAAAAATCAACTGTGGAATTTCTAGAGTAGTTCCCAAAATTTTTCTGCTACTATAAAGTTGTGTTCAATTTATGAGTGTGGAAATGCTTTTTCCCCAAGATTTTTGTGTATGTCTGTAACAACACCACAACACAATTCATTTATTAATCAGAATATAGTGGCATTATTTCCCAGACATGTCACGTATTTTGTCTTTTGTGTTTTAAAGAGATTTGTGTTAAGTAGCTGAAGAATGTGAACTTCCTGTCAGTGTAATCGTAATGAGAAGCTTATAACAGCAGGTACTTTAATCATGTTACACAGAAACAATAAATTTTGGAAGAAATGATACAATTACACTGATCAAATATATGAAACAGATCCAACAGCTTCACAATTTTAATCTATCAAAATTACACTATTAAAATGAGCCAAAGAAACAGTTCCAAGGCAACTGAAGTCAGATGAATCAAGAAACGTGGTTTTAATGTGAGGAAGGTATTCTTGCTCTTTCCTGAGTATTTTCCTTGCTTTTTACTGCATATTTTCCTTAAAGCATATTTCAGACTTTTATTAGCTTTGACTGTTAAATCAAATGTGTATCTTTTGCATAGCAATCTTGAAAACTGCAAGTTTGTCACAGAACCTTTTTTGTGTTAAGTCTTCTCTAGTTCAGAAATGTTCATGTATATTCAGCATTATAAGCAGAATTCTTTCAGTCTACACTATAAACCTCTTTTTCTTATTGGGAAAATAATCTAAGATTTATTCTCCAGAATTTTGTACTACAGGTAGAAGTTCTGAACTTTTGATTCTGAGCAACTGATGACCATGATTAAGACTGGAAAGGTGAATTTTAATGCAAAACTTGATTATCTTTGATCTGCTTTCCTTTTCTAGGAAAAATATGTGTTCTGTGGAATTTTCAGTCCCTTTATCTCATCTTCTGTAGCATTTCCAGTATAAAAGAATAACAGTGAACATCTTAATGCAATAGAAAAGGATGCAATATGTAACTTACTGGTGTGCTTTCTGGTGGGGGCTGCAGGTTATTGATCTCAAAGTCCAGTTTCATTGTTTTTTTCAAACATAACTGAATGAATATAATTGATCAATGTAATTCAGAGACATACTCTTGGCACTTCATTGCAAAACAGGCAGTGCCTCTTTCTATGAAATGAAAACATACCAACATTGTGATGCAGCTGGAGCTTTGGTGATACTGACTACCTAAACCAACGTTGCTGTGCCATGCAAATTTGTTTTCTCAGAAACAGGAAGTACACATTGTTCAAACAGACTTTTCTCTCACTAGATTAAAAAAGGACATGGTTATGAAATAAAATTACCTGATTTCCTATCTGGAAAGTAGTGTTATTAAAACAGAGTTAAACAAAGGTGAGGCTAAAAGAAAATTGTTCTGTGTTCTAAAGAAGGTAAATTAAGACAGTTCATGCTATATCAGTCTTGGTTGATAACACATGCTGTCAATAGGAAGAACTCTTTTAAAATTACACTGTTCAATGGGAAGGACAGAAAATTTATTTAGCGTCCCAAATAATACAGTAACTATTAGGAAATTTATCTGTGTGACTTCTTTGGATGTATAACTGTTCTTGGTTCCTCAGTCTATTCCACATTAGAAGAATTAAAAAGAAATCTCAACTGAAGAGTTTCTATTGATCTGATTTTAATGAAGCATTCAACAGTTTCAAATAAATTGACATATTCTTTAGTGTCTTGGGAAGATGGAGAGTGAATAAAGCTCTTTACATTCCTATCAGTATAGTTGATC
This sequence comes from Falco biarmicus, assembly GCF_023638135.1. Lineage (NCBI taxonomy): Eukaryota > Metazoa > Chordata > Aves > Falconiformes > Falconidae > Falco > Falco biarmicus. The sequence goes on along the minus strand of NC_079292.1, from coordinate 3,384,433 downwards.
TAGAAACTTTATTTCCATCCCACAGGAAATTCTGACATTGTAGAATATATTTTTATTACTTGAATTGAAAAATGGAAGTGTAGATGTTTCTTACTACAGAGAAATGTAGAAAAATAGTCACTTAAATATTACTATGTTTTATTTTCATGAGTTTGGATCCCATGTGATAAAAACAGTATAACACAAAATATCTATTTCTAGTATTGAAGTGAAATTCAATATAAAGTTCAAATGGAATCTCTCTTTCTTACTGAAGTAAATGTGCATTACTAACCTAAACCCAGAAGGTAATGCTGATTTATTTCATGCTTTTTCTTCAAAAATATTACTGATATATTGGTACTTCTCTATTTTCCGATGAAAAAAAAAATTGTCACAGATTTACATACGGCAACCTTATTAGAGTAGTTCCCTGTGCCGCAGGAGACAATGGAGACGCGTATGCATTTAGGGGTGATTTCTGTCCCCTCTTTTCAAGTAACATTTTCTAGAAACAGGGCTGATGGCCGATACATTATTTTCTCAAGATCTTTTCTTCCAATTTTTGTTTTTTAAATATTGAATGTTTGTTGGTTGGTTGTTTGTTGGTTTTTGGGGGTTTGTTTTTTTTTTTCCCAACAATTTAATATTATAGGACCACAAGGAGCATTTTTTCTGCTAATCAGGTACAAATGCTTCCAGTCAGTCAGTGGAAACATTTGATGTCAATGAAAGTTCTGCTATATGACTCTACCTCATTTTCAGCAGGACTAGAAGTATTTTTAAATTTTCTTTCTTCTAAACATAACTGTTTTGAGTAGGTCTAACAACATTTTTTACAGGTTTTTATTGGAAAATCATTTCAACAAAAATTAATCTCACAAAAATAAAGACTTTTTGTACATAAAGTTAAAGGGAATTTCAATATGAAAATGCAAGAAGTTTTTATTTTAAAAAGAAGAATTTGACTTTTAACACCTAGTCAACCTGAAATAGTTTCAGGAAACTCTCAGGTTTGCTCAGCCTGCATTTTCAGCTATGTGGATATTTCAGCTTAAAATATTTGCCCTGCTCTATTTCTAAGTTATGTTCAAATACTCTTACAGAGGCTTGGGTTGTTTCCTTCTCATCTCAGTCCCCCCCCTACTTTGCTTGAATAGTTGATCAATTTGCCTAAGGTTTTGCAAAACAACTGTGTCTCCAGTGTCTGTAGCCACAGATGCAAATGCATGTGTTACCATTATACAGGCTGAAGAGCTGATAGTGTCCATAGACACTTTTCCCATGAAAGTAGTTGATAAGCACATCTTGTTTAGGAGGGAATTGATTGCAAAGTCCTTCGAGGCTAGTTCTCTTAGTTCTTTAGTCCATGTGATTATCACCCTTACAAAGCAATTGGAGGCTGCTGAAGTGTAAAATGAGAATGATTCATCCCATAATTCTATTGCAGACTCCGCTTGTTTTTCCTATCTGTCAAGTTATTGGGGAAGAATTAATTCCTCCTCAAGAATAATGACATTATACATGTTACCAGAGGACTGGGTTAACTGTGTTGTTAGCTTTAGGTGCCATAGATGACTTGTCTTTTAGGAACAACTGATATTTAAATGGAACATGGCTTGTGAAAAGCTATGCTTTTAGGAAGCTGTTTGCTCCTTCATTGTTAACTTTAATAGGATGGGTATATTATTCTATTCCAGTTCTCTGTTTCCAGTAGGTTACCCTTTGTAGTGTCATTTTGAGGTTATGATGTAGGCTCAGATTCTGCATGAGCTTTTCTGGGCTTCATTCTCTGGTTCAGCACACTAAGAGGTCTAGTAGGAATGGTTTCTTCCCTACTCACAGAGAAAGCAAGGAGAAGAGCAGTTTCCATGACCTGGACACAATATTCATTTACCAAAAAATCTGCTGGGAATGACTTTGAAAGCAGAAAGTTAAGACTTTTTGATAGAATCTGGACATAGAGTAGTCCTATAAGCTACTGTAACAAGGCTGGGGGGGAAACCATTTAACTCTTTCTTCTAGAATTTGGACTTTTAGCTAAAAGCATCCTTCACTATCCAGCTCAAAGGCTGACAGAATGACAGTCCAGAACAGAGTTGTTTCTCTAGTGTGAAGTGCAGGCTAACAGATTTCGGTTGCTCTCCTCACATGGCTCTGAATTTTTCAATCACTGCTGAGAAATTTTCATGCCTCTGAGAAATTTTAACTGTCTACATTTATTTGTCCTTATATTTGAGGGCTCAGCATGTCTGTCCTGAATATTTCTGGGATTATGTACTGGGATATTAATAAGAATTATTAAAATGAGTACAGATGAATGGAATAACCTAATTTTTAAGGGAAAATCACAAATTACATCATTGATGGAAATGCAGTCTGTGTGCCTCCCTGTGCTCCAGTGGTTTATCTGTGAATCAGCTGCCATATAAGTCTTACATATGCCCTTTGAAGAAATAGGAAAAGATAAATGACATCAGGATGGAAATTGCCACCACCTGATTTTGAAATATTTGTTCCTACCTTTTGCACACCAGTCTAGTTTTTGAGGTACTCAGCCACGAAATGGCGTATCTACATTACAGACTTCACTTAAACTTTAGGGTGACAGCCTTTTCTATCCGAACCTCAAAACTCTTGCTCTAACCAAGCCTGGAAAATATCGCAAATCAGACCTTACCATCTCTTCTATGAGACAGGAGTCCGGGGATGCAAAATAATGGCATGAGAAGGAAACAAAGAAGAAGCTATCTGACTGCTTGACTTTTTGTGGCACTCAGAAGAGAAATGGTGCTTTTCTTTTTTTTTTTTCTTTTTTTTTTTTCTTTTTTTGTCATCTATAAAACACATACTTATGTCAAGAACCTGGGTTTCAAAACATTTCTGCCCTTTCCTGAGTATTTTAGCCCATGTTACTTAGATTAAAACGTCCTCAGTGTCTTTAACAGGAGCAGCAGAGAATATTCTGCTTGAATCAGTTATATACCTACTGATTTTGGATACAGTAGGTATAGGTTCAATTCCTTTCAGGATGAACAGAGTCTGGAATGCAAGTATTCCACTTGGGAGACACTTTGAGGGGTAATCATCTTGCACGTTGTGATATCTAAATGTAAAACTCATGTCTAATCATTAAGAGCTTAAGCTCCAATTATCCTTAATGGGACCCTTAACAGCAGGTATAACCTAGAGCTGACCATGGCTACCTGCTTTCCTTAGGATGAGGTGAATTTTTCTCCATGATTCCTTGGCTGTGCTGACCGTATTGTCTCTGCCTGTTACGGGAGCTTAGACACCGAACTTATTTGCAAAAACTTTCCATTGTGATTGCTTTAGAAGTAGATGTTTGAATCGGAGCTGAATCCCACCCCATGTTTCTCTTTCTCCTCTTCCATTACATCTTTTAAAGATCCCAGGAACATCTCTGTTGCTTAGAATCTGGAATTTTCTAGCATTGCAATCTTGTGTGCATTTAGCATCCTGCCCTGTGTGGTACAGTAGATCTCTCTTCAGCTTGAGCAAACCTCCTGATTCACTACTTTGTAAACATACAAACTGAGCAAACTATGTTAATTTTTGCAGGTTTTCAGGTGCACCTACTCTCCAAGTAGGGAGGAGTTTCCCTGCTTACTGGGATGTGAAGTTACACATACTAGATTTTGCTCCTTTCCTAAACCTATTTGTGAGACAGTGCATAAATTGAGTAGGTTGGATTCCACCCTTCTTGTGCAACATCACATTTGAACTACAGGGTGTCTTTATCATTTTTGTGCATCCTTAGCTCCTTTAAAACTTTAGCTCCAAAATTATTCTAGTTGCTTTAAAACCAGTGTTGCTGATGCTTTTTTTTTTTTTTTTTTTTTTTTTTTTTGTGTGTGTGTATGTGTGTCGATTGTTGTTATTCTTTCTCCCTTAGGAACATATATTTAAATTTCCCTGCTGCCTCACAGTTCCCACACAATGTTTGCTTGATTGCATATTCTTTATGATTTCGTTTCATTTGTGTCTCTAGTGTGAGGTCCTGCAAGCAACATTAATAGACCACCCTCCCAAGTGGAATTTATGGGTAATTTTGTTTGGCACCTGGAAGATTTATATCAAAATATTAAACATGAATAGGAAACTAAACTAAATAAATCACAGCTTAATTCTACAGATGTATGCCGATTTATTTCTGTGTGGGTACAGCTCTCAGAGACCCCAGTTTTACTTCAGATTTCTGCTGACATGTATGGCAGGCAGCAATTCAATCTAAAGGCTGGGTGCAAGGGACTCATATTCAGCTCACTATAAGTACCAAGTTCTTCCACAGTTTCTGATGAGGCTTTTGGGGACAGATCCAGAAAAAAATTGTGAGCTGTGCCTGTCTGCAGTATTCAGACTACATTAGGAACTTCATTTCACCAAAGCAACACTTAAAGTATTACTAGTAGGCCTCAGCAGGATGATTCAAACCACCTAAATCAGCAGTCTAGACTCCATAAGTAGACAGTGGAGAGAGGTAAGTCCCTCTCAGGGTCTATGAGTACTTACTTTGGTTAGCAAACTCTTTCTCTCCCTTGACTCTTTGGAATGTACACACCTACCTCAGTGTTGCTGTGTACTGAGCAAGGGGCAACTGAGAGCGAGCCAAGGAAGAAGAGCCCCAGTCTTAGCTGAAAGCTTGGAGACTAACCCTTGCCTGGATCAGGATACAACTTGAAGGTTTGTGGGGTGTGTTTTTCACAAAAAAATACGGTAAATTATAGTAAAATCACATCCTTATTTTTGACCTTTTTCATACAAGTTATAAAAAAATTGACAGTGCACAGAACTATCAAAATAAATTATGATTTATTCCTCAGAAATGCAATTTAAATGTTATTTTTCACTTCAAGAACAACAGCAAATGCCACTGTTTCATGGAGCTTATCTCCATATTCCTGCATTCTTACATATCTCAAGGATTTTCTTATACCTGTCAGTCCTCTCTGCCAGCTATTGGGATTTCTCCTGCTTTGCACGCAGGAGACTTTCCAGTTTCATTCAGCACTTGACAGTCCTCTTATGCTGCTTGTTTTTTACACATACACAATGATGCATGCTGATTCTGAGAAACTATTAACAGACAATTTAATGCTGCTAACCTTGTTTGCTGTTCCTCTTTGTATGTGTCCTCTGTTTTAGACAACTCTTTTCCTGATGTGTGTAAACGACACTTCAAACTGTCTCACAGCTAGTCTTTGTAGGGATCTCAGATGTCAGAAAGCTCAGTTTTGTTTAGAATCTTTGAGCCTAGACTCTGTTAATTTCCAAGCATGTTCCTGTAAATGATAACAAACTAACATCATGCACCAAAAGGCTCACTGCTTGTCAAGTTATTTTGAAAAATATCTTCTAAATGTACTCTGAGGTTTATTTTAACTCTTCAGAGACTTTCAAACAAAACCAGCATCCATTAATATGATTTTTTAAAAATAAAGTTTTTACACTGCTTTCTAAACTTACAAAGTGATTTAAGGAAGTATTGTTTTGGAGTAGGTATTTCTTCTGAAAAGGAAAGCTAAAGTATGATTGTGTATAGTTTGTGACATGAGTACTAAAATATTCTGTGTTCAGGCAGTGAGTGAAGCTACCAAATTTTTGATGCTCAGTATTCTGCTTTAGTATCAAATTTATATCCGAAGTAGAATTCAGGTTTCTGCTTTCTCTGTTATAGGTACTTCCCTGTTATCGTGGATTTACTTCATCTTAAAATGATGATCATGAATCTCAGTGGTGTTTGAGAGCTTGCAGTGGCGATTAACAAAGGCCTGTTTCTATTCTGAAGTGCACTGAAGTATGTAATTAAACATTTTTTTTTCTCCAGATTGGAGCTGAGTTTTCAAATAAGAGTGGTTTGATTGAAAACTCAGCTTTGTGAAATGGTTGAGTTCTCCCCAAGCTAAAGCCAACTTAAAAAACCTGACGATATAGTTAAACTATTAATAGGAGGACCTCATTGCTGACACTGCCTTTACACTCATCCAAGGTCTTACAGTTCATGATGACTGCACATTTATTTCAATTCTGTATAAAAATATACCAGTGTCTTGGCTATGTATATTCCCTTGCTGGTCACCAAGCTGAACATGAGCCAGCAATGTACCCTCGCAGCAATGTAGACCAACAGCCTCCCTGGATGCTTCGGGCAAAGCATTGCCAGCAGGTTGAGGGAGATAATCTTGCTCCTCTACTCAGCACTGGTGAGACATATCTGGAGTGCTGTGGTCATTCCTGGGCTTCCAGTGGAAGAAGGACATGAACACACTGGAGCAAGTTCAGCCAAGGAGCATAAAGATGTTTAAGAACCTGGAGCATCTGTCATATAAGAACGGCTGGGAGGGTTAGGGCTGTTCAGCCTGGAGATGAGAACCCTCAGGGGGATCTATGTATGTAAAAATATCTTTGCGGACATTAAAGAAGGTGGAGCCAAATTCTTCTCAGTTGTATCCAGTGGCAGGATAAGAGGCAATGGGCACAATTTGAAATACAGAAAATTCCACTTAAACATAAGAAAAAACTTTTTTTGGTTTTGGCTTGTTTGTTTTGGTTTGGTTTTGTGGGATTTTTTTAGATGGCGAATATGGTCACAAACTGGTAGAGGTTGCCAAGAAAGTCTATGGAATCTCCATTCATGGAGATATTCAAAACCTGACTGGAGAAATCCCTTAGCAGCCCACTCTAGTTGACCCTTCTCTGGGTAGGGATGTTGGGCCAGATGATCTCAGACCTCCCTGCCAACCTGAATGATTCTGTGATTCTCTGTGTTTGTGGATGATTCACAGACTGAAACAAAGGAAAAAAGTGTCAGTGATTGCAGTAGTTTTAATGGCTTCAGCGCTCCTGCTGTGCCAGATCACTTTTTCATGTGACCCCCATGATGATATTACATACTAAAAGTTCCTTCCAGCCCTAACGATCCTTTGTCATTTATGTCAGTATCCATTTAAATTCTCTTTTATCTGTTTGGGGTTTTTTTTATCTTCCTTATCATAGAAAGCTTTGCTGGGAAATTATAGTATTTAGTCTTAAGAGGGGAAAAAAAAAAAAAAAAAGCAGGGAAAAGTATCTTTTTCTACCTTAAAAGTGTCTTTGTAAAGAAAGTTTTTCCTAAGCAAAACTATACATGTTATAGCAAGTCATCCATGGTATAAGATAATCTTTGTACCTATAAGAAAATAATAGAATGTTCAGTCCATAGTTTCCTTCATGCATGATGTAAGCATCTTTCTTAGATTTCATAAAGTCTTTGGGTCAAGTTACTAACATATGTATAGTTTAAAATATTCATCTCAGGGAACCACATGGGGCTAGCAAGCAGATTTACACGAGTGCTCTTCAGAACAAGAAAAAATATTGCAAAGGATATAAATGCTGCAGTATTATGTCGGTAAATAATAAAGATATTATAAAGGAAGAAAGAAAAGATGATCAAACCTTTTTTTGGAGGCTGCCTGTATTCTTTTGGTAGAGAAGCTGATACTGGGTCTCAGTGGTGTAGTAATCTCTCTTTAAAATATAGACGATTCCGAAGCAATAAATCAAGTTACATTTTATCAGCTGAAGTTCTTCTTAGTGCATACTGATTCTGCCTTGCATCTATTGACATAAAAAAAGATTATGTCAACAACATTCCTTAAAAGTGACTATCCATCCATTTTCTGCTTTGTTCCTCCTGTTCTGGATTGACAGTTCAATTGATTATGTTCTGTGACAAGAGTCAACCCCCTGAGCTCTAATTCCCATTACTGCTTAATAATTTTTTACTTCCAAAACATGTAAACTGCATTTAACCTTAATAGTACTGGAAAATCAACTGCAAATAGCAACAGTGATACGCACCCATGAAGCAGAGCTATTACCTGATACCATTATATGATTTAGACAATAAACCATAGTAAACCATGTTGTTGGTTGAAGTGAAGGTATAGGAACTATAACTTTCACAGATGTGGTATAGTTTTTCTCAATACTTATAAAGAAATAATGAATAAAGCATGAAATATTGTATGAGCAATAATTTCAATAAGGTAATTTTTGTGATTCTGTAATGGTGGAATTTGATTCAAACCCCATTCTTTGCCTAAGAATTGGCTTCCAAAAAGTCATATTTCATTTTTAATGAGTGATATCTGGGTCCTATGTTTACAGGGAAACTCTCAAAAATGTAAATGAAGCGTAATCTGGTACAGTTTCAGTAAATCCCAATAGCAGTGTCAAATAGGATAGCTATGAGGCAACAAATCCTGTTTTAGTTGGACATCATGTCTGAAAGATCTGAGCCTTTCCAGGTCAATCAGCTTTGGGTTTTGTCTTCTTTACATTATTTTCTTTGATTGCTGATCTTGAAGAATCTGATTGTCGCATAGTTGTTTATGGATTTGCTTTCTACCCTTCTCTGTTTTTCTGTCACAAGCTTATAAAACAAAGTGCTATAACTGACTTGAAAAATAAAAAACCAGCATATTCGGCCTGTGCCTACTACAAGATATCAATTACCTTTATTTGCTAAGAGGAAAACAGAGATGAGTTCTCTAAAACTCTTCAAAGCACTACAAAAATCTTCAACAATGTTTTTTCAACACACTCTTTATCATGGTTCTCCACATCACCCAACTTACCTTCCTAGGAGTCCTGTTATTTTTGATGAAAGATAATGAGAAAGTGAGAGGGCTGAAGGCTGTGCTTACACTGCTGTTGTGCCAGCCCTGGGGTTTGTTCCTGGCCATTGGGCCATTGGAGATGGGCTAGACAAGAGGATTTTGCTGCTCATTGCTCCAGGGCGGCTCTCAGAGTGAAATCCAGTTCAGAAGGGAGCCACGGGTATCAATCACACCATTGTCCATGTAAGAACAATTACAGCAAAACAGAGACCAGGTGTGAATCAAGGAGCAATGCAAGATGGGATTATAACCCTCTATAAGACTGTACAAGGCTTCTGTTCTGAACTGTCTTTAGGTAGGATACCATGTATTTTCACTGACCCCAAAGGGAATCCAGTGAAAAGAGGCAAGTTCTGTATTTAAATATACATGATATAGTCATATCTGAGGTATCTTGCCATTTACACTCCCAATCACTTTTGGGAGAAGGGAAAAAAACAGTATTGTTCAGGCTGCACTGGCACGGTGGCCTGCAAGAGCATCATTGCATCATTACTTCAATTAAAGCAACTCTAAGAAAGGGAAAAGAAGCTGAAGGAAACTGTTAGACAGTTTCAGGTTGTCTGGCTACACAAAAACAATGGATAATTTGATGGCCCACCAGCACACCACCACCACCACGCCCCCCCACCTTTTTTTTTTTTGACACTTGAGGCCAGTTCTAGGACTCTGTAATCCAAACATTGTCCAACTCAATAGAAATCAAGTATTCACCTTCCAGCCTTCTAATACAAATACCACCAGTCTCATCCTTTTAAACTCTATGCAAACACTTAGAAGTATATTAACACATATCGCACTAATTCATTCAGCAACTTATGTATGACCATTTCAGTAAGATAATTTCACTATTTGATTGTAAGGGATTTTTAAAACCTAACTGCTTGCAATATTAGTATTCATGGGACGAAAGAAAATGACTAAGGATTTCTGTAATTTTTTTTCCTCTTTTATATACTTTTTTTATTCCCTTGAGAAGGATCATATTTTTACCAGAGTGAAAAGAAGGTAACAGTGAACATAAGTTTTATAATCCAGCACAGCCAATGATTTAGGGCAATAGTATGAGACAGTGTACAAGGGCCAGACTGACAGGTGCAACTAATCTGAGTAGTATCATTCAAGAAGCTCATAAATTAATTTACAGTAGGAACATCGTTCAAGAAGCTCATAAATTACATTTACAGTAGGAACAAGGCCTTCATAAAACAGTTTTGGAAATTTTTCCACAAATTCACTATTAGCAAGATAAACTAATTTTATTTTGTTTACTAAGAAAGAGTAAGGCAATTTTCATCCTGCAAAGCATGAATGGTTTTGAATACACAGATAGGTTTCAGTTCTAGCAGAAGGTAAATAAACTCTCAGGTACCTAGTTTGTACCTGTTAGGAGTCTTTTAAACGCATTCTGCTGTAAATTGAAACTCTTCTTTTTAGTTAAAAAATTGCATATTTGTAGTTGTGAACTTTATAAGAGCTCCAAATACCCACCTAAAATTCAATTTGTTGTTATTTTTTGTTTCTTTTCCTTTTTTCACCCACTTTTCCCTGTCCTATCCTACTTTATCATGTCTTTCTCCAGCTCTCCCTTTTTTGCCTTCTTTTTCAGATTGCTTAGGGAAGCAAAGACTGCGTGATTGTGCTGTTTATCCATCCACCTGCGATCCAGCTTCTTATAACCTTAGAACATAGGCTAATTTCAATCATATTTGACAGAGGCATAGAAATCTCAAAGTTCCTGAGCTTTTATAACTTTCATGAGCCCTTGAGGCTGTTTAGAGAAGAGGCACACCTCAACACCCTCCCACTGAGCAACATTACAAGGTGAATGACTTCAACGCCTATCTACTTGGATGGCTGACTGGGAAAGGCTGTCCTTGCAACGTAATTAGATCCTTAAGAAAAAAAAAATTGGTACACGCTGCCTCTTTATTACATGGTATTTATGTAAAATAAGAGAGAAATGAGAAAATTGATAGGGTCTAGGGTACTCACAGATAGAATCAGATATATTGCAGATAAAGATTTGCAGCTTGGGTGCCCTGTAAGAATGAAAACTGTGAGCTGTTGGAGTAATACAGAAGAAAGGAAGGAAATGAAGTTGAGGTGTTATGAAGGGTGCTGAGCAGAGTTGAGTCTGCTTGAATAATGTGACACAAGGAATAAAGGACATTAAGCTTGTAATTCCAATGATAGTTGAATAGTTTGCATTTACTTCTTCTCCTAACAAACTGTGGCCTGCCCCAGAATGCACTTTTCTGTCATGTCATAACATTTTAATGACCCATTTCAGAGCTTAATTCTGTCTATTCTTTTTCTTCTTAGAAGTATCTTCTGTCTTCCTCAATCTGATCCTTTTGTCAGGCTCTCAGAATTTCTCTCCATATCACAGTTGTGTGACTGATACTTTCACTTGGAGAAATACATGGATGTTGGATGTTGAGGAGTATAACTTAGTTTTAAAATGAACTTATTTAAGTTTCAGAGCAAAATACCTTAAAAAATAAATTAATTAAAGTTTTTGTTTAGATTGTGTTTTGTTGGTTTGTTTTTGTTTTTGTTTTTGTTTTGTGGGTTGGTTTTTTTTGTTTGTTTGTTGGGTTTTTTTTAATGAATTTATTTGCTGAATTTAACTGGGAGAAGCTATTCTAAATAATGAACCCAGCTGTTTCTTCAACTGTCTGTCTTAGTACAAATATACAGAAGAGTCATCCCATTCCCATAGACTATGTGTTTGTCAACTATTGCTACAATTTGTATGTTGGTCTGCCCTGATCTTCACATGATAATTAAAAACTTACATTATGATTTCACCAGTACAGTCAGACTCTATGCACAGTATCATGTCATGGGACCTGATCTATTTCATCAGGACATGCTACCATCTTTGTTCAGATTCTTGGAGGCCACTCAGAACAGTAGGACCTGGACTCTGTTCTTATACCCACAGAAGAAAGCTATAATGTTGGATAAGTGGTGAATGTATCAGATGGAAAATTCAAGGCCAAAACAGTGTTTGTTCCCCCCCTGTTGAAAAAGAAATACCCCCAAGAACATGGTCTCACTGATGACTTCCCTGGGATATTATGGTTCTACATGGTCCCTAAACAAGATCATGGCATGACTGCAGTCAAGTTCCTCCATATGTTGCATCTATCCTTGAGAGGGACTTCCTCCAGAAAAAGAGCAGACTGAACCTCTTTGTGCATGTACAAAACCGTGTTTATGTCAGCGTGCTTATTACCAGAATAATGCTTAAAATCAATCCCAGAGGAAAACGTGCCAGACAGTATCTACCTGCTATGGCACGCTTTTATGCACCAGAAGCAGGAACATTAATGGACAATCAGAGAATTATCTAAGGCAGGGGAAGTACTCTGAATGGTCCCTCATCTCAGAAGGACTGCTGTGACAGTGGTCTTTGAAAACCAGAACCAGAGAGCCAAAGAGGAAAGGCACTTTCTGCCTTGGTCCTTGGAGAAGTTCCAGGAATTCTTCCTTCTCTCTTTTTCAGTTACTTAAACCTATGCTTCAGGGAACCTGCTGGACTTTGTTATATGCTTCCTGACTAGAAAGATTGTTCTAGCTGGGTTTCCAGAACAGTTTAAACAGTCTGGGTTTGCTAGCACTAAGCAAAGATCTTGATACTCTTTTGCACTAAAAAAGACCTGGCACCTCTCCTCATAGAAGCCTCACCGCAGCATGCAGCTGCTGAATTGCAGATCAGAACTTACTCACATGAAAGCTGGCAAGCAGCAAGGACCGTCCCACTCCAAGCCTTGCTCTCATGGAAGCAGGGAGAAGAAAGCAAGTTCACCCCAGTGTTAGCTTACCTTTCACTTGGAAGCACCACAACGTTAATGCAAGATGTTGTTTCTCTTCTCGTAGGAAATATGTGGTCACTTTTTAATTGTACCAGAAGGTTGTGGTTTGGTCTTGCTGTTTTTGTTTGTTTGGAATTTTTGGGTTTGGTTTTTGTTTTTTTTTTTCTTTAATACTCCCATATTAATCTGCTGTTGGTAAGAATAGCACAGTTTAAATCTTCCAGAAGGCTATTACAGTGTTCTGATTTCATTTTAATTATCAGCACAAAATCCACCCCTCCTTATATTTCATCATAATGCTAACAATAAAGTTACACCTCCTCATGCTCTTCGCTTGCCTCCTTTCCCATCTCTAAAGTGCTCTTGGTGTTTTTCCCTTCTGTCCTTGACTTTACATTTTCCCACTCCAGTCAGCCTGACATTCTTAGAACTCCCTCTAGCTCTCTCGCAAGAGCCCATCTTCTCTTCCCTCCTTCACAGAACTGCTACGGGCTAAATTTTCAGAAAAGACAAGATACAGAGAAAACAATGTACACTGAGAGATAACTTGTATTTCAGTTTTTGTGTTTAAAAGATTAGTGTGGGGTTTTTTTATTATTGTTTATTCCTGCAGCAAAGTGGTAATTCTTTAAGAATAAGCAGATTAAAGTGATTGGGAAAATATGCCCTGAGACACGAATGTTCGTCTTTTTCATGTATACCTAGCTCCTTGCTTCTTATCCTGATTTCATGCTCTGATTCCATATTATACAATTTCATAAAACTGCATTATTGTGAAACCAGCAATAGTCAGCAATGAACAGGCAACTCTTTAACAGCGGTGGTACAGACTGCTGTTTCACCCTGGCACATGTCCACTCCCTGGACAGGCATTAGTTTGCTGTGCTTGAATCCAGCCACTCAGTTCCACATGCTCCTGCGATCCTGTGAGTAGTGCAGGTCCCTGTTCATAGCACTGTGACTTTCAGGAGCATACTTTCAGAAGAGCTATCACAGTTCTTCCAAGCACCTAGTGTTAACATGTATTCTGCATGGAGACCACAGGTCTATGGGAGTTCTGCCTTCCTAGTTAGAGGTAACACGAGAACATGGCAGGAGAGCAATAAATACATAAATTTCTTAAGCATGCATAGACTTTGGGGAAAAAAAGTCTGAGAAATCTGTGAAAAACACAATCCAGCTCTGAATAGACTGCTGCCTGTCCCATGCAACTCTTATTCATGATTCTCAGCTACAAGTGGTATGATCTCTCAAAGCATCTCTTCTTGTCAGCCTGATCATCTTATTCACAACTGTGAGATCACTTTTGGTTGGAAAAATGGGATCTTTTTACAATTATTTGTCATACTCTTATTTCTTTAGGAGGTTGGTCACAGAAGACTTCAGTCTAGCCTCTTAGCTTCTGCAAAGGTGATCCTTTAAAATTAGTGTCTTAGCAAATGGAGTCTTTGCTATATGAATTTTCAACACTAAGGATCATTGATGCCTCTGTTGTTGTGAGTCCTATCCCAATGTCTAGAAAACTAGATTCAGAAAAGCAAACTGCCAGGTTTTGCCAAGAAAGTAGGTAATTTTCTCTTGAATTTGCATCTTGAGCTGGACAATTGAAAGGAAGGGAAAGGATAGGAGTAAACTGTTAGGGAGAAGGTAAGAACTACTCAACCTGTTCTACCACCAAGAAAAATGTTTGTGAAATCAAGGTCTTAAACATCTTAATCATGACAAAGCTTACAATGCAAGTGAAGGCTGCAATTAAAATGTTTTTTACCAAATAAAGTGGAACTCACAAGTTCACACAGAAGTTAATTCCTGAATACCTCACACTTGCTATTTGTTCTTTAAAATGTAATAGTGCCTACAAGTTCACGTTAAACCATACTGCTCCATTGCACTATAAAAAATGTATCACCCAACTCCAAGAGCTATACGGTAGAGGAGAGCAGACAGCCTGGAAACAATTATTTTAGTAAGACGAATGTAAAGGGCAGATGTCAAAGGACAGTATTTGCAAACATTTTCAAGAATTTTATAGCTATCAGCACAAGTGAATTCCTTTATGATTTGGTTGGGCAATAAAAATTGCAACCTTAGTTTTTATTCATTCACCAGCAGCAGACCTCAGTTGACAGCTAATCCCCCTATTATTAACTATAGTGCAGGGTTTGAAGCTAGTAACACATACTAATGAAATAGATGTGCAATTTATTTTTCAGTGTAGTGATAAAAAAGTATTTCTACAGTCTTCGATCTTTAAAATTACATTTTAAAGTTTAAGAATCAAAATTACAAGTCAATATATTTTCATGGTGAGACAACAACTTTAATCATTTGATCATGGTAAAACAGGAAACTCTGGAACAGGTTGCCCAGAGAGGTGGTAGATGCCCCATCCCTGTAAACATTCAAGGTCAAGGTGGACAGGGCTCCGAGGAACCTGATCTAGTTGAAGATGTCCCTGCTCATTGCAGGGAGGGTTGAACTAGGTGACATCTAAAGGTCCCTTCCAGTCCAAATTATCTGTGATTCTATGATTCTATGTTATCACAATAACACTTTAATAGCATTTTCCATCAAATTATATCAAAACACTTTAATTAAAACTTAATTAATTAGGAATCCTTTGCAATATCCATTTGGGTTTTTTGGGGGTTTTGGGGGGTTTTTACACCCATTTTACACATATGTAAGCAAATAATTGTACACTTCAAATAGCAGGCTCAAGGCTTTTATTTTCAAAAAATATAAAAGAAAAAATTAAACTTGCTATTCATAGGAAATATATCATTCGGAGAATATTTTAGTCCTTGGTGTCATGACTTTTTATTATATAACTGAGGTTTCATGGCCTTTTGTAGGTAGTGTTCTAAAGTTCTAGAATATAGCAATTGTGTATTTCCACTCTACAAAGCCATGTCAGTAGATTATTATGTAAGGAATCTTAAAAAAAGTTGGTGTCAGATTCAAATTCTTGTTGTTGCTTCCATAGCTCAAAGCTAGCAACTTAAAAACGTGCAATAAAAACACTGAAAAGAAAAAAAAACACTGACATGAAAGAGAAAAATTAAGATGTACTAGAAAGCAGATGGTTATATGAACAACTAAATTAATTCTGTGTAAGAAAACCAAATGAATCTAGGGGAATTGAAGAGAAGGTTCAAGACATGAATGATACAGACAGAGAAATCATACCTGGAAATAATTTCAGAAATGGTAAATAAGTTTTAAATCTTACTGTTTGTCTTCCTATCACATCTTTTTCTTCCTAAAATATCTTTAAATGATGCAAGCAAGCAGATCTATTTCCAAGCATCTTTATGATTCATCATTAAATACATTATCTCCGTTACATACAGAAACCTGGTGATGGAATATGAATATCTGGTGGTAGTCATGACATTAGAAATCCTCCTCACAGTTGCCCACATATGTGATTTCAGGATACGAAGTATGATGCCTCAGAGGGTGACTGTGTAGTGTATCAAATTTCATTATAAACCATGAATGAATTAACTTGGATACAATAAAGACAGGAATAAAATAAAAGCTTCTTCTACATAAAGTATAACTGGACCTGCAAGACATAGTCCCGTACTTCAGAGACATAAAAGAAGTAAAGATGGAATAAACAAGTAACTAGAAAAATTCATGAAGTCTGAGTTGCAACTGACTGTGAAGAGTAATTGTTTGGTTGTGGCTTCTTGCTCTGTAAATCCCCCTTTAAACTGACAGCAGCAGGAGATTGGAATTCTTTTATACTTCTTGAAATCTCTGTAAAGGAAGTAAAATTTATTATATTTTCCAAATGAAGTAAAAAAGCAGAATTAGGCACCTCAGAATGAAGTACACAAAATCATCATAGGGTCAAGCACTTGAAATTTCCCTGATAATTTACATTCTGTAGTAGAGATGTACTTTTCACTTATACATTTATATTGGCTCTGGATAAGCCCTACAGCAGCCCCCACAGCGCTGTGCTTGCATCGGTAGCTGGAAAGGTGGTGATAACACACCAGGGGTTTGGCTGCTGCTGAGCAGGGCTCGCACAGCATCAGGGCTGCCTCTCCAGCCTCCCACCCCCACCAGCAGGCTGGGGTGGGCAAGATCTTGGGAAGGGACACAGCCGGGACAGCTGACCCAAAGTCACCAAAGGGATATTCCGTACCATATGACGTCTGCTCAGACATAAAAGCTAAGAGAGAGGAGAAGGAAGGAGGGGCGTTCATTATTTACCACATTTGCCTTCTGGAGCAACCGCTACAGGTACTGAAGCCCTGCTTCCTGAGAAGTGGCCAGACATCGCCGGCTGATGGGAAGTAAGGAATGACATCTTTTGTTTTGCTTTGCTTCTACATGTGTGACCTTTGCTATTTCTTCATTAAACTGCCTCTATCTTGACCCACAAGTTCATTTTCCATCTTATTTTCCCCCACCCTGTTCTGTTGAGGAGGGAAATGATAGAGGTACTTAGTGGGCACCTGCCATCCAGCCCAGGTCAACCCACCACGGTCCATTTTTTTTGCCCAAATGAAGAATTTGAGATAAGGATAATAACTGGCAAGGTTTTGGCAGCAGGTGGGCTACAGGGGTGGCTTCTGTGAGAAGCTGCTAGAAGCTTTCCCCATATCCAATGAAATAATGCCAACCAGCTCCAAGATAGACCCACCACTGACCAAGGCTGAGCCCATCAGCAACGGTGGTAGCGCCTCTCAGATATATTTAAGAAAGGGGGCGGGAAACTGCTGCAGAACAGAAGTTGGAGACAGAAGTGAGAATATGTGAGAGCAACAACTCTGCAGACCCCCAGGTCAGTGCAAAAGGAGGGGGAGGCGGTGTTGCAGGCACTGGAGCGTAGTTTCCCCGGCAGCCCATGATGAAAACCGTGGTGAGGCAGCCTGTCCCCCCGCAGCCACGGAGGTTAAGGGTGGAGCAGATAACCATGGAGGACCCCATGCTGGAGCAGGGGGATGCCCAGAGGAGGCTGTTACCCCATGGGAAGCCCAAACTAGATAAGGATCCTGACAGGACCTGTGGCCCTGTGGAGAGGAGCTCAGGCTGGAGCAGGGTTGCTGGCAGGGCTTGTTACCCCATGAGGGACCCACGTTGGAGCAGCCTGTTCCTGAACAACTGCATGCTATGGAAGGGACCCACGCTGGAGCAGCTTGTGAAGAACTGTATAGTCCGTGGGAAGGACCCACTTTGGAGAAGTTAATGAAGGACTGCTTCCCATGGGAGGGACCCCATGTTGGAACAGGGGAAGAGTGTGAGGAGCCCTCCCCTGAGGAGGAAGGAGTAGCAGAAGCAACGTGTGATGAACTGACCACAATCCCCATTCCTCGTTCCCCTGCACCGCTTGACGGGAGGAGGTAGAGAAATTGGAAGTGAAGTTGAGCCCAGGAAGGACAGAGGTGTGTGGGGAAGATGTTTTTAAGTTTTGATTATAGTTCTCATTATTCTACTCAGATTTGAATGGTAATAAATTAAACTAATTTTCCTAAGTTGAGTCTGTTTTGCTTGTGACAGTAATTGCTGAGTGCTCTCTCCCTGTGGATATCTCTCAACCCATGAGCGTTTTCATTATATTTTCTCTTCCTGGTCCGGTTGAGAAGGGGAGTGATAGAGTGGCTTTGGTGTGCACCTGGTGGTGTTCAGCCAGGGTCGAACCACCATAATATTCTCTATATGTTCCTCCTTAACTGCCTTTTTTCTGGACGCATGGTTTGCATTTATGACTATATGCTGGCTCTGATTCAAAAGGAGGCGTTCATGTTCTCGGCACACCCTTAACATACCTGGTGCTTAAAGCAAAGTTATTGGGAGACAGATTTAAATAAAACAGGATGAGGAGGGGACAGAAACTAGGGATCTTGGTTTAGGGGCAAGGGATCTAAATAAAAAACCATTAAACAAAAGGTGATCATTACTACTACCATCAACATTGTCTGAAGGCTTTGAGCTGCTGTTTACCTAAAGGAGAACCTCAGTGAGCCTCATGCAGGATACCAGTGAGTGGCTGTACCCATTGTATGAGCATTTATAAACACACAGTAAATAACTTTAGCTGGCCCACAGGTCATGCAGAACAAGCATGCACATGCCTGAGTTACAAAGTTTGCATAGGGGACTATGTTCTAGCACTACACAATTCTTCAGACATAATTTAATCACTCCCTGGGGCTTAGCTGTGTTTTTAGGTGCTTAAACACAAATTTACTTATAGAAACAGGAATGATTGCAACCTTTAGAGACATGCGTGTGTGCTATAATGAGGATATAAAAATCTGATTTGTCTCTTTCTATGATATCTACTGTTTTCATCCACCTCTGTTCTCTAAAAGAAAGCAATGCCATATATTTGATACTGAGGTTAAAAAAATATATGGGATATTTTTATCCTGAATTTCCACCTGTTCTTATACTTCATTTTATTTCAATACCACCAAATAAATAGAGGACTAGCTGCCCTAGAAGAGAACAAAGTGGGTTCATTTCTGGGAATTTAACTGCTCATCAAGGGCAATACAAACAAAAATGGCAGAAGTCAGTGTTTCATAAAGCCTCTTCAATTACATCTATGTCTCAAATCCCAAGAAATTTCTATCTCCTCGCAGAGCATTGCAGTATACTTGTTGCAGAATAACAATTTGCTTAGCATGAATGTCTGCATCACAGACTACAGAAATAGCCAAACACACTTAATTGTTCATTTACTGGAAACTGTTGCATTACTGAAACTGTTGGCCTCAGGTAATATGAGTCAGATTTACATGAATTCAGTTATAGTAAAATTTGCAAAAAAATTTCAAATCAGATATTTTATAAGACTTCTATAATATGATCCTATGCTACTCACATTCATGAAGGTATATTCCAGTCCTGACATTTAAAAATATCTATATTTTTTCATAATGTGTTGAATGCTCCCTGTGATGCAACCCAGAATACGGTCAGATGCAAGCAGTCCTGAAGGCATCTCTATCCAGCAAATCCTTCTCTGATCATATCACAGAGGCTTTCTCTACACTGCTCTATATGCACACTCCCAAGTTTCCCTATGATTCATACGCAAAATTTATGCCTGTCTCTCTACACCATTAAAGGCAACTGGAAAATAAAAAAGCAAAACCAGCTGTGGTTTGATTATTTTCTTCTTTTTTCACTTTACTTTTTAGTCTGTAAGTGACTTTTAAGACTGCAGGTGATGGCCTGAAAACTAAAGCAACCTTCTTGCTTTGCTGCTTCCACCATCACACAATTTATTTTATTGCTACTACTGTATTTTGAAAAGAAAGATTTTTAATGCTTTATTACTAGGTTTCCAACATTAAAAGGTAAGATTCAAAAGTCTGATGCTTCTGAAGCACTTTAAATGTTCTGTGTAGAAAATACTTGGCTTGGCCCCTTTATAAACCTTTGTTTAGAGCTTTGTCAAATGGGTCTGGAAAACCCATTAACATTAAAAAAGTTTCTCTGAGGACCATTAAAAGAATAGTCCCTCAATATTATAAAAGAACTGCCCAGGTTTCTTAGACAAGAACTGAAATACGGTCTTGGTAAATGGTTCTAGCAGAACTGAAAAGTTGACCAAGCCTCTTCAGATCAACTTATAGTTAATATTGGAAACACAAGCTTATTATTTCCTCTACAATAGCCATTAGGGATGTATTACTCAAACTTCATTTTCCTTTCCTTTGAGAAAAACAAGTGAACCTTTTGAATTAAGCATAGCATTAGCAAGGCAATACTTGTACCTTAAAGAGAGATGCAGGCAACTCAGCCAAATAATGGTGCTAACTGTGCTGTCACTTCATAATAATCTCTCAACCTCATACAAATAAGTGGAAACCAGGACTTTAGAAGAGTTAGAAACAAAGCAAAGGGTTTGCAGGCTAGAAAAATCTGAATGTGATCAATCTGTTTCAACATGCTGGAGACTCTGACCGCAGATTTTGAAGGATGAACTTAGCTGGTAAATGACAAAAAAGATTAGTCTGAAATATTTACTATCTGTGGTGCTAACAGTCATTTCATCTATATTAATTGGCACAGCATCTTCTCTGCCAGATGGTCTGTTGCAGAGAGTGAACATTACCTCCGTGGATTTATCCAAATTATGTATTTGACGTTTGGATGAAAACATTTTACTTTTTTTACTAGTTGAGCATTGAGAATTATGTTTATCCTCTTAATGCTATTATTTCATACAGGTAATAATGTCATCAATAAATAGGCATACAAAGGTCTTTCTGGATTATAAGCAAAGACAGATATGATGGATTTTTTTGAAAACAGCTCTTAAAACTGGGTTCCTGTTAATTCCAGTGTTTACCTCAGCTTCCCTGAATAACTTCTGATGCCCTGATGCTAAGACAGTAAACCAATTACTAAAGGTGAAAAGCAATGATAAGTGTAAGTTTACCAGCTTCCCCAGGTCTAGGTATTTTGGGGAAGACCTTGGCTAAAATACTGTCATAAGCATATTGTGCTTTGGCCTGATGCCAGCGGAAGCGTTGTAAGTTCCCTTCCGCTACGCATTGATTGCCCGAAGGTGAGCTGCTCTGGGGCTGCCTCCTCCCCCAGACAGGGTGATAGGGCAGCTTAGCTCAGACTCCTGGTGGACTCCAGCCTCATCCTACCGTGTCACTCATACCGAGAGCAAGTGCCCTTGGAGGAAGGTGGAAAGGAAGAGACTCTGTAATTCAACGAGAACTTGTGGTAGGGAAGAAGGCTGGATGGATTGCCACAAGGGTGGGTGCTAATCAAAGAGCTGAGACATTCCCAAAAGTCTAGGTTTTCAGTCAGTTACCTGATAGCAGCCATATGGAAATTGATAGTTTGCTAACATTTTAATGGTCTCATAAAAAACAAAAAAAAAAAGAAAAAAAGTGTCTGTTTGCTTGCTGTTATATAGCTAAAAGCTTCCAACACAGACTTTATTAATCACAACATAAGAACAGCACAGAATGTATTAGATAAGGAGATCAAGGGCTGGAAGCTCTGTGCAGCTTCCAAGAGTTTGATAAAAGGTGGGATAAAGGTGGGATCATCTTTTCTACATGCATACACCCGAAGGATATACTGGGGAGTATGAAAAGAGATAGCCATGTTGGAAGTAAAAGGATGAGAAACTAAAAGGAAGGAGGGAGGTGGATGGGAAGCAAGACAGAGCAGGAGGCCTCCTGCCAAAGGAACTGCAGTGAACACAAACAAAAAGGTAAGTGCAAAATTAAAGCAAAATAAATGCTGTTCATACAGGAGAAGTAAAAAAGATGATAGAAAAAAAGGGAAAAGAGAGTGGGAAGAGATACTATGGGTATACACAGAGTGGGAAAGGAGTGAAAGATTTAAAGCTGAAGGGGAAATAAGTAAGGGATTGGCAAAGATGTTTGTACTTGGTGCTTATTTTTGCTCAAACTAATTTTTCTCTGGTTTAGAAAAAAATAATGCCAGAAGGCCAAAATAATCACACAAGATGTCTAGCAAGAACTGTCCTTTGGAATGAATATAAAATCCTGGCAATTAGACTTTGACCAGAGTCCTCTCTTCAGAAGACACACAGACTGGAGACATTCAGTATTCTCCAGGCTGGTTTTACCTGAAATAAACTAATTCCGTTTTGGTGACACTATCAGAGCTTGCAAGAAAAGATTTTTGCTGTTCTTCCTACAGACAGCTCTGTGATTACAGTTCCAGGGGGTTAAGCTCATTGTGAATATTTAAATAAAAGAGTCATTGAATAGCTAGAACTTGCTGTTTTCTACCCCGGCTTATGCTTACCTCAGAACATTCATCTGCTGCAGTAAGTGACTTAGGCTGGAAGGAGGTCAGAGAAGGCAAGAAATGTGAATGAACATTAGCTGCCTGCTAAACAAAATGATGATTCATGAATAAAAAACAGACATGATTTTAAAGGTCACTAGACCCAGTTAAACTGCATGTCTAACTTTGTGTATCTGACACACACAATATGCAGAACTGCCTCAGGGCAATTACTTGGGTATTCATCAGCATGAATAATTCTGATCTTGTTTAGCACATGGCCATACTAAATTACGTAAAGAAAATGAGGTATAGTTGCAGATCCATAGTTGGTGGTTTTATTATGCAGCTTTCACTTCTTAGAGAAATTCTTGCACTCTCTATACCTTTTAACCATCTTAAGAGATATGAACAATATATTTCTACAACCAAGCTCTGAAAACATTCACCTTTGCAGCCAAGGACTTCTGGGAGTCTCTTTTCTGGCAGAGGCACAGGTTTGTAATTTTACAGGACGCACTTACAGGTCACTCTTGGATGGCTTTCATCCAGGTGCATTAAGATGATTTTAGCATTTTATTCAGTAATGCTTTGTTATTTTAATTGAGATATTAATTTTTTTTTCTTTTCTTTATTGCTGCTTTTATCTGTGGCACTTTGAATGCCGAGACAGATCACAAGAAAAACAAAAGGCATTATTATATTCTGTCTCTTTCAAACATTTGTGCTTTCAACACATAATAAATATTCAGATGTGTTTGCTGTCATTAGCTAGAATGGGAAGTCTGTCACTGAGAAAAGGAAGGCCTATTTAATAACAACAGGGCCAGACTTCCTTTAATATTATGGAGCTAAGCAATGTGATATTCCATCAAAGCTTGACAGCCTGGGCTAGGGGTGCTTTTGTGTATGGGGTTCTTCATAGGATCCTTCCCAGAACTCTAGAGCATAATATCATCCTTTCATGGGTTGTAGAATATTACCTGTTAATAGGCCATATACAGCTCCTGGAAATCATCCTTTGGTTTTCGATATCTAAAATGCATGGGGGCAGCCAAGGGCATGTCCAAGGTAGGATGCCCATTTGAACTCCGCTTCTCATCTGCTGGTAAGACTACCATCTCCCTTCTTTAAATAAAGAGGGAGAAGCTATTCTACAGTGAGCTCAGAAAAAAATACTTTCAAAAGAGAGCTTTCAAATCATGATGGCTTATTATTACTTGCTTAGTTTTGTTCCTTTGTTGAGGGAGGTGATGTGGGCCACAGGCATGCCAGAACCCAGCATTAGTTTGCTAGTTTACTAGATGACTCATTTTCTCTTTCACTAGCCCCGTCTGTAAAATGCAAATCTGGTCATAGTAACTGTTCCTTGGAAAAATATTTCAAAGTGGTTTGCAAGGAAAATTACATAACAATCTATGTTAGAAATGTGTACAGCTCAAAAGTTTTGCAGATACATTCCGAGTCAAACACTGAGTGGTACTGGTTTTGCTAAACTTCGCAGTTATTTTTAAATGGGGGGGGGGGTTCTTTCTTAATCCATGTACATGAAATATTTTATTTTGCAAATGAATTACAATTTAAAGAAATTAAATACTTTAAATTGTTAATGTAGTTTATTAGGAACTAGATACCATTCAATTATCATCCTTGAAAAATCTTTAATACTTTATGATCAGTGCTTTATTGTCTTTTCTTCTTTGTTAACAAATTATGACACATATTTTTCTTTTGTCTTCTGATTACCCCTACTAGTTCAGGAAAGAAAAAGGGTCAAATTAATGGGTATAACTTTACTGTACATGCAGCCTAATAGATCATCAAGCTCATTCTCAAAAACAAGGCTGTAAATTGAAATAGCAAGGTCTAAACACAGTACACATTTTTGTCCATGGTTTTACTGATCTAAAAATGAAGCAGATTGTATCTTTATAGAAACAAAGCAAAATAAAACTTATTTTTCCCACCCTGATTCTTTTATCTTCCCCTTTTCACCTGGCAAAATTCCTTTAGGATACAAGATACTCTACTGCATATATTTATCTCCCTGGAGAGAGACTGAAGAAAAAAACATGTGACAGATGTTAGTCACATTGCTTAATGTACTACTGGAACGCATTCAGGAACTATGGTGATGAGCACGATATAAATAATCTATATAGAAGAGAATCCTGAAACCTTTCCTCTGAGAAAATGTTCATTAATTTCAATTAGAATTTTACCTGGGTAATGATTAATATGGGCTGATTCCTAGATTACAGATATATTTTAGTCTATTTTTAAATAATCATAATACCATCATTATGTTATTCCTAAACTTTGCTCCCAAAAGATTTCTACTTATTTTCTTTTTTTGAAAAAATGAATGTATTAAGCAAAATGTACATGATAAATGGCAGCATCCCAGGTAATAAAAGCCCTGCAAGTGATATTAGCCAACAGCTAAATTAATAGGCAATATGCTTATTATCAATTCATATTACCTGTTGGCCAGAACACAGTCAGCACAGTGGAATGGTTGTACTAGGTCAGACCTAAAGGGCCATCTAACTGGAGATCGTCTCTTTGCACAGTCTGGAGATAGAGTGGAATATATGGTGAGCAAAAAACTTTCTGTTCTCCTTCCACTCCTAGGTTTACGGACCTGTTTTGTCTTCCTCTTACTTTGTCTCTTCTCTAGACAGAAGAGTCTTAGCTCACCCTATATGCCTCTGTTTTGTCCCATTCAGAAATAAATCCACAACTTTAACTATTTTTGTTGTTTTCATAATTTCACTAACAATTTCCAGTTCTACTATATCCTTTTAGATATGGGAGGACAATGGGACAGGGGCTGGAATTATACAGTTATAAAGGTGATTCATCATTTATTCAACTGAGCATTGTCTTGTTCTTTGTTTTGTTATATTTTTTCCTAACGGTTACTAATATATGATTTGCTTTTTTTGTCTGCTATTGAGCATAGGACTGACATTTTCATGGAACTAACTCATTATCTCAAGATCTTCCTTCTGAGTGATAACGCTTAGCTCAGAATGCTTAGCTTGGAGCTCATCACTTTATATGTGAATTTGTGGGTTTTCTTCCCTTGTGCATCACTTTACATTTTTCTGCACTGCCTTTCATCTGCCACTTTATTGCCTAATCAACCTCATAAGTTTCTACAGCAATTCTATACAGTCAGTCTGCATTTTTCCTATTCTGAATAATTTAGTATTAACTGCAAACTTTCCCAGCTCCCTATAAAAAGCCTTTTCCGGGACTTTCATGAAGACATTGAAAAGTACAAGTCACACCTCACCCCCCGTAAAATTCCATAGTGACTTCTCTGCTCTACAAGAATTGGTATTTTACTCCCTTTCTCTGCTTCTTATCTCTTAATCAGATACTTTTATCCATGGATATGGACTGAAATGAACTGTGACTGCTCATTTTCTTTAAAAAGCTTGAGAGATGGCCATTGTCAAAAGTCTTTTGCAAATACAGATAGACTATATGAAATAAATCGTCCTTATTTTCATGTTTGATGACTTTGTCATAAACACAACAGAACTACATCACAGAACTTGGCTCTACAGGCGGCATGCTGATCTTTCCAAGTAACTTGTATTTGTCCAGGTGTCCACTAATTTTGCTATAATTTGTGTAATATGGAAGTTAGGCTTAGAGAAGCTAGCTACCCCAGTCTCCCTGGAAAGCCTCTGATACACCATCTGCTGTGGCTATGGTGATATGCTGAAAGATTTCAAAGAATGTGGAGGAAATTCTGACTAAATTTTAAAAGGAAGACTCCAGGCATTTTCCTTCCCAAGGTGAAATTGGAGAATTTATAGATTGAAATGCAGTGATAGGAATAACTCAGTGAATATTTTGATCAATATGTACATTGCAGAAGATTATTGGTATCATGGCATCTTGATACTGAACTGTTTTTGAAAGAAACTGGCCATGATTGCTTTAGTTTGTGCTACACCCACATCCCATATGCTCTCCACTTGTGGTACTTAATATACAAGACAGAGAACACCTATAGGATTTGTAGTTAAAGGTTTATAGATACTGTGATTATGAAGGTCGTGAAACAGGTATTGGGACACTTTACTAAGATGAAGTAATCTCTAGAGAGGTACTGAAGTAGGATTTCAAGGCTGAGTGTGTGCAGTCTTAAACACCTAAGCAGCTGGCCAGAGCTTTTACTCTGTTGTTGAAAACCATGTTAGGTGTTTATGAGTTATTTTAGATCCTTCTCCAACATCCTTTGGTTTCAGAGCGGGAAGAGAAGACTATGTTCTCCATTGTGTCTCAGCATTTTAATCTCATTAAGCTACTGTGATCAGACCATGACAGACCACCTATTTCCACTAGAATGCACAGCCTGAATGCTAAATTCTGCTAAAACCTCAGAAACATCTTTTTTTCCATTACCAGCAAGGGAAAGAGATGTGTGACATAGAAATATCCCATTCATACAGTTTTTCCTTTTTGTTAAGAATTCCTGTTGAGTGTGCTGACATCTTGTGGCTGGATATTTGAAGTGTGTCATGTGTGCATCAAGGTGGGGTAATTACTGCGTGGCATGCTGGGATCTTCAGGTCTTCTTGGAGATTTCAAAGTTCCTATGTTGAGGAACATCTTGAATTTGACTGCACATCATTTAGTCTTTTTCTTCTTCCTGGGTTGAAATTCTTTTTTTCACCTCAAAACTCATAATTCTGGGGGCAAAACGAGCACTCTCATGTGCATTCATTTCCTTCAAGTCACATTGTCATTAAGTGTCTGTGCCTGAGACACAGGCCAGCGCTATGAGTATGATAGTAATTGCAAGAATACTGTCATGTGTTTGCCAGAGTGAACTGCTCTTCTTTGAGTGGTTCTTGGCTTTCTTTTGTGGCCAGGTGTTAGCAGAAGAAGGGAATGTTGCTCTGTTTTTTCCACAGTAAACAGGACAGAAGGCTGCGCTCCAGTTCTTTGGGATTTTGTTTGTTTGCTCTTCCTAAAAAATAAATCCCCTGCAAGCTCTTCTTGTCTCATCCTCTTACAGTCCCAAGATAACTTCTGTCATTGGTATTCTCTTGCTATTCTTTTCTTGCACATTCCTTCTCTTTTGTGTCTGTAATATCCTTTCCACTCTCCCCATCTTCTAAAACCTGTTTTCTTTCTTGTCTTCTTTTTCTAATATTTTTTTCACCTTTTTTCAAACTTCTTCAGCAGAGATTTTGTTGTGCCTGTCTGCAGCACTGCAGGTGATTCCACAACAAAATTTGCCAGCTTGATACCTTCATTGTGCTGTGAGTGAGAAGGCGAGGAGCAGAGCCTGTGGGTGTAGCTCAAGGGAACCTAATAAAGCTTCTCAGGGCTGTGGTGATGATCATTTCCGCGCTGAGGGCCAGCAGACAGGAGGACTACAGGTGCCTACAACGGAGAGACTTACTGCGGGTAATGCAGAATCAGCAGCTTTTTGGGAGTTAATGAGATGCTTCTGAAGACAAGAGGAGAGGTTCTGTGGGTAGTTGCTGCCTCAGGCATAAGGACTGGCATCCACTGTGCTCAGCGTGAGTTAGACACAGCAAGCGAGGCTGTATGTATACAATCTGTCTCCCTCTGTTTATGTTCATGATTCATCTGTGCCTACATACTCTTATGAACAGTATGCTGCACCATGTTATTAAACACGTAACTGTGTACATTGCTTCTGGGATTTGTATATATGTCTCATAAGAAGAAAAGAAGGGTTTCAGTGAAATCCTGCCCATATGGCAGGTCAGCATGCATTAGTCTCCATTTTTTGATGTGCCTGCTCTGAAGAACCATTCAGAGAATTTATCTAGCCAGCACTACAGGAAATTTCCAGGCAGGAGAGGATATATACACATATGTTTCATAAAGATTTGATGAAGTTTTCAAAAAGGTGATATAGCAGAAACTAGAAGAAAGGCAGTATGATCGAAGTATACTGTAGGTTCAGCATATTCTCACTACAAATGGAAAGCTTAAAGATATCAACTCATAAAAGATATTAATTATGGATAACAGAGATGGAAGAGAATTTAGTGATCTGAGAATGTTATTTTTTTTAGGCAATAATGAATTATTGTGACTAAAATGAAGAAAAATATTTTTTTTTTAAATTATTTTTCAATAATTTTCCAATGCAAATCTAGTAGTTACAATGTCAGAAGTTATTTAAGAAAATTCAGATACCAAGTTGTTTGTGAGATCAACACAAGAATGAAAAATGGGCCTTGGAATAAATGTACACATCCCAGGAAAATTGTTATAACTTTTAAGACACTAAACTTGCATGCTTTCTTTGCTGATTGATTGTATGATTAATAACAAGCTTGTCTACTAGTAAGATACAGGTGTGAGAGGCAGATAGAAAACCCAGTCCAGATCAGTTCCCTTGAACTGTTCTCTACAGTAAATACAACTCTTTTTTTTTTTTTTCTCCCTTCCCCGCCCCCCCCCCCCCCCCCCCCCCCCGGACTTTGTGATTAAGAACAAATTTGAATATAAAGTATTTATTTGCTTTTATTTTATATCTGTACAGCTGTCAGGAGGTTTAATCTGCATCCCTGTATGATCACAAATAACTGTTATGGTCATTTCAAGGACTTTCCCAAGATCCATAAATGAACTACATACCTTTAAATGTGTTTTAGTAAGATTCATGTGCGATTGAAGTCATGCTTAGACTTTGCAGAAGCCTTTGTGCTGGAAAACGAAATGTTTGAGCACAGAAACTATAGTTCTGAAAATTTATTTGTAGACTCATCTGCTTAACTGCTATATTAAAGTAGCTATATAAAAACTTTTATCAGGTCTTTATAAATTTCATTATCAACTAAAAATATCTACTTCATTTGTAACTCACAAACTGTAAGAAAAGAAGAAAATGCTTTTTTCCCTTTCCTTGCCAATATTTCATTGAGTACTTTTAATTTTATTTCCTAAACTCTTTAAACATTGTGCATTTGATCTAAAACATATTGTATACTCTATTATTATTCACTTCAAGGATTTAAAATGTATTTTTGGAACTCATCAATCTTAAAAGAATAAATCTTACAAGAAGAAAAGAAAATTCCAGCACAACCTCCATAAAGTCATATTACATTGAACAGTTACCCTGAGGCCATGCATGCTGGAGTGAAACCAGTCACAACAATCCAAGTTGTGTCACACCTGGTGAGCCTTTCCTTATTGTGATCCCGTAGGACTGATGAAAGATAGTTTTATAAAATTTTTTCTTCTGTTTTGTAAACACTCCCATTTATTGAAGTGCTGATTCTTCCTACACTTACTGATAAATACGTGATAACTTTGTTCAAAGAGTTCTGGCCACATATTTTCAGAATATTCCTTTCTGTTCTGTGAATGAAATCCTAACATGTTTCTGCTTTCACAAAATGCCAGTAATTTCTGTTCTGCTCTGACCGTCATGGGATCTGGTGTCATCAAATCCAAAGTTTCAAGGTGGGTGTGCCTGTGCCTTCTGCATCTAGTGAGTCCTCTGTAAGATCAAAATATTTTAAAACTCTCAAAGAACGTATTTTCTTCAAATAAAAAGCAAAAATTTAGTTATTCAAGTAGAGAAGACTCAGGTAAGGAAAATTTGCTTGTAGACAACCTTTGTTCATTGTCCTTGCTTTTCCCTACTCAATCACCTTCTGAGCAGATCAATCTCAGACCCTTCAAGACTTCTGAAGTCTTCTTGCTGCCTGCTCTCTGCTGCAGTTGTATAATGTCCTATCATGAGTTTTAAGCTCTTACTTGTGACTGGTAACTGACTGTCTCAGCCATAGCTCACCGCCTCCAAGATCCTCTGCCTTGAGTGTGCTCAGTAACTCCCTCAGGGAAGGAAGAGGCTCCCTTCTCCTCGCAGCAGACTCTTTGTATGCAGCTGCTTTATACAGAGAACATAAACATATCTCCAGATGCACGGTAAAGTAGATGCCACCTGACAAAATCACCAAAAAAAAAAAAAGAGAATATGTGTGTCTTTGCTGGTTAGCAGCCATGAACCAAAGCAGGATGCAATTAGCATGTAGGAAGCATTTGGGCATGTTGCTTATAGTTGTCAGTCCGTGTGCCAACACAGATTGAATAAGGAAGGATGTTTGGAACCATCTTGTCTTTCAGAAGTGCTCTGAGCTTCCCTTCTACTCTGCGAAGTCTGCTGGGTGTCACTGCAACCTGATTTACTAAGAACAGTAGCGAGACATGCTAGAAGAAATCCGTTTCCAAGCACAAGACCTTTTTTAGAGGTCTCAAACCTTCACAGGTCAGCCAAATCAAACGAAATTTTCCCTGGAATACTTGAATGCACTACTTCTTAATAAGGAATAACTATCTGCCAATTTCCAATTTTCTTGGTTCAACTGATTCATCGGTACAGTTCTTCAACAGGCAGTCATAAGGCACTTTATAACAGAAGTTGTGAATTTTATTCGTCCTATATTCCAGAGGACCAAACAGTATTAATCCGAACCGTGCAGAAAAAAAAACAAATTGCAGGTTTAGACTAGGATTGACAAAATTTTAATCTCCAAAGCAAACATTTCAGGAGAGAATGAATGGGTGAAAAAAAGGATTTTAGAAGGTAATATTTAGGAATCTATTGTTAGAATATCAGCTGTAATAAACATTATTTAGTCCAAAAACCAGTAACTACAGTCAATCTATCTTTTCTTAGCATCCTGAGATGTATTGAAGTATTGATAATCACAAAATTTGAAGTGGTTTACAAAGGAGTCATAGCAGTAATTTTACAAGTGTAAACCAACAGTTTATGCATCTCAGTTCATAACCCCAAAGTTATTACTCATAAACGTTATTCCATATTGGTGGAATTCCACATTTGAAGTGATATGTTTGTCTAACAGTGCATTTGACAGTTAAGACTGACAGACAAAATGGAAAGACATTTTGTTTCTTCATGAAAATTCCTTCAAACAAACCTATTAATATAAGAGAATGTGTCCTCAGATTTTCCCCTGGGTATGGCCTGGCTCAACTGCCTTTTCTTTGGAAAAATCATGATAGAAAGGAAAGTAAATTGTGGTAAATTGGCTGACTGCCAGAGACCCACCCAGCCACTCTGTCACTCCCCATACTCAATCAGGATGGGGGAGAAAATAAGATGGAAAAACTCATGGGTTGAGATAGAGACAGGGAGATCACCTACCAATTGTCAGCATAGACCTGGCTTGGATAAAATTAATTTACTTTATTGAAAATTAAAATACCTTTGGATACTGAGAAACAAAAACAAACTAACAAAAAAGAAAAAGAAATCTTTCCATCCACCCTTTCTCCCAGGGGTGGATGGGGAATGGGTCATCCCCCATAACAGTTCATAACTGTTCCTCTCTGCTTCTCCTTCCTTTTCTCACTTCTCACCTGCTCCAGCATGGGTTCTTTCCGGAGGCTGCAGTCCTTCAGGATAACCTCCTACACTGTGTGCCCTCCCCAGGCAATAGCTCCTGTCAGGACAACCTGCTCCAGCATAAGCTCTCCATAAGCTGCAGCTTCCTTTAGGGCAGACATCTGCTTTGGCATAGTGCTCTCCACAGGCTGCACGGAGTATCAGCTTCATCATGGTAATTTCTACAGGCTGAAGGGGAATATCTGTTCTGGTGCATGAGCACCTCCTCTCCCTTCATTTCCTTCTTGACTTTGGTGTTTGCAGGGCTGTTTCTTACACTTTCTTCTCCTTGCTGACATATTTCATCCTTTCTCAAATACCTTTTCACAGAGGCACCACCAGTGTTGCTGGTGGGCTCAGATATGTCCCACTGTGGGTCTGTTGGAGCTGATTGGAACCAGCTGTATCTAACATGGGGGCAGGCCCTGTCCTCTTCTCACAGAGGCCACCTCTGCAAGCTCCTTACTGCCAAAACCTTGCTAAGACACCCAGTAAAGAAATGAAAGCAGCAGCACATCTCGCTGCAAGGGTGGACTCCTAGCGCTGAAGAAAACCATGGACTAAAGCAGTCTCTGTCCTGCTTCTGTATCCTCTGCCCTTCTTGAGTAGCCTTAGGCCATGTTCTGTCTACTCTTCTAGCACATAAATTCTCCATTCTTGAAGTATAAGGTGCTCAGATACTATGACAAATATAATATACACAATGTGAGCAGCAAAGTGAGATAAATTGATCCTGATGTGGCAGTGTGCTCCACCCCCTCATTCTGACATTTATTTCAATAATGATGCTCAAGGGATAATCACCAGTGATGGTTGTAATGAATGTGTCTGGTCATGATGGTTGTATCCAATTCGAAGTGGATTTGGGGGAGACAGATAATGAGACAATAGCCAGAGGCTAATTTGAACAATGCACCCACCTAACAGTGCTGGTCAAGGTCTTACTCAAGTCAAGTCTGAAAGAAACTGACTTCTGTAGTTGATACGCAAAGGTGGCTATAAGTCCATTCTCTTACTCCATGAACAGTGGCCAGCGCAGGGCCCATGGAGCTCTCCTGCACGGCAGCAGGCTGCATGCCAGGATCTCCCCTTGAGTATGGACACCTCTCAAGGTTACTGTGCAAGGCTGAGAGATTCCTTGTTGCAACAGATTCTCTGTAAATGATTAATAGCATGCTAAGTTTTGAAATTGTAGCTAAGTGGTACAAAGGATTGATTGTGCACATATAATCCTTTAGATAATAAAACATTGACCAAGTCTGAGACTAAGTCTGGATCTACCTGCATCTATAATCCCCTCTGAGAAGAAGTTTAGAATGCAAGGGGGTTCTTTCTGAACCTCATGACTCAACGGGAGGGTCTCCCTGACAGTTTTGTCCAGCTCTGTCCTCTGTGCAGTAAATAATCAAGTGTACCTTGCATTCAAATCTTGTTAAACCACTGTTCCATTTACTATCAAACTTTATTAAATGGCTGTTTTATACCAATAAACATGTTGCTGTTTCTTTCTTACAAGTGGAGTGTGTCACTCCATCTGTGACACCTGGTAAAATCCATACTAGGGAATGTTGGATAAGAAAATATTTCCTTTAATCTATGAACTATTGTTTTTAGACTTTCCTGGAAATCAACCATTTTTTACAGTGTGTATCTCCCATCTCCTTGGTGACTACAGGTAGGAAAAATCTGTGCTCTGAATTTGTTTTATGACTGCCCTTCACGCCAAACTGCTCAGAACTAATGTTCAAAATACTAGCAAATAATTTTTTCTCAAGCATAGAGTTTTGATATGAATTTATATTTGCTTAGAGAAATATCCCTCTCCCATTCAAATTGCTTAATAAAAATTGTCTATAAACAAGCTTCCAACCTCAAAAAAGGACAGAAAGTCTGACTCTGACATAAAATGAGGTTAAGAAAGGAAAAGTTATTGTCTGAAAGAAAATTCTTAATTTGTTTATAATAATTTGGTTTCTTGCTTTAATTTGTTCCAGGTTCTCCAAGTACTGAGAAGGCAGTGAAGGTGCAGAGGGATGTGAATGGAGTTATCAGTGCCTTGCCTTGCCTTGCCTTGCCTTGCCTTCCCTTCCCTTTTATTTATGATCGGAAGAAGGGGAAGTTATTTTCTGAAAATGCACATGAAATTCGATTCTATTTGTGCTTCTGAATTAAAATCTTAGTTCCATATCTGATAGCATTAGTGATGTCCCAACTTGAAAAGTGTCCTTTTATCTTCATAGAATTCTGAAGATCCTTCCTTACTCATGAGACATTTTGCTCCCTCTTTAGGAGCTGACATTGAAAAAAAAAAAAAAAATCATTCATTGGTCCCATGCCAAACTTCTAAGAGTCTAAGGAAGGTGCCCTTTCCCTGGAAGAGTATTTTTACCAGGGAAATTGATTGCAGACTTTCTGGGATGCGTGAGTATATTTTAAGGAAAACAATAGCATTCCATAATTTCCTGGGACAATGAGGAAAGGAAGTGGGTCTATCTCCATATATAGGATACACAAAACACTACATTCTGTTTGAGTCTGTGGTGAAGTAGAAAAAAACTCACCAAATGACGAATCAATTACATCCATTGGATTCAGATGACTAACTGGCATCAGAAAGATCTAAGAACCTTTCAAGGAAGCTAAGGACATGCATGTAAACAGCTACAGGATGGACTTTTGTCCTCTCACTGTGCATGTCATCACCAGCCTTACGTATGTTCTATCTGGGAATAGGAATTTCTTCCTTCTAGTTGCTATAAGAATGATGTTGGAACTCTGCTTTTTCCTGAGATTCAGGAAATGATAATGAACTTTCTGCTTGCTCTGAGGGACTCATATTTGAAGCAAGAGAAAAGAGAGCTTTGAAAGCTGTCCCCAACTCAGTGCTATTGATTGATATCTGGCTCAGTACCAATGAAGGCAGTATTTCTGTGACTGGATCAACTATCTTGGCATAGATTTTTGCCTTCATGCCAGCTAGGAGCCACATTTCACTGTGCCTTGCACTTCATCTACACACTGGCAGAAGCCGGATTTCCCTGCAGGCTGCTTAACCACCTTGGCATGGCTCTTGTCCAAATGCTGACTGGGAGCTGGTTCCTCTGTGGCCTTCTCAATTCTCTTGGCATGAACATTGCTCAGATACCAACTGAGAGCTCAGTTCCTGAAACCTGCTGTTTCCATCTGCTAATTCTGAGTGGCAACAAAAAGAGAGGGACTACCCTTCAAACCACCTCGGGCTTTTTCTTTCCTTTGGAAGTTTTTGAGGGGGAAAAAAAAAAAAACCAAACCAGCAACACTAAGAGATAAAGAAACACTAGGTTAAACTTTCGGTGAAACCACTGTTCCAAAAAGAAACTGGAAGTCCAGCCTCTGTGTGTCTGTGTCAGTTCCACCTGAGCAATCAAGCTACAGCTGGCAGTAATAAATCTGCAAAGAAATGAAGGACTGGTCTGTGGGATGCTTTGCTTCATCCACTTAGTATAGAAAATCCACAGTGATTTCTGTATGATACGCTTCTTGCTTACAGATGAGTTCTAGGCTTTTGGTCTTCAGACCTGATCTCTGCAGCTTTTTCACAGAATGACAGAATGGCCAGGGTTGGAAGGGACCTCTGGAGATCATCTAGTCCAACCCTCTGCTAAAGCAGGTTCTCCTAGAACGGGTTGCACAGGGTCACATTCAGGTGGGTTTTGAATGCTTCCAAAGGAGACTCCACAGCCTCTCTGGGCAGCCTGTTCCAGTGCTCTGCCACCCTCAAAGTGAAGAAGTTTTTCCTCATATTCAGGTGGAACTCCCTGTGCTGCAGTTTGTGCCCATTGCCCTTTCTCCTGTCACTGGGCACCACTGAAAAAACCCTGGCCCCACTCTCTTGGCACCTGCCATTAAGATATTTGTATGCATTGATAAGATCCCCCCTCGGTCTTCTCCAGGCCGAACAGCCCCAGCTCCCTCAGCCTTTCCTCAGAAGGGAGATGCTCCAGCCTCCTCATCAACTTCATAGTTCTCTGCTGGACCCTCTCCAGTAGTTCCCTGTCTTTCTGGAACCGGGGAGCCCAGAACTGGACACAGCGCTCCAGATGTGGCCTCACCAGGGCAGGGCAGAGGGGGAGGAGAACCGCCCAAACAATTTTCTATATTCCTTTTTGTAATTGCTGACTGGTTTGCCTGACTTTACAATTGTCTACTCATTTTCTTAGTCTTCAGTCGGATAACATTCTTGGGTTCTTGACTGTATTGCAGATTTATTTTCCTGGACTAGTGGAAAAATATTTCCTTTCTTGGCTCACTATAAATAGGTCTGTCTTGTTCTCACTCAGCCTGAAGTGCTGAGTGCAAATGTCCCTGTCTTAAGCTACATTTCCATGAAGGGATATTGTCTGGATACATAGAAATCTGGAAGTCTTTTCATGACAAATAGCATTAAGTTTGGTTTCTGAGTGAAGATCTATCTCTGTCTGTATGGAGATAGAGAATGTTTTCCTCCTACAAACCAAGAAAAGATAAGGCTGAGAGCATTCACTCCTCCTGCAGCTTAGTGCACCAGTGTATCTCTAGTTCTGCTAATCCCAAATGATGAAAAGTCCTGAGTCAGATGTGAGAAATCGTGACACTTCTTCTAAAACTCATGATTATTAAGTGTTTTATAAAAGCTGCAAATCTCAGATGTCCTTGGCATTTGGGAGGTGGAGAGGTGGTGGGGGAGGAAGAAATGCAAAGAGAATGCTTATTACTGGAAATCATTTAGCAGAGCAAATAACTTTACAAACTCTTTACTGGAGATGTTAGTAGGCAGATTTGAACATTAATAACTATCTTTTGAAACATGTCTTTATATTTTTCTTAACTTCCTTACTTGTCTTTATGCTGACTGAGTAAGCACTTTGAAAATGCCTGAAGAGGGAAAGAAAGACAGTAGACAGCTTTAACTCCTGGAAAATTTATATTCCCTTGGTTAACTGGTTAGATCACATATAGACCTTGCCTACTGCTTGGCTTGTATAGTAGGAACATACTACTCTGCCTATTACTCATTCTACAATCAAATAGCTTGCTAATAACTTCAGATGAATGCATAAAAACATGTGTTAAAAACATGATCTGAATGACAGTCATCTGTGGGCAGATATTCACTTCCAAATATACTTACAGTCTCTGGGCCCACAGGGCCAAAAGGTGAGTTCTTGACTTTATAGTCTTACAGTTTGCATGCTGCTATTTTGAAATACTCTCTGGCCAATTAAGTGCAGTAAAAAGACATGCTGAGAGAGGGGAAATAACTGATGTCATGTCAGTTATAGGGGGAGACGGTTTTGCATAGTCACAGAATCACAGGATGGTTGAGCTTGGCAGGGACCTCTGGGGATCATCTTCTCAGACAAGGCCAGGCCACCCAGAAACAGCTACCTAGGACTATGTTTAGTCTTTTTTTTTTTAGTTTCTCCAGGGATGGAGACTCCACAACCTCCCTGGGCAACTTGTGCCAGTGCTGTCGCCCTCACAATGAAAAATTGTTTCCTGATGTTCAAAGGGAGCCTTCTGTGTTTGTGCCCATTGCCTCTGGTCCTGTCACTGAGCACCACTCAAGAGAGCCTGGCTCCAGCCTTTTTTCACCCTCTTTTCAGGTATTTATGCACATTGATGAGATCCCTCTGAGCTATTTCTTCTCCAGGCTGAACAGTCCCAGCTCTCTTAACCTTTCCTCTCGGGAAAGATACTCTAGTCTTTTCATCATCTTTGTGGCCCTTTGTTGAACTCTTTACAGTATGTCCATGATAAAGTACTCCAGCTGTGGCCTCACCAGTGCTAAGTAGACAGGAAAGATCACCTGCCTCGACCTGCTGCCAGCAATTTGTCTAATGCAGCTGAGGATACCATTTGCTGTATTTGCAGCAAAGGCACACTGATGACTCATGTTCTACTTTGTGACCACCAGGACTCCGGGTCCATTTCTGCCAAGCTGCTTTCCAGCTGGGTGGCTCCCAGCTTGTACTGCTGCATGGGGTTGTTCTCCCCCAGGAGCAGGACTTTGCACTTCCCCTTGTTGAGCTGCAAAATGTTGCTGTTGGCTTATTTCTCCTGCCTGTCTGGATTGCAACATGACCCCCTGGTGTATCTCCCATTAGTCCCAGTTTAGTGGGAGGGTGCACTCTCCTCTGGCATCCAGATAATTAATGAAGATATTAAACAGGACTGTGTCAATCTGGACATATTTAAAGTTGTAATGTTATATTTTAAAATGAACTCCAATACCGGAAGATTTATTTCTTATGTTGCAGTACTCTCAATGATCTATAAATGGATAAAGGTTAATGCTAAAGCTTCTTAACCACAACTGTATACAAAATATACATGAAAACAATAAATCGAACTGTCCCTGGTCTTTCTCCAGTTCATCTGATTTGTAGAAGTGTAGTTTCAATCTGTCTTAAAGAAACTTCCAAAAAGTTAAAATTGCAAGAGCTTTGAAATGCAATTATTAATACAAAATATAAAAAATACTAGATTTTCAAAATCTGGATTATTTGGATCCATTATCTAGGTAACTTATTTAATATGCATGCAATAGAAAAAAGTAGAATCCATAAGATACAGGTATTGCTCTGAAAAACTTCCATGTAAATATGCTCATTCTTACTCCATAGCTTTACATTCTTGGAGTATATCTATCTTCCAAAATTACTACTTCCTA
Source organism: Falco biarmicus (assembly GCF_023638135.1). Taxonomy (NCBI): domain Eukaryota; kingdom Metazoa; phylum Chordata; class Aves; order Falconiformes; family Falconidae; genus Falco; species Falco biarmicus. The sequence continues at coordinate 3,346,072 of NC_079292.1, read as the reverse complement.
CTGCCAGTGCTACAGAACAAACAGAACTCTGAGAATTGAGTAACTTTTTCCTTGCTGGTGTTCACACACTGCTGGCAGAATTGTTAATATTTTAGTTAGTATTTCATGGCATGTAATTTTTTTTTTTATATGCATTAGTAGCAGACCACAGGAAGGAAGAGCATTTCCATGTTATAACTAAATCAGTAATTTGATGACCATGGGCTTGCACAGATGGAAATGAAGGCAACGATCAGTCTGAGGAACCTACTGTTGCTGTGGTGTATGACTGGAAAAGAATTGAGTTTTGTTTTATGAATCTATGCAGGTCTTACAGAGTGGAAATAAAGAGGAAAAAAATATTTTTACCATTATTCTGATAAAATTTGCCCTGAGAAAACATACAAACTGTTCCTGTAAAACAACACAGTTCTACAATAAAGTACTGATGGATTGACCTTGATGGATTTCCATAAGAGAATACACTTGAAAATGTCATTGGAATAGGGGTAAAAACTGATTTCCTGAATTTCCTACAATGACCAGTTTATTCTTATTTAACTCCTTAGCTCCTTATTTAACTTACTTAACTATTAATATGCAGTGGTTATTCTTGCTTCCTTCTGGATATGGTTAGGAACTGTGGTAAAGCTGAAATAGTCTGACAGCAAAAATCCTCCCCAAAAGAAACTCAAACCCCAAACCACAACAAAACATAACAAAGAACAAACCCAAAAAAACAACCGAAAAAAAGTCCTCTCACAGGATGTGTTATTTTTACTAAGCATCTCTTGCAGGGCTAAAGAAAGACACTTGGATAAAATACATAATTGTATTTCTACTTCTACAGTGCTGCTTTGCCACTCTTGTCTTCCAGTTCTCCATGTGTCAGCTTCTGCAGGATGTGGGTTTATTAGCATGGCTACAGAGACAGGTCAGAAGAGCTTGCCTTTGTTGTAGCGGATTCCTTCTAGACATATTTTCACAGGTTTTCCAAAATACTAAATTGTGTCATAATTCTGACAAATTCTGATGTCATGATAGATTTGAAGTGTAAAGATTTCTGTAAAGGCATTCAACATGCACTGTGAAAACTGGCAAAAGTAGTACTTTGAAGAAAACTCGGATCGTATTATCCTAAAATCAGATTTTTAAAAGCTAAAACAAGCTTCTGACTTCTGGGACAATTATATGCTGCAATATATACTCAGCATGTAAGTGCAGTACCTACAGTGTATGCTGGAAACTAAATAGTACACCAAAACCAAAATAGTAATAGTATTGTTGGGCTGTCATTAATGATTATTAACACTAATTTTGAAAGTGCTCGACTGTCATGACAGCACTGGTATACTTTGCAATGTACAAACATAACGAAGGAAACACCTGAAGAATTTATCGCCCCCATCCCCCCACCCCACACTCCCCCTCCCCCAAATCCATAGCAAAACAAAGACAGTGGAAGACCCCAGCAATTCCTTCTCAGTGGTAATCGCACCAGTTTTAATCCCTCAAGATTTTGACAAAGTAAAACTCATTTGTTTCAGTCTCTCTTGTCTTGTTAAAATATTAACTTTTGGGGACTTAAGGAATGTCCCAGAGATCATTTCCCTAACAGCTAGTGCTGGGATGGACCATGCTAAAACTGATTTTCTTTATGCTGCTATAAATCAAATAGCAAATGCAATTTAATTTTAATTTTTTTATCTTTTTAAAACACGTGAGCCAGCCATCTAAGCTTAGACACCAACAGCTAAACAATCATTCACTTTTCTGTCATTTATTCCACTTTCCAACCCAGCAATACCTAAAGAGGAAGGAAGCAGTATATTTATAACTATACAAAGAGATGGCTACTAGGAACTATTGAATGTTTAGGTGGAATGTCTCTTTCCAGCATCAGTATTTTACAGGGCATTAAAATTATTGTTGCTGCTATTGTAAATAACTACTGAATTATAGAAATCATAAAAATGCAGTGTTTATAAAAGAATATGGATTACACAGATGGGTTTTATTTCCTTTTTTTTTTTTAACTTCCTACAAAACTATGTAATAAACTACATATAAACATACTGTGGGAAAATAAATACATCATTGTTTTCTAGGAGGGCGTCTGTCCCCTTTAATATTTTTGACGCTTTTTAGTAATCCAATCTTATGCCTGAAGCTTTTAAATTAATAGAGACTAATTAGAATTCTTAAGCATTTTTTATTTGTTATTGATTTTTAAAGTATTCATTCACTACTTTTTGACTGAATATGAAATTTTAATGAAAATTCATCTGCCTTTAGTCTCTATTTTACTTAGTAATAGAGGAAAAAAGTAACTGGATCTATTAAAAACCAGTTGAATGTGAATAGAAAAGACCCCCTGTGGAATGCCTGTGTGAAGAAAATGTTTTTGTATCCGTAGAATGTTTAAAATCCTATTAGGCCTCAAGCTCTTAAATGACATTTACGTTTCACAAAGACTTTTCCAGGTTCTCAGGAGGGGGTGATTTCCAAATATATATAGCTAGTGTCAGATTAAGTTCTTAAGGACTGATTTTTCTAACAGGCTGCTAGGAATGTCTTCAATGACATTCAGCAAAGGTTTGTAAGTAGATCCTTCAGGTTCAGATCTAGCAATAAACTTTTTAAAACATGGTCCTCAGCGCCCCATGGGAATTCTTTGAGAGGCTGAAGTCTTAGCCAAAGTTATTTGAATTCCTTAAATTATATACATTAGGTAATAACTTGAAAACCTGAGTACTTAAAGGGAGTGCTGTCAATTTTTATCTTTAATAATGGCCTGACTGTGATGTTCACATAGTTATTTTGCAGCTAGTATTTAATATTAAAGCTGTGAACTGTTCTTCACAAAGTCACACTTCAGTCTGATATGAGGCTCCTATACTGTGTGCAGAATTGTTTTTTCACACTCTATTTAGTTCCATAGTAATTGTAATAAACTAATTTCACTGTCAGAACAGTCCAAGGTATCCAGAGCTGTGCCTTATGAAATATAATTTTCCAATCAAAAGGGGCAAGACCGGATTTTAAAAATATTCTAATTAAATCTAGGTCAAGTCTAGATCTAGTTCCTCCCAAGTTAATAATAACATTTTGAATTAAAAGAATATTTTAAAATTATCTTCCTATCCACTAATACTGCTATTACATTAGCACGTATATTTTTATACTGAAAAGAAGTACAAATTTCGGTATATTTTCACTAAAATGGTTATTTTGATAAGGATGATAATAGAAGATATCTAAATGATGTACAGAGTTGAGGTTTAGAAAGATTTTTTAATAATTATATTGCATTTTTTTATAAGGAAAACAAACACAAAGGGAACATTGTTATTTACCTTGCTGTGCCATGGATTAGTAGGTATGATCATGTCTGAACTTCAACTGAACCGTAACTGAAGTAGGCCCCATAGAAGCTGAAACCAGCAGATATACAGAGAGATGTGCCGGCAAGGTTAGAGGGTGGTGCAAGATGAACAGGCCTATAAAATAATGGAAAGAAAAGAAGGATGACATTTGCTGAATCCAACATGGGCCAGAGCTCTATAATACAGGTGAAATACAGAGATACAGATCAGGAAACCTAATATTAGTTTGACTACTTTATTAAACAAACCTCAGAAACCTTCTAAGATGTTCATTGGTGTAGAGAAGCCTGCACAGCACTGTGCTAGTAGCTTGCTACTGGTACAGGTATTTCAACATTTTGTCTGTTAGATGATGAATCTGTGTGGGTCACACCATGCAGACAGCCAGCTTAGCTGACAATTTGCCGTTAAGCCACGTCTGCTTCTTTTCTTTTGTCTGCTCTATTACTGAGATTAGTGTTGGAGTCCCTAGCTAGTGGATGCACTGTTCCCAAGACCTATGAAATTAGAGTACTTACAGGAATAATGCCCTAAGCAGATATATTACAATGTTCAACATTTTCATTAGTGGTGTGTATAAATAATTTTTAAAAATAAAATAAAGGAAATTACTGTGGAGAAAATTATTATAACTGTAACTGCACTTGGAAGGCTAGAAAAAATAGTCTAAAATCAATAGAAAATTAACAAAGATGTACAAGCTGCAAAAATTTTCAAAGCGTGAGAAAAAATAGAGGTTCCCTCTTCTTGGATTTTTGAAGGCATTTCTAAAAAAAATCAGTGTTTGCATTAGTTGTCTGTAATTATTTTTAATCATTATTTACTATCTAATACATTTATTATATAAAAACACATGTATATGTACACTTGTATATGTAGACCCATGTGTAAGTGTCAATTATTTACTTTTGGAAAATTAGTTATTGTCAGCATTGGGGATGAAGCTGTGCCATATGCAGGATTACTGTAACAGTGCTAGAAAGTTACAGGTCAGAGCTTGATATGGCCTTCAGACTTGGTTTTATCAATCCATATTGATTTTGCAGTCAGACTAAGGTTCAGAAGTAGTACTGTAAACAGAGATCTCAATAACTGATGTGTCAGTATAAACAAAAAAAAAAAAAATCTGTAGAAAAATGCTTGCAAAATTAACAGTACATCCTTATGCATTTGCAATAATGTATGGAGTTAACATATCCCATTATTGGCCTTGGTTATTCAAGAAAAATAATTGCCTATTCTAATACATTTTCATAGAATCATAGAATAGTATGGGTTGGAAGAGACCTTAAGGATCATCTAGTTCAACCCCCCCTGCCATGGGCAGGGACACCTTCCCCTAGACCAGGCTGCCCAAAGCCCCATCCAGCCTGGCCTGGAACACTGCCAGGGATGGGGCAGCCACAGCTGCTCTGGGCAGCCTGTGCCAGTGCCTCTCTACCCCCACAACAAAGAATTTCCTCCTAATATCTAATCTAAATCTGCCCTCTTCTAGCTTAAAACCATTACCCCTTGTCCTGTCGCTACAGGCCCTACTAAAAACTCTGTCCCCACCTTTCTTACAAGCCCCCTTTAGGTACTGGGAGGCTGCTATAAGGTCTCCCCGGAGCCTTCTCTCCTCCAGGCTGGACAGCCCCAACTCTCTCAGCCTTTCTTAATAGAAGAGGTGTTCCATCTCTCTATTTATCTTTGTGGTCCTCCTCTGGACTCACTCCAAGAGGTCCTTGTCCTTATGTTAGGGGCTTCAGAACTGAATGCAGTACTCCAGAGGGAGTCTCACCAGAGCAAACGGGGAGAATCAACTCCCTTGACCAGCTGACCACGCTTCTTTTGATTGAACCCAGGACACGGCTGGCTTTTGGGGCTACAAGCACACATTGTTGGGCCACGTTCAGCTTTTTGTCCACCAGTATCCCCAAGTCATTCTCCTCAGGGCTGCATTTCCATGTGAAATTGCTTTATTTCAAATAAGGAAAGAATTCTGATTAACTGAGTTGCATCACTAATGTAATTTTAAACATATTTTTTTTAAAAAAAAATTCTGCTCTGAAGTTTCAGAGGCCCCCTTTCCTGCTTTTCATTTGAGATGACAATAGTTCTCCTCTGCCAGGGAAGGGGATAGCAGATAGTTGACTGCAGATATAAGCATTCACTTCCTTGCTCTGGAAGATGGCATTATCTAAAGTAGTTAATATTCCCTAGGGTTCTTTTATATACCACTTTCTCTCAGCCCATATACCCCTACTTTTGCTGTTCTGGACTGCAAATCCTGAACAGGTTTGTTCTGGAAGGAATCTGAGTGAGGGTGTGATAGAGAAGAGCAGCTGTAATTACAAAATTGTGACAGTTGTGATGGTTTGGGTTTTTTGGTTTTGGGGTTTTTTATTGTTGTTGTTGGGTTTGGGTTTTTTTTTTTTTTTTAATGTTGACTGTAGCTGTCATGGAATGACACAAAAGGATCTAGGTTATATACTTACTTATCCTAAAGCCCTCTTGTATATGGCTCCAATACCCACATTGATCTTAATTAACCAGTTGAGAAACAAAAAACAAAAGCTACTTAATGTGTGTTGTACATACATAATGGCATGTACAGAATTCATGGGACTTCTTTTAACTCTGGATTTAATTTCCTGGCTTTCAGTTTATTAGTCTTAGATTAGTACCTTGTTCTATGTCAAGAGACTTGACTAACTGATCTTCTAATTTCATTTCAGTTCCATAACTTGAGTCTACACTGCACTTATTTCATTCAGTCATCTATGTACATTTCTTGGTAAAGAAACTCTCTTTAGCCTCATAATTTCTGTTCTTCTGTGCTCATTAAAATCTGTGCTTATCTTATGCAGGCACATCTCAAAGCAGACAGTCAAGTTCCTGTCCCAGGTCTGGAATGGTCTCCTTATTCTCCTCTGTGCCTGGAGATTGACAGAAGATGTTGCCCAACGCATAGAAGATTTTTTTCTTTAGACTTTCTTGTTAGAAGTGCCATCCTGCACATCAGCACAGGGTTAAGCATAAAACCAGAATATTTCTTCTATCAAATCTTATTAAAAAAAAAAAAATGTTGTTGAGTCTTTGCATTATAAAGATAGGCATTCTAAATAATACAGTAAAAGCTATGCAATTTTTACAATGATGTGACTGTGTCAACTTTTAAACTTTAATCCACTGAATATATTTTGAGCTCTGATGTATGTGTTTTTCTTAATTGTCTTTTGAACACCTCTCAAGAAAATGTACAAAAGATGTATCATGGCATAGAGACCTTGAATTTCAACAGAAGTACACTTCTAACACGGTTGATGCTCATGCCTCTGAGCTAAAAAAGGAGTTATGTAACTGACAGCAAATGAAGGGAACAAGAACAAGGGAAGGACTGTGAGCAGTCTTTAGGAAAGTGAAACTGAAGTGTCATATCCTTTCATTTAGAAAATATTTCTTCTATTAAATATAATTATTTTTCCTTCAGGTTTTGATGAAGATGAGGTTGCTAAGAAACTCATTCTGTTTTCAGCTGCACCTCTGTAAATATGATGTAACTGATTCACACTGATGAAAGCTCCTGGACTGAAATAAGAACAGGTATTGGAGTAGTTTTAATGTTTGTTCAAGACTAACTTAAGGAAACGTGTTCTTGCAAAAGAAACAAAACTCAATGAGCAGTTGTTGCTTCCTAATCTCTTGGCTACATCTGTTACAATCCATGAGAAATTAGATTTATTCCATCCTTGTGAATCTCTGATTCCTTTCCAGTAGAGCTGTATGAAATGCATGACAACAAAGCACACCTCCACTACTTGCATAATATTAGTCAAAATTGCTTTGGAACCATGAATCTATGTTTAAGGTTCTTACAGATTAAATTCAGCTTCCATTAATATTAGGACACAAGTGAGTATTCCCTATGTTGCAGGTTCTAAAGGGATGATGGTAAATGTTGTAACTCTTCTGACCTCCGTACTGCTCTTGGTAGCAGTACTTGAGTCCATGTTTAGTTTTATGGGTCAGTGAACACACACTGCTTGTGTAAATGCTACTGTGACTGTAATACTCACTGTGTATATCCATGCAGCTTTTTAGCATGAACTCACTGGGTAATAAATACATCATGCCTTTTGTATCTTAACAAATGTGTGGCCAACATACCTTAGGACCTATTCCAATATAAAAAAAATCTTTTATCTCTACTAAAATTCTTACACAGCTATGCTGTCTACTGCTGCACCAGGGACATAAATTCAATCTGTAAGCATATTTCCTCTATCCAGACCTATCACAAGAAATACATAGACTCAAGCAATATGCTAATTTCTGTTCTATCATTGACAATGCTATCCTGATAGCAAAGCTGTTTCTGTCTTCTCCTCAGGAGATATACGGCTTTGGACTAGGCCAGCCTCCCCTTAGATGATCAGGGAAGACCAGCACTGACGGATTGTTATAGACTGTCCTCTCCACCTGGTGTGGAAAGAAATGCATAAGAAGAATCATCTCAAACAGGGGACCTTCTTCAGAGCTTCCGACCCTGTGCAACTCTCCCTTACTGCTTCATTCTAGTTTGGTTAATTTTGCCATAAGGAAAGAGACTTTGAATACTGGATATAAATAACTGAAATATTTTCTTAGGATTTTACTGAGTAGTAAACACAATAGCATATTATATTAGATATTAGTTTACATATGTGGTAATAGTGTATATTAACATAATGTAGTAACGTTAAGTTGTATGCATGAAAATAATTTTTTTCTCTCATTGCAATTCTGGTGTAGATGATGACCAAGACTATGCCTTTATGCACACCCAGCGCTGTGAAGACATGAACTCCCTGGCTGGTACGGGAACTCCACAGCAAGTTATATGCATAGATGTAATGCTGGCTGGTTTGAGGCAATGGACCTGACTTGGAGATTGACTCAGCTCCTAGTCACCTTTGCAAATAAATATTTGACTGATTGTTACAGGAACTCTTCATGTGGAATTTTGGACATTCTCAACATTCCCCCATACAACTCCTGTTACACCTAATCTAATTTATGTGTTGATTAACACCCTGGGTAGAAATTCCCAGAGATCCCCAGGCAGCTGCTACTGCAAGAGACAGACAAGGCATTAGTAAATACCATTCCCAAAGATGAAGAAATTGTCTTTTGTACATTGTAAAAATGTTTAAGAGATGTTTTGTCTGCAGTTAAAATAACTGATAGAGATGGATGATGCATGTGTTTGGGCAGCTGCATAACAGAACAACTGTTTGTAAAAACTGAGTAGAACAGAGGTTTGGAGAGTCTTACTCAATCCAGCTGAAATGTCTGTGCAAGAGTAGAAATGAGTTCGTGCTCCTTTTAGGAAAGGTTCTCCAAATAGAAAGCCACATGTTGCTCTACAGCTCTATCAGCAGGGAAATGGATCTTTGATTCTGTAGTCACGGGTCACACAAGTGGTTTCCTGAACACAGTGATCACCTACCATAGGTGTAAAACATACACTGCACATATATTACAAACCTTCCCAGTCTTAACCTGCAGACAGACTAACACTTCTGTCTGCAAACAGACAGAACATGAGTGAAATCGGGGTGCATACTTTTACGTGGGTAATGATCTGCATCCCTTGCTGCATTTAGTCATATAGTTCTCTACCCAGACAATCAGGCCACACAGGGACGTCAATCAAAAATTAATGTTTTATATATGAGGATAATTTTGAAATGCCTGAAGGTGGAGAGATTTTTTTTTTTTTTTTTTTTTTTTTTTTTTGAGAAAAACTGAGATTGAAGCTGGGTAGCAGTCAAGTGTGCTTTCAATTAGCTTACTATGAGATACTGTATCCTCAGGTACAGACTCAATGACAGTATTCCAAATGCCTTTTGAATCATTGTGTCATGCTGTATCCTACAGCAGGGTGTTGTGCAGGGCTGCCAAGAAGCTATCTTAACTGCAGATCCCTTTCACATAGTCTAACACAACCACAGGCACCAAGTCTGTGCTCTGTGATGGGATAATGAAATACTGTCTGCAAAATACCTTTATATTCATGTTTCTGGCCATAGTTAGAAACACTACTCACTTTCACTGTTTCATACACGGTTTCCATCCCTTCAGCAGCCACTAAACAAGGCTGAAGTCCTCATAGCAGCATGAATCAACAAAAGCATGTGGTCTCCAAGGTCTAGTATCAGGCATGCCTGATAGGATACCTCTTGTGGCAAGGAAGTGCTCCTCTCACGAAAAAAAACTAAACAAAAAACCAACCTCCAACCAAAAAACCTCACCATATGGCAGATTCCCCAGGATCTGTCTTTCACAAGTCCTACCTCTACCAGAGATATACCTGACGTTACCAGCACTGTCTTTCTATTGCGTTGCCTAGGCACACCTCTAAAGGTGGCTGTAATGATGTGTCGAGGGGCTGGGAATCCGTAAGGAGTTTGCACGTTTCAAATATATTTATTGAAAAAGGAACAAGGGAGACTCTGTTCCCTTCAAAAATGTCACTGGGCTCAAAGTTCCCATGTCAGTGGAGTCTAAAGTCACATTCCAGGCAGAAATGTGTCCCTGGTCTTGTGTGTCTCCTAGCTGATATGCCACTGGCTTCTCTTCTGTTAGACAAGTTATAGTCTGAGGGGAAAAAGGTTATTTTCACAGCAAGCTGGCCAAAGGTTGGGTTTTCCTTAAAAAATATCTTTGGAGAGGTCAAACCTAGAAATTATCAGATTCAAGTGGGATAAAGAACACAGAGTAGACACAGCTATATAAACCTAGGGGAGGCTCACAACTCGGAAGTAAGTGGCTATGTTGGCAAATATATCTACAAAGGCAAGATGATCTAATCCCCCACAAAAGACCTGTATCAATCTCCTTCTTCAGCCCACACCAGATGGTACCAGCAGTGCTCTTGAGGTCTCTGCCCAGAAAAAAAGGAGCTGGTCTGCCTGCACTGTGTAAGAAACACCATGCCTGCAGCGGTTCTGTATTTTGTCTCCATATCACGCTCTATATGAGTCCCTCAAGCATGAGGGGATAGTAATGAATTTAATTCACTTGAAAGTGGAGCAGACATTTCAGTATTGGCATGTTGGCTGTTCCAGCTGTGCCATCACACTCTTCCTGACTGAATGTAAATGTAAACTGGAGTGACTACTGAAATCATGATAAGCTGCTCGTGGACATCTAGACTAGCTGGAGTTGCTGCTAGATGTTACCTTAGCAATCAGTCCTTGTAATGAAGAGTTCCGCATCAGATGGTTTGCAAGCAGACTGCTACACTGGGTGTTGAAGCCATGGGAGCTGTGAGACCAAATAAAGTAGTGACACCCCTGTTTCTGTCCCTGTGTCTAGAACATGCCTACATGATGAAACTAAGTCTCCTGTTTCACCCTGGTATCTCAAGGGATATTCTTTCTCTCTGAACCAGGGTGACCATGTCAGACCCTGAATCACACGTGATTTGACTGTCTGTGAACTGAAGAGACCAAGAATGGACCAGACACTTCCCGGAGTTGCACAGACATATGGATCATCCATGGTTTTGCAAATATGAGTGTCCAACACCAAAGGAACCCGGGGGGGGGTGGGGGTGGGGGTGGGGGTGGGGGGGTGGGGGCCGGCAGTGGAATGCAGGCAATCTTCTACTTCACAGATACTGTATCATCTAGTCCGGACTGTGACATGTTTGTTACTGTCACTCCTGTCACTGCTTTGCCCCAAATAGAGTCAATCCTGGAGACGGAGAGGGGAGAGCTGCTTCTGAAACTCTCACCTCACTGCAAAGTGTTAAAACCTGCTGATCCCTGCCTCTAGGCTGCAGGAGCCTGCTTACTGTACCAAGCAGCATGCACCCCCTTAGCAGAACAACTTAGGAGGAGCCAGATTTGATAAAGAGTATAGCTTGTCTGCACTGCACTTAAGGTAGGGATTCGACTCTTCACCCCTCCTCACCCAGACTTCCCTGCCGAAAGGACAGCTTGCACACTGCAGAGCCGAGCACGGGTGCTGATGCTATGGGTAGTGTATGAATTAAGACTCCAGTGCTAAATCAGAAGCATTTCAGTGTGACCATGAGACACATCCTCTGTCACCAGGGAATTCTCAATTAACCTACTTGTACAGCTCTTACAAAAAAACCTATATGCAGCCTATAGATTTTATCTTAATTAGAGGTGTGTTGACTGTTCCTGCAATTAGTGTTATACCTGCTGAACATGAACTGAGACTTGGATGTTATAACTGCACCAATAAATTTACATCTGTAAAGTGTGTATTAGCTGTTGGTGGTAGGGAGGCACCTTTCAGAGTACATTCTTACTTGTTTGGACAAAGTGATTCTGTATGTATCAAGGATATAGGCTAGAGGGTGATCTGTCTGACGTATTTCTAAGGTCTGCTCTTCTCTCCTCTAACATTCAATCAGCACTTCAGCAGGAAGGGCACAGAGGTGCAGGTAATTCAAGCAGGACACTCAGAAGGTGTGAGACCTGTTATAAATGAAGTCCATTTCAGATACTGAAAATGTCACAGATATGAAGTAGGGTTTTTTTTGTTGTGGTTTTCTTTCTTTTTTTTTTTTTTTTTAATTCAGTCACATATATGTTCAATTCCTTCTGACAGCTTTTTCTTCTTTTCTTCCTTTTTTTTTTTTTCCCAAAGTAACATCAAGTGTTATCATTTTTTTGTACAAGGTTTTCCAAAGCAAAGAAGAGCTGATAGTCAGAAAATGCTCAGCTAATGACCTCCAAGAACCTCGTCTGTTTAAATGTGGCTTTGGTATAGGCACCCCTCCCCCACAAAAAAGGCACCACTTCATTTTTTAAAGACCGGTACTTTTATGAATAATAGATGGCGGAGGGGGGGAAGCAATAAAGGATATACACACGCAGTGAGTAAGGTAAAAAGAGAGAAGAGGCACTGGGAATCAGAGTATCCACACTTTCTTCAAGCAACAGAAAGATAGCTTCTTTTATTTGACCAGAAAAGTGAAATGTGTAACAGCTGCTGCAGTTACAGTAAATGTCTATGAGCAAGTAGGCAGATGCAGCAATGCTAATAAATGCTGCTACCATATCTTTGAATACAGGGCTCCTTATCCTGCTGATAACCAGGCTGCCACGTTCTTTTCCACTTCTTAACTATCGTCTCATCTTGGATGTTTTCTAACAATGCCTGTTTTTAACCTTGACCTAGATACTATCCTATTGGTTTAATGACATCAGCAGTTGTTTGAACCACTCTATTTTTTTTCTGGACAAAATAACCTCGATTGCATGAATCAGAACTCTTACAGTGCTTTTAAGAATTGGAAGATTACACATTTTTGAAGAAATTAATACCTTTCCCTGCATGGTGGAAGCAATAGGTTTTTTTCTTGACAGTCTATTCTGTCAGCAGCAGCTCAGTATATTGTCACCTGCCTATAAAGTTCCTATTCTTAGACCGTTCTCTGCTCACTTCAGATCCTCAGCTGTTGTCTGCCAGTTATCTTAGACCTAGATGCACAAGAGTAGTTGGGCGTTTAACTACCTAAAGCTGTCAAATGGAACTGGCAATCTAAGCATGTCTAAAATACTCTAAATTTAATTTGCACTGTTCAAATCAATTTGATAAATATAACAAAACCTCCTCAATTTCTATTAGTGCTTCACTACACTCATTTTCATTTATTCTTATACAGTATTTCCAGAATTCTTCACATGTTCTGATAGTTTATCATTAAAAATGCTTATTAGTTAATATTTAGTCATTATTTCTAGAAAGCACAGTAGTTAATCATCAGTAAAAAGGGATGCAACTATGGAAAAGCCTGTGTATAAAATGTATCACTCATTTATCATTGATATTTTCAGTTTTTAGTCTAACATTCTGCACTATCTGAAATTTAATTATTATTTAGCAACTTGTCATTCATCCAATGCCTTTTTACCATTTAAGCAAGATAATTTTAATTTTTACCTTTTTTAGCCATTAATGGCAAGAAAGTTTTTCAGCTTAGTTAGTGCACATTAAATTTGTGAGAGGCAAATTTACTCAATTTCCATGCAGAAATCTCTGTGAAGAAAACAGGTGCCATTCTTCATTGTGTCCTAAAATATTTTCATATTGTTTCTTAGATACTCCATACTCACATATTAAAAATATCTTATGGAAGAAGCCGAAGCTTTGTTGGTTTATTGCTTTGCTGCTTCATTGCATAAGACACTCATTATTTATGAGAATGGATAAATCAGTCCTAAAACTTACTTTGTGAAATTTGCAACTTTCCTGGGGGTAGGATATTGAATTTTTCTGGAGTGACTGGTCTTACACAAGATCATAGCCACTACTGACATCCTGGATGTCAGTTGTTTGATCTGTACTACTGTTCCCTCTTTGGGCAAATACATAATTTGGGATGAGGTTCTGTTTGAGATTGCTTCCACTCCGTTTTTAATTTTCCAAGGATTTGAGACATCCTATGGGAATATGTTATTTCTATGAATATACTTGCCAGTAAACTAATTTCCTAAATTATTAAACTTTTCTGCAACTGAGATGTATGTTTATCAGAAATCATTGCAGAATTTTTACTGATATACTAATTAAGCGCATTTATTAATAACATTTTCTGCATTTACAACACTGTTCATTGAAAGAAACTAAAATGGTTTGTATAGATTATTTGCCTTATTGCAGAAAGTCTACTAGAGTACCAGGAACAACTGAGTAAACCAGGTACAGAAATTTGTGACTAATGAGACAGAAACAGAGGCAGGGTCAGCTCTGAGTCACCAGCCCTTGCTCCACAGCTGGGGACAACACTCCTCGTTATAAGCCATCCATCTCCTGTCAGTCTGCCCCAATAGAAATTCTGTCAAAGTTTCCATCTATTTACTCCAGTCTGTGGAGGAACAACATCTTTGTTTTCATTTGTCAGCAGACCTTTAAAAAGGAGGACCCTGACAAAATGAGAGTAATAAGGATTTAAGAAATCAGTTTGCTCAATCATGAATGAGCAAAGATCCTTGCAATCAGAACTTCTGCTTTTATACTTTTGATTGCAGTTCCGACCTGACTTTTTCTCTGAGTAAAGGTAATTATCAAGAGTATAAAAGAGTTCAAATGCATTCAGTTCTTCTGGAAAATCAAACCATGAGGTTCATTCTTGTCAAATCAATAATGAGCTGGACTTCTGTGCCATTGTCTACACAATGGTCTTTTATTTTCTTACAAGATCTGTATAATTCTCAAAAGCTGCTGCTATGCGTTACTTTTTCTTGCTGATCAAAAGTAGACTGTACAGCATTTACAGCTTTGAAGGATCCGGTCCTATTATAAAGGACTTTTTTTCACTTTGATCAACACAAGATAACATTTATTAAATCACAGAAGAGCATTGTTAAAATAATATTAAGGGCACAAATACAATCAACAGAAGCCAAGGATTTAGTGATTTATTTTTTTTCTTTCCACATTATTCTTAATGCACTAAGGTTTAAAGGTACTGCAGTCTTTAGGCACACAATGAGTTATTTCCTGTGCTAGACAGTAACTATTATTACTTTTGGGGTGTAGTAAGGGACTGAAGTTATTTCATAGTATCATAGAAGTGTCTGTTTGGGTCTCCTGCTTGAACCTGGTATTTCCAGCAGTGCACAGGGGCAGCTCTGTCTGTCTCTGGCAGAGTCTTCAAGATGCCCAGGAGAGAGATTTCATAGCCTCTTCGTGCTACTGATTCCAGTGAAGTACTACCTGCTTAGTGACATTTCCCCCCCACCAACGTCCAATCCCAATTTTCCAAGCTGCAGTTTGTTACCACTGCTACAATTACATTGTTGGGCACTGCTGCAGAGTTTGGCATTGTGATCATTTTCAAAAAACCAAGAAAAAAATCAAAAAACACAACAAAGAAAACTCCAAAATCAAATCAAATAAACGCACAAAAATTAAAATCTCAAAATTTTCCTCATGTGATTTTTTTATAGTGTGAACACTGACACCCCCCCTACCCCCCACCCCCAACCCCCACCCCCCTGGGAAACCACTGTCATTAGTATTGCTCTTTTTTATGTTATAGTGGTTTCATCCTTTGTGTTGAATGTCTCTGTTTTCAAATATTTAAATTTAAATAAATAGACCCTTCACAGAGACTGTAAACAGAATGTGTCAGTAATCCAGTGATCAGAAAACAGACCCAAGGGTGCCGTCAACCAAAAGGAAGCATGTAAAGGACATAATGAAGAGCGAGTGCTGTCATTGGGGACCGTCTTTTGACTGCCCTTTTGGGATGTCGGAGACCAAGGGAAGGCTGCTGTCCCTTTGACTTCTGTGCCTCACTCAGGGTCTCTCCCTGCTTGGGCTATGAACTATGGTGAGGGATATAGTCTGGATAACTTAGACGCTTTGTCTTGCACCTAAGTGGTAGACATCTAGTGCAGCAGCTGCTTTAAAGCAAATATTTATTTTCCTCTTTATCAATTAAAGATGGATTGCTTATCTCAGGAGGAAGTATTTCCTCTGGACGCCTATCCCTGTCCTTTGACTAATGTCAGGGCAAGTAGTGTGGGTCCTTTCATGTCTCCAAAGCACACTCCAAAGCCATCCAGAAGCTGCTTAGGTCATGAAGATATCTGCCCTGATAGCAGAGAGTAAACATGATCTCTCAGAATAAGAGCATGAGTAAGGGCACAACAGGAGTCTGTAGTGTTCAATATGTTGAGAAATGTTCTTTTTTGTTAGGCAGAACTTGTAAAGAATTCCTAAAAATTCAATCTTGGGGTTTTTTTCCAGAACAGCCCGAATTAATACTGGTAGACAAATAGTATCTCTGAAAGCAAACTCATTTATGCCACTTTAGTTTACAGAGTACATCACATTTAAGGTTTTCAAAAACTAAACAATAACTGAATAATAATGGTACTGTTGTGATGTGGGGCATTAGTAAGGAGGAATATTAGAAAATGGTTCTGGAGTAAGGAGGCCTCCAAGCAAATGTAGAACTTCTTAGAGGCCTTGCATTGGTGTCTCTATTAAGAATAATACATACAAGAGGATTTCAAAAAATGGCTGGAGGAGGACTTGGAGAAGGAGAAAGAATTTGTATTTGTATTATCAGCCAAGATCTAGGATGACTAAATATTCCTTATATTAACATGGAGTATTTAACATCCTTCCATTTATTCTGTTTTCTTTCTTTTAAACACTTAAGAGATCCAATTTAATACAGAAAAAACCAGGCAAGTCCCAAGTCATAAAAAGCAGAAATACATGCTTGCTTATTTCTAGTTATGAAACAGGTGAGTCTATTTCTGAATAAAAATGTAAACCACACTGTAGCAAGCTATAAATTCCTCAAGAACTTCATAAAACATAGAACTTCATTTAAAGAAAACTAACTGTGGAAGGTAAGACCTATGCAAATGTTTTAGCTGTAATACAATGCTGAAATCTGTAGAGACCACAACAGAAAACAAAGTGTGAAAAGAAACCTTTGGGGCTTGTAAAACAATACATTAAAATATGCCGATGTCATAAATAGTGCCATAGTTTACCTTTACTGACTTGAAAGAGGACTCTGGAGACTGGAAAAGAAGACAAATCAAGATAGTTGGCCTCTTTTTCAAAATCCGTTATGCTACTATATTGGAAAGCACAATACCTCTTCATTAACAAATTTATGGCAGCTATAATGCTTTATACATAGGAAATTAAATGAAAAGTGTAGTACTTTGGACACGGAAGTTTCTATACGAAGCATCAGTCAGGTGAAAACCTGAGTTCGTATTATTGAACTTCCCATTTTTGTTAGTTTCTAAAGACTTTCATCAAATACACGCCTGAATCCAGAGCATACACCTAGATAATGGAAGAGACAATGCTAGGATGGAATAAATAAGCTCCCAGCTCCCTGCACAAATCTTCAAGATTCTTTGTTGACATTCCCCATAAACCCCGGAACAGAGGTTCCTTCTTGATGATTGTGTAACTAAGAAGTGTTACACAGTGTGATTAAAACTGAGCAGAGAAGACTTTTAATAAAAGATGGATACCTTCTGGTGTGGAATTTTACAAAGTTTACTCTTCTGAATTGGATTGTTGTGTTATATAGCATGGTTTTTCATTCGCTTTTCGGTTTTAATTGCCTTTCAGGTTATTTTCGGTGGTTCAATTTATTACAAATGTATGCACAAAAAGTTAGTGAGGTGGAAAGATTTTGCACATAAACTTCATTACATGAAGCTCTGCATGAACCCTGTGTTATTTATATACAACTGTGCATAAGCAGCCCATAACAGTTTATGTTCAGCTGTTGTTGCACAGGAAATTGTATGCAACTCCTGGCACATAAAGGTTTGTCTATTATAGCTTCTGGCATTTAAAGCTTTCACTGCCCAAATGCTTTATCCCTCCTCTTCCACATAGAAATATACTCTGTAATTGCCTGGAAAAAAATTCTGGGAGGCATTTATCATTTCATGGATAATTCAGAAGTCCAGTGGTTTTAGTACTAGTGTTTTCTTGGGTGTGTTTGTATTGTTATCCCTGAGGTGTTCAAAATTGTAGGCTGAATATTTCATTCCCAAGTACACATTTCTGATTACCTCTAACTTGTCTGGCTATGAATTTAGGGGAGAACCATGCTGAGAGCTGGTTTGGCAGTGCTTATGTTAAAATTATAGGTAAAGCTCCCACACCAGCTGTTAAAAATTGTATCTGTCAGGTCCTGCTCCCCACCACAGGTGTCTGTCTCTGAAGAACTCCGCTTCTAGTGCCTATCCTGGTGGAGTGGTTTGCCTCTGACCAGACATGGGAGAGCCTCTGTCTGTCCATGGACTGAACCTCCACCCTCACTGCCTCAGTCATAGATATGGCTGGTGCCTTTGTCATCTGAAGCACTTTTGAGGGATTTTCAAGAGTACTAAGACACTGCAGCTTCACATACTCCTATCCTGACACAGTTGGTCCCAGACCTGCCACTTTGCAGTCTGGCCTCAGCAGCTCACTCTGCTAAAGAACCAGGCTCTGAGCTTGAACAACCCTTTGTGTTATACAGGTTTGTATACATCTGTCTTAAAAACCTGGAATCTTCTCTGACACCACTATGCACATCATAAGCATTCTTACCTCAGTACTGTAGCCAGACACACTCCCTTTTCATCCTGATACAGCGAAGCTTTAACACCTTCAACATGTTGCTGAAGACAATGCAATTGTTCAGCAGTTGTGCAACCTGGTTAAAACCCAAGCATAGCAGAATGACTGAAGAGCAATTAAAAAACATGTCCTGGTGTTAGATTAGAAAAAATGCCAATCAAACCCTAACAATGTAAACTGACTTTCCTTGTACTGAATTACACTATTTTGTTCCTTTCAGTTACTGCATAAAGCTTTAGTTAGACACAAAGTTGTAATATATTCATGCTGATTTTCAGAATCTTGCCCATAACCTAATTTCTTCAGTAGTTTGCTCACTTTTTAAGAGGTTGTAATAAGCATAGATTAAAAAGTGGGTTACGCATTTGTAGCTAGGGCTATAAACCTGCAGAGCCAAAATAAAACTTGTGGAAAAGCTTACTGCTTACAGGCAGAAAATGCATGGCATGTGTGATAAGAAAATCCTGCAAATCTGTTTTGATGAGCTAGAGAAGGCAAGTTACAGTGGTCTTGGTCTTAATTTGGTTCTATAATCTGTTCCAGATTTCTGGTGTAAAATGGAACCACGTTGTTAGTTTCTCTGTTTACATTTACATTTGCTATTATGGGTGCTTTAGACCTGGTGATACTTAAAGAACTACTGTCTGTTTGGCAGGATGAGGCAGAGCACCTTCATTCAATAAGTGGAGAGAGGCAGATTCACAGCCTGCACAGTGCCTGAGAAGGCTTTAATAAGGTGTTTATCCACTCACTTTGTAAGGCTTTGCATACTCAGAAGACTGACTGAAAATCAATAGGAAATGGAATTAAGAGAAGAGCAAAAAAAAAAAAAAAAAATGGAGGAGAAAGGGAAGATGACAAAACCCCCTAAGCAAAGAGGGTCCTGGTTTTTAGACTCACAGAGCTTGAACTGCTTCCCAGAAGTGCTCTAACTCCTGGGTTGCTACCCAGGCTGAGACTCACCAATCTTTCTGCTGATAATCAGTGACTCCACAGACAATTGCTGCTGCCAGGTGTAGCCTGGATGCCCCCAGTGGATTGGGCTTCATTCACTGCAATTCAGGTGGAGTCTGGGCACGTTGTTGCTTATTGTTGATGACCTTTGAGCTTAGATACTAGTCCCTGCTTACACAGGACCTACATTTTGCAGTCCCATATTAAGCTGATGGCTAAATGCAGACTCCTGCAAGCCGTTTTCTCAGGACGGTTAGCTGCCTGAGCTTGGGACTTTGAACCTACTTTTTGTTCCTATACTGCTTGCTCATGTTTTTCCTAGACTCTGCACAAGTCAGTACAAAGTTTCATTTGTGTCTCAGTTGTGTAGTAGGTAAAATAGTTGTATGACTGCATGCTGCTTTGAGAATTAGTCCGTAAATTGATAAGTGTCACAACATGAAAATTCGAGTTCTGAAGAGTTTTTTAATTATTTTTGGAAATTTCAATTCTTTTTCCCATTTGTAAAAGGGATGTATAGTTTCATTTAATAGAAAAAAAGGAAGAAATAAAGCATCTGTGATTTAGTATTTATCAAAGATGGTGTCACACCTTCATTTTTTCTCTGCAATGATGGCAAAGTTTCAGAAATGAAGTGTTAAGTCCAGTGGTAAGTGATTTTGCAGCTTTTACCTATCTTGAGTCTTGCCTACATGATAAATCCAATTAAACCAGTTGCTGACATAAATGCTGCTAAGTAGAATTAATAAAATGTGCTAGCGTGTTATTTCAGTGCAAAAAAATTGAGATATATGCTTTATTTAGATTTAAATACATAATGATTTAGATAAGTACCATATATCACATGACCAATTTTCTCTCAAACTTTTTTTTAGAAAGATAATTAAACTTGTCAATCAATATGGATATAAAAATATCAATACTAGATGTCTGCTGTATCAGAGGTATACTGGTGTACAGAACAGCAACTGAACAGGAGTTACTTCAAAGAACTGTGACAGTACTGAATTTTAAATTACTAAAGAGGTAGCCTGGGAAGATTGTTCATATAACTAAAAGGTAAGATTTTAAGTATATTTTCCATGAAAAGAAGGGAGAAAGTAATGAAAAGACGTCATAAAATGTGTTAATATTCTGCATAAAATTTGGGAAGTTTCCTCAAATTTATACATGCTGTATTCAATATACCTCCTTAGTTTGAAATGCAGTTTAAACTGCCTAGCCTATTAGCTTCCATTACCAATGTACCCATAAGCCTAAAATGCAGTATATTCCATAGTTAAAAGATCTATTCCCCAAATCTCTTACGCTCTAGATCAAACATGAACTGAGTATAGTTTATTGCATTTAGAAATGTTGTGTTGCTATTTGTTATTTGAAGGGACTGCTTCCGCAGCTCTGCCTGAGCAGATAAATGTAAAAGTCTAGAGAAAACATCTCTGCCATCAACAAAGTTAAAGTAAGGACATGTAAATAGTATAACTAGTACTGATAAAGAAAAAGAATGAAGAATTTGTCCTGTATATGTCACAAACTTAATAGTAACAGGCAACAACAACATTAATTCAGTGACTAATGCAATGACATTTCTATTTTTTCCATTTGTCCTCTTGCCACCGAATGCACAATGTAGATGTGGAGCTGCTATGCATACTAAGCTTTTTCATTCTCAAAATGTCACGGTTCCGTATGAACTTTCTACTTTCCTGTCTGGTAAGTAGTCTGCTCAATTTATGTGCTATGTGTCTTATGGTTCCAAGAAACTAAATCTGAACAGAAGAGGCAGATTCAATTTGTCTCTTTCAGGCATGTATTCTGTTTATACAATTGTATCCTCGGTACAAAAGATTGTAGTTTTGTTGTTGTTGGGTTTTTTTTTCTTAATATGGAATGTCTTATTTTTCTTACAGTGGTGCTCTGACGTTACAAGAGCAACCAAACATTCAGCGTGCAAGGGGTGTCCACTACCTTGTGAGCATGGGATCCACTCCCATAAAAACTTTATAATCCTCATGAAAATCTTGTTGAGCCTTATTTCCCTCTAATGAAAAGTGCAGTGCTAGTATCAGGACTGGCACTAATACACAGTAAAACAAGAAGTGCTCACCAAAATGTGTACTTGAGCAGGAAATGCATTGCCCCTGTGCAGTAGTGTGCAGTGACAATTCTCACAAACTAAACGTCATTCCGACTGCCACTGGGCATACGCATTTTCTGGCCATGGTTTTAAAGTGTTATTTAAGTAAAATAAGCAATAGTTGCACAGCAATTAATGGCCGTAAAACTGTTCACAAGTTATCTGGGGCTTATAGAGGAACTCAAATAGTAATACTTTTCGATTTCAAAATGATGATTTTCTGTAAGTTTTGAAAGCGGAGATACTTTGTCCTCACTACCTAGTTTTGTGATGTTGATGGGCATATTTATAAAGGTATTAGGAGGTATTATTCGTAATAGCAGAGCCTGAACTACAGAACTATGCCTGATATTCCTATGTTCATGCACAATCCCAACTGTATCTAGATATACGTTCTGCTTAGAGGAGTGTCCTGCAATCACTTTAATGAGCTGTCTATACTAGAAATCATGTCTATGTTGCAAAATACAAGAGAATCAGGGAGAGAACTCAAACACTGAATATCCTTTAGTCCACATTGTAGAATGACTGTTTTACTTTTTGGTTCTTTTTTTTTTTTTTTTTTTTTTTAGTGCTTGAGCTAGCTCTCAGTAAGAGGACAAAAAGCCTGGGCACTGTCTAGAAGACAGATCATTCCAGGGAATCTCTAATTAGCTATGCAGACAAAGACACAGCAGATGTCCAATATGGTCCTACAGTGCTATCTGAGAAGGTTTTACAGCCTCAAGAACTTCCATATGCTCAAATGCCAGCCCACACTATACGCAACCCATACGCTCAGTTTCATGTCATAAAATCCACTCTAGTTGCCTTTGACACATTTCTTTTAATTTTCAATACTTTGAACAAAAAACATATCTAAGATGATAATTACACATTATACCATGTGTTGTGCTCTAGGTTGAGCTAAATCTCAATCCTGTGGATCTGAGACACTATACACCAGTTGGTCTGGGGGCCAGGGATCTCTTACTGGGACACATATATTTACTTGTATAGTAAACATGGGTTGTGACCCTGGTGGCAGCTGAAAAGCACCCTCTAGAGCCCACAGGATCTGGCATGTCTGAGGCAGCCTCCTATTTGATGTAAAGAAATTATACTCACTGGTATGCTTAGTCACCTGGCCAGTATTAGCAGTTTAATATAATTTAGTGTTCACTTGGTGTGCTTTTTGCATCTGACCAAGTGCTTCTGCAGAACAGGAGATCAAAACAAGGTGGACAGTTTGGAGGGCCTCCTTTAACACCTGAGCTGACATAGTTTGTGGTGTATTATAAACTTCAGACACAGAGCCTAGCTCTTAAACACAGGCTAATTTATTCAAATTTGTTTTTTCATTATACTAACCAGGACAGTAGTAATCTCTGTAGACAGAAATAATGGACAGGTACACTGGCATTAACGCAAATTTCTCCACCAAAAATACTTGAATCAAAAATTCTCTCCAGTTTCTATACCCTTACAAATCTCTTCCAGGTCATATAAGCCGTCACAAGAAAGGTTTGTTCTCAGCCCAGTCTAATTAACTAACGAAGTCATAACCAAGAAGTATTGGCTTCTTTCCTTGGCCATGCTAAACTGCAAATACAGAGATCTAGAGAGACTGGAGAACCCAAGGACTCATTGAGTATCCCAGCTTTACTATTGTTTCCTGCTTTCCATCAGGTTATTTTTTCTAGTGCTTTTCTTTAAGTAATTTCAAGCTTCACCTATATTCACAACTTCTCTTAGTTGTTTGAAATGTAATAGATACAATGTTTACTCCATCCCTTTTCTCATGACTTAAATATTTAAAAAAATAAGCTCAAGTAACACTTTTTTTACTATCTCCTGAATAGCTTAACATCAATTGAATAGCATGACTATAATACTTGTCCAACAAAAATAAATTTTGATCAACAAAGATTTTAGAAATCTATACAGTAACAATAGTCTTTAAATACAGCACTGAAAGTGAGCACAGTTATGATCTACACAGACCTGTAAATGCAACTATTAGACTTTTATGAAACTGTAGTTGACATAAAGCCTTTAGCATTCTACAGAAAATATAAAAGCATTTATCACTTTTTTTTCCTTTTCTTTTCTTTTAGCCAGAACTAGCTGCAAGGTTGTTTTAATGCCTTGGGCAAAATAGACAGTATGTCCCTTAGTGGCAGGTTATGCAACAGCCCTGGAACAGCCTTCAATCTGTACTATGAGCCATTTAAGTACACAAAACAATGCCTCCAGGTGTGACAGAAAAGGAAGCACTTACCTTCTAGCTTTAAAAAATGGTGGGAACACGCAACAGAAGAAACACAAATAATATTCATTATATCAAAAGCAATTAGTATTTTTGTTTCGTTCTTCTCAGGCCTCAGTCATTGTCAGTTACAACTTTTCTACATATGACATTCAAGGAATGCAGCCTGAATAAGTTAAAGATTTGAATCTAAGCTTCATTGGTTAAACCATGTTGAATCCATGCATTTGATTTAATCAAATTTACTGAAAAGAATTAACTTAATTCCTCAAATTAAGTGTACTTCACACACTATTTACTTTAAATTTGGTATGTTACTGTATTTTCCTCAAAGACAGAACAGAGTCACCTTTGCTGCATCAAAAAAAATGCATTTATAACATCCTGAGCTGATCTTTCGAACAAGTAGTGTTTTAATTCAGCAAGGAAAGGATCAGCATAACAATAATTCTGTAGTGTTTCTGCTTCTGTTGTGACTAACACTTTAACCTGTGCAGAGTAAAGAATATCTGTTTTTAAGACTTTGTAACATTTTTTCCAGTATATCTTTAATTTTCATTTCTGTTACAGTAAATCTGTCAACTTACCATATGTCAACCAGCTTACCATAAAACCTTGTTTTTCTGAATGTATCCTTCATGTACCATTTCTAGCTGTCTTTTTCAGGGTGTTCATTCTAAGGCATCATGAAAATTATTTTACTGAGGACCTGATGGATGGATCCCAACTATTCACTCTGGTCTCTCAGATGACTGGAGACCCACTTGCATTTGAAAATTTACTGAAAGTTCAGAAACCAGCTTCTGGGGTTCACCAGTCCAAGCAATCAAACCTGTATTCTCTAAGATACTCATGCCCCCAGAGATCCTGCACAGAGGAACAGCACATAACTGAGCAGTAAATTTGCACAGGACTATTGGACTCACGAAAACACGGAAGCTAAGCCCTAAAAAACGGCTATGACAATTGCATGCCACAATCCTAGCCCAGTCTTTTTAAAATAAATGTTTGGAGTAGTGCAGAAAGACCCTGAAGTTTTGATGCAGCTCAACAAAAGCTGAATGCCACACATAGCTGCTCATCCATTCCAAGGCTCAGACCATGAGTCAGTGGA
The DNA here is from genome assembly GCF_023638135.1 of Falco biarmicus. Classification (NCBI taxonomy): domain Eukaryota; kingdom Metazoa; phylum Chordata; class Aves; order Falconiformes; family Falconidae; genus Falco; species Falco biarmicus. The sequence goes on along the minus strand of NC_079292.1, from coordinate 3,321,128 downwards.
AATTGCCTGTATCCTCTATTTCTGCTTTGCTATGATTGGATTTTTATGGATATGCTTATTTATTGTTTCAAATGTGTATGTCTATGCAAACAAAACTTTCAGTAAGTATGGGCAAAATCTTCTGAAAAACATTAGATCTGTTACACCAGATGCTGGGCTTTGCTTTTGAAAGACTGTTGAAAGATTCCGTTTCTAAGAATTTTGGAAGTCTTGTGCTAACATGTGCTGTCTTACCAGTCACACTTACATAGTGTACTGTAAATCTTAGTTATTTGAATGGGTTTGAATATGCTGACTAGAGAAAAAGTTTGTGATGTAAAAAGACACTGCACAATAGAAATGTGAGAGATAATGACTATACTAGAGGCCAGAGAAGATTTTGTATTCTAGGTTTAAAATAATCAGATTAAAGTTCTTCATTTCAGCTGCACTTCTGCTCTAACATTGCAGCCGTGAAACACAGCTGAGCTCAGATGTGGGGAAATCAGACATAGTGAAACTGTATAGGGTGAGATCCCTCAATTATTTCAACGCGCTTGAATATATTTTAACTTTCACTAGTCATTGGCTGAATTCACAGATTTGCTATAGTAACAAGCAATTCCATGCACACGGAGCCTGCTATACGTGCATTGCTCTGTGTCTACTTATAGCCCCTTGTCCAGGAATTCCACAGAGAAAGGGAGACACACAGGCTTTCCACTCCTTATTATTAGAATGTCTTCAGAGCATTTCACCTTATTCTTAAATTTCAGTAACAGTATTTATTATTGGTGTTGGGTTTTTTTAAATGTAATCAATTAATTTTAAAGGTGAGTCTTGTCTTCAACGGTTTGAGAATGATCTTTTAATATGTACATAGCATAATTAAAATAAATGAAATGAACATGAAAAGACATTGTCAAAAAACGTAAACACCATTAAAAATACATTCTTGGTTAGAGAAATTGCTGTATTGTTAAATCACTCCTTGAAAGTGCTGCTTCTGTGACACTTTCTGGGAAGAATTGATAGGATGTTGGAAGCTATGCAGTTGTCCTGTATATCAACAGTGATATATTTCTTATAGCATCTATATAAGCCTGAGGGAAGAAAAGGTATTCCGTGTTTCCTCCACTGATGTTTCCAGCAGTGTTGTTGTCCTTGTAGCATTGGTTACAACAGTGTATTTATCAGTACTCACAGGAAGAGGATTGTTTTGAGATTTTGGCAAGGGTATTTTAAATAAGTTCCTATATAAATATAAAAAACTAAACAACTAACTGTAGCTTACAAAGGAGACGGTAAAAAACTGAATGAAGCAAGAAAGCTTCTCAAACTCTCTAGTAAAATAAATGCAGTGACTACACAGTAAAACCTTAAACTTGTTCAGCTTGATTCTGCTTTCTTCAACGGTGATGTTAGGTTGTATGCAATGCTACCAAGCTCAGTCTCTTACTCTGGAAATACTGCAAGTGCTGCGGAATATAAAGGCAAAGAGAGCACAGAACTTTAAATTTAAAACCAGCCAAATTTTCTGCCACATTATAGTCTAAAGATATACTACCAATTAGATTATTTCAGAGAGTATTTTAAGAAACAATGATTTGTTGATTTGTTCCTATTCCTCCTAACTGATGTATGCTGCATTTTGTTCTGGAATTTTTAATTTATTTTTTTTCCCTCACATTGCATTTCTTTAGAAAACAGAAAATATACAATAATAAAAACTTTGTGGAAAAGGAATGGGATCATGATACAGGACAACACTGTATGAAAAATAAGTATAAGCTGTTAGACAACCCAGTGGCGTGAGAAATGTTTTATGGGCTTTCATGTAGCACAGCACTAAGTCTCTTAAGTTGTCTTCATCGCTTAAAATAGCTTGTCAGAAAACAGAAAACTCAGATAGCCATTGGTTACAGTAGATGAGTCCTTTAGTTCATTCTAGCTTTGAGCATGAGAGGTGAATACGATCAGTGATTTTGTAGGCAGCTGTTTCTTTCCCTGTGCCTTCAAGCTCTACCCAGCTGGCTGAGATGTGAACAGAAACCCTAAGGGTTGCAATTTTTGAAATGGGTCCAAAGCAGCTTGGCTCACACTGTGTCTCATGTAAGTTTTATGTTTGATCATGATGACACAGGTTAAAAATAGCTGTAATGTTTGTACTGTTCATGAAATAGCAAATACTCTGGATTTCTCACTGTCAAAACCAGACAAACCAAATATCTTTAGTCTGATGTCTGTGTTCCTGCTGGCATTCCTCTGTGAATTGGTACTGCTGTGGAAGAAACTGGTAGGAGAAACAGGAGAATACAGGAGAAACCTTGCATCTTGCTAGACTATTCAACAAAAGAGGGATGTATTGACAAGTTGATTCACAGTAGTCTTCAGAAGGTGGTCACCTCATGGATTAGGGTGAATTTTAAATGCATAAAATTGGAAGTAACTTTTGAAACAATTGTGGAAAGATTTTTGGGGCTGTATTTGTCTTTACTTTCTCTCTCCTGCTCTCTTTTCTTTTCTTTAATTTATTCTTTCTATCTTTCTTTCTTTCTCTTTTGCTTTCTGTTCATATCAGAATTAATTCCAGCTTAGTATTCATCCCACTTTATAAGTACATCATAAGGGGAAAAAATTGTCTCTGGAAAATTCAGAAAAAAAATGCAATTGGCAAGAAAGAAATGGCAATGAATAAATAAATGAATAAATCTTCCAGCTGGCAAAACTGTGAAAAGTTCGATCTAAGTTACTTGATTTTCATGTTCTGCCTTTACCCATTCCAAACCAATTCTGAATTGTGCATAAAGAATTATTCATCAGAAATGAGAGTATGCACAGGATAATTTATATTTCTTTTCCCTTTCACTATTCTATTGTACTTCTCCTGTACTTTTTTCTAGCAATCAACTTTTGGTTAATATCCCTAGTATTTTCACACAGCAAAATGAGGTGAAGACCACTACATGTCTCCCAGCCTGTTGAATGATGGGATTGCGTATGTATCCAGGGCTGGGATTCACTGCCGTGGGGGAATGTGCTGCAAACAGGCTGGAGAACAGCTGCCCCCTCAGCAGGCTCCCCACCAGCTGGAAAGACAGAATCAAACCATGAATCATCCCCAGCTTCATTTCTACACTTAATTCCCGAGTGCTATTTAACCACTATGATATATTTGGTAGTTCCAGATTTTCTTATTCACACAAACACCTGTAAATTTATAACCAGTTTAGGTGCCCTAAGTGCTCTCTCTAATTCATTGCTTGATTTCAGGCAGCTCACTAAACCTTATGGGGTTTTGGTTTATGCATCTTTTAAACAGAGGTAGGCAGTAGTAATTTCAAAACTAAAATAGCGTTTATAAAATGCTTTGACTTCTTCAGAATAACAAAGTTGTTGAAAAGAATGAGTGCTATCATGTTATTTTGCCTCTGCTGGCCTCCTGTAATATTAGTAAACTAAATACATGCTTTCCTTTTACTCAAAGATGCTAGATATGCAGTTTAGGAAGACTGGGAGTAATATCCATGGAGTTTACTTGGTGTGGTTGTAAAGTGGTAAAAAGTTGCTTCACTCTATCATTTGGTGAGAGAACACTAAGAAAATAATCTGAGAGGTGCTAAGCAACCACATGTGTGTATGAGCAGATAATAAAAGCCTGGCAGAAATTTTGTAGAATCTAATACTTGTACGAGTTTAGCTGGAATGATTCCATTTCCTTGGCTTTGTTCTTCAGCTGTAACAAAACTGAGGGAGTTCTAATCTTCACTCACAAAATGATAACAGCAATTTAAGGGAATATTAAGGTTTTGGTATAGCTCTATGATATTTCTTTGTACTTTTCTTCACAAATTAACGGGAACAGTGTGGCTCAGTCCGATGTATTTTACACTGTAATCCATTAAAAAAAATCAACAAGCAAGGTGCCAATATTTTCTTTCTATGAAGTATTTTTATTTTACTAATTAATAGCTCTGACATATTTATAGGAAGCTAGCCATAAAAGGTAATAGCTACAATAAGATTAGAAAGATTTTGGATGCCAAAGTAATACCAGTTGATAAGACACACAATTAAAAATAAACCAGGGCAGGTTTTTAATTGGGAAGTTCAAATCTTAACCGAGTTTATTGATTTCTCAGGCAGCTGTTTTCCTTTCTTCATTTCTTTTTCTCCTCTTTCTGCAGAAACACAGGGCCAAAGTTGAAAGGAGGAAGAGTTATGTTTTATCTGACAGTTCTGTATCTACCTGAAACTGTCCTTCCCTCCATATGAGACGTGGTGTTGCTGTCCTTACAAGACAGGGCAAAGGCTGGTCTTCTGTGGGTTATATAAAGAGCAGCTCTAAAGGTGACTAGTCCTTCCAAAAGAACAGACAGAAATCCTATAGGCTGTGGAATACCCTCATTTAGTTGCTTGTTAGACTATGCTCGAAGAATGGTTGAATCAGAAAGATTGATCTGATTCCTCAAATTCTTCCTTCTAGGTTTTGTTAACCTAAGTTATTTTACTAAAGGGTCATTGTGGGTACAAAAAAGATTTCTCATTAATTGCCACCTCTGAACATGGCTGTTCCTGACTTTTACAGTGCATATTTATTGTGTGTACTAATTCAGGATTTTTTTAAATTAAAAATAAATAAATAATAAAAAAGATATTAAAAGTATTTGGCAAATTCCCTGAGGCTTCACCAGTCAGGAGGTACTCAGGTTTGTCTTTGATGCTTCTGACCAAAGGAGTCTCTGAGGAAAAGAGATTGGCAAAACATCAGCAGACTTAGGTTGAAACTAGACAAAAGAGACAACAAATGCCATTGCAAAGCTGGCTCAATTCCCATGACAACATTTGGAAGCCGTCAAGAAGCCTTAATTGTTATCAGAGAAGAAGAAAGAAATATTGAGGCTAATGAAGAGAAATCCAGGCTGGGAGGATTTTAGAATAAAGAAATTATAGTAGCAAAAAAAGGTGCTCTTTAACTGGTGAGAAGAAAGGGAGGTTGAGGAAGAAGTCAGAAACATGAAGAAGGAAGGAAGAATAAGATACTTAAAGAGTATTTTTTAAAATGTTGCAGGGAAATGGTCACATCTGGAGAATCATTCTTCTTCGTGAGACTTTTACAGAAAAATACATTTTTTCCGGCAGAAACATTCAACATCCCAGGCAACAACTTATCCCTTGCCCCAGAAAAAAACACACCCTTGACACAATTTTCATGAAAATAATGAGATTTTTGAACATTTGGCATACGGTAAATGATCCAGTTCCAGTATCCAGACCTTTAAACTTTCTACATGGTTCAAATAAAATTTCAAGCAGCAAGGAAAGAGTAAAAATGACTGCAATGTGATACCTGAGAAGGATGCCATTCCATGAAATCTAGCTACTACTATATATCTTCATAGAAAATATATTTTACAAGTTGATATTGAGGTAATATGTATTTATATGTCAAAGTGCAATAATGTGTCCAATAAGAATAAAACTTTATGTTCTTAAATTTTCTAGCATTTAGTGGGTATTTCTAGAATAACCGGCATCACCTTATTAGCTGACTGGATAGTTTTTTACTTAGGTAAATTTTGACTGTAGAGCAACGTAAGAGGGTAAATTCAGAGCTTGCTGTTACTTCAGAGGATAATATAAATGAAAGCATGTGAAAAGATATCCAAAGGAATAAATTATTGGGAATACCAATATGATTTTCAAAATGTTTATATATATGTATATGTGTGTAGATATGCACGGAGTTGTATGTTGTACCATACAGACATTTTCACCAATCTGTGAAAAAGTTTCTTGGGAACAAAAACTACATCAGTTAACATTACTATTTATTAAGACTGCATTTGCAGTAAAGCCAAGATTAAGATTAAAACAAAGGTAGCATTAAAATTACGTACTTTATCAATTTAAACATACCCTATGTGGAAAAGCAATGGGGTGATCTTGCAATAGTTGTGCAGACTCCTGCAGTATATTGTAATTCTCATAAGAAATAATAATATAAAAAAATCCCCAAGGCTGATATAATGTATTTGCAATAATTTATACTTGTAAACTATGATGCCTTCTAGAACAAATCCAATTTTTTAAGATCAAGGTGTAGTGTAAATCATAATGAAAAACTGTTTATTGGTAAAATATAGTACCTTAAGAAGCCATTGTCATAATCCTTTTGTATCTAGTCATGCTGGAACAACTTGTGGGGAGCCCCTGACAAGTAAGAGTAACAAACTAAATGCAACTTCTACATTAAATCTGGAGGTTTAATTTTTTTATTATTATTATTTCCATGTCACTTTACACTACACAGTGTTGTCTTGTGCTACCTCTGAGTGAGCTTGTACCTCTGCATGACCCAGCAGAAGAACATCCTGAAGTAATAAGTCTGGATTTCAGAAACAAAAATAATAAAACAAAGCTTGGTATAGTGCTGCTATAAGTGCACTCTCCAAGTTCAGGTCTATCTGTCTGAGAGATCACTAAAGTATATTTGCACAACAGTAATCTGAGAGGCTATCCGAACTCAAGAAAGTTAAGTATTAGGAGTTTAATTGTGGTTTGTTCAAGCATAATGGTGCTGGAAAGGCATAATAAGTTTATTCCATTCTAATGCAGTCGTAAATTTATTGTCTGTAATCAGTAAAAGTGCATGACTGTTAGGTGTTGTCAGCAGTTCTTATGGACCCAGAGAGTGTCTGAATAAGGTGCAGCACATCTCTGTGTAATAGATTAGCTAGCCCTGTTTAAAATGCCAGTGTATTTTTTTCTCCCACAGCCTTCTGTACAGACCCCCTGTTTACAGCACCTCTTTTCCAGCCCTAGGCTGGTGGTTGCTGTTGTTGTTCTCATCGTAGAAACTGTAAGTAGACTCTAAGAGTGTAAGCTGGAGGGTTTTGGGTTTTTTTTTTTGGTTGGGTTTTTTGTTTTTTTTTTTTCCCCTAAAGATTTAAAATTAAATGAAAACTTGCAGAAATCCACAAACGCTTAGACATGTTCCTTGCTGCACTTCCTCTGTATATTTTCGCTATTAAAATGACCAAGGTTTAGGACTGAATGAATCTCATAACTGAGACTGGCGAATCTTGTGCTGAATGACATCCCACTGCTGTCCAAAAATTCTTCACTGGAAGTGCGGTGTTCAAAGGGTCAGTTCTGCTGACTGTATATGACTGGTTTATGCCACCTGGGCAGAGGTTTCGTCATTTAAACCATGAATCCTGAATATCTTAAGTAGATGTCTAACTACAGTTCCATAAATTAAACAGTAGTCATTGCTATGACTTTTCAAGGTGAATGTAAACCACCAGATTAATCTCTGCCACAGCTTTGATCTTGTGCTCTGTTTCTGTGGAGTGCCTGCATTCAGAGCGCAGGCTATAGCCATCTATCTGCAATCCTAGATTTACTGTACTTTCAAGCCCCTCATGCATGCTGAAAGGTCTAACTTGCCTAGTTTTCAAGCCTGCACTTCTCAGGACTGCAGTCCCTGGGCTCCACATTGAGAATCTGCCCTGCTCACCACAGCACATCACTGAAGTTCAGCATCTGAATTTCTGCACTCACAGGGACAAATGTCAAGGTTATTTTGTGGCCAGACTTCCCTCATTCAATTTATTCAAGTCAATAGTATTTCAGAGAAGGCATAAAAGGAGAACAATTCCTGGAAGTTTCTGTATCACAAGCCCTGGCTTTTGTGGGAGATTTTGACCTGCCTTGTTCATTGCTGGAATGACAACACAGTGGGATGCAAGCAGTCAAGCAGATTTCTGAAGGTGACAGAAGTACAGGGTGGATCAACCCTGTGTGAAGCACAGCTGGTTCTGCTGTTCACAGGCAAGGAATAACTGGTTGGGGAGATGGTAATCAATAGCAGTCTTGGCTGTAGTGACCTTGAAGCAGTGAAGATCAGACTATGAAGAGGAGTGATGAGAGGAGCAAAATTACTGACCCTGGACTTCAGGCACGTATCTTTAAGTGTATTCAGGAAACTTTTTGAAGGGATCCTGTGGGAGAACACTGTCCCAATGCAAAAAAAAAAAAAAAAAAAAAAAAAAAAAAAAGAGGACGTGGAAGTGGGATAGGCTACAAAGGAAGAATTTAGAAACATTACCTAGGTATGTAGAGATTGTGTTAGGAAAGCTAAAACTCACTGAAATATGATGCTTACGAGGAACATAAAAAGCAACAAAAATTTTTCTAAGGTTGCATTAGTAGTAAAACTCTAAAAAGAAAAATGTGGGAATATTGCTGAATGGGGCAGTTGACTTAGAGACAGCAGATGCAAATTTGACTGAGTTACTCAGTGCCACTTTTGCCTTGCTTTTCATCAATGGGATCTCCCAGGCCTCTATGATTAATGAAAAGCTTGAAGGAGGGGAAGTACTGTTAGTAGTGGATGAGGATCAAGACTGGTATTACCTGAAAAAAACCTCTATATATACATGTGCACAGGTCAGGCTGCATCCAAGGGTGCTGAGAGAACTGACCAATGTCCCTGCAAGGCTGCTTTCTGTCACCTTTCAAAGCTAATGGAGACTGGGGGAGATCCCCAATGACTGAAGAAAAGCACTCGTCTTTAAAAAGGATCAAAAAAGAAAAGCTGATGGACTACAGGCCATTCAACATCACTTTGTCCCTAGGAAAATCATAAAAAAATCCTCTTGGAGCACATCTCTAGGCACATGAAGAAGGTGACTGGGTTACTGAGGGTAAAATCATGCCTGACCCACCTGGTTGTCTCTGTAATAGAATGACTGGATTTACAGATGAGGGGAAAGTGAGGGATGTTATATAAATTTCAGTAAGGTTTTGAACATTGTCTTCTACCGTGTTCTTGTATACAAGTTAGGACACTAAAGGCTGGGTGAGCAAAAAACCAGCAAGTAAAAATCTAGTAGAATGATCAGGCTCAGAAGGTAGAGGTTAATGGGTCATACTGATATTGGAGGCTGGTAACAAGTACAGTGCCAGAGAGGCCTAACCTGGGAACTGTTGTGTTTGATGTTTTTATCAGTGGTCTGGAAAAGGCAGTGGAGTGTAGTCTTATCAGCTTTGGAGATGACACCAAGTTGAGGAGACCAGTCAATATGCTTGCCAGCAGGGCTGCCATACAGAAGGACAGGCTGAAGGAATGGTCTGACAGGAACCTTATGAATTTCAACAGGGCCAAATACAAAGACCCGCACATGGAAAGGAAGAACCCCCTGCAGTGATAGAGGCTGAGAACAGACTAGCTGGATAGCAGCTCTGTGAATAAAGGCCCTAGGGTCTTGTCAGAGAGCTAGCTTAAAATGAACCAACATGTCCTGGCAGAAAAGAAATCCAACAGCCTCTTGGGTATATTAACAGGAGCAGAGATAGCTGGTCAGGGTGGGGGGTTATACTTCTCCATTCACCACTCATTTGACTGCATCTGGAGCACTGTGTCCAGTTTTGCACCCCCAATACAACACAGACATTGACAGACTACAAGTTCATCAAAGGGCCACCAAGACATGTGGGTGCTGGAGCACCTGCACTGTGAGAAGCAAATGAAGCCTCACTTGTTTAGCCTGGCAGAGAGCTTCAAGGAGACTGAACAGCTTTAGTTTTTGCAGGTGGTGTACTTTATCTTACCCTTTTAGTTGGAGCTGTTAGCAATATGAAGTCCATAAACATACAAAAAAGGCTTGAAACATTAAAATACTACACTGGCCAAATACAACACAGCGTCATAGCTTCTGTCTTTATTCATTGACATTATCATTATGCACACAAACTCCTGCAAAGATAACCTGATAAAATGGGTGACCTGATTAAGCACTTCCTGACTGAACACAGGGTTCCATATTAGCAAGCCTTCCGTTGTGCTTCTGCATGCTGGGGGAACAATCTAAAAAAAACCCCAAAGATAAAAAAGCTGGGAAAACTTGCTGTAAAGCTACGGAATATAAACTGTGTGCTTCCACATAAATCAAGAAGAGCAGAAATGCAATTCTTCATGCAAGGAAGAAGTTAGGTTCACTTGCATGTTGCAAAATATTTTTCAGTAATGTCTCCTTAGAGACCTTAATTATGCAGCAGTTAATACTAAATACAAAATTTACTTAGGAAAGAGCGAGCAACTACTAACACCATTGAAAACAGGTAGAGAGATGGTATCAGTTTAGATTGTGAGTGCACTAAGGCATTGAAGCTGAATCCCAGGAGTAATGCCATTCCATAAACATCAAGGCAGCTCATATCAATATTGTACAAAAAGAAAAAATAACTTGAGTGTAGCACAGAGATAAAATGACATGATTTGTAAGGACTGTGTCATAACTTACAGGTTAATAGGATGTCAGAGAGCCTAGACACCAGACTATTAGCACTTCCCAGTGAGGCTTATATGTTCTGAACTACTTGACAGACAAATCCTATGTGGGTGTCCATCTAGGAGGGTCAGGCCCATAGGAAGCTGGGCTATTAGCTATATACACAGAATCAGCATCTGAATGTTAGAAATAACCCAAATGCAGTTCTTCATGTTGCACATGTTATAAGAGACTTTAAATTGTTACTGCTACTGGCTCAGTTTGTGTGAAGGACTAAAAAAATTTGGCCTAGAAATACAAATTTACAACATTAAATACAGGATCTGCACACTCTGCCCCTGGTAAGTACATCTGTTATATCCAATATGCAGAACAATTGTGTGGCATGAATTTCAACAGGGCCACTTTTTTTTGAAGTACTTACTTCAAAAGGCTTAAAGAAATTTCATCATCCAGCTTTTGTATAGTTATATATAGAGAGAGTTTGTTCAAGTTGCTGGAATGTCTAGTATTGCTGAGTTATTGACAACACATTGTCTACTTGGCAGGAGGGCATGGAGAGCAGAAACAGCACTGAAGAAGGACAAAACTGGGAAAGCAGCTACCTAGGTGTAAAAGCATTTAAGTAGAATCAAAGAAATCTGTAACAGATGTTTCAGTTGGACTGTCCTTGAAAATGTCAAAATGATCATAAACAAGTCCATGAATTCCATGCTCTACAGGGATCACAGATTAAAGCATAAGCACTTAGGACCTCACTCTGTTTCTGTCCTCGTGCCATGGCATATTGCATAGCAGCAGAGTACACACATTCCTTGTTTTAGTGAATTTTGATGCTCTAATTTGCTTTGATGCATGGAATTATGTTCCTTCATTTATTCATTAGATAACTTTGGTACTTAACATCAGTCCTCGAAACTGCATCTGTTAGAGGCCTAGAGTAGATGATGTAAACAGTGCAGTGACTGTGTTTCCATGAAGAGACAGACATTTCATTGCCCCAGTCTCACTGCACTCCAAAAATATGAAAATTTATTGCAAATGCAACACCCATTCCTCCCCAAAATAGACCATGACCCTTTCTTTTCTTGGGAAGGGATCACAGGTTCATAGGCAAGGAGATACTTGCAGAACTTTCCAATTGATGTTCCATGAAAGCTAACAAGAGGACAGAAGTATGTGGTGCACCACAAGGAGCGTTTACCTCTACCTATAGAAAGAACCGTTACTGGTCCTTTTTCCTACTATATTTAAGTCATGGGTGTGGATTATTTGCTTTAAAACATCCTGTGAAAAGTCAAACTGTAGTCGGGGGATGTAGTTGCTGGGGACCGAGATCGGGCTACCGGCTGGGCAGTGTGGCTGCGCTGTCCGAGGCGCCGAGTTAAGGCTCCGGTTTCTCTGGGGGTGCGGGATCGAGCCCCACTGCTGCCAGGAATGTTTTCCAGGACCTGAGCAATGCCGGGACAAGTACAGATTGGGAGAGGAGTGGCTGGAGGGGAGCCCTGCAGAAAGGGACCTGGGGGTGCTGGTTGACAGCCGGCTCAAACTGCACGCTGGTGGGCATGAGACAGGGTGACTCAGCCGGTCAGAAGGGGTGACTATCCCTCTGGATTCAGCGCTGGGGAAAAGGAGGCTGAGGGCTGACCTCGTTGCTCTCTGCAGCTTCCTGGGGAGGGGAAGTGGAGAGGCCCTGGTATTCAGCCATAGGGTGTGTGGGGTGGTTCTCAAAGCTGCATCAGTCAGGGGAGGTTCAGACTGGACATCAGGAAGCATTTCCTTACCAAGAGGGTTGTCAAACACCAGGATGGGCTTCTAGAGAGGTCGCCGATGCCTCGTGCCTGTCAGCGTTTAAGGGGCATTTGGACAATGCCCTTAACACCATGCTTTAGTTTTTGGTCAGCCCTGAAGCGGTCAGGCAGTTGAGCTAGACAATCATTGTATGACCCTTCCAACTGAAACAGTCTAGTCTAGTCTAATCTTGTTTTTGTTTGTCTTCACAATCGGCTGGATTAGGCTTTTGACCAGAGTTCATTTTTCATGATGCACTATGGTTCCATGACCCCAGTGAATCATTGCAGAGTCAGCTTATTTTGGTAACTGAGACCGCAGGGGAAAATGGAGATACAAAGCAACTCAAATGTGCCTCCCATAAATCATTACATTAGAAAGAGATTATTTTTTTCAGCTAAGACTGAAGATATTTAGGTCTTCCACTGAAATAAAAATTATTGCCCCCCAAAACCTCGCCTCTTGCCCTGCAAAGTGAGTTTTGCCTTTATGTGCTTTAACAAACTGATTAGTGACCTCTGAGATGTGCATGCACTTAACACAATAAACAGAACTATAGTTTTAAGCAGCACGTGGGTAAAGAAAATTTTGATTCACCCTACTTTCTTTTTTCATGAAAATTTTGTTTTCTATCTTTTTCTGATTCATTTGTACTGTGTTTGGCTTCCTTGTTAAAGAGGCAGTGTGAGTAAATTAACACTAAGTGCTCACTCACCATTTAAAAAGGTTACCATGACCTGCTTTATTTTGGGTGTTCTACTCGACTGTGCACAGTAATAGCTGCTTCACTGTACTTCACACAGATTTTCAGGAAATACTGTCCTTTAAATCAGCAGTACCCATGCTGCAGTATGCTGAGGTTTGGTATGCATGTTGGTTATATTTATTATGCCATGAACATGCATGAACAGGCTGTCCCACTCCTTTGGCATGGGTAGCCTATAGTGCATTGGAAGCAATGACACAATATTCACATCTTGAATCTCACGCCCACACAGATCACCAATGTTAACTCTTAGGCACTTATGAATTTACTGCATGTTAAAGGTAGGACAAGTGGGGGAAATTCTTTGCTGATATACAATTAACTGCTAAAATCAAAAGCTATGCAGGGTTCACAGATGAAAGCAGCAATAATACGCCAGCAACAGTTTTATGTATTTCCATCAATAAAGGGTGAAAGCCATTGTTTTATGAATATTAGCTTTTAACATTATGAATAGTTCACAGCATGTCCATCTGGGCCTAATATTCTCAATGTTTAAATATCACTCAACGGCTATGAAACTGTCTGAAAATGTTCTTCTCCTGCTGATTCTACAAATGTATTTATTTCTCGGTTCTTTTATTTATAAATTTAAATATCAGTACTACATCTCTACATTATAGCTTATTATACCTGGAAATATTTGCTTGGAAAGTAGGTTCTTTTTGAATGTTATTCATCAGATTCTTTAAGATTCATAAAACTAACGATTTGTTGTTCGAGTCTGAAATTTTCAAAACGGTATTCATCTAGATCCCAGATATGTACCAACTCAGGATATGTGATAGCCATCTCTTAACTAAACTGAAATGAAGTTATGTTTCTAATTAAAATTTCTGAACATCATAGAATCATAAAATCAGAAAAGGAAATTGTGATCACCTAACCTGAGTTTCTACACAACTTTCCAGTACTGTTTTCCATGTAAATGAGAATATAATTAATAGGAAAAAAAGTAGTCTGGATTTTTGTATTTTTAGTGATGAAGTGCCAAGTAATCTTTTGTAAACTTTTCCAGTAGTTAATTTCTCAGCTTTAAAATATGCAGAAATTTTGTGGTGTCTCTTTCCAGAAACTGGATTCTGTTATAATTTGTTTTACTACATTGAAAAACCATCTCTTATCACATAGCTGTTTCCTACGGCAGTACTGGAAGAGAAATCTACAGACACTAACTTAGCCTACAGACACAAATACTCTCTAGATTTCTGCTGGTTTCAGCAGTCTTTCTCAGAGTTAGTTTCAAAACAGTACTGGGACATTTGTCCAATAATCTTTTTCCATTTATGACTGCATGATTCTACAGTGATTAGCTTTGTGAATACTCCCACTCTCTTTTCCCCCAATACCATGATTAGTCTGAGGCTTTTCTTTGAATCATCTCCAACTTAACAGCCTGCTTCTTGAATTATGAATACCAGAACCGGACATATTATACTAACAAAAGCTGAAATAGTGCCAAATGCAAAAGCAGGATTAATCAAGTATTTTTATCAATATTTTCATTTATAAAGTGTCAGATTTTGGCAACAGTGGCTGTATTCTCTGCTCATATTTACCTAATTATCCAGTACGAACCCTGTGTCCTACTCAGAGAAAGGGCTTCCCAGGGCTTCATTTCTACAGACCATCATTCTGTGCTACAAAATGCCTTTTTATTCTTCTGTGTTAAAATGAATGCGGTTTGGTAATGCATTCTTTAAAAAGCACCATGGTGTCCTTTCTGTTTCATTATTTCTCATTCTTTGTTCATCTGCAGTTTTATTGGTCATTTATTTTATCCAAGTCTTTCAAGGTGTTAAATAATGTATGGCCAATTAAAAGCCAATCCTGTTGGACCTCAAGGAAAGCACAATGAGCTCTAATTACCTGTTTAAAATTATTGTTTGAATCCTGTGAGTTTTCAGCCCAGGTACTGTGTACCATGTGGTTAAATATCACTTCAGCTTTTAATCAATTTTGCCAATGTCATGCCAAGAAAATTAATTCCTAGAACCCAAGTAAACCACATCACTACTGTTGTGGACTAACCCCAGTAGGCAGCTTTTTTTTTTTTTTTTTTTTTGCTTCTTTTTCCCCTTAGTCTATGGGCCACCTTTGGAAAGTGTCCATAAAACATCCATAAAATGTGCATCAAGTTCATTTAGTCCATGACTTCGGGCTTCATCAGTTATGGTGGTCACTCAGGACAGGGGAGGTGGTGTGTTCCATGGAGTTAGTGGGCACCAAAGCCACCTCAGGTCAGGTTACTGTTGCACTTGCACTGTTTCTTGTAAGTCTCACCCTTCATTGGTTTGAGTGGTTTCTGCTATAACATTTCCTACAACATGCAACTCAACTCATGGGTTACGACAGGTTTAAAGGTATATCCATTACAATCTCTATGCCTGGTTTCTTTGGATCAGGCCATAGGGTTTAACATGGCAACAAGCTCCTTCCCATTGACCATGCTCCAGCATGGACATAGTCATGGACCACATTCTCTTCAGGGGTGTACCTGCTCCGGTATGCCCTTGGACACAGCCACCATCTCTTAGACATGTACTTTTTGTGTTGTGACCTTAACAATGGGCCACAGTCTCTTCAAGGGTAAATCTGCTCTGGCTTTAACTTATCCACATCAACAGACTCTTTGAAGTATTCCAGCATGGCCTATGCACGGCCACAGATGCTTCAAGGTGTATTTGCTCTAGCATGGACTTAACCTTAGGCTACAATCCCTTCAGGAGGCTATCTGATGCAATATGGACATATCCGTGACCCTAAATTGCTTTGAGGTGTACCTGCTCCCATGTGTACTTAAGCACAGGTCACAATCCCTTTGATATGAGTTCACACTGGAGTTCCAGCCTGTCCAGTACAGCAGCACAGAAACAACAGCAAAGCCCTGGCCATCTGCCAGCCTAGGCACGTCACCATTGCTGTTACCAAATGTTCCCAGGCACAGCAGAGCAAGACGATAGGCAGTATAACAAAAATCAGGTTCAAAAAGCAGCCACTAATGACCACTAGACTTCAATAGACAGTAAGGCAAGCAAGCCCCATGGCAAGTACAGGAGCCTGCCAATCAGTAGCTAAACAGCTATAACAGCTACAGTTTCAGTCTAGCACATTCCAGTCAAATCTGCCATTATCCCAAACTCTCTGAGCCCCAAGTTGGGAGCCAAAAAGGGCTTTTGTGGTTTAACTACAGTAAGCAGCTAAACACTACACAGCTGCCTGTTCACTCTCCCTCAGTGGCATGGGGTAGAGAATCAGAAAAGTGAAAGTGAGAAAACACATGGGTTGAGATAAAGACAGTTTAATAGATAAAGAATAAGCGGCCCATGCAAGCAAAGCAAAATAAAGAATTTGTTCACTACGTCCCATTGGCAAGCAGATGTTTAGCCATCTCCAGGAAAGCAGGGCTTCATCATCTATAACAGCTGCTTGGGAAGACAAGCACACATGCTTTTATTGCTGATTACAATGCTATATGGTATGGCATAGCCCACTGGTCAGTTGGGGTCACCTGTCCCAGCTGTGTTCCTTCCTAATTTCTTGGGCACCCCCAGCCTACTTGTTGGCAGGGTGGTGTGAGAGGTAGAAAAGGCCTTGACTCTGTGTGAGCACTGCTCTGCAATACCTAAAACACCCTTATGTTATCAACATTGCTTTGGTAACAAATATGAAACATAGCACCATATAAGATGACATGAAGAAAATGAACATTGCTCCAGCCCAAACCAGTACATCTAGGAACTACAATGTTAATCAGAAGATATTCTAAAAGGTATATATATTAAGAGGATATGCTTTCCATAAACCATGCCAAATGACAAGGGGTAAAAGGGTGGGAAGTTTGGCAATGGGCTACAGCATCAAATGATGTACAGCTGGCAAAGGACATAAAGGGTTATAAAAAGAAAGGTTTTTATATGTAAACTAAGAGTAACAGTAAAACTGAAACGAGGATGTTCAATAGTTATCAATAAGAAGGGCCAAAAACAGATGATGTGAAGAAGACAGGGGAGTTTAATGTTCCTTTAGCTTCATTTTTGTTAAAAAGGCCAGCCATGATCAGATGGATAACACAATTATCATCGGTGGTGACAGATCAAGAAGTGGGAGGTAATAAAAAAAAAGATTAGTTTAAAGATTACTTAGATAGTTTAGACACATCAGCTTATTTGGGTGTGACAATAGTTGTGCCAAAGAAAAGGATCCTCTCTATATTGCTAGAGTACATGTAGCAGTAGCTGTGGGTACCAACCAAGTTGGGGCTCATTGCTGTTTACAGTAGCAAATTTAAGAATGTGTTGATTAGCATTACCCATGAACTAGCAGCAATTGCAAATAAGTGCTGCCATTTATTTGACTTTTAGAATAAACACTCTCAAACAAGTAGCTACCTCAATCAGTGTAGTAACAACTTTTGAACAGGTGTTTAGATTTTAATTATTTTGGTTTTACTTAAATTGCTCCTGGTGAGCCTAGTAGAAGATGGTGATTATTATAGAAAACTAAATAATATTTTGTCTTCTGAGGACAAAAGTTGTGGATAAAACTTTGGAATGACAAGTTTTCAAGTTACAAACTCCAAAATAGATCAGGAACAGTTTCTGTGCTGAGTGTGATATTGTCCATTCAGACTCATATAAGTGACATTATTGTGTGTAAGTATCAGCTACATGAAGCAGCTATCTGATCCACAGCTGTCAAGGGAGCAACAACAGGAGATTTTATAATTAGAGGCTATATTATTGATCCAATTGATTTTAGAACAGCTTTCATAGCTTGGCAGAAGGCATAGAATATTTTCACTAGCATTCATAGAAATGATGCAATAATTTTTTTTATAAAATCATTTTTAAAACTTTTCGACAAAGGTTCCTGAACTAATGTAGTATGGTTTCTTTCAGGCACTGTTCCTGCAACATTTTCCTCTGTCCACAGCATTGTCTTCTTCCCTTTATTTCCTCCATGACTACCTCACTGCAATACCATGTCCTTCTCATTGCCCTTGTCTTCACCCAGTGCCTCCAGTGTTCCTCTGGATCCTATTATTGGTGGTTTTAATCTACTAGGACTGGAGGCTGGGGGGTGTTATGGAAAGGCAGTAGCATCTGGGCTTCTTTGCCAGAAGTAATGTGATGTTGATTTTGATGGTTTCTTCTTCCTCCTCTAGCACCCACTCTTGCATCATTTTTATGTTTCCTTAATTTTTTTGTACTTCTTTTTATTCATTGGTTTGCAGCTTCACATTATATCCAAACTTACTGCATACGCTGCCTTTTCTGTATATTTGATACTGTTTCTTTCTTCTCCTTGATATTCCTAAAGCTAGTTTTGTCCAGCTCCAGGTTTGCATCTCCGTAACTGACCACTGGTCGGTTGCCTACAGTTGTGGGGTCCCCAGGGCCAAGGCTGTGCTCTGTCTCTTACCATCCCTCTCACACTCCTCCATGCCACATCTTGTATCTCCAGTTCTCAGACTTCTGCTCTCGTTCGAGGTCTCTGTATTACACAGAATAATTACTTATTACTGTTATTGATATAAAAATGGAGTTGTAACAAAGATAAACAAAAGTGTTAGAGAAAAATATAACATGTTGGATCCAACAGCCTGAGGGGCAAAGCTGCTGCAGCTCCATGCCCCAGGTCTAACAAGTAACAAGGCTGAAAATATATTCCCAGTAGGCACATGCACACTGAGCACAGGTATACACCACATATATATGTGTTTGGACACACAGACACACACAGCACTCACATGAACACAGACAGCAGCAACAGCCTCATCCTGCTCCCGGCTCTGGCTGAGCGGGATGGAGACATGTTGGTGTGAATATATATTATACCTATATATACACATACAGTGTGAGTCCCTCCAGCAGCTGGCCTCATACACCCAGCCTGCCCTGTCAATCTCCCTGGATCCCAGTGTTCCCGGTTGCTGGCACCTGGGTATACAAACCTCCAGAGCCGCAGCCCTGTTCCAGTTGCTGGTGCAGAACATCTCACGCACACAGACACACACACGCCCATGATTCCGTGGTTCCAACCACCCTGTGCTCTCACCCTTAGAGACACACAGGTGCTCTCACACCCAGAGCTGGCCCTCAGGCACCCCCACACCCCCGCTGATGCCAGGCCACTTCGACTTTCTGCTGGCTTGTTCAGGTTGATCTTCGCTATGATCACACACTCACTCACACACCTGCACTCACTCCAGGCACTGGGCCCATACACACACGCACATGGAGGGAAGAGCCCCTCACTGGGAAAGAACTGAAGGAATTTAATAAGGAGACAGGACAGACTGCAGTGATCAGGCGCAGAGCATGGCCAGACAAGTTGACCAGCCCCTGCTTACATGCAAACGTGCCCTTCTACTCCCTCATCCCTCTATTTCCCATACTTGGTTCTCCCCAAATTGCCTAAACCCCTCCCTTTTCCCACCTTTGGTTCCTCTCCTAAACATGCCTTAATAAATCCTGTGCAATCCCAATGTGTTCTTTCCCTGCCTCCCACGCCATCCCGCACCCCTCGGAAGAAACTCACCTTAGTTCAAAAGGTAACATGGAGATCTGGTCCCAATGACTCACTGTTATGGGTTTCATATCTGGACAACAGGGCTGAGGCTTTGCTGGAAGAGGCACAGGCAGGGTGTCCCTCCCTCTGAGCCCTTAATTTGGGTTCCCCACCTGCCGTTATGCCCCTGTTCTCTGGGTTTGCAGAGATGAGCTTCCGATGGGCTGATGGGCCTTGGAGCAGCCGGCAGGGCTCCCTCACCTGCCATTGCGCCTCTGTTCCCTTGTGAGTGTGCGCATGGGCTTTTGTCACATAACCTAACAAAAAGTACAACCATAGGCACCCGATCTACCAGAGGAATCACCGCCATCCTGAAACAAGTTAAACAAAGCAGCAGGTAGATCAAGAAAAGCTCAGGCACAGGAAGCTTGCCAGGCCTCAGTCTGAGGCCTTACACACTCTCTTGCGTGTACAGAGCTCACAGCCTGCCACGATCAGTGCCTCCAACGTATCACAGGGCTACGTGGCTGCTCTTGCCAGTTAGCTGGTATATGAGGTGACACCTCAGAGTCACTGGCTTTAAGCCACATGAGTCACAGTCGCACATTTGGAAGTTTGCTGCCATATTTTCAGGAGTACTAAAACTAGCTGGGGTTAAAGCTGGCTCAAGCATGCATGAAAAATCTGAGGTAAAATTATACCTCTCAGTTGCAGGTTGGATGCCAATTTCTGAGAAAGAAATTATATACCCTGTTAGACTGATTCTATGAAACATTGGTACGTTTATCCTGAAAATACAGGGAGTAGGTAATCTGCTGGTGTGAAGTGGCAGAACTGCACTGCAGTCACCTTTCCATTAACAGACTCAATAAAATCAATGGAGCTGTGCCAGGATAGACCAGTAGGAAACCTGGTTTGAGATGATAAAATGTACAACATATCAATGAACGACAATCACCTTATTTAATAATGATGACTGGAAAAGTTGTTCCCAGCCATCGGACAATTCCTTGAATAAATTAAAAATAGTTAATTTGTTCTTATTGCAATAAATATACATTAATTATCAAATTTGACATTTTAGAATTTATTTTCTATTTGAATTTTTCCATTTAAAAGCATTTCTAGAAAGAATCACTTTTTAAAAAGGGAATAAGAGGGACATAAATAACAGAATTATCTTTGATTCATCTCCTACCTAAGGAGGTTTTAAGTCCCTTTGTAATGCAGTTTTTCATCTGTAACTTGTATATGTATAAAACAAACAAGTGCCTTTTAAATTTCAGTCTTTTTCTTAATTTCATACATGTTTTCCCTTGCAAACTTCTGAACCTATCAAGCAAACTAAACCCAATTGGAAAGAGGGTCCCAGGTCTCAAAAACTGAATTCTTACAATGTTTGTGAACTTTTGTATTGGGAGAAAGCTGGTAAATTCTGCAGATGTTTTGAAGACTGTGGCACAAGTGCATTATTGAACATTTTGAAGGCCACATAGAATTCACACTTACAAATACCTCTGGTGAAGAAGAAAACAATCAGTCAGAATTTGTAATCTTTCTTTTAGATGCTAAGGTCAGTCAGCCATACAGCACAAATGGGTAAGAAACAGAGCTTATTCTGTTGAGGTGGTCATGGAACTTCTGCTCTGTGCAGACCCCAGTATGTGTGCTTATCCAGTGTGGACTTCATAAATTAAAGCTTTCTTGAGTAGAGACTGAATCCCCTACAATTTGTTCTTCTCATATGAGTCTTCCAGATAAAGATCAAAAGAGAAGACTTCATTCTGCCTTGCCTCAGCAACTGGTTTACTCCATACAACAGCTTGTGTAAAAGTAATGAATCCTGGGTCTCCCACAGCCTGACTGAAATTAATGGTCCACTTAGTTATCTTGTAGGAGGACCTCAACAGCATCACCTTTGTTTTGAAAGACCTACAACACTGAATTGTGACTTGAAGGATGCACTCCCTTTAGTCGTGTGGGTTCTGTAGGATATCAAGATCTGAGATGTACCTACTTCTTGTATCCCACCCTGTCTTCTGTGGCTCCGTAGTTTAATGCTATAGCTTAATGCATAGCTTTATGCTATACAGTCATATGCACTTCTAAGTCACAGGCAGGGACAGGTTCTGTTTCTCATACTTGGTTCCCCATCTCCAGACAGGGAAAAGTATCTGGCCACAGTGGGAATTTTGCTACTGATTTCAAAAGGGGCCATATTTTTACAGGCTGTGGTGAACAGAAATTGCTTAACCCAGGTTTCTGACTTAGTAAGGGGATTGAAAGGCAAGAAATCAGTTATGAGGAAGGAAAATCTGTCCTATTTTTATGTTCCATATGCAGAAAAATATACTTCATTCTACCTTGCAGTAAAAAGGTGGGGAGAAGTGTCCTGGTTTTAGCTGGGATAGAGTTAATTTTATTTTTAGTAGCTGGGACAGTACTTTGTTTTGGATTTGGTGTGAGAACAATGTTCATAGGACACTGATGGTTTTAGTTGTTTCTGGGTAGTGTTTATACTTTTCAGTTTCTTGGGCCCTGCTAGTGAAAGGGCTGGAGGGGCACGGGAAATTGGGAGGCGGCACAGCCAGGACAGCTGACCCAAACTGGCCAAAGGGATATTCCTTACCATATGACACCATGTTGAGTATTTAAGATGCGGGAAGAGAAAGGAGGCAGGGGGAGGCATTCAGAGCTATGGCATTTGTTTTCCTGAGTAACTGGTACACGTGATGGAGCCCTGCTTGCCTGGAGATAGCTGAACACCTGCCTGCCAATGGGAAGCGATGAATGAATTCCCTGTTTTGCTTTGCTTGTGTGCACAGCTTCTGCTTTACTTATTAAATTGTTCTTATCTTAACTGTAAAGTTTTGCACCCCTTTCCGATTCTCCTCCCCATCCCTCTGGGTGAGGGGGGGAGTGAGTAAGCGGCTGCGTGGTACTTAGTTGCCAGCTGGGATTAAACCACGACAGAAAGTTAGAGGGAAGACTTTTTATTTGTACTTTCTGGGAAAGTTCAATTATTCATTGCCCCTTGGAACATAAAATTATAACTCTGCATAAGGGATTTGTGCAGGAAAATCTAAGAATCATTTATACTTTTTTAAACTGAAAAGTCCCACTGTCATTTATGATGATATTATGAGCTGCAGTGAGGTTATCAAACATCATTAATCACTCCAGATGGCTACAAACACATTAAATCTTTTAAGCACCTGTTTGCTTATCAAATGCTCACATGGTAAGCTACCCTCTGGTTCACGTGGGTACATTAGTTTTAGAACATATAATTAGCTTACAATAACTGTACTTGTGCTAATTACCAGTCCCCTGAAAGAAAGAAGTGGATCCTGTTGAGTAATGGGGGTGGTTGAAACATAAAAACAGCTTCTAGACTGAGCAACAGTGCTGGATGACTCAATGTAAAATGTTTGTCTTATTTATAATAAGCCTGGTTCTATTCCACAGTGAGCATCTGAGTGAAATAGTTTGATTTTCTCTGCCATCAACAACAAGAAGAAACCATACACGTAATTTATCACAATTTGTCTCTTTTGAAGAGAGTTTCAGGATGGAAATAATATAAAGATCAAATTATTTCTTAATCATATGGGTTGCACCATATTTGAGAATGTGGTTTTGGACAGAAATGGCAATCTCTCATCATCCATTGATTTAACAGTATGAAGCTGTCTGCTGGAGTGCTCATAGAGTACTCAAATTGCCAAAAGTATTTAGTGGCAATACCATTTATTCCCAAAGTAACAGACCCCCTGTTTGGAATGGTAGGGTTTTATTTCATCCTGCAGAATGGTTAAATAAATTAAACAAACAAACAAAGATATGATCAATTAAGTTTACACAATACATAGTGAGAGTTACTTCACTAAGAGATTTCTGTGCAACGTATGCTAGCTTCATAATAAAGGCACAGAAGAATTCTTAACCTGGGTAAATCAATATAATTTTGCTAGAGATATGTACTGCAATTTCCTCATAAACAACCCTTAGTCCAGATTTAGTCTGAAAAACCGTTCCCATCGTATGCTACAGAAAGGATGCCATGTGAGCAATGAGATGTCATCTTGACAATACTGAATACTGATCAGCTTTTTTTCATAAATTATTTCCCAAATATCTATCTCCATATAGTGTCACTGTACATACTTATATATAATCCTACCAGAGAAAATACTCTAAAACTAGAACTAGAACAATATCACAATACCATGCTGTAACTTAGAAATGCAGTAACTTCAAAACATATCTACCATAGCCATACCATAATAGCAACCCAAGCCAAAGTGTATATATAAGCCTTAATTAAATTAAATTGACCAAAAAATCTGAAAAATTCTGCAACAAGTTTTTGCTTTATTTTCTGAAATAGCTTTTCATACCACAAGATTCAGAAATCTGAAGACTGAGATATGGTCACAATGCTATACAGTATATTTCACTGAAGTTAATCAGCAGAAATTTTAACAATGGCTGCAAAACCCTGTATTATTCAAAAGGCAGTATATATCTACCCATCCTTTCCTTATTTGCCTGGACACTGACTGCTCCCATTTAATTTGGAATACAGTCTGGAATGATTGTCCAGGTGCCAGTTTGTTCTAAAGGACATGCTATACAACATCAACAAAGGTGAACTGTAAAAATCTGGAATGTCTATTTGCCCTGGTTTCAGCTGGGATTAATTTTCTTCCTAGTAGCTGGTACAGTACCGTGCTTTGGATTTAGTATAAGAATAATGTTGATAACACACTGATGTTTTAGGTGTTGCTAAGTAATACTTACCTTAAGTCAAGGACTTTTCAGTTTCTCATGCTCTGTCAGTGAGGAGGTGCAAGCAGAGCCAGGACAGCTGACCCAGACTAGCCAAAGGGATATTCCGTACCATAGAGCATCGTGCTCAGTATGTAAACGGGGGGGAGCTGGCTGGGGGGGACTAATCACTGCGCCAGGACTGGCTGGGCACGGGTCAGCAGGTGGTGAGCAACTGAATTGTGCATCACTTGTTTTTTCTTAAGTTTTAGTCCTCTGTTTTTGTTGTCTCCCTTTTCATTACTACTATTATTAGGAGTAGTAGTACATTTTAGTTTATTTCAGTTATTAAACTGTTCTTATTTCAACCAACAGGTTTTACCTTTTTCCAGTTCTCCTCCCCATCACACCTGTGGGGAGTGAGCGAGTGGCTGCATAGTACTTAGTTGCTGACTGGGGTCAAACCATGACACTGCTACAGGTTTATTGGTTGAAATGTGTTTCTTCTTAGTCTGGTACTGCCTGAAAGATTTTCCAAAAGATGTTAGAAGTTTCCCAAAGCTCTGTAAGTAGCTGAGTAAAATATGTGCTGCTGAGGAGAATGTATAAAGGGATAGATTGAGATAAGAGATAGCTGGTGAATTAAAACATGCCTCAAAAAGGACTAAACTGTGCAGGAATGCAAAAAATACAAACAGCCTGAATATAAGATATTCTTATTTTAATCCTGCAAAGCTTAAGTCCTACAGTATCTTTGTTAAGTGAGTTTTTCAGCTCAAAGGGTTGAAAAATTATAACTTATAAAGTCAAAGGGAGGGTAGGTGGAAGCTTGTTCCTTTATAAACCCTCCAGTTTCCTCTAAGCATCCAACATAAAAAAGTACATTACTTTATAACCTTCAGTGTCTTACTCTCAGACAGAATCAAATTTAAAGATTTGATTTGCAACTTACACATTGACCTGAGTAAATCAAAGGCTACACCTTAGAGGTAAAGCTTGCGCCCAAAAATCCATGGCAAAAATTATTGTTTAATTATATGTGTACCATAGCCTGACTTTGAAAAGTACTTGCGAGTGAAAGGAAAGCTGTCTTCTCAACCCCTTAAATTGGTGTCAGTTCAACTAATGGGCCAGTTAATTAACTAATGGGTGTGATTTACAGGCCTTTTCCTGAGGTAAAACAGATTAAATATACCACTTAATTGCCTAGTATGGATTGACAGAGTTTATTGGTGAGCCTGGCCCAAAGTTCCCACAAAATTTCTTGAAGTGCATTTCCATTGGAAGAATATCCTCAGATACAGAAAAGGAACAAATGGGACATATGGTAATTCTTCTAAAACATTAATCTGTTTCTCCTTAATAAAACTTGATGTAAGACAATTACTGCCAAGTGTGATGACAATACATCTAAATTTTTAGTGAGTCTTTGTTAAGAAGGGAGGACTGACCTTTCAAAGCCTTATAACCTGGTTGAAGACTTTTGCACAGGAGAAAATATATTAACTAGCACAAATGATACATCAAAATTATCAGATGTATGCTATGAAATTGATAATAATTCTACTTTACCTTAAACTGCTTCAAACTGCAGTATTTTTGCTTTAGTATGCAAGATTTTGAGTGCTGCCTCCACATCCTGACTCCAAAAATGCATTATTACTTTAAAAAATGAGTTTATTCCTGAGTTGATAATAACCTACCAAAATTCAATGAATGCGCCAAAATTTGTCATGAACCTTGTGCTTTTTATTTATTTATATCTCAGTAGACATTACATTTGACTCTTAAATGAGACTTTCTTGCGTTAGACTTGAACTGCTTCTGGTACAGCACGGTTTTGATATCCCAAAGATCTTGGGCAACCCACTGTAGGCAAATGGAGCCTGCTGTGTCAGTCTATTAGAAAGACATTTTTCTACACAAAAAATTGCTTTCAATGCCATAAGATGTAAGAAGGAATTTGATAAACCTAAGCCAAAGTATTTGCCTTTCTCGTGAGGTGAACTTACGAGCTCTCCTCAGCAGCACGTATCCTGTAGTTCTCTGCTCTGCCCATAGAAGCCTGGATGAGGGTTGCTGGTTTTTCCAGGTCTCTAAGCTCACATTCATTAGCTTTTTCCATTTTTTAATCTAACATTTCTTTTTCTAGCTAAATCTTCCTTTAGCTGATTCATATTACTTTCCTGTTGTTTTCAAGTGTCCTGATTTTGGCTAGGATAGAGTTAATTTTCTTCTTGGTGGCTAGTCCAGTGTCGTGTGTTGGATTTAGTGTGGGAATAGCATTGATAACATGCTGGTGGTTTTGATTGCTGCCGGGTGGTGTTTGTACTGGGAGGGGACACAGCCAGGTCAGCTGACCTGATGTAGCCAAAGGTATTCCATAACAAGGGACGTCAAGCTCAGTATATAAACTGTGGATCTTTGCTTGGGGACTGGCTGGGCATTAGTCAGTGGGTGGTGAGTATTTTTATTGTGCATCACTAATTTTCTTTTTTCCTTTCCCTTGGATTTCATTCCTCTCCCCATCTCACTCCTTTTCAACATAACTGCTATCATTACTATATTTATTTTATTTCAATTATTAAATTGTTATCTCAACCCTTGAGGTTTATCTTCTGGTGGGAGGGGGAAATGACTGGGCAGCTGTGTGGTACTTAATTACCAGCTGGGGTTAAACCCTGACATCAAGTAATATTGCAATTATAATATTTGTCTCACTTTCCACCAACTTGAATATGAGATACACAGACCTATTTACATTCTCCAGGCTGATTTTGCAGCCACCTGAACTTGACACTAATAATTTTCTTGACTTCTGAAATTTCAGAGGATATGATAAAATAAGCATAAAGTTCCTATTGCTTTAATAGTAAACTCCATACAGTAACCACAAAGCTATTGTCTTGGGGTGTATGTAATTTTAAGTAATACAATTAAGCTTTTCAGTTTGAAATGGCTGTATTCTTCAGAATGCAAGCTTTTGTTAGAAAAAAAAAATCATATTTCAAGCTTCCAGTTCTTCTGTGGTTTGGTAGTCTATAATGAGGTGGGTTTATTTTAGGGGAGTGCATATGCTAAGGCTGGGTACAAATTCACTGGCCCTGCGTGCTGTGTATTGGATGCAGAAAGTCCAGATTAATACCTTTGAAAGTAGGTTTCAGCCCAGTATCTCCTTAACCCTTCTTATTTAAGAATTTTGTGGCTGGTGTGATATTCACACTAGTTTCAATAAGATGTATTCTTAAACCCTTGTGAAGAGATTACCAAACATAATTCAGAATTTAAGAAGTTGTTTTGAAAAAGTTTCTGGTCTCAAGATAACCTTCACAATGTAAATCATTCCTTAGGGACTTTGTTGAATTTATAATAAGGCAGCCAAAAATAATGTCACCAAGAGAAGTTAAATAGTAAGTCTTCCCACTGGCTTTAAAAAATCCCAGGTCTTTGCCTTCAGAAAGAGTCCATTTCCCTGAAGTGTTAAAGACTTCAGTTTTACATGGCCTTCAGAGATTACTCTACAAAATTATCTAACTTGCTCCAGCAAGAATTTTCCTGTGAACTAACCCCTGATAATCTTTTTGACCATGAAGAGCCTTTAGAATTTAGGTTTATATTTTAACATTGCATTTGGTGGAATTTAGCCATCAAAATGATCCATTTTAATTACAGATAACAGCACTAACTGTCCTGCATGGTATCAGCTTAGAGTTTTTAAGAACTATTGAAATATATAGTATAGCATTACAAGTGGCTGGAAGATTTTCACCTGTGTGACATTTTGACAAAATACATAGGTTCACCAAAGCCCTGATGTTCCATAGGGGTGTAACAGTTTCCATGCAAATTTCACCTAGAAAGTTTTTGGTTTGGTTGGGAAAGAACACTTTGTTGAGACAAATAGGATACAGCTCACTGTCTGGAGTACTTTCTTGAATGTTAGGAGTGTAGATCTAAGTCTCTGTATTGGAATTGAAAGGCTCTGCTATGTTGTAAATATAGCAGGGACCTGAGGTTGGGTTCAATGCACTACTTACTACCTGAGCAATCAAGTTACAAAACCTAATGCATATAAACAGTAGTAAAAGGACACACATAGAAAAAAGTCTCTAATTTAGATAGTTTTAATTTTCTCTCTAAAATTTGTATATTCTAATATTTGTTTGCTTTCTTGTATTTTTTTTAATCAACTGCTGTCAAAGAAAGACAGTGGGTATAAACAATTGATGACAACTCAGATCCTCAAATATTGTAATGTTTCTACTCTAAGAATTATTACAAGCAACTAGTGTAACAATACACACAAAATTTAGCTTGCTTTGTCAACCTTTTCCAATTCAGCTGCACCAAATCTAATAAACCAAAATTACAAATATTCCACAGCTGATTGAATGAAATATTCATGTAATGAAAAAGTGTCTGGTCTCATTCTGACTGAAGTCAGTCGAAAGTTTTAAGTCAAGACTGTAACCTTAATGGAGAAAGTGTTTTTCAAAGCAGAAAGTTACTGATAAGTGTAAAAGAAAATGCTGTGTCTGAAGTATGTAATTCACATGACTGAATTATTATTTTTTAAATATTATCTTCAAATTTTTTTCCAGGCTATTGAATACAAAACCACACAAGATACAGTCCTTTATGCAGAGAGTTTATGAATAAGCAAACAGGTAAACTATTGTAACAGTAAAAGAAAAGGCTCAGAAGTCCACCTATGTCCAGAAATAGCTAATGGATACTTCCTGTACATTCAGCAGAAAGAAAGGAATCTCCACACAAAGATTCAAAGACAAGGTATTTTTCCTCTGGGAATGCCTCACTTTCTCATCGTTGTTATAAATAAAGAACCTGTGGCAACCAGGGTCCTTATTTAGGAATGTCTGCCAGGTGCATAAACTCAGAGAAGATGAAGCTGATCCAGGGTAGGAGATAGTGGATATTCAGCCAGAAACAGTGCTGGCTGAACAGGTGGAAATAACTTCTTCATCATCTGGTTATGGGTCATCCTGCAAGGTAGCATGTCATGAATTTTACAAATATTATAAACTGGCAAATATTAAAACCAGTCCAGTTTTAAAGAGTGCATGGCCACTATAAAAACACATGCAAATACGTGCCCTGTTTGACAAGAACTTGTAATTTTACTACTGGATGTACAGTACATTGAAGTCTTCTAGGAAGGAAGGATTTTGACTTGAAGTAGTTACTCTGTATTACTTGGAGAAAAAAAAAATGCTATAGAAGCTCCCCTAACACAAAGCTTATCATTGTTTCATTAAAAATTTTTGTCAAGGTATATGATATGCCAAGAACCTATGGGAAGGAAAAGGAAGGTCTGTTGCTGCCCTTTCCCTCAAAGCTTGAGGCTCTCCTTTTCAATGATTTATTTGGCACATGTGGTTGCTATGCATTCTTCCAAAATGTTTACCTTTTCTCTTACTTCTACCTCACTGTTCTGTAGGATTTATTTTGTCACTGGCTTCCCTGTATTGCTAATGCCCCCAGAACCATCTCAATTAAAGGACGGAGTCACAAAGACAAAAGCAAAGTGGAAAATGAAGGTGGGTTTCTAGCCCCACATGCATAAACATTTTGGAAAGCCTGTTTCTCTACAAATATTATATCATCACTCCCTGTGCTTTCAAGAAATAATTATTTCTCTTACTTCTGAATATTTGTCCTTTCTTAGGAACCAGATTATCCTCAGGTGTTAATTAATGAGGTAATACCAAAGATGGATTTTTTTTTCCTTTAGGTTTTGAAAATATATTTTGAATACAAAGAGACTTGGAATGTTTGTTCTTTTAAAACATGCATTAGGCAAGTCCAAGTGCTCTACCGAGTCATGATTTTCATCAGACTTTAAATAAAACAAAGTCTATATCCTTTTTTTAACCTTAATTTGTACTTTGTATATACACACACATCTATATTACACTAATAGCTAAATAGGTAACAAGTTTAAAATTCTTAATTCATTAAAATATTTCTTTAGAAACAGTGGTTGTAGAAAATAGTTTTTTTGTATATTTAATGGCTTAGTTTTCTGAGCATCTCTTGCCCTCACCCATGCATTACAGTGTGTTCTTACTGTGAAATACATTCAGGACAATATATCACTTAAATATGAAATATTTCTAGACACTTGATTTTATGTGGCCATGGTCAAATAGACTCAGATGGAAGCTTATGCTTTGTAGCTGCAGAAACACATTTATACTAACACAACTGACCCCAAAATACATTCAGCTAAAACTTGAGATTTTAATTGCAGCTGCCTGTTACTGTTTAAATTGCACAAAGTTTATAGAAGATTACCTGGCTTTCTCTTCTGCTTTAAAGTAACATAACCATTAATACTTAATGCAAATAACTAGTCAATCATTTGAAAAAAAAAATATTCAGTGGATTGGAGATATATTTTAGTTTTCTATATTACTTGTCTCCATTTTCTTGGCAGCTGATTGCACACACATTTTGCTTGTGGAGGATACTGTTGGGAGAATGACTTACACTCGGTGTTGCAGCACAAACTAGTAGGCTGTAACAAGGCTTTTACTGTCTATTGGATTCTACTGTCCATGCTGTTTCTTCATACCCTTCAGACTAGTCCCTCTGTGGCATCCTTCTCCTTGTCTCTCCTACATCCAGGACACTCTCTCTTTCTTTCTTTCTTTCTTTCTCTCTCTCTCTCTCTCTGCTTCTTCCATATCTTTCTTCATTGGCTGCTCCTCTTCTATACCCCTTAGAGCTATTTAACTACTCAGCAGGAACCAGCCACAACTGCACCTTATCCACATCAGCTAACCCACTGCCCCTGAAGCCAGCCCACAGCTGTATATCAATGTTAATTAACCCAGCTTCATTCTACTACAATTCCTCTACAACTCTACTCATACATAAAGTATGTGGTGACTGCTAAGTGAAAGAATTACTGTTACTTTTTTGGAATTTCACTTCCCAGACAAAAGGGAAGAAGAGATCTGACATGTTTACAGAGCAAGATGTGGAGGAAAGTAGGAACTAGACAAGGAAAAAAGGGGGGGTGGGGAAAGGAGGACTATTGTGAAACACAGTATTATAGGATGTTCTGAAAAACACAGATGAAATCTCACAAATACAAACCACTCTTGAAAAGAAAACACAGTAGTAGGTAATGTCCCTGTGTAGAAGATTTATCAAGACTGAATGATAGAAACGATAACAACTCTCTCAAACTGTTCCCCCACATTAAAATTCTTCTGAAGAAGGGATGGAAGCTTCTGTTTACAATAATCTGCTGTCATAAAATGAGAGCACTGGGGCCATTTCCTTTTTTTTCATCTTTTAGAAAGAGGATTCTCAGCATCCTGTAACAATTTTTGCTGGTTTTGCACTATTTTGGTCTATACATCTACCAGTTGCCAGAAGGAAGGATAACAATGTGTTGAGATGATCTTAAAACCTATCTTTATCCCGCTGCCTTCTGCTGAAAAGCCAGAATAATCACATTTAAGGAAATACTTGATAGAAATTTAGTAGAATAAGCTTTAGTCTATTTTTCTGACCTGGCTTAAAATTTGATACAGGAAATCTAAGTTATCCCCTAAAATACTGTTTTACTTGTCATCTCTTGAATATAATCCACAGCTGAAAATTTATTGTCTGTCTGTCTTAATTTTACAGACTATGCCCTCTGCTTATGGCTTTGTCAGAATGTGAAGTTTTGTTGAGTGAATTTGTATGTGAGAGAAATTCTGAAAAACTGATCTAGAATACTTAGCTGATTTGGTTTTCGTTGCTAAAAACATTGCAATAATTTAATACTTTGGCACTGTAATTATGGTTTGCTCTAAAAATAGTTTCCTTGTAAAGTAACAGCATTTCCATGAAATCCATGCTGCTTAATCTCTGTGTTCTTCCTCCCCGAGTAAGTTTGCAGCACATCACAGAGATGTGAATGGGAATGGAACTGGGAAGGTATTGGAAATGAGAAGAAAATCTTCTTGATTTTACTTATCTTTTGTCTTACTTCCTTACATTTTATTTTGCTGTTTTCCTCTAGCCTCTTTTTTCTGCCTTCTTTGCCCACGTTCTGATTCATGCCTTGTGTGTTTGGTCTGGTATTTGTGCTATGGGACTTCCTATCTCCAATTTTGCTACTGTGTGTTTGTTTCTCTCATCAGCATGCCCAATTCCTTGCTCCAAGTGTATGGACACTCCTAGTTCTCACAGGTTTATTATGCTCTATGGCTTCTTATAATGGACTTAAAGTGTGTATTCAAACTTTCTCTGAATTCACACTGAAAGTTAATGCTGTAGTTGAAAATAGAGACTGGGTCATTGAAGTCTGGAGTCATAAGTGACCACATCACTCTGTGTGAAATATAGGGATTAAGGGCATTATCAAAGGTAGCATAATTTTTTTTTTTAGACTAAATAACCTTTTTTTTTTTTAACTTTTTGTTTTTATTTGTTTATTTCCCAAGACGATACAGACACTGCTTTCCAAATAAAACTTACTTTTCACTGTTTGTGATGTATTTTAAGCCAGTCTTCTGGCCTTTTCTTTGTCCTGTGATTTTGAAACACAAAAATTTAGCAATGCTATCTTGAGGTGTAGAAATGACCATAAGCATGGATATACATACTCCGTTGACTACTTAATTTTAGGAAGGGAGAAGGTGAGCTATTCTCTGCTTCCATCACTGTCCAGACTTTGGCTGCAAACAACTCTGCCTGTGAGACAAGAAAGTGGATGGATAGATAGAGAGAGAGACAGACAGACAGTCTGTCTGGTTGATGGACACTAGTGGGAGGCAGTCCTGAAGGATAAAGGAGTCCAGGAAGGCTCGACATTCTTCAAGAAGCAAATCTTATAAGCATAGGAGCAGGCTGTCCCCATGTGCCAAAGGATGAACTGGCAGGGAAAAAGACCAGCCTTGGTGAGCAAAGAGCTTTGGCTAGAACTCAGGAGAAAAAAAAAAAAAAGGGAGTTTCTGACCTTTGGAAGAAGATACAGACAACTCAGGAGGACTACAAGGATGTTGTGAGGTTATGAAGGGAGAAAATTAGAAGGGACAAAGTCCAGCTAGAATTTAATCCAGCTACTGCCGTAAAAGACAATAAAAAATGTTTCTATACATACATTAACAACAAAAAGAGGGTTAAGTAGAATCTTTTACTGGATGAGGGGGAGAAACATAGTGACAAAGGATGCTGAGGTACTTAATGCCTTCTTTGCCTCGGTCTTTGATAGTAAGACCAGTTGTTCTCTAGGTACTCAGCCCCCTGAGCTTGGAGACAGGGGCAGGGCACAGAATGAAGCCTCCATAATTCAAGGGAAAATGATTAGAGACCTATTACACCACTTAGACACACACAGGTCGATGAGGCCTGATGGAATGCACCACGGGTATTGAGGGAGCTGACAGAACAGCTCTCTGAGCCACTTTCCATTATTTATCAGCAGTCCTGGCTGACTGGGGAGGTCCTAGTTGACTGGAGGTTAGTAAATGTGACACCCATCTACAAGAAGGGCCAGGAGGAGGATCCAGGGAACTACAGGCCTGTCAGCCTGACCTCGGTGCTAGGGAAGGTTATGGAGCAGAACATCCTGAGTGCCATCACACAGCATGTACAACACAAGCAGGTGATCAGGCCCAGCCAGCATGTCTTTATGAAATGCATGTGTTGCTTGACTAACCTGATCTCTTTCTATGACAAGGTCACTCACTGCAGAGGAATGAAGCTGGGTTAATTAGCATTGATAATGTACAACTGTGGGCTGGCTTCAGGGGCGGTGGGTTGGCCAATGTAGATACAGTGCAGCTGTGGCTAGTTCAGTTAAGTGGTTGAGAGTCAATGAAGAGAGAGCAGACGAGGAAGAAGCAAGAGAATGGAGAGAACATCTACTCTGGATGAGGTGAAGAGAAGGCAGCGGAGGGACTGTATGAAGAGTGTGCTGGTATGAGATGGTATAAGACCTTGTTGAAGCGTGAGAGTTTGGAGGATACTGTGACAACCTACTTCCTGGGTGAGGGAAAGGCTGTGGATGTTTTCTACCTAGACTTCAGTAAAACCTTTGATGCTATTTCCCACAGCATTCTCCTGGAGAAACTGGCTGCTTATGGCTTGAACAAGTGTACTCTTCACCGGGTAAAAAGCTGGCTGGCTGGCCAGGCCCACAGGGTGGTGCTGAATGGAGTTAAATCCAGTCGGCAGCCAGTCATAAGGGGTTTTCTCCAGGGCTTAGTATTGGGGCCAGTTCTGTTTAATGCCTTTATCAATGACCTGGGCGAGGGCACCGAGCGCACCCTCGGCCAGTTTGCAGGTGGCACCGAGCTGGGGGCAGCGCTGATCTGCTGGGGGGCAGGAGGCTCTGCAGAGGGGTCTGGGCAGGCCGGGCCGATGGGCCGAGGCCGCTTGTAGGAGGTTCAACAGGGCTCAGTGCCGGGTCCTGCCCCTGGGTCACACCAGCCCCACGCAGCGCGACAGGCTGGGGCAGGGGGCTGGGAACTGCCTGGGGGGAAAGGGCCTGGGGGGGCTGGGTGACAGCCCTGGGCATGAGCCAGCAGGGTGCCCGGGGGGCAAGGTGGCCAACGGCATCCTGGCTTGTGCCAGGGACAGCGTGGCCAGCAGGACCAGGGCGGTGATCGTCCCCTGGTACTGGTGAGGCTGCACCTCGATCGCTGGGTTCTGTTTTGGGCCCTTCACTACAACACAGACATTGAGGTGCTGGAGCATGTTCAGAGAAGGGCAACAAAGCTGGTGAAGGGTCTAGAGCACAATTCTTATAAGGAGCAGCTGAGGGAACTGGGGTTGTTTAGCCTGGAGAAAAGGAGGCTGAGGGGAGACCTTACTGTTCTCAACTACGTGAAAGGAGGTTGTAGTGAGGTGGGTGTTGGTCTCTTCTCCCAAGAAGCAAGCAATAGGAGAAGAGCAAACAGCCTCAAGCTGT
The DNA here is from genome assembly GCF_023638135.1 of Falco biarmicus. Classification (NCBI taxonomy): domain Eukaryota; kingdom Metazoa; phylum Chordata; class Aves; order Falconiformes; family Falconidae; genus Falco; species Falco biarmicus. The sequence goes on along the minus strand of NC_079292.1, from coordinate 3,286,075 downwards.
GCTAGGGAAGGTTTAGATTGGACATTAGGAAAAATTTCTTCACTTAAGAGGCTATCAAATATTGGAACAGGTTGCCCAGGGAAGTGGTTGAGTCACTGTCCCTGGAGGTACTTAAAAGACTGTAGGCGTGGCAAGTAGATGCATGCATGTTGATGTGGTGCTTAGGGACATGGTTTAGTGGTGGACTTGGCAGTGCCAGGTTAATGGTTGGACTTGTTCGTTTTAAGGTATTTTCCAATGCAAATGATTCCATGATTCTATAGATATATAGAAAAAGGCACACTCACACGTCAGCAAAGACTTGATTAAAAGCGCATAATCATATCTATAGCTGGAAAAAGTGAAGTGGCATGACTCTAAATACTTTTCTAACCCCTTCTTCTGTCCCTGTGGAGACACATATTGACTGAAATGTGCATAGCTACTTGTTCTGAAAGCACAGGAGAACCATCTGCTCTCAGTGGCACTGTGGTACAGACTGCTGTTTCTAACTAATAGACTAGGAAATTAATATGAAATCAAGTGAGTACTCCACATACATGAACACATGTCTTCCTGTTGATGCCTCAGGGTCTGCTGTCACATTCTTTCAATCAGCTGTTCACCTGCAAAGTACTGTGTGCAGAGTCCCAGCTTCTCCAGACACTAATAATTTTGACAGACTGAACAAATATCTGAGCCTTGATCCCAATGTTTAGAAACAATAAAATCACCTTATTAAAAGAACTCATAACTGCAATCCATAACCATGTAGATAATGATTACCTAGGAAAAAGGTATCTGTTATATGGATAGAATTCATACTGACCCTGCTATACACATGCAATACATCTTCTCCTGACATAACATTCCAGCGATGTGTTAGCATTGTAACAACATTGTGAAATGCCACTGTGACATGAAAACTGTGAAGTTATTCCACAGTGAAATGATTTAACAGAATAGCAACAAAAATAAAAGATAGTTGCAATGCCTGGCAAATCTGTAATCTCTAGAGGCCAACCTCCAGCAGTTCTGCAGCATTCTAAACAATGCCATAAATAAAGGTAATTATTCAAATGATCTTATAAAGCTAAGTCAAACATGGCCTTGTGGAGAAATCCCATGCAATTAAATGGTGTAAAAACCCATAGAATCATGTAGGAAGGAAATAACAAATTTTACTCACTTTTGTAGCATATTATTCTTTATTAAAATCTGTACTGCAGTGCAGGAATTGTATAGAAGACTGATCATTTTTTTTTCAATCACCAAATTACTTGTTTTTAAGAGCATAGGGGTTTTTCTCCTGTAGCTGGAGTCTATGCTCTTGTCTTACCATAAAACACACAACAGTATGTTTGAATGACAGAGAATTGATTCAGGCTAAAACCACAACAAAGACAAAGCCATTCACAAAAGCTCAGTTTAACTACAGCTTCTGCCTTCTGTGAAAGTACCAGACTGCCCTACTTGGCTAGTATTTTATGCTAAGAGGAATTGAGACAAATAGTGTGTTTTCTTATGTTGAGAGCATTTTCTGTAGGGTCTCTAACCCAGTTTTGTCCTTTATATTTTGCTTGAGAGGTGTCAGGAGGGTGAAAACTAGATGGGAAAGAATGTCCTTGCCGGGGGCACTTCTTGCTGATACGTTATGTTGGTGAACATTATGTTCTCCTTCCCCTTCCAGTTTCATACTGGAGAGTGGTGCAGATGTGATGCAAAAGGGACTTCCCAGATGTCTGCAGCTGCTATTGTGCAGTTTCTGTAAAGACTTCAAGTTAATGCTGAAGCCAGAGGTGTACATCCTGAAAGTAGTAACGTTCCCTGGGCTCCAGTTGCTCACTCCCTTTTAGATAAGGGATATTCTAGTTACGTACTTCCAGGCATAAAATTAAAGTTAGTGAAAATCTACGTGTAAATGTTTCTACATGTATCTGTTGTCTTGCAATTGTCTTCAAATAATACACTTGGAGACTGAAGTACCAATAATTCTTCCTGCCTTACTGCCTCCATTCTTAGAAGAGCTTTTAAGTATTGCATAAACTTCTTTGCTATAACAGTTTCCATCACTTATCCTTAAAAACAAACTATGTTGGTTTGTGTCTGGGCTGATACTTTTTGTCCTTTTTTCATGTTAAATTCAGCCATCGGTCAACCCCAGTATACATAATTTCCCCCTTGTCTTTGTAGCTCTTTAGACCTTGAATTGAACTGACTGGAATAGACAAACTACTTGCAGGCGTGATTCCCTTGGATATAAAGGAGTTACAAAAATTATGAACTTGTCTTGATGAGAAATAATTGCGCACATCTGAGTATTGTTTTTCTAAGCACCTTTAATGCCAGTGTAGTTAGAAAGCAGTATAATGTCTCTAATGAATGAAGCTTAAAACCTTAGATTTACGTGGTCACAGATTAAAAGTGGATGCCAACAGTATTACTGCTCCATGCCTGCTTCAAAACACATCAGCAACAGATTGTTGTCCCTGTAGGATGAATGATTGGATGGCTCATGAAACAGCTCCTCACCCCCCTACATTTCAGTCAGCCTGAAATGAACCATCTCATATCTTTTTACCCTACTATGACATATTGAATACTGTGAAGTTTCAGGAGCTGCTTCCTAAACTGTTCAGCAAACCCTGATATGAGATGAAGTGACTCCATTAGAGAGGTAGAACGAATGACTGGCCGGTTTTTACCTACTATCACGTATGTATATGAACTGAGGATTCCCTGTGATTGTGCATATTCCTTTACACTTTACTTTCTGCCAGATGCAGACCTGTGGCACCTGTTACGAAGCCACATTCTGTGTGCCACAGGACACTATATTTGGATAAAGATTTGGATAATAGCATGCCATGTTCCCTATGATGGCTTTACTTCCTTGTTTATTTTGAAATCAATAAAACAGAGATAAGTGTTTGGTCCTAGAATGAAAATAGTGAGTCAGTTCAGGTGTTTGGTTTGTAATGGAGTTAGGACAGGTTGCTTTTGCTCAGCATCATTTAGAAGGTGACTGTCAAATACGGAGATCTTTTGATAACGACAGTCATAGTCACCTGTCTTCAGTAACACAGTCAAGATGCTCTTCCAAACATTATGACATAACAGTAACTCCCTTCTTTTCTGAGTTTAATTTACAGTGAAAAGTGATAAGTAAAGCCTTAAAAAGTGAGAATTTGTGTTTATACAGAAAACAGCATCAGGGAAAACTTCCAACATTTCCAGTTTGATTTGCCTTTATACTTGAAGAGGGGGGTGTTAGTTTGGATTCCATGCCTGCTTTGTTTTTGGCTTCTTTTCCCTGCCAGCAGGGATATCAATTGTGATAGTAGGCTAAGTAATAATTATTGGGATTTTTGAGAGCTATTAAACAGTGCCTGCCAAAAGTCACCATGCACTGGTATCTTAGATACCAGAGCTATTTGACTGTACTTAGCATAGTATATCTCTCTGGGATTTTATGATGTGGTAGCAGTTGGCAATTTGTGACTTACTAATAGTGATAACTGTATGTATGAAACCATCAGTTCATTTAGCATCAGCATGGTTATTACACATTATTTCAGCAACATGAAATGAAGACAGCTGGGTACTGATAAACAATTTTTAAAACAATTAAAAATGTGGAAGGTGACTTCTAAGAAAAAAATGTAACTGGCACTAAAAAAAAATAAAGACAGGGTAATATTTTGTGAGGCTTGAAAATTACTGCCTTCAAGGGTTTTTGAGAATATAGGTTGGTTAAGGTCTTCATTATCAGCATAGATGATTTTTTTTTTTTTGTCTAGTAGTTCACTTTCCAAGAAATTAAATTTTGGTCAGCCTGAAATTCATCAGAAATCTCAATGAAATTCTGGAAATAATTTTGTATGGAGAAAAAATAATTTTAGAAATGATCAGCTAGTCAGGACATTCTGAAAATGGCAATTAGAAAAGGCTTTATTATAAAGGTGAACTAGATTTATAGCAGAATGTTGGTACTGTTAATAAAGCAGACCTGTTGGGGTAGTCACAGTGTGTACCTGAAGTACAGAAGGAATTCAGCTTCAGGCGTAGAATAGAAAAAAATAGAATACAATAATTTCCTTTGTAAGGGACCTACAGTGATCATCTAGTCCAACTGTCTGACCCCTTCAGGGGTGACCAAAAGTTAAAGGATATCATTAAGGACATTGTTCAAATGCCTCTTAAACACTGAATATACTTAAATAATCCTATTTTCTAACATGAAGGGGGTTTTCCCTGTACTCTTACTGCTACATTATGTAATCAGATTTAGATTGAACAAATGGGAATTGGAATATTTTCTTTAAAACAGGACATCTTTGGTAGCAAGGACCAAAAAAAGCCCTGCCTGAGGATGCTCTAGAGTCTAGGGGCTAGCACACTCACTGCGTTGAGAAAGAGCAAAATTAGTTTTGTTGTAAGTCTTTGTTTTTAACAAAACAAGTGGGTGATTTTAATCCATGTCCCTTACCTTCCATTGGAACATCTGAACAGTATAGCTAGACATGGCACAGCCTCAGCTGCCCTCTCCTTCCTGGTTTGGGTAGCTGGTTCTAATATGCTCATGTCTTTCCCTGCCCACACCACAGTGAAACCAATTGATTGTTTTTAAAAACAAGTATATTAGCTGTTGGCAAAACAAAACATTTATTTTGAATAAGAAACATGATTTACATGTGTAAAAGATGTGGTTTATATTATTACCACAAAACTTCCATATTTGTCATTCAAGTCATTTTGTTAGTGCATAATATGTATATAAGTATATATCTAGTTACTAAACTAACTCCCCAGTTTACACAGTGCTAATGCCAGTTATCCAGACACCTGGAGATGTGTGCCTTCTGCCCATAAAGGTCAGTGAAATGGGGAACACTGTTTACTTTAGTATCTTTTTCTTAAACCCCAAGATACACTATGCAACAAACATGTAACCCTCACTGCATTTTAATCAATATTTTGATATTTTTTCAAAACTTTTTTTTAATGAGAAAATGTAGTTGTTGCTACATCAGCTAGAGCTGGCATTTTTGGCAGGGAAAATAGCTTGTGTCTGCAGTATGTTGAATATTTTCCAATGACAGATCCCCAGCCACCACAGATGTGGTTGACATCTTGGATAATTTCCAGATGAATATACTGGAGGAACAAAGCAACAAGTTGCTGCAGAGGTTAGTTCCATTCTATAAACAGCTACAGTCATATCACACCTCATATAGAGATGGAGTTTCTTAAAGATTCTTGAAAGATTCCATGAAATATGTGTTTGGTTTTAGAAACTTGCAAGGTACATATGTGACTCAATGTCATTTAAAGTGAGCAAAAAATCCTCTACTGCAATCACATTTGCAAACAAACAAAAACAATACCCATCTCAAAAGCAATACTTTTGTAGTGTTGAAGTAATTACATGGTTAGGCAATGTTAACAGATACAGATTTGAATTTGTCTAGAGATCTGATGGATTAGCCTTGGTTAATAGCCAAACTGTCAAGCAGCTGCTCCCTCCCCCACTCCTTCCCTCGGTGGGATGAAGCATGAAAATAGAAAAAAACCCACAGGAATGATAAAGTTCGTGGGTCAAAACATGACAGAGAAATCGTTTGCCAGTTACTGTTGCAGGCAAAATAGACTCAGCTTGGGGAATATTGACTTAGTTTATTGCCAATTAAAACAGATATTTGATTGTAGAAATAGGTAGTGAGAAACAAAAAGACAAATATTAAAAAAAAACACCTTTCCTTCCCCCAACCTCAACTTCACTCCTTCACTCCAGACCCTGACCTCTTCTCACAGAGACAACTCCTGCACTCTCACCACTACCAAAACCTTGCCATGGACACCCAATATGAGAAAATATGAATGACTCTATACAGTCCTGCTAGAAACTGAAAAAGCTGGTATTTTGTTGTCATTATTTCAAAATATCTTTCAGTTAGGTACTCAAAGTGCTTAGGAGTCCAAGCCCTAGAAAACAACTGAATTTCTCTTTTTTCCCATGCTGCTTAGCCAAATGAAATTCTTACCTTTTGCCTTAGTCATCTGCAGACTCAGAATTATTGTACTTGCGTAGACATACATCATCTTGAGTAAACATGGTGCTTAACTTTTACAGTCACTTTGTCCACAGTTACTTCTCAACATAAAACACACTTGTAAGCATTTTCTCATTGAACAAAAGTGTGTTCCTTGGTTCCCCTGTGTGATGGGCCCATAGTATCCTACATGTATATATTGCATCTGCTGGAACTGGATTACAAACCTTTGTTAGCAGTTCTACTCCACCAAGATGAAAAGATTAGACACAATTATCTTCCAGCTCACATAATTTTATAATGCGTGCCATCATTGATTTCAGTGCTATTTCTTTTGGTTTACAAAGCTCTATGTGTGAAGAGATCTAGAGATATTGAAACAGAATCTTAAAATCCAGTAGCCATTGTCATCTTTCTACACTTACATATTATTATATAGAGTTCTGCAGAAAATATTTTTATTCTTTTTTTTTTTTTTGTCCTGTTTTTCCAGTCCATTTACTTAAATTCTCTTGGCCTTGCTTTATGTAGCACTTCCCTATGGATATTTCCAAAGTACTCTGATCAGCAGTCACAAATTTTGTGGAATGTACTTTCTAATAAATTTCAATTTTTAGCCTTTCATAAGATTCCTAAGCAATGCGGTACTTGTCCTCATTCTAGGAAGTTTCTAGTATGTGTTTCAGGACATAAAATACACTTCTTACCCTATTGTACTCCAGCATACTTACTGGCAGGCTTCAAAAGTTAGAGTTCTTATGGAGTAACCGAGAAAGCATGGATTTAATCTGAATATCTGCATTTGAAAGACCAGTAATTTTGTCATTTTTCCTACTGTATATATTTAACAGGTTCAGTGCACATAGCAATATTGCATTGTTTCTCAGATCATCTGTCACATAGGACCTATACACATTGATGCAAACTTATTCCAGTCTAGCCTTAAGTTACCTTCAGGCCATAATACTCTAACCCGCCATTTTCTGAGATGCTTAATAATTCATTTCTTTCAGTTTCCAGCCTGAGTTTTTCCTCGTTTTCTGACCAATGCTAATTGCTTAAATTGTATAAAGAAATTATATTTTTTTCAGAATCCTGAGTAGAGTAAAACCTCCTGCTTCACCACATAGTGGCACTGTCATGATTCCTGCTTCAAAGAAAGTGCCGCTAGGCTTCCCTACAGCCACACCACCACCACCACCACAAGAAAGTGTGTCAGGCACAGCATGGTGTGCTAAGAATTGAGTTCCCTATCCTACATTATTTACTGATGCTTGTAACAGAAGTTATCCTGCATATTGATGTCACAACTTTTTGTAGTCTCAGGCTTCTCTGATATAGCTACACAAAAGACAGGAGAGTTGAAAGACTATCTCACGTTAATGTTGGATGCCCTTGTATTAGAATTCTGCTATTTGTCTATGAGCATAGGAGGTCACCAATTCAGTGAAAAACGCGAGTTTCACATGCCATAGGTATCTTCAGATCAATTATTTGTATTGTATTTTAGACTCTATCTGTCTGCACTCTTGCAGAATAAGCTCAGGAATAACAGATTGTCACGAAAAGCTTTCACACAGACCTTTCTATTCTGCCTGATCCTGCTTAATCCCCTTTGGCCAGTGCATTACGGTGTTCCTTGGGGGATTTCTTAATGTGAAAAATGTGAGGGGATATAGTAAGAAACTGGTGCTGGTGAGAATCGGGGAGGTAACATTGAGCCATTAAGAATGGAATCATCTCAGCCAAGTTTCTTTTATGACAGAAGCAGGATTGTGTTGGGTATGTGTAGAAAGACTTCTGCAAAATCAGAAGTAGGGAGAGACAACCACCTGCATAACTGAAAGTGTGTGCTTTCCTAGCGTTTGCTATAAGCCCAAATTACTAAAAGACTGTGATGCAGGCTGTACACAATTATTTTTTAACTGATTAGGATTGAGATGTATATGGAATAATATTAATTGCCTAACTGCTTTTATCAATCTGAGCTGAAAGGATTTTTTTTAGTATTTAGAAGTATATAGAAGAAGCTGTTCTTCATGCAATTTCTTACATTATTAAAGCACATTGAGTAAGACTGTTTTCATCTTGTTATTTTTCTGCTTTGGTTTCCTTATATAAAATCTGTTGAAGGTCAAATATATTTGGTAATCTCAGTGAACAGTTCATTACATTCACCTATTACAGAGTCCAACAATAAATCGGGATTATTTTGCACTACTGAGTAGATTTGTTAGGAAAATGACCGAAACTATTCTAGGTCAAGGTTGAAGGTATCAGCACACTATGGTGGACAGACTAATTAGGTATTCTGGTCACTGGCAGTCTTCCACTTTTCATGACCTCAAAAAGCTCGTCACATATACTTAAACATATTCTGAGCAGGAAAAAGTATATACTGCTTTACTGAACATTGTGTTCCCCATGGGCCAAGCAGGCCATGTATATATCATGCTTCTACTGAGCTCATTTTTTACAACTGTGTTATAAACAACTCAAAGTCATATTCTATTTTTTATGAAAAAAATGATAGGTTTCTAATAATGTGAAACCATAGCATGTTCCCACAGTCAAGACTTACACTAAAGATGGAGATTTGAAAGAAATGACCACAGAAAGAAAAAAAAAAAAAAAAAAAAAAAAACAAAAATCAAAAAACCCAAACCAAAACCCAACTAAACCAAAACAATAAGGAGTGCTTAAAGTTAGGTACCTGAGTTACTTTTAAATAGGCGTTTAAGTGCCATAACATCAGAGGTTCAAATGCCTGCTGTTTCCATGTGAGTTGCCTGAAATGCAGAACTCTGTGTTGGAATCGCAGAATCCATACACAATGCACAGAAAAGTTTATAGGTGACCAAACAGTCCCCAGAGAAATCAGGCTGCTGAAAGGGGACCTACTTATACCCATCCAGCAGGGACATACTGAGGACAGAATGGAGTCTTAACTGTTGTCCACCTTTATGGCTTACTTGTCTAATGGTTGCATCTCTTTCTTATCCCTCTTTCAAAGGAGCACGGCTGAGCCTTTTCTTTTTTTCTGAAAGCTCAGATGGACCTGCTCTTCTAAAACACAGCAGGCAGCGAGTGGCAGTGATAGTTTTACAGAGCTCAGACATTATACTTTACCAGTTGAAACATTACCCTGAAATAGGTGATATCCAAGTTTCATTTCCCCCTTCTGTCTGAAAGACTTGAAACCAGCACTCCCCAGTGCCCTCCCCAGCAGGCTGCCCACACCTCCAGCATGGCAAGGCAGCAGCTGTCTTCATAGCTATTGTGCTCTGAAGAAAAGAATGCACAATTTGCCCAGTAAAAGAGGGAAAGTAAAAATAGCGGTGACTTTGTTCACATATTATAGAAGGCAACCAGGAAAACATAGTCCTGGATCCAGATGCTGTTGTTAGAGCTGTTTGTTTCTCATTTTACCCAGCGATTTTTTTTTTTTTTTTTCAGATTGCTTCCATGAAGTGACTGAGTCAATATTAACTTGAGTAATAATTTCATTTCTAGATGCTCGGGGAAGATTTTAATGACAGCTGTTATAGATGTCAACAAATAAACGATGAAATATTTGTATGATAAATTAAAAGAAAAAAAAACAACTTACATGTTTTTTTCTGGAGATGTCTACACAGCTTTATCTTGGCTCTGTGTTTATCTCTGCCAAGATGCAATATTGCATCTTTGATGATACTTTGAAAATTTCTGATATTATAAAATAATATGAAATAAATGAAATCATAAAATTCTGATATCATAGAACTTGCTTTGAGAGGCAAGTACAGTATCTCAGTGATTTTGTAGTACATAGCAGGCAAACAAAAGGCAAAAATCAAGAATATATTCTTACATTTCTTTCAGAAACATTTTTTATTTTCCTTTCTATTCAAGTAATGCAGTAGCGTTGCAGATATTTATGTAGTGTAGGAAGAACAGAAATCCCAAAGCACATTCCAATTATGAATATGTGATTTATATTTTATGGGCAAAAAGAGTTATTTCCCCAAGCACGTTGTTTTCTTTTATCTGTGTCCTTCCTTTAATCCTGTCAATAACCCAGCATGCAGCTGCTTTCTGCTCATAGATTTTTAGGAAGATAATAGAAATAAGCATGCATGGTAGATAGAACTATTCATGGGTAACATAAAAATACCTGCTGTTCATCAAGATTTCTGCTTTCTAATTACCTGGAAAAATTGGACACGTTAATTTTTCTGGTTTTTAACTGAAATAGTGCAACATATTAGCATGAAAAATAAAAATACCTTCTTAGTTAAAGGTATAATGAAATGCTAGATTTACATTTATGTTCTAAGGTCCACAAAATGTTTACTTATTATTCATGGCTTGAAGGAGTATTTTAATATCTATATAATTTTAAGAATTAAAGTGTTCAGCAAGTTGCAACATACATCATGTTATTATCCAAATTGAAATCATTTGGGTCAGGAAAAAAAAAATCATACTTAAAATTATATAGGTAATAAATGAGGAAGAAGCTGAACTGAGATGATACACTTCGATTTCCATACACATTATATGGTAGTTTGTAAATAATGTCCCCTTCCTTCCTATAAAGTGAAGAATCACGTTATGGGGTGAGCAACTTGGTAAGGTTTGAAAGGAAGATGAGAACTTTGTTTATCAATAATAAAACTCCTCAGCTATAAAAAAAAAAAAATAATATTGTGGATATTTTTACACTCTACAGGTCAAGATAGAATAGTATGCCAATGTCATTTCCCTACTTTTCTGTAAGATTTTTCGGACAACTGCATCTCTCTCCTTGTGGATTTAGATCCCTTTCCCTGAAGAAAACCAGAAGAAGGATCCCATCACAAATGGGCAGGAGATAAATCTGCTTAAATATATGTCTGGCTGCATTCCATCCATACAGCTTCTTAAATGTCTGAAGTAGTAAATACTGGGCTGGGATGCATACAAAGTTATCTAATGATCCAGTTTTATAGCAGCTATATACTGTAATCCCATTCAAATGAGTGCGTGTGGCTAGGGACTGCACAGATGGCCTCTTTGGGATTCAACTTCACATCTCCTGTGCCTCTGTTGTTTTAGCATTGTACAGTAGAAAGTCTGGGACATTTTGCTGGAAGAAGGTTTTCCCATACAAATTAGAATACTTCACAAAGTCACGATACCCTTTTATTGCTGGTTCCTGTTAAGTATTCCATCACAGACGTTGCAAAGTTATATAGTGAGTGATTCTCTTTCATTAAAATTTCTAAGCATCAAATTAATAGATTTCAGAGCAACACACTGACAGTGTTTCAAGAGCAAACACCCTGACATAACATGAAATCTAGTAGGCTTATGAAAAAACATTGTATCATAGAATCATAAAATCATACAATGGTTTAGATTGGAAGGGACCTTAAAGATCATCGAGTTCCAACTCCCTTGTCACGGGCAGGACTAGCTTCCACCAGACCAGGCTGCTCGAAGCCCCATCCAGCCTGGCCTTGAACACCTTCAGGGATGGGGCAGCCACAGCTTCCCTGGGCAACCTGTGCCAGTGTCTCTGTACCCTCACAGTAAAGAATTTCTTCCTAATACCTAACCTAAATCTACGCTTCTTTACTTTATGAATAGTAAAAAACTGGTCTGAGAAAGAAGCTCCTCCCAACCCCATGCACCATCACATATGAAACTTGGAATAGAGAACTACCCTTTGCCCTGGTGAAAACAAAGCAGGGAATCAGAGGATGACCTTCATAATAGATAGTGTAATGATTTCTTGTTCTCTGAAGGCTTAACCACTAGAATTCTGTTTGCTTACTATGATTATAAATGAGCTATTAGGAATATGTGAAGTGAGTTTTTGTTAAATTATAGGGTAATAAATATGTCAATTTAATGTAATTCAATAAAATTTAATTGTGCCATGTGTGTCTATTATTTTGAAAACCGTAATTACCTTTTAGGTATAGTGAAGCTTAGAGCGAAAACCAAAGGTAGATACTAGCTGAATTGGTTCTCTATGTGGAGAAAAAAGAACAGCAAGATCATGACATTAAACACAGGAGAAGCTGTTAGTTTTAAGTATTGTTGAAATCCAAACTAAAGTTTTAATAGCACAGAATGGAACTTCTGAAGCAAAATCCAAATTTGAAATTGAAGGTGTCAACCATATTCTGACAGAATGACCAGGCAGGTGTGTTGGCATCTGTTCCTAAATGTGAAAATTCTTTGGATCACTTAGGTTTGAAAAGCACAGGAACAGGCTTACTAAACTTAAAGACTAAGTACACATCGTAGTGACTATACTGAATGATACGTTAGTATATAAATGTCAGCCTGAATAGCTGCACCCCTTTACTTCCAAATATATTCTGATTTATATATCTGTAATATATATATATATAATATATATATCTGTAATATAGCAGAAACATTCTTTGCATGGAATTGGTCATTTGCCAGACAACTTTGGTTTTGAGTCCTGACTGGATTTCCATGTATGTGATACAGGGGATGAAATCATTCCTTATGGGAAGCATTGGTCCAAAGCTGACAACCAGCACAGTAGTCATACTGGTTTGTCTAGACCTTTATTTCTATTCAAATGTTAAAAATATAGCCTAATTTTTACATCCTGTGCTATAGAAAACTGTTTATATTTGTTTAGTTCTTTTTTGTTTAGGTTTATTATCATATAAAATCAATGCTGTTGCTTAAGAACAGTAGGATTTTTTACATATATCAAAAAACTTTCAAACCTGTAATTCAAAATTTTTTTATTATTATTTTTTCAGCCATCAATCATTAAGTCTGGAAATATAACTAGTTGTGAAGTTATTCAACTCAGATTTTGACACACATATTTTTCCTTAAACTAATTGCTGTAGCAAAAAATAATTATACTTTCAGTAAAAATTTAATTATTTGTATTTTTTTGCTAATTATTCTACTGAATTTGAAAAACAGTAATTTAATTCAGAGAAAACTGTTTGTGTGAATGGATAAGGGAATGTTCTGTATTTTCTATGAATATGGGAATTCTTTACTTTTCACTGCAGGCATATAGGAGTTTAATATGAAGTTCTTAACAACAAGGTAGAATGATGAATTCAGGAGAAAAAAAAACAACAAAAAAGAAACAAACAAACAAACAAACCACAAAACCCAGGCTGGTAAATATATTGCATTCAAAGACAAACAAACAAAAAAAAAATGGTGGTTTCCATTTTTAACTTTGAAGATGCTAGATCCAGGTTCAAGCCAAAACTAAAATATTTTTTTTTAAAGGTTACCAAATAACAACAAATGCAGCATAATTCTGCATAACATTTGAGGTAGCTGATCATGATTTCTTCACAAAGCCAAGCACTAAGAAACACAGGAAAAATGAAGCTTGTATAATATATCATGTATAGTATAAGCAACTGGGGAAACAAAACAAAATCTTAGACAAAATTTTAAAGGATGAATTCTGAAAGTAAAAGATTTTTGATTGTGGACAAAAATAATTACTCCTGCAATTTTGATTGCACTTGCCAGCTAAATGGACTTTCATACACTTTTTGTAAATAAGGAAATAATACCAGTTTAGAATTTCTATTTAAGTATCAGAGATGTTTGTTAACTGCTCAGGCCAAAGGCACAAAATATCTTAATTCAGATAACATCTACATTCTCAAATTAGAAACAGTAAGAAAACTGATTCATCTATAATGAATCTATAAACTCTAACTCTATTTATAGCATATCTAAATAGATATATAAATATAGGCACTATAAACTCTTATAACCTACACCAAAAATCAAGGCCAGATCCTGTGCATACGTACTTACAGGTAGTATTTTCTGAATCATTCCTCCAACAATGAGGATTATTGATTGTGTTCAGAAAAAGCTTTAATATCAAAGACAACCAAATCACTTCTAACAAGGTTTACTTTTTTTCCCTTTTCTAAATTCAGTTTTGAACTATATATTCTAAGACAACCAGAATCAGACTTTTTATGACTGGTTTACAAACATCTGAAATTACAGTTATAGAAGAAAGAGCAATACAGCTCATATTTCAGTATCATGAGCAGAGCTATTACAATAAAAATTTGAAAAATTGCAACTATTATTGTTACAGCTTGAAACTTTTTCATTATTTTGTAACTTATTGTATCATTTTTGCATATTAATTGTTATAAAAAGGGTTACAATGTTTGTTCTAATAACAAAACATTTCTACCAAATGAAATTGCAGTTTGATAAAAAACAATTCCTTATATGCTATCAGAAATGCATCCTTTTTAACCCTTTCACAGATTTATAAAATGGGCTTGCAATAAGAAAATAACCACACACAGCATGGCAATTTTTTCCTAAGCTAAAAAAAGTTTCAGTTTCTTGAAGTATTATTCTGAAAAACTGGATTTTCTAATATTCATGGAAGTGCATTCCAAATACAGTTCCTAGAGTACAATAGAAATGTATTTATGTATTTTAAAGCACGTTCATCGAGTGTTAGTTTTGTATTTATCAAAGCTGCCCAGTCATGGGAGTAGCTTTAATCAAGAATGAGCCTTAAATTTGATGTATGGCATGCCAATTATGCTCAGGGGCAGCCTGAACTTGCTCTGAATTTAAGACATAATCTATATTTAGGCTACTTATAAATCTTTTTTTTTTTTTTTTTTTTTCTTAAAGCACATGATGCTGTAGTAATCTATATTTAGGCTACTTATAAATCTTTTTTTTTTTTTTTTCTTAGAGCACATGATGCTGCATCCTCTCTGCTGACCTCCTCTCATGAGGTCCTGGCAAAGACCAGTGGAGTAGGTGGAAACCAAGATATAGTGTATTTTGTTGTGGTAAGTGAGGTCATCTTAGTGCATTTTAGAGTATATGTTCAAAATGCACAGCATACCAGGGTTTACCTACTCAGAGGTCTTACAAGAAACAGGCTGCTGTTATTTCTGCACACTATGAATAGCAATTTATTTGGACTGAGGTTTGCATAGCAGGGTAGATTCCAACAAGACTGCTTATTACTGGAAAAAATAAAAAATTGTATCCCCTTTTTATAAGTTTAGTGAATTTCTACGAAATCACATTGTACAGTGCAATTGGCAGTTGTCTAATGTTAGTAGAACAGAAGCTTAATAGTTCACACTGCCAAAGCACCTTTAGTTCTATTTATTTTAATATTATAAAGTCAGCAATTGGGTAACCTTCTATCTAAAACCAGTTGAATCTAACAGTGCCCAGAATCCTTCTGCAGTAAAGAGAAAGAACATTATATTCAGATTATTTTTATATTTCAATTTTTCAGTTTGGAATAAAATCCCAACTTTCACAATTATTTTTACTTTTTTTTTTTTAACAGTGGAATCTCCAGGGTATCTACTTGTCAGGGTACTCCAGACTGGTGACTGTGGGAAACTGTTCTGCTAAGAGTCAAAGTGTGACCCTAGGGAACGCAAGAGCTACATTTTAGCAGTGATGTGGCCTTCCTTGTCTTCCTGCATTATAGAAAGAAATACACAGTTTGACCAAGGAAAAAGTCACCCTTCCCTTTGTGGGAAGTCCCATCCCTTCCTAACTCTGCCATTTACTTCTCACACTTAATTTGCAAGGGTGTAAGCACTGTAAAATATGCAATGCAGAGAACAACTCACTATAACAGTTACATTTTAAAATATTTTCAGCACAGATTTCAGAACAATCTGATAGGGTGTTGTTTTATGTACTAACTGCAAATATATCCTAATGCTAGACTCATAGAGTACTTAGATAAAACAGTAATTCATACATTTTCTTCCTCTCCTCCATAATCTGTAATCGTTACTGCGTAAGAAACGATATCAAGGGTTCAGATCACATGTTCAATATTATTTAGATGCTAACATATGTACTCATAAAGAAGCCTCTACTTCAGTAAAGGTAGAAATGTTCACTGAACCTAAAATAGCTGTATTATTATGGTCATAAATCTAAATTTATCATCTAAGGTATTTTTCTTAAGCTCATTGTACTGATATTAGCAACAAGTACAGTACAAACAGAAGCTGAAAATGTGAATTCACACACCAGAAACAGTTAACTTGCTTTCCATTTTCACCTTCACTTATTTTGATGTTTAACTTTTAACAATTTGAGCCAATTTGGTTTACAGCCAAATAATAAACTGCTTAGCTATAAACTGAAAATTCATTTAATATAATTTTATGTCCAGTCAACCAATTTGAAGTCAATTAAAGTCATCTTACAATACCTTCTTATTTATATTGACACAATCTTAAGTAAATTAAAGCATTATCAGTTTAAACATGTGCATAGGATATATAATAATAATAATCAGTAGATCATTTATGAAATAAAAAAGCAGATGTTATAAAATATTTTAATATCTATTTTCTGTGCAGTGGTTTAAGTCTTTACATTGATCAATGCATTTTTTTTTTTTTGAGCTTGACAAATGAAACACTGAAGCATTAAAGCCCTTACATCTAACGTAAATACTTAATTTTTCAGGCCCATTGAATGAAAAGTATGAAATCCATGGCGATTCACAGACCAAGATTTTTTTATATCTTTTGAATTTTCAGGTTTATTCATGGATACTAATTTATTGTGTGTCTGATTGCCAAGATAGGAACATCACTTTAGTTCTATCATTTATCATATCATCCCTAAGGAGAATAAAAGGATTTGCAGGAACAATTAAGTAACAGAATGTTCTCTCATCTGAGGCCTATTTGGTTACAATATAAGAGATTAACTAAGTGTGAAGATGTCAGAACTTGAAGCTAAATGCCAGATAGGTTCAGAGAAGGACAGAGTTACACAGAGAAGCCAGATTTTCATCACAAGACGTGCATAAGTTTAAACACGTTGGAAATTATTGTCCTGGTTTTTAAAGTTGAGATCCTTTATAATTCTTATTCAAGGTGGGGTGTGTAATGCAGTTACTAACTGGAAGGGCTGAGTGTCATCAGTAAAGAGGGCATGAAAGGATGAAAGAACAATACAGAAGCGGCTGCTTTCTGATACTGAACTATTATATCAAGCCTGTCAGCAAGACTTGTGGACCAGCGGTTCCATCCCTCAGATACTTGCCTTGTGAAAAAGAGAGAAGTAGAGAATATTCAGTGAGATAAGTGGGGCTGCAGTATTGCACCATGACAATTCAGCTGCTTGGTAAAGAGAGGGTTGCTCATGTTCTGACACCCTGTGCTAAGGTGTTTTTTTGAGATCTTAGTGGTTACTGGAGGAAGAGAGGACAGCATTCTAGAAAAAGGCTTTAGCTATTTCTTTCCTGGTTTATGGAGTCTAGTTTTTCATGTGTCTTTTATGTAAGAGAATTGTAAGCTGAAAACCTGGATCCATCCACCCTGAATACTCACAGATTTATTCTTATGTGCTTGTGAGCTAACTCAAGGTACAGCAACTCCATGCTTCTCCCAAATGAAAATAATGATTTTAGGTATTTCTTCCACTGTTTTATTATTGTAAACCTCTTGCTTATGTTGCTTTATAACCTACAGAGAGTGTTCCAGAGGCCAGTTTATGAAAGGAGGAGAAAACAAGGAATAAAAATCAATTTTTACTGCTACCATACCTATTCTACAGTTGAAGAGGCAGACATCTATATGCTCTAGACAATTTAATGTGTGAAGTGTGTGCATGCTATATAAGGAGGACATTTTGGTTTTCATACAGAAGATGTATTTGAATCCAGGGACCGTTTTTAAAAACTTTTAAGCAGCTTTATACATGTATAAAATTTGAGGTCATATTCACCTGTGTGTATATCCTTAAGTCCAAAATGTAGACACTGCAAAGTTCTCCAGAATCATGACTTGCAGACCACTGAACCCTGTGAATAACTAAATAGTTTCTGAGAAAACACGATGACATGGTACTCAATCTTACATTCTCTCACTCCTGCTGCAGCTGGGTTTGTAAACATTCCTGGAACAAACTTTCTTACAAAGGACATGTGAAGGAAATGCAAGGTTTGGGTGATGGTAAAGCAGAAGCATCATGATTACTTTTGTGGATTTTTGTCAATGACGTGAGATTAAGGGACGCTTGTGACTACTCAGAATGTTGTTCAGTGCTGGTTTTAGGGAAAATGGAGAAGTTGTGTTAGAAACAGGGATAAGAAACCAAGTCTCATCTTCCTAGTTAGTGCCTCCTTTATCTATAGTCATGCCTATCTTTGTTTTCTTTCTCTGTTCTCAGAAATATCACATATATTACTACAGTGACATGCTTTAAGGTGTGGGTGTGATTTTTTCACTTCTGTAGTTAGTTTATTGATATAAAAATCAGTTACCAAGACAGGCAATATATGAAATATGTTTATGAGAGAAATAAACAGGAAATTGCAATGCCCAACCATGATATAAGTGCCCATATGTGTACAGGAGTACACATTTTGTTTCCAGAGGTAGTGAAAATATGGGCATCTATAAATTTCCAAGCACCTGTGAGAAGGAGTTGAAGCTGGACTGCATTGCTTGAATCCTGTGAAAGTGCTGCTTTGGGTACCTAGGAGCTTTTGTGAATCTAAGCATAAATGAAATTTGAAAATATAATCTATATCACATCAGAAAAATGTTGTTGTAAGCAATTCACAGAAGTCATTGACAAAGTCAGGCTGAGAACAACAGCACTGTAGTCCTTTAAGCAGTTGATGTAGACTGCACTATGTGGAGTGTAACATGCTATTGGCACAGGATACTACTCTGACAGCAAACACTATCAAGCTTGCCAAGTCAAACACTGTCACCAACGCTGTATCCACAAGAGCAGAAGCTAGATGTTAGCCTGCCTGGAATATTTGTAAGATTACTTTTGACTAATGTGCTGAAGAGGGAGGTGGCAGTTAATCACCTCTAGTGCTTTTAAGAACCTTGCCATGCTTGCCACATACTATGAGCTGCACTAACACTTGAAGTTGGTGACAAAAGAACGGAGCTTTCCAGTAGTATTGTTTGTTAGCACAGTACATCATGTAATGAACAGCTGGGAGGTTTAGTACACTTAACAGTAAGTAAAACAACAACAAAAAACAACTTACAAGAATAGGCATTAAGAGCAAAAGGCACACTTCTGACATTGCAACGATTTTCCTTATGTTCTCTTGCCACCTGTAGTATTTAGTAAGCATCCTCTTCTCTCAGTATGTAATTTGGTAGGAAAGGTGCCTCTGTGTAAGACTATTGTCTGTTCTTTTATACTTATTCAAAACTGCTTTGAAGACTGTGTAGCGGAGGATAATACCCAACACTTTTTTTTGTCCTAAAGCCATATTACATGACTCTAGAGATCTCAAACTCGCATGTCAGAAGATAGACTGTATCGATAGTAAGGCTAGTATCTAGATTTCCAGTCTCTTCAGAGGCCAGGAGAAAAATCTCTTCTGCTGTGCTCTGATGTTTAGGGCCACTTCGTGTGAGGATTATAAAATCAAAAAACAGCAACAACCGAATAAGAACACTTACAGAAAAGCCCCACCAAACCCAAACAGATCAAACTGACACATCTTTATAGCTCTGCAGCGATGTCTTCATCCTGACAGCTTGGAAAAAAGGAGAGGTAGCAAGTATGTCTTTCTTAGTGTTTGATCTCATTGCTGACACAGACATAGACTGAGATTAAAATGACAATACAGTATTATTTTTTGTGTAAGATTTGTTGAATGATAACTTCAGTTGCAGCAGTTTTGCCTTTATGTAACATTAAATATGAGCACCTTGTAAATCACCATCGTTACATCACTGTTAGAATATTTTTGGTACAGTTCTGACAGCATAAACTGTGATACACATGCATGCAAAAACTGCCTAGAGTTTCTACCCAAGAGAGCTCATCCAATTAAATGCACAACATAAATCTATTTCAAGTATTTTTACTGGTTAAGAACATGCAGTATCTTGAAACTGAACAAACCTTTAGGTGAGACCACTGGTGAATTCTTCAAAAAACAATTTTTGTTAAAAGAAGTTGAAAAGACAAAAAAAAAAAAAAAAAAAAAGTAAATCAAAGCACCAGGGCAGCAAGGCAATGTCAGAGATTTTGTAAGGGATGGGAATAGAAGAAAGGGTCACATGTTAATGAGTCAAAAAATTATATAGCGTTGATCTCTGGACCTTCGGGCTTCCATTTTTTTCTTTCCTTTGAGAAAACTTGCTCTTCTACTCTGATTAAGAGGACAGCATTGAATAATATCTTAATCTCTGATTGTCAGAATTTCAAGTTCACATTCAGGATAGCCATAACCGATCCTCCAGCACTGGGTACTCATTTGATAGGACCAAGGGGCAGTTTGGGGAGAAAAGCTGGAAAGAGGCAATGATATTACAGTATGACATAATTATATTCTTCAGGAGAATTTTATTAAAAAGATGCTTAAAACAAGTCTGATGATTCTCATTCAAGAAGTGATTTATTTCTCTCCATTGATTGCATTTAAAGACCTGTCTCAGATGTTGAAATTTACACTGTAAACATCTAAATCAGAAGAGATTAATCTTCTTTCAGGACACAAAAACTGAGCCATATGTCATTAGTAACTGGGTTTAATTAACATCACCACTGAAACTGCCTCACTTTAAAATACATTATGATTTGAAGAAGTTTCAAATTAATTAAAGGACTAGTATCAAAAGGCATGGAGGTTATCCATTTGCCTAATTTTGGAACTGTTTGAATTTTTGTCATATATATTTTTTTAATGTTATAATAGTGATTGTAGCCTTCAGTCTTTAAGAAGCGAAAATGTCTCCCAGAAAACTTTAATAATATCTGTCCGTCTCATGTAGACATTTCAGCATCTTATAATTTCTCAAATCACACCAAATAGCTAATGTTTAGTGAGCTGAATTAACTCTTCTGTGACTGCATGATGTACAGGAAAATGGAGAAGGACCAATACTGTTACCAAAAGTGAAAGCATGGGATTTTCCTCTCTTTAAAAAAGATAATACAGGAACTATTGCAATCCACATTTTTATAGGTTGTCTTAAAGCATCTGAAAAATAATATATTTGAAGACAAATGTATTCTTTATTACATTGGCAGTTAGGTGTGTTTTCATATGTCTGAAATTGTGCCAGTAATATAATGAAAAGGCAAAATTCCATGACCTCATCTGTGTACGAAGCTTTAAAGAAAGAGAGAACACTGAAAAGAAGGAAGCAGCTGGCTAAATGCCTGGGGTATTACAGTTCACCATCAGCAGAGAGATAGAGCAAAAAGATGTCATTTGGAATGTTATCTAGGTGTAGACATGGTCACAGGTGAATATGCTTCTGTTTCAAGTCAGTTCCAGAGAGTGCCTGACTTTCACCTCTTTGATGATTTTTTTCCCATGAGATAACCACCAACAACATGACAGAAAGTCAAATCTGGAAATTGTTTTTGTGATAAATTTGGCTTTTAGAGTGTGTTTAGCAGCTTCAACTTCACATGCATGCCTTAGTACCCTGCCAACATTGCAAAGCCCAGGTGGAACATTCTCCCCAACCTCATACAGGAGCTACCAGTTAAATCAGACTGAAAAAAGGGGTTCATCAAATCCCCACTAGAGGCAACCGAAAGACAGCCAGGAGTTGAATCAGACCACCGGTAGAAGTAATTCAAGCATTAAAAATAAAGAGTGAATGAATCACAGAGTCAAAGCAATAAAAGTAGAGTGTGTGGCGATTCTGCCACACCTCCCCCATAGCACTGGGGTACTTTGACACTGATTGGACACAAACCTTGATCTGATTGAGAAGCTTAGTACATTGCCCGCGACACAAAGTGCTTCCCTCCACTAGTTGCTATAACAGATGATTTATCTGGGTTGAGCTTCAGCCAGCTGGGTAGGATCCAGGCCTCAACCTCTGCCAGACTGAAAAGAGCCTGAAGAAAGAAAACACTGTCTGGATCAAACAAAAAGATGTACAACCTCAGAATTTCCCAAGATCCCCACATGTACAGCTATTGACAAAAAAAGGCTGGAACAGAATAAATTACAGGATTGAACACTGGGACTCCCCCATCCAATTTGCTTGAGATAGGAAAGGTTGACGAGCAGTGTCCTACAGTGTTGACTTGACAGAAAAGAATAATAGTGATTCATGAGTGGCATTTTGCCAGGTCTCAAAGTCCTGTCAACAGTACTTCACAGCTAAATGATATCAAAGATCAAGTTGCATCACCAACATACACAAGCTGCAATATAGCTCTCCGGGCAAAAGGTAAATGGTCATTGCTGTGGTTTACTTTACTTTTGCCAGGATTTGCTCTTAAATATGTAAGGGTCATGCAAGAATCATGAAGTTTTCCCATGTTGTTTTCTCATTATCTTTTCACTGATATTTCCCAGAAAAGGCAGACTGAACACCAGATACTGACTGGAAAGGATGAAGGTTATAAGGAGTTTCAATCGTTACAAAAAGACTTCTAAGAAGATGCATAAATAGATGGCATGCTTTAATAAAAGACATGGCAAAAGTATTTTCCAAAGGAGGTACACAAAAGGAGAGACAGTGAGTAGGGTGTATTTTACTACATAGTGGGCCTTAAGATCCTGATTATCATCTGCTGAAGGCCTTGCATGGAGATCCAGGACCAGTGAGTTTTACTGCTGTGATAATAAGTTCTTGTAGTTTGTTTGTTTGGGGTTTTTTGTAGAACCTGTTCAGCAGAGCATGTAAGCAGGTGGCATTTTTACAAACATGAATTGTCACAGTTTGGAAAACATCTCACAGTTCAATACCAGATATAGACTTAAGTCCTTTGCCAAATTAAAGCCATAATGTTT
Source organism: Falco biarmicus (assembly GCF_023638135.1). Classification (NCBI taxonomy): domain Eukaryota; kingdom Metazoa; phylum Chordata; class Aves; order Falconiformes; family Falconidae; genus Falco; species Falco biarmicus. Next base: position 3,263,260 of record NC_079292.1, on the reverse strand, counting down.
CTATACATATCTATAACACAGGATTCTGGATAGTATGAAAACACCCTGACAGTTCAGATAATACCAGTTCATGTGCTGGGATAGTGTAGCATCTTTGTTAAGTATTTAGTGGTTTTAGTGTTCACCTTTTGAAAAATTTGTGTTTACTAGATGTGAAAATACTGAATTAGGAAACTGGCATCCTACCTCCTGATACCACCCTGCCCCTTGATCAGTATTAGCAGCATAGACAGGCTGCCACCAACTTTGCCCCTGCATGACACTGGCAGCACAGTTGGGATGCCACCTACTTTATTCATGTAGAGTACGCTTCTCTCCAACCATGCCACCACTGGTGGAGCCAAGAGGTGGCACAACTCACCCACATGCAAACGGCATTTGGACAATTGGCTGTTGCTGCCAGATGACCTGAACACCACGTGTCCCTGGCACCACTGGAGCCATGGCATTGCTTATGACCTTGTGCTTGCTACCGGTGATTGGGTGAGTCCCCATATAGGTGCATTGTTGCTCATCTTTCCTACTGCCTCAATAAAACTTTTTTTAATAACGTGTGGTCAGACTCCATTACTGTTCAGACCATAGAGACATTTCTCCTTTGTCTAAAAATATGGTTATACCATCAGTTTGACATTGTAATGTTAATTCAGTAACAATTTGTCAGGTATCTGTCATAGCTGCTTCTGGGCACCAAAGTATATATGTAAAGGTTTTATACATGTTTTTTTCAATTTGTAAATATTTCAGATGCAGCTTACCTATGAAGTCAGATTTACAAATGTTTCTACTCTGTGATTCCAGTGGCCGTTGTAAGCTTCATTGATGATGGGGTGAAAAATGTAGATGAAAGCAGAGTGGATGCCAGGACCTCTGTGCCAGATATGACAGGCGGGATTGCTTTGCAATGTAACGCTACATATTTTAGCTTGTCACTTGGTTAGCATAATTTTATCCCAGGGTTTTTTTGCATTTTAATGAAAAAATTGAAATTCAAAATTATATGCCTACCTGTTCAGTCTTACTATAGTTAGAATTTCAAAACAAACAGAATAAAGACATGGGGTTTTTTAATCTATCAAGAAATTTTGCTGTGAGAGTCTCTTTCATGTTATGATTTAAAGACAAAGTGGCTGGCTTGAACTGAATGGTTATGAATATACACATTGCAAAATGCAGTAAACACATCGCAAATATATTGTTTTTACCTGGAAATGCCACTTTTCTGGCTTCAAGGCAATGGACAAAGTTAGAGATACCTAATTGCAGACTGAAATCATTGCCCACAGGTCAATTCATGCTATAGAGACTTTATTAATGTCTAGCTGATGAAAAATCACCTTGCATGTCCAGATTTACCAGATTACCAGTTCAATAACAACAAATAAAAGAAAAACCCACCCACCCATCCCGACCCCCCCCCCAAAAAAAATATCCTATGTGTCATTTAATAGCATTATTGGTTTAACCCACAGAGGATTAAAACATGAGAGACAGTAATATAAGTTCTATAATGTGTCATGCAAATCAAATACTGAATCTGAAGAGTTTAAAAAAGTTGAATAATATTTACGAGAAGTACAACAACACATGGTTTTCATAGCCATAACAAAGTTAATCAGAATTCATAATTTAAACTCAACAGTGGAAAAGTTATAAAGCTTTTTTCTTTCATTAATATTATTCTTTTCTACGTTTACATCCCTTATCTTCTCCTCTAAAGCAACAGCCATGAGAAGGGATTTATAGATGTTTTTCCAATTTATAATAAATCCTATGGGCTAAATTCTGATTCAGTTACATCTTTGGGATTATTCCTTTTTTACCTAATATTGCAGAGATCAAATCCTTGTGATTATTCCTTTTTTACCGAATATTGCAGAGATCAAATCCCTCTCTTGTGGACATAAAGCATTTTTTCTAGTGTTGCAGTTTAAGAATTGACTTAAAAATAATGTTAAATCATGTAAGAACCCAAAGGGATGGTTAATGGATTTACTTTTAAATGTACATATAAGACAAATATCTTTGAATTTCTAATGTGTTTTTACTTAATTTTCATACACCATGTACTTATCTGCTTGTCCAACAGTGCTCCTTATCAACTTCACCAGATGCAGTGCAGATAGCTAACAGTGAAAGATTAGAATTATCTCTAGTGTGAAAATAAAATAAAATAAAAAATAGCTTCCTTAATTATCTAGCATCCTTTTCACAATTACTGGAAGACAATGATACTTTTGCAATTACTGCTTTTAACACAAAAAAACCCCAAAAACCCAAAAACAAAAACAAAAAACCCTGAAGTTTCAGGATCGTTTACAACTTGCTCAGAATTCTATCATAAGAAAATGGTCAGAAAATTTACATGCAAAAATATTTTTTTCTCAATAATGTAGTTAAATTCCTCCTGGTTGTATTCTGAAATAGTTGATGATGTCACTTAAAATATGTAATGACTAACTATATTTGAAATGTTTACTCATGTGAACAATATTGTGGTCTCTATTTTTCAAATACTCCAGGAAGGCAAATCTGCCAACACTGTTCAGTCTGCATTCACTGTGCACTAAATGTATAGAGGCTTACTTTGTATGCTTTATTTTGCAAAGTATGTGCATACGTTTTAGCACAAGCAGAGCTTGTGGTTTGTGGTTTGTTTCATTCTTAATTGTTTTTTTTTAACATTTCCCCACAGCCTACACATACTAAAGCTTTGGGGAATTGTTTTTCACAGGTTTTTATCCACAGTGTCACACTGTTGGTTTTTTGCTTCTTTTATTTTTTTTTCCCCTTTCTTTAAGGACATAGGTAACTTTGCATAATGTATCTCATTTACTTTCATTTGGACAGAATAATGATCTGCTATTAGTTAAGTATTAAATTCTAAGTTGCCTCTTTTAGTTCTTTAAAAAAAACAGAATTGTGCTGAAAAAAAAACCAAAACAAAAACAGTTGATGCAAGAAACCAGATGTTTTATCATTTCTAATAGATAGCAAAATCATTCTGGAATCTTTCATGTAGTTCCTATTGGCAAGAAAACTAATTGTACATAATCAAGCAGAACGTCTGTTCTGCAAGAGGTCTGGCTTTCAGACCTAGCTGGCAACATCATTATGATATTATTAGCAGTAAAATGCTGCTTTACACAGCAGCAAAAACAGGATTCTTTCAAATGGTTCAGATAAAGAGTTACTGCAATTTTAATATTTTTTTTTTATTATTATTTTAAGGCAACTGTGTTGCAGGTAATTGTACCAATTTGAAAACATCTGACTGGGAATAATGACCATAAAGATCATGTGGATTTGAAGCATCTCATTTCAGGTACTCCTGACATGCAGAAAAAGTTACCTAAAGCAACAGTGCAATTATTGCTGCCCCAGCCAGTGGCAGATTTCACTAGTCCTTTCAATTAATTTTTCAAATTTTTCTCAAAAGGCTTCGAAGTCAGTCATTTTAATGAACTTGTGGATTTAACCTGACGTTCACATCTGCGGTCTGGGAGCAATTTTGTATTAAGATAACACTCCTGCTGTTTTGGAGCTAAAATCCATGGCATAGCACACTTATTTTGCCAGTCAATTGTGTAGATATATGAATGCGTAGAAATGTAGATTCATAAGGATCTTCACAGACACACGGAAAAACACTGGTTTCATAGACTGCAAGGACACACTGATCTGGTAGCAAAAGTATTCTCCAAAACATTTTTCAGACATATAACACACAAGATATGTTTTTTAATAAGTTTTTATTATACAATGAGGTAACAGTCCATGGTTATGATGAAGGATCTATTAGAATTTATGGTGGTAACTCTCCTGTATCTTCCATTATGACTATTTCTGGTTTTCTCATTCTCGAAAACTCTACTCCCAAATAGTACCTAGTACTTCTTTAATGGAAATCAGTGGAAATTGTAGCCATTGTCTGTATCCTAGGATTTATTTTTAAATAGCCTCATTAAAAAACCTCTTTTTATGATGCTGACTTACAAAAATTGTACCTAAAAAACCTGTGAATGGCAAAGACATTGACTCTGGAGGAGCTGAGTACCCTCATAACATATTCTTGAACTTCTGCTTTGCATTTAAGAATGCTCATGTCTTTCTACCAGCAATCTTGAAATCGAGAAAATCTTCACATCTGTAATTAAAGCTAATGAAATATAATCAGCTACTGTTGATGTAAAATGAAGTATTGTAATTCTGGAATTGTACCTGCTAAACATATCCTACAAAAACAGTTAAGTCACAAAGATTTGTCATGAAACCTTTGTGGAAAATGCTTTACCATGCAAACATCAAATGCTGTCTCTTTTCTCTTTAGCACACAGAAACTTCCAATTTTCTGTGTTTTGGTGAGTTTCACATTAAATAATCCAGGTATTTTTTCCACACCTCTAAGACATGTTTTAGTATGACATCATTCACGCTTTGATGCCTACCTCCAATATATATGTGGGGAGGAAACAGAGCCCTCTTTGGTTCTTCTGTAACTTCAAGACAGGAGAGTAAAAGGCTGGACTGCAATGGTTATTAACATGTTTTTTACATGATTTGCAATATAGAGTATTACGCTTCTACCTCTGGAACAGTCAGTTCCAAGATAAAACATAAGAGAATTCTGACATTAAAAGCAGATGATACAGCAAAAAACCTAACAACTTAAACAGAAAAATACAGATTTTATATGATGGGGTTTTTTTCTGTGGGGTACATACTCTGGGTAAGATATTGTCATTTGTTTTATATGGTTAGTAAAAAGTCAGGAAGGGGCATTTTCACCCCAAAAGTTCTTCTTTTGGGGTTCTTCAAAAGGTCTTCTCTGGTCATTGTTTAAATGGTGTTATATTTTATCCTTTTTTGTAATAGTTTCCTAAGACTCTGCGTATTCTCATGTTCACATTCCAGTATTTTCTGCTATTTCAGAAAGTAATATAAAATTCAAAGTATCCTTGTTAGCAATTTAATCTTTGTTTTGAGCACTTAAGTTGCAGCCAGAGAGCTGCTGAACTGGTAATGTAAAGTGAAATTTGAATGTTAGGAAGATGAATGTAGGCCATATTCCTTACCAAGCTCTAATACTCCTTAAAATCCAGCAATGTAGCTCAGGTCCCATGGCCCTTTAACAACTTATCTCTTGTACCCTCTAATATTAAATTGCTTTGGCTTTTATATGTCCTCATAGTGTGATAGCATATCTTCTATCTAGTTAAATTGCCATAAAGTCCTTTAATGCCTGATAAAATACAAAAGAACAAACCAAAATAAAAATTAGTGTCTTGTTTGTAGGGGAGCTGCAAGTGCTTCTGCCTCCCTTTGAAGCCAGAAGACTTTAAAAGACATCCTCAGAAACATTGTTTGTGAGTGTTTTAAAGGCAAGGGGTACAACAAACTGAGTATGAAAGTCATGTTTAAACTCAGTTGTTTTTTCTTTGGGCCTCAGAAAAATATTTATTTGCATTTCTTATGATCATCTTCAGTGATAGAAAAATTCACATCCACTGTCCTCAGTCCGAATCATAATGTATTTGTCAGGCCTATTTAAAAATAACTTTGTCCTTTAGATTTTTAAAATAAAAATAAAGATATTTATATACCTTTTTCTTTTTCAAACTGAAAAAAAAGGTATTACATTTGAATAGGAAATGCGTGACAGGAAATTATTATTTGCACCGTGCTGAATACAAGAGAGATGTCTGTGTGTGGGTTGCAAGTGAAGACAGTTACAAAAGGAGCGCTACAAATAGAAATAAAACCAGCATAGTATCACATAAGTAAAAGGTTATTGTCTCTTAACAACGTGAAGGAACTGGGATTTCTAAGGAGACAAGAGCTTACAGGCAAAAGGAGAGAATGCAGGACAAGAGTAAAGCAAATGCACTGTGCTGTGGGGCAGTTCACTCAAAGGAAAGGAAGAAACAGGTTCCTGCCCTTCTGTCCACCTGCTAGATTCCCCAGAAGGAGCAAAGAACATGCCAGATGGAAGTGTGAGAGGTGCTGTCTGAAGAGGGGAAATACTCTGCCACTGAGAGTGATCTGTGTGACATCGTAAAATGACAAGGTACCATATTGTAAAGCTGTGACAAGTCCTGCAGGCTGTTCAACTGTTTATCTATGACTGTGAGATCTCTCCTTACCCCTTTTCCTCACAAGTAGCCATGGCTGTCTGCTGCCCGATAATTTCTTCTGGGGAGGGAAGGCACAGAGGCGTGCCTAAAGAGTGCCAGGAGCGTTTTAGTGCCTTGGCATGTCTATGGCATACCCCACCTAGAAATAGCATACACATGTTTCCACAGAAGTATGCAGCAGCATTCAAACATGAGAAGTACATAAATGACAGCTGCAGTAAATGCTGCACAGCGCATGCTGCAGTGTTCTTGAATACAAACTGTGGAATATGCAAGATGACAGAAGCTAGGAAATTCAAAGTTAATGTGCTCAGTCTATTCTTAAGTTACTTGTTGCTTAAATAATCACAGTACCATTACCACTAGGAGTGCCACGGGCAAATTCAATCAATCAAAATCACACAAAAGCTTTGAGACAATCTAATCAGTCCAAGGCTTCCACTGTAACATTTCCACTACATGGCTTCAAATATAAATTATTTACCTTCTTTAAAGTCATATTCACTCCTGCTTTCATCTTATAAAGCCTAAGGGGCAGAAAAAAGAAGAAACTGCATTATTTGAAATACAGACTGATAAAATATGTGGCCTTAAGAGCCTGACAGCCTACGTCACAACACAGGCAGAGAAGAGAAGAGGGAGAAAAAAGGAATCAAGATGCATAGCAGACCTGCCTGGGATATGTATGTTACAGAATAAGTGGGAGTAAAGTAAAAGAAAATAGAAATCCAATTTCTGCTTGAGGTGTCCGGTGAATTTAAATCATATGTCATTAAAGAGGAATTTTTGTAAATTTTTTTTTTTTGCAATTTATGTATCATTAATCTCTGAGCTGACATTCGGTTTCTAGGCAATAGCTTTGGAAACTGAAGCATTATAAGAAAAGCCAAGTTTAGGTACTTTTACTCAAAAACCTATTTAAATGCATCATTGTGCGTGTGTGTTTCCTTATAGAAACGTGAGTCTCATCAAGAAATTTGACCGATCACATAAAATTAAAAAATTTGCTTTTGGGAGACATGGATTTGAGCTCAGCAGATAGATCTGCTGAATAAGAACGAAGGACAGAATCAGTATTTTATTTGTAACAAAGACAAGTTAAAGCTTTATGGAGGATTTAATTCTCACTAAACTTGATCTTCTCCCTAAAGGAAAAAACAGATGAAATTTATATGAGTCTGATAAATCGTCTCTGAAGACAACAGGCAGAATACAGAGGGGCTGGTTAAGTCTACAGAGTGGCTTGCTTTGCTGTCTCTTTCCGAGATCATTCTCCCTTGAAAACCTTTACCTCTCAATTACAGGAGTTACTGCCCTGCTCAAAAGCTTTCCTTCAAATGTAACTTTTTCTACAGCACAGACTAGATATTGCTAGACTTGTAGTGGTGTGGCTGATAAACATCTTCCCTGTTCTTAGAGTGGTTTTCTCCAATAATTATTAATCCACCTATTTTTAGTTAAAGTGGCAAGCTCTGATTCACCACCAAAAAAAAACATTTCATGGTGTTTAAAATGGAGATGAAATCTAGAAATTGAGGAACAGAGGACAATTTGTGGGTGAGAAAACTGAGTGGCTAAAGCTGTGTGAAATATAGGGAAACAAACGGCTATATTTCAAAGAATTATTTTGTTTCTGCCTAAGGGGGAGTGATGCAACCAGGACAGACAGACGACAAAATATAAATATTTATGAGTTTGTTGTTTTAGGGTTGGTTTTTTTTTTTTTTTTTTTGGGGGGGGGGGGGCGGTTTTTTGTTGTTGTTGGTTTTCCCCTGTGAACACTGCCAGGAAAGAGGTACTAGAATTATTTATTGACAGATCATTAACAGAGGAAATGTGTTTTGCATTGGTCAGGAGTCACATCCAGGACTGCTGTGTATCAGATGTTGCATCACCAGTGAACTGGCATCACCGGTGGCTATAACAAGCTACACATTGTCTGTTGAGTGTGAGTATGAGCTTGTGTTCACATCCAAACTGAGAAATGCCAAATTTACACAAAGGCTGAGCCCAGGAAACCTTGAGACAAGATTCAGGGCCTGCTAGAGGGAAAGGACTTTGTCCCATAAGTCTGTTTAGGATATCTCATTGTGAATCTAATTGTAGTTTACTTTTCCAGTCATTAGGAAACTGCACCAGAGTTTTTGAAATCTTTCCCCTTGGATAAGGCAAGTAAGACAGATGTTCTTGGTCATAATGGTCACTTTCTTGGTAGAAATGGTGCACAGACTGGATATCCTTGAAGACTCCCACCAAGCCTTGGCCCATCATGGCCAAGCCTGGATGTACAGGTTGGGTCTTGAAGACCTGTGGGATCAGGCACACTAGGCACCTGAGGAACATTTTGTTGTTCAGCAGCTCAGTATACCTTTGGCAAGAGCGTATCTCATGAAGTACTACAGTGCAGAACATGTAGCAACGAAGTTACACCGCTAGTAGCATGGGGAATTTTCATGGCAGCTGTGGCAGCCAGGTGCTTGCAAGATTTACCTCCAGTAAACTTGTGAACAGACTGGTTTGATTCATGCTTTTAGAAAAGAAGTGAAGTAAACCCCTTGAGCACTGTTGGACATGTTGTCCAGTTTACTACCATCTACCCCACATGCCTTTGCAGCAATGTCCCGTGCCGTTTGACAGCCAGTTCAGAAATGGGGTCCCATGCAGGAAAGAACTGCTAGGACAGGAAAGAGTTGTAACAGTGCGCATTCTTGTAAAAGATGAAATACGCTGAAGTACGTATTTTTTACAGCTTATGCAGTTTATGACTGCACAGATCCAGGACAGAAAGTATAGACAGATATCTGTTTTATCTATGGAATGGATTATTTTTTCTTAATTCGTTCTTACCTCTGTGTTGAATTTTATTACTTTCTCGTGTGACTAGTATTGAACACTGATTAGGTAGCTTCTTTCTTCTACCTCACTACAGAGAAAGTTGTGTAGTAGGAAGAATCTCACTTTCTTAGGCTTTTTTTCCTCTTATTCTCATTTTTAATTAGTTTTACCTAATGTTCTTAAGTATGTAGATTGTTATACACTTGTTAAAGCACTGTCAGAAAGCACACTTCACGCTTTGAATGCTTGTGGTGGTGGTATGTTTGTGTGGTCAAGATAAACATATTTCAATCTGGCTATGCGCCAGAACAAAGAAAAAAAGAAATACAGAGAGAAAAATAGGAAAAGCAACTGTTTTGAAACAGATAGATTAGAAAGTTTTAGTTGCATTTTTTCTAGTTAGAAAATACTGACACACAAAAAAATGGAGTTAAGGTTTCTTTTTTCAAACAGTGTGTGGTTAGTCTGTGGAATGCAGGATACCTGCAAAGCCGGGTCAGTACTGGCATATGTAGAGGACAGATGTGAAACCAGAAAAGGCTTTTACCTGAGATACAGACTTTGGAGGCACAGCCAGCATCTAGGAAGCTAAGAACTTTTTTTTTTTTTTTCTTTCCTCTGGCTTTCCTCCTTCCAGGGAGGTTTTCAGTGCTGGTCAGTGTCAGAGTTGTGCTACAGAATTTAGGAATCAAGAGTCATATGCAAGATAATAGTTCTCACATGTGTTGTGGTCTGCTCTATCTTTGCTACTTTCAATATAAAATTTCTATTGTTTATTTTTCCATTTTTCCTTGCTTTTGAGTTCTCCATTCCAGTTTTTCTGACTCACCTTAACCTTTTCTCCTGTATTCTTCCTTTCCTCTTTGAGTATTACATTCCATCTCTGTGAACCCATTTCTACTTCTGTTTTCCACATTGCTTGTCTCCTTGCTTTATTTGTTTACCTGGAAGTCCTCCTCATCTGGGACTCCGAGCACTGAGCAAAGCAACTGAAAGATTGCTAATACCTAATTCCTTCTCTTCTTTATCTCTATTACTTTAATAACTGCTAGATTAGGAACTACTGTAATTGAGCAATATGCAGAGATGTCCAGGGTACAGTGCAAGGTACATCAAATACTTTCTTATTAAAGAAAACTATCAAGTCCTTTTTTAAATCCTACAAATTCCTTGTCTGCCTTCACTGGAGATATCACTTTTTATAGATTACATCTAAGTGTCCCAGCCAGAATAAGAGTCTTGTATAATTTACATATATATTTACATAAAATTACACTTTTCCATATAATTTGCTATATCATGTATAATTTCCTATGCCTTTAATTCAGTAGCCAAAGGCTTATTAAGTGAAAAGGATACTCTTTATGCCATTCGTTATTCAGAATACCATTATCACACTCATTGATAGTGATGTTTCTGTTGTGTGAGAGCTGAAATCAGTAATGAAACTTCGCTTGTCAGTAGTACTTGACTACTGGGATGAAGCTTCCCTAATAAAGGTCTAATAAGGAATTCACTTGCACTGTAGATATAGATAAACAAGAGATTTACAACCCTACTAGCATGCTGCAAATCTTGTTGCTATGCATAATTCTTTTCTTTTTATTTTATTGTTCACATTTTGTTTGAATAAAGCCTGTATTCCAGGAAGAGAATGAATGCCCTGATGCCCAGCTAGCTAGGAAAAGTGTATCTGAAATCAGTGGCGTCTGTGCCAACCAGTACCTGGCCATGGTAGGTCAGAGAAAGATGACTTCAGGTGTTTGTTTTCCTTCTCTGCCCCTTCTCCCTCAGAAGACAGGCGACAGTGCACAGATGTGCACTAAGAATTAAGGGGCATAAGCCATAGCAGCCAGCGACTTTTGATCTAGCTAGGTGACAACAAAACTGCAAGATGCTTAGATCAATAAAAACAATCAATTAAAATACTAAGATATCACAGATGGCTAGATCAATTAAAGGCAATCAATTAAATAGCTAAGAGAACACAGATGGGTGGATAAATTAATAGTGCAAATAAATCAAATATTCAGGATGCTCAGGAGGAATATAACCTGAGAAGATAATCACGGGGTGAGTGTCAGTGGGTGTAGCGTTAAGAGGGACGGCTATGTGAAATCTGGTGCATTTGTGAGAGTGTGTGATGCTCTCTGCTCTACTCTGCAGTTATTACTTCCACACTTTTGCCATGCTATCATTCAGCTCTCCTGCTAGTCTTAAACTTGTTATTGTTGATTTTTGTCCTTGGTGAAGATTTAACTTTGAAAGCCTGTAGATATGGAGAACTTGAATATCAATCTGCAAAGCCCATATGAGTTTATAATGAATGGTGGGTTGAGTGTTTAGCAAAAATAAGTTAATCTTGTTGTAAGTTCCCTCTCAGGTGAATCTAATTAGTCAAGTGGAAGTGTCTGCTTACACTGTAAATCTACAGAGTGGCTTTGTTTGTGTGTAGGGGTGTGTTGATGTACAGATAACTGAAATACAAGATGTTTGCCTGGCTTCATTGAAAGAGGTGATGCCCTGCTGATGTCACTTTTCCACATAATTTAGTTCATAATTCATCATACTGGTACAGAGGTCATAGTTCTGCACAACCGACAACTATAAAGGGAAAAGTATTGTTTGAGTTTTATTTTTGAAGAGCTTGTATTCTTTCACAGTTCTTTTGCTCCCTTCCTCAAATAAAATTCTACCAGTAACACTCCAAATATAACTTTTACAGTATCCTCAGTTTCTTAGTCTGGTTTCACCCTTCCTGTTTTTCTTTAAAATACCTATGCAATATTGTAACTTTGCATGGTAACATTTAGTCTTGGGCAAATGTGCTTGTACTTTTGAAGACAGGTAAACATAATGAAAGTAAGATCCATTTGTCTCCAGACGGTTCGTATCGTCCTACTGATGCAGGATGAAATTATTTGAGAACCCTGATACAGTGATTTTTGTATTTCTAAATACCAAAATATTTAAGAAATGGACAACTGGCAGTAGCAGGAAAGAGTGGCTTTAAAACAACTAGTAAATTCTGTGCCAGCAAATTTAAATTATCCAATGTCTGTAAATATGGACAGTGGGAAGTGAAAAATAGAACAGCATGACTGCTGGTGGTAAACTGAATGGGAAACCTAAGAGAATTTTTGCAAGAGAGAACAAAGAATATTAGGGTACTTTGTGCACTACTTGGGTTGGCAAAGGGGTAGAGAGCTGGATCTTCCAACACTAATTCTAAGTTATCTCCCTACTCTAAAAAATAGAATTCATCACATATTCAGTCTTCATTGGACATTGATTTCTGCAGTCTTGTCTGAGAAATTCAGGGTTTACAGTGGTGATGTTCAGCATTGTATAAAGAAGTGGAAGCACATTAAGTACATTCGGCCCTGTGGTCCTACTCTTCGAGGAAGAGATTTTTTATTATATTCTTTTCCTCATTCAGCATGACAGGATCTTTCCATATGTATTATACTGGAGTATTCAGATATTACTTCAATAAAAGACGAATCAAATGAGATAGCGCATTAACATATTGCCCTGCTGAATCTAAAAGCTCAGGAATGTTGGTGTGTACTTGGTGTCTCATTTGCTTTCACATTCACTGAAGCAATACTGCTGTGAAACAGCTCTATACTTTTCTTCTACCTACCTATATCTAATATAAGAAAACTTTTCTGGTTTACTGTTAAAGATAACAGCTAAGGTACAAAGAGAAACTTGTTGCAGTCCTGCTCTGTACTTGTCCAGTCTGGCTCTTTGTCATTTATTTAACAATAGTTATAGAGCCTTGACATTTTCAAAGCTCTATACAAGCATAAACTAATTAATCTTTAGTTTGCCTTTGAGGTAGGTGAGACAGTATTCTCCCTTCTTTCACAGATATTACAGTCAGAGTGGAGGAAGTAAGTGAATAGCCTGAAGTCCTACAGAAAATTGGTGTCAATCACTGCATTTTAACTTGGGCCCTCTTGATAGAGAAAGTGATTAACCCTGGAATGTTTCCACTTTCCCATGGCAACTCTCTGCATGATGTGTTATATTTGCATTATTGACTGAGATGACTAATCTGAGCACAAAAAGTTGTGCAGCTGTTTATCTAGAGTATCTGTTACACGCTTTTGAAGCGGTGCAAAAGGTTACACTGGTATGAATGCCCACTTCTGATGCTGCATTTGTACACTGGATGTTATTTTTTGCTTGCGTACAGAATTCAAACCAAAAGAATCAAAATCTGCACTTTCCTCACTCCAGCATTCTGGGAAATAAAGGAAGGCCCAGTTCACCAGCTGCTGCTGCTCTTGTCATTATCTTGTAAACAAAAAAGTAATGCTCACACTGGTTGCTTTAATTCTACATATTCTTTGCAGACAAAGCAATATCTCCTTCATTGCTAGTATGATGCATTACACATCACATTAAATATTTAAGGAATACATACCCATAAGGTAAAGCCTACTCTGTCTCTTGCTGTCTCAGTGTAAAGGAGGAGATGCACCTTCTGACTCTGTCAATATCCAGTCTGTTTCCCTAATGACTCTGTGCTGAAGACAATTCTGACAGAATGATTAAATACACATGATTCAATAAAAAAATACCGTTAGTATCTCATATTGAATAATAGTGGTAGAGTGTGTACTGTTGCAAAATTGTCTAAGGCTTTTCATCTGAAAATAGGAAAACTGAATCTGTTTTTTAGAGGCCAAGTTTGCTTTGCAGATGTAGGATCAGGCTCAAATAGAAGCACTTTAGTCTTATATTAGGTATTCTGACTTTATTTTTGGCCAGGAGTAAATATATCTCTTTCTACTGGAAAAAAGCTTCAGACCACTCCATCACTTCTATAATATTATGCCAATAATTAAAGACAGCCTTTTAAAAACTTGGCAACAGTGGTCAGGCTCCAACACTCTACCTTATGCTAATTTACTTGGATACAAACACACTATCTGATATTACTTCCTTATCTTTCCTCTCTCATATGTATCCTAGAAATGTAATACAGGATGATATAGGGCCTCCAAACTGAAAAAAAAAAAAAATATCTAAAATTCTGCCCTGTATTAATCATAGAGAGCTCTTTGAAATCAGGTAGTCAGATCATGAAGGCATACTAAGTGTGTAAAAGCGATAAACCAAACTTGTTTAGGAAATTTGTGTGGTGTTTGCTTATATGGGAATTGTGTTTATCAACTGATGTTCTGATTCCAGAATTTCTTGTGTATAGTAGTACACATATTCAAGTTTTCTTATTAAAAACTGAAATAAGTTTTTTACTTAACTGTTGATGTTTACCCCTATCTAACCAGCAAAGTTAACTGATGGTACCAGTCTCTGACAGGCCAACAGATTCTTCCCTTTATGCATCTGATTGTTTATTTTAATTTAAATTTTCTTTGAATTCTCCAGCCATGATATACAGAGACTACAAAATCATGCACTTAATTCTTCATCTGAATTATCTTATTCTTACACAAATTTGGGAAACGAGGGGTGTAAGCTAACTTTCATGGGAACTTAGTTGAATTCTTACAGGAGATAATGTTTCTTGATAATGAACTGTGAAATAAAAAGTGATTGGATACAATACATCAACAAATAGAGATATGGTGCCTGTACTGCTCTCAAGCTCCCTGGGAGCAATGTCTCCAAAGTCTAAGATAAGAAATGCATTCAGCAGTTCTAAAATAATCTGTGTGGCTAGTCTGTATTTAAGGTCAGAATACCTCTGTTCCTAGTTCCTTTGTTCATCCTCATTTTTAGGAAGATTAAAATGTTTAGTGTACAAATAATCTTGATACCTTTAAGGTAAATGAAATCTGTTTATCAGTGTTCAGTGATTCTCTTTGTTTGCTCTTTTGAGATGATTAACAAAGTGCTGAGTAGGTAGATGAGCAATTACAGCCCAGCCCAACAAGAATCTGATTGTTCTTCTGTTAGCCAAGTAGTATTTTGTACTGACTCTTTTTTTTTCCTGAAAATTATTTATTCTGTTCAGACATATCAGCTGGTACTGAGGGTGAGACTATAGAGCTGTGAGCAAGACACTTCTGGATTCTTAAATAAAAAACCCAAGAGTAAAAAGGGTGAAGGGAAGAGATGGAAAAGAGGAAGAGGTGTCAGGGAGAGGAGATGGCTGAAGGGCACAGGGGAATCTTTCAGAACCAGGAATTTACTGTGAGGGGTTTTGTTCATTTTTAGTGGTGGTCGGGGTTTTTTTTTGGTTGGTTGATGTTGGTTTTTCTTGCATCTGGCTCTAGTTACTGAGCTGCTGGTACATCCCTGTTTGCACAGATGAATATTTTTTAATTGCTCAGTTATGTGGCCCTCCAGTCATCCAGGTCCCCTCTCCAGCTAGGATCTGAAGTTTGGAGACTGACGGAGAGGGACCCCATATGGAGAGTGAGAAGCTTCTTCTCACACCTGTACTTAACACTACTTGGAATAAGAAACTAAAGATGGGTTTGCCATATGAGTGGCCTAGAAAAAGTTTTTTCTTCTGTCTTTATAACAAGACATGAACCAGGGAGTATCAAATGAAATGACTAGATGTCTGTGACCAGGGTAAAAAGATTAAGTACGTTTTCATGAAGAACAGAATAAAACTATGGGATTCATTGCCAGGGGATGCTGTAAATATAAAAAATATGAATAGGTTCAAAAATAATTAGTCAAATTCAAAACAATTTCCTAAAGTTATTAAATCCAAAACCATAACTTTAGCTCAGGAAATCATTCTGAAGATTTCAAAAAATTGTCAAGGGATTACCAGTGGAAGGATCATTCTGTAAATTTCATTTATTTCTAAAGCACCAACTCCTGTCTCCCACCAGAGAGAGAATGTGGATTACAGACCTCTGTCTAAATGCTTCCTACATACCTCTTCTAGTCCTTACCACTGTGACTAGTTAAGTTGGGAAATGCAATGCAAAGAAGCAACAGAGATGCATCTAAAATTTCTTGTCTTGTAAGTTGGGTTTACATAAAATTGCCATCATAATGGCTTTTATCTTTAAATTATCATTGTGTACTCTCAATCATGAGTTGTCCAATCCTAAAATTAGGAAGTCCACCTTCCATCTTGACTGTCAGCGCGGTCACTGCATTGCAGAATAAAACCCAGCCAGGGCCTCTAACCATATTTGTAGTCAATTGTAAACTAACTTTTGTTCACAAGCTCTTTTTAAAATAGAGATTCACTAGTGGTGAGAACCATCTATTTCTTTTTAAATGAATTGTCTCCAGAGCATGAGTCCAGACAGGAAAGGTTAATATCTCTGCTGTTCATAGGTTTGAAGATTACCACAGTTCAGAGGTGCTTGCCGCTTCTGTAGCCAGGATAGTTTTGTTTATTTATTGCGTCTGTATCCCGTTGCCTCTTTCTGTTTCCAGTCCTTTTCCTTTCATTTGCACAGAATCCTTAAAAAAAACCTAAACAAACAACAACAAAAAACCCCAACAGTCTGGAGCAGGCTGCAGATTTGTGCCCTGTCATGATTTAGCCACAAAGGCAACTAAGCCCCACACAGCCACTTGCTCAGTCCCTGCAACAGGATGAGTGAAAGAATCAGAAAAGTGAGGGAACCTATGGGCTGAGATAAAGACAGGTTAATAAGTAAAGCAAAAACTGCAAGCACAAGCAAAGCAAAGCAAGGGATTCATTCACCACTTCCCATGGGCAGGCAGGTGCTCAGCCATCTCCAGTAAAGCAGGGCTCCACCACACATAACACTTACTTGGGAATACAAACACCATCACTGTGGTTTGTCCCCCAGGTTTATATGCTGAGCACAATGCCGTATGGTCTGGGCTATCCCCTTGGTCAGCTGGGACCAGCTGTCCCAGCCGTGTCCCCTCCCAGCTCCTTGCGTCCCCCCCATCCCACCCACTGGCTGGGTGGGGTGAGAGTCAGAAAAGCCCTTGGCTCTGTGCAAGCGCTGCTCAGCGGCAACACAAAAACATCCTTGTGTTTTCACACTGTCTCCAGCACAAATTTAAAACATAGTCCCATACTGCTAGCTAGTAGGAAGAAAATTAACTCTGCCCCAGCCAAAACCAGCACAGCCTTCTTGCTCTGAACTCAGATGTTCATGGTCTAATGCTGTTCTTTTTTAGGACAGATTAAACAACATAGCTAACCATGCAAAGAAACTGTTGTGTAAAGGAGAGGTATAGTATCAGACCTGAAGCCAACCTCCGTTATACTACTGCTATCCAGAGACATTTTATCTTGCTTACACATAAAATCCAGAAAATAGAACTGTTACTTGGCATATTAGCAAAGAAGGAACAGATGTTCATTCCATTATGTCTCAAAGACTAAGAATATTTTTTGTTCGTCTATGTGTTTTTATTTTGTTTGGGAAAATCCCAGTTTGGAGCCAGTAAGAGTGAGGATCACTCAGCCTCCTGATAGCTGGGATTACATAAAACAGGTGTAATGCTGGGATCCCACTTAAGAGTGTTTTGCTTGAGAAGTTTTCTGGGCATTTTTTTCTGGTGAAGATTTAAGTGATTTTGAATTTTAAAAATTACAAAAATTTGCAAGGGACTAAGTTAGTCTAGGAGCTCTCCTATTGCCATTGTGGGAAAGTGAAGAATGGTCATAAGGTGGATCTGATCCAGATAAAATGCTTCTTGTTAAATAGCTATTTTTCCTGTTTGCATTTACATCTTTCTTAGATCTTCATATCTTCTCTACTTCTGACTTTATGGTTCTAAACTGGCAATAGGTTTGACATTTTTAACAAGGCTGATATATTGATAATGCCCTTTATCTGGCTACAGTTATATAAATACAGCAGTTGTACATATTGTTATACTAGAAAAAGACATGGATCTGAGAGTGACAATGAGAGGCAGTTTCTTTGTTTTAACTGTATTTCTAGGATTATAATATTTGTGCATTGAGAACTCCTTGTATCTGTGTAGACCGAACTTGAAGTGCCTATAGTTACATACAATTACTTCCTTTTTTCTTAAGTTTTTATTTCCTGCCTGTGGACTATAAATGTCTTGGTCAAGAACCAATCACCTCAAGCACTCTAAATGTCTACTACAAACCAACTGTACTGTATCTTCCCCTTTTTGTACTTTGTGACCCTCAACACCATGCTGTCAACAACATGGACAAACAAGACTAATGGAAAGGTAAACCCAGTAAAATCATATTCACATCTTCCAATACTGTCTTTACAGTTTTAATTTTTATTCTATACAAAAGATTATATTTCTTGCAATTAATCTGCAGTGTTCTCATGTAAATTTGTGGACAGGCTCCAAGTCTTAGTAACGTCATGCCATGGTACTATGCTGTAGGAGAGTTTAGAGATGATTCTGTGTCCACAGCGAGGGTACTTATCCTCATGCTAATGGTATCTGACCCTGCGACTGCTGTGTTTAAAAGTTTAAGCAACTTGTTTAGTTCTCAAATTCTGAGGTATCTAAACTTGTTTCTGCATATATTCAGAATTTTTGAAGCCTGTGTGGGACTTCTGACTCCCCTCTGGACATATATAATTCTGTTATTCACCACGTCCTGGTTTTGGGCAAGTATTATTTCAGGTATGCACATGCAGATATGACAAGAAACCAAGCGCGCAGCTCAAAGCCATTAAATAAAAGATACAAATCTAATTCTGTCAGTGTCAGGAATCCCATAGTTCTCTCAGTGTCTCCAAACTCGGTCTACTTCTCAATTCTGTAAACCGACTGTTGCACAGTTTTGTCTATTCAGCCTTGAACTGTAAGCAGCTTCAAGATTCCTCCTTCAAGTATTTTTTTTTTTTTTTCCTTGAGAAGGGGCATAGAAGATATGTTGTTGTCTTTCCTAGCACTTTTTCTGGAGGCTGTGAGAAAGAGAATACAAGAGCCTAAAGAACTGATACCAGCTTAAACAAAAGGTAACTTTACCCCAGTTTCTGTCTCCTATAGTGAATGCAAGCAGATGCCCAGGAAAAACTATAGGATCATAGCAAAAAATAAATTATATTTTTTTACATATTCTTATAGTGTCCACCCATTCACAGACTGGGGACTTTGTCACTGTGGTCTGGCTTCACTTCTTCTATCTCAGACTAGTCACCTAAAAGAAAGCCAAAAAGCAACCTGAAACAAAAGGAATCTTGATCAAATAAAGACTACAGCACCCGTCATGGGCTCTTAAAGAGTTTATCCAAATACGACTGGCTCTCCTTTTATCTGCTCCCTTCATTCCCTGGGTCCTCATATTCATTATAGGGTTCACTGAGCCTATGGTGGAAGAGGGCTGAACACCTTATTCAACAACAGAAAATACTATAACCCCTGAATTTTTCCCTGCTGTTCTTTAGCTAAATATCTTAATGACTGCTTGATCACTTTTGAAACACTCTTGAGCATATCATCATAGCACTTTTATAATGAGTAGAGGAAAACAATATTAGAGAAGATAAAATCACAGCAATACCTAACAGCATATGTTATTATTCAGAATCATACAGTCATAGTGGGACATAATAAACAGTGAAATGCTTCTAATTTTATAAACCAGTGGTAGGCACTTAGACAGAATTACAAATAACATCTGAGAAGTATAGAGATTTAAGGAAAGAATAATCTTAAACATCACTAGATAAGGAGTAGAAGAGCAAGGAAGGAGGGGAAAAAAGAAGTCTGCACAGTGATTTTGAAAGACCACAAGGCCATCTCGGTAAAATAAATCAGAGTAGCCAGCCAGAAATGGATAATATAAAGTATAATAGAGGAGGATGGCCGTAAATGAAGGCACCAAATCAGACCCATGGAATGAAGAAAGAAAAAAGGAAGTTGACAATTGACTGAACAGGACAGACAACCAAAAGATTCTGCAACGCTAGTAAAGAATGGCACAGAAAGCCACTCATGCAGGGCTTGAAGCTGAACTCAGTGGAGCAGGACAGGAGCAGGTTGGACTGCTACAGAAGGGAGATAACAGGAGCAGAAAAAATGGGTTACAAATACAGGGATTAATGGTATTATAAATAAGAAGCTGAAGAAGTCTATAACTGCAAGGCTCTGGGGAGACCTTGTTGTGGCCTTTCAATACTTACAGGGAGCTTGTAAGAAAGATGGGGATAAACTTTATAGTAGGGCCTGTGATGATAGGACAAGGGGTAATGGTTTTAAACTACAGGAGGGTAGATTTAGACTCGATATAAAGAAGAAATTTTTACAGTGAGGATGGTGAAACACTGGAACAGGTTGCCCAGAGAGGTGGTGGGTGCCCCATCCTTGGAAACATTCCAGATCAGGCTGGAGAGAGCTCTGAGCAACCTGACCTAGTTGAAGATGTCCTTGCTCGTTGCAGGGGGGTCTGGACTAGATGACCTTTAAACGTCCCTTCCAGCCCAAACTGTTCTATGATTCTGTAACTGGTATCACATAGTAATCCAGCACCACGAGGAAGTCTACATGAAAAGAAAAAGGAAGAAAAAATATAGTTATGGTATAAATAAAGCATTATGTTACAGATGCTGAAATTCTGCAGGTGACAAAAATCCAAATTCATAAAATAAATTACATTTGTATAATAAGCAGTCAAAGACTCTTCCTGTAAATCCAAACAAAATATCTCTAAATGGACAAGGTGTTAAATACATTTATTTATGATGCTGACTTCTTTACCAAACAGTGTTTTGATTAAAACGGCTTTTTCCATACATCAAAAAGCACACTAACAGCTTAAATACTAATTCTTATCTTCTTTTTTTTTATTTTAAAGGTATCAAAATTGCATAACTGATCAATGGATTCAGATGAATAACAAATGGCATTCAATATGTACTTTCACATAAAATTGGGAACTTTATGTAGGTTCACTCATTTATGAAAACTGTCATGTGTAAATCTGATTCTTAAGAATGCAATCCTAAATAATTGCTGTCATCTGCTCTAACATAATTTGATTAACCACTTAGTATTTAACGTGTTTTCACAATAACATTACTAAAATAGTGTAGAAAGTTGTACAGAGGCACAGATGACACTAGAAAATTTACCTTGATT
Organism: Falco biarmicus; assembly: GCF_023638135.1. Lineage (NCBI taxonomy): Eukaryota > Metazoa > Chordata > Aves > Falconiformes > Falconidae > Falco > Falco biarmicus. The sequence goes on along the minus strand of NC_079292.1, from coordinate 3,242,273 downwards.
CTGCTGAGAGTCCTGAATAATTAGCCACAAGAACAGTGAGAAAAAAATATAATAACCTCAAATCAGAATTCTAGTTGCTGCTCCAAAGATCAGCATAAAACACAGATGTGTAATTTATTGCACATTGATCACAGAATGAAAAACTAATAGCTAACAAAATACTGATTTGTGTTGACATGGGGAGTCATAGAAGGGATTACATATAAAATGAGTCATGAGTGGACCGAGGAAAGTCTCATGAGAAGGCACTTGAGTAAAGCTGTTGAAAAGACTGAACAGTTTGTTGTTATTTCACTGACATGGTATATTAATGTATCATGAATAATTAAGATACTTATTTCATAGTGCACCAATATCCATTTTCATTTATGTCAAGAAAACAACTATAATAAGCAATAGTACTTTCTCCAGATGAGAGTAGATATATATCACTTACATTTCTGGCTAGGTTCCAGATCTGATAATTTAGGCACCTAATATTGGTGTAAACAGTGAGGGCAGATGGATATGGCATCATTTACAATGAAATACTCTTTTTAAAAAAAATATTAAAAAGTCTTTAAGAATACTTTAAAAATACTACATATTAACAACTTTATCCTCATTCCATAAAGTGGGTGTAATTATCTGAATAATCTGAACTGTTTTGCCATTCTTCTTGCAGAACACAAAATTTTGTTCAAATATTTCCAAACTAACATTTTCCTTGAACGGTATCTTCGTGCTCATTTTTTTGAAAACTACAGAAGCAGCGCTGAGCACAAGATAGATACTCATTAATGTGTGACTATCCTAATACATTGTATAGTTCACAGAAGTTGTAACTGAGCAGGAAATAGTCCTCCATTAAGATTAGAGAGGGGAGAACTTTAGTTTCAGTTCTGGGAAAATGAAGGTATATCTGTCTGAGCCCTCAAAATCAAAAATAAAAATCTGACAAAGAGAAAACAGAAAATGTCTGAGAAAGGACAAGTGCGGAAAGCAAAACAAGGCTTGAGTTCTGTTTAAACTGCTTGTTCTTCCCTGTCCTGTGAGCTTGATGTAGTGGGAATGTTTGATTCAATCAATGACCCTGAGAATTCTGCCAATGGAAGTTTAACTCTCTGTAGGACTGCACAAACTGGATGTACCACAAGGTGGAAAATCCAGATCCCTCAAATTAAAGCACTATGAACACAACAACTTGTTTGCATTAAAAAAGCATTACAGGGGCACGAAAAGTAGCTCTTTCAGCAAGTAGTGTGATAGAAATGGGGGAGTCTTACTTATGCCTAGATGATGTCTGACAAACTGGGAGGGATTCAGAATGAAAAATAGAAAAGTGTAAAGATGAAAGGAAGAAGATACGCATCTCAATAAAATACTAAACTTATAACAAAAGGCTTCTGTAAACACAATTTGATGCTTATAATATTTAAATAGTGTGCCTTATGTGGGAAGCTGGAAAAAGACAGAGGAGCATAGAAATTATTTCAGTGTAGTTAAGTATCCTATTTACAAATTAATTTTGAAAAATATGTAAACGTGATAAACAAAATGCTACAAATTGACCAGAAAGAGGCAGACTGTGGTGCTTCAAGCAAAGGACTTAACAAAAGCTGCTTGAACAGGTCAAGAAGGTCATTAGCATACATCTTTCATCATATGAGTCTAAAGCTTTTGAAGTTATGAACATTTATTAAAGATCTATTGACCCTTCTACACCTGAAAAGGGTGATTTCTTTGTATAAGTTCCTAGTTACAAATTTTTAGTTAATAGTTCTTTCATGGAATTTCCCTCCTGAAGTGCTCTAATATCTTCCCTTCTTGACTTAAGGGGATGAATATGAATGTCTGTATTGCTTGGCATGATTTTTCTCCTATCATGCCTCCACAAGGGGAAACTTGAAGGAATCAAAATTCACTAAATAAGTTTGAAATTCACCTGTCTTCATTCCAAATATCTATAAAAAGTTCACTTTTTGCTTTTAAAAGAAAATATTAAAGAGAGTAGAAATTAAACTGGTAAACATGAACAAGAAATATGTATGTTCCAAAATGTCTAAATTTGAAATAAAGCATTTCTGGAAGGCACTCAAAAATTAACCTAAAAATAGAACTTCACAGCTCAAAACAGTTGCAGATGTTCATGTTACCTAACACATTACAGAAAATTAAGGAAGAAGATTCTGAAACTTGATAGGTTTTGCTTCTCGATATTTAGAAATAGCTGAGTCACTGGAAAAGACTGGCGATTATGGTAATTTCCAGGCATGGAAGAGTCCTTCAAAGTACCTATTTGTGTTCCATCACCACAGCAACTTGCCATGTTTTTATTTTCTGACACAACAACAGTAATAATTGTGGCCCAATTTCATTAATGGCTTATCTTTGCAAACCACAGTGAAGTTACTTGCAGAGTAAGTCAATGTTTATTTTGATAAAGTGATTATTTCAAGTAGGTTCTCATTCATTCACTGAACTATATGTCATACTAGACATCAATCTTTTTTGTTCAGATGTAAATACCTTCAACAGATTATTATAAGTACTGCCTTATATAGTGTCTGTTATAGCTCTGAAGGATATAGAAGGACTGTTGTCCTTCTCTTCATTCCAGTACCTACCATGGTTACCAAAGATAGGGAGGAAGGACTACTGAACTGACACAATTACATGATTCACACTGGCTGCCAGCTTGGAGAGCACTGTCAGTGGTTGGATGTTCCCATGATGCTTCATATCAGCATCACATGACTTCTCTTCATCCTATCCTCCCCTACCTGGATAAATATGGTATTACAATGGAGTTCAGGACAGTAAGGAATTATATTTTTTTTGTCAGCTTGGTCTTTGAGTAAAGCACATAAGTACGCACTTTGCCATTTCCCCATCTGTGAAATTGAAAAAATATTCTTCTTTCTAAAGTAACTTTTAAATATATTACAAAAATATAAAACCAGTAACATTCAAATATTTTGTGGGTTTTTAACAATTCTGATCTAAAAATGTTTCAAAATACCATTGTGATTGATCTCTTACAAATTTCCCAGATCAGTTTAACTGTACCTTAAAAAACATATGGAGGATGTATTTGTTAATTTATCTGCCCTGACAATGAAGCTACTATAACAAAAATATTTTTATGTTTACTTATCAAATGAAAGTAATTAGCTAATATGACTAGAGCAGAGACAATCAGGAATCAAACCTCTTCTGTTAGGATCCCTCTGAGAAGTGTTGTTTCCTTCCTATCTTAGGTAATTTTCCTTATCTATCCATACCGACCTTTGGGCCACAAAACTGAAGGGTCTGCCTCCAGCCACTGTCCTTTTATTAAACAGTGAAACTTTCTATGCTGCTGCTTTTGCCTGCTATTCTCTACCAAAGATAAAAGATCAATAAATTCTCAAATACTAATAAAAAATAAATGTCTGCTGGTAAAATTTTCCCATATAACTTATTTTTTACCCATGAGTTTTCACACTATTCTAGCTTACTTTGTTGTTCTTAGAAGTGTGCAGTCCCTGTATATAACTTTGATGACATCTACTTTTTCCTGAATCCTGTAAACTGAATAGTGGATACTGGGATGAAAATGAAACCTCATAATTGATTCTTGAGTACTTAGACCATTTAGAACAGTAACAAAGAAACCTGTAATTTAGTCCTGAGTAACATACACATACTCGTGATGTTACTCACTTACCCACAAACAGGATAAGGCCACAATTACAGACAAACACCATTAAACTTGATTAGTGTAAACAGAAAAGGGAAGAGAAATCAGTACAGGAAACTCTTTCCTATACCAAAGTTCGGTCACTTCAGGTGTTCTTTTAGCATCAACAATATTGATCAAAAAGATGTGGAGTTATTTATTGGCTTAATATTTAGGTGTCTTGACTGATATTTTATTAATGATACTTTATGGAATGATGCCCATCCATGTCTTTGCAGTTTGAGTCAGTTTTAATTCATGATGTGACTAGAGCAGGTTTTCACTTCGTTTAAATATTTTATATTTCTGCTGGCCTTTGGTAGAAATACTGCCAAAGAACTTAGTATGTTTTCTTAGAGTGGTCAGCAGGTTCAGTTATAGCTTCAGGAGTGGATAAAGTTTTTTGGTTTTCTGCCTGTAACATGGATCTCAGTAGGTATATGATTTGTCTACAGTAATAACCTATGGAAAAGCATCAATAGAAATAATTGTGATTACATATAAAAGAGTTTCAGTTTATGCATGAGTAACTCACACACGAATCACTCCTAAATTAAAATATGTATAGTATTTTTTTCCTATACATTAGATTTCAGTAAACCTGAATTTTAGACCTAGTAAGGCTGGGTGTCTAATCTGTTTTTCTATGTTTCAGTAACTATTGGAAGACTAGGTGCCTCTCTGCCTTTATTTAACATGGAAACAGAGGACAAAACAGACCTACATGGCCCTACTCAGTTGCCTCTGGCTAAAAAGATTGTTGTCTAGGTTATTCTAAGATTTCACAAATAATGAAGTTATTTATTTTAATAAAGTTATAATGAGCCATTGCTTGTTCAATTCTATGATCTATGAAAACTTCGGAAAACTCAATGTGAGTTTAATTTGGAAATTATCAAAAAGTCATAAAGCCATTCATTTTATTTTCAAATGTACCTGAACTGTTATAAAAAAAAAAAAAAAAAAAAAAAAAAAAAAAAAGATAGACTTACAAGGTGCCTAATAATTCTGTTTTATGAGTGTTGGTGAAAAAATCATTAGATTATTTTAAAATTTAAATATATTTCAGGTAGATGGGAAGTAAAAACCAACACTAATATTTTTTTCATTTCAAAATGTTAAAATGCAAGCACTTCAAAACCTCATTCTTTTTCCTATTATGTAATGCATCAATTTAATATCTGACTGTTTTTAAATAAAATATTTCTCTCCATATAGAAGGCCAGATCTGATGCTGTATACCAATTTACTGAATGGATCTATTTGTGCAATAGTGAACTCTGGAGCTCAGTGAAGAGTAACTAAATCTAACCTATGATGTCTTTGTCTTTCCAGAGTTCACTGATGTTTATTGCCTTCCCTTTTACTTGGCAGCATAAGGTCCATCAATTTCACAGGAACTTTTCCCGTATCAAATAGTCTGATGTTATTTAGATACGCTTTACTTGATCTTATTCCCTCATAAACACTCCTTTGGACACAATTAATGATTCTTTCCTCCTGTATATGCTTTGACAACTCTTTCTTATTCACCCTGCCACCTTACTGACTATCAATGTCATGTGCTGCCCTAATCTTTTCCTTTTATATTTGCCATTAATTTTACTTCTCTTTCCAGTTGTTGTCCTACAGCATTTCAACACTTTTGCCCTACTATGGTGCTTTAAAAACATTTTCAGTCTTGAATTTCAGTTCTAGAAAAGCAGTTAATATATTTTCATCATTTCTTTAGGAACTGAATATGCACTGCATTTATATTACAGTGTTTCAAGCTTTCAAATATTTTAAAGGCGTTATAGCTAGAAGAAAATGCTGTTTTCCTAAATACAGATACACCTATGCTAGCGAGACAGATAACTCTCCAGAAATCCATTTTCCTTTATTTTTATTTAAACAGATAAGTTTCCTCATAGTCACAACCTAAGAAGACAGTAAATGTGTACTGTGATGAAACATTTCTAGTAACCTGTGCTAAAACCAATAAATGTGTTCTGGATATAATGAAATACCCAGTTTGGAAATACAGAATAGATGGCTACACAGGGAGTTCAGGTGCTGTTTTGCTTTTTCCTGTAGTATGATCTGTATTTCTATGAATGGAGAAGGAAAAACATTTAGGTAGTATTTTCTCCTAGGAATTGATTTTTTAAAAGTACATGCTACCTCATGTAGCCTGGTCTATTAAAGAAAAAAACAAACAAACCAACAAAACCCCAAAAACAACAACAACAAAAAAAACCCAAAAACCAAAAACAAAAACAAAAAAAAAACCCAAAAACAAAAACCTCCAAACTACTTTCCTAAGGGATTGTTTATGAGTCCAGGAAATTAATCTTAACTTTTCTAATAATGTATTACACAGCAATGTCAGAAGAACTAATACCCTACCCTTTTAAAAAAGATGAGCAGTGATTTTTTTTTTACTTTCATGCCTATCTTCGTGAATATCTCAAAGGAATTTTTGTTGCTGTAGTTCTTTTTGCAAATGCTAGAATAACACAGTCCTTATTTTCACTGCTTTATGAAAAGTATGCAAAATAAAAGAAAACCCTCTGACTTAAAAGATGAGAATAATGAGTCATCATCTCTCTACATTTTTTAAGGAAGAATATGTACTGGATAAAACTTAAATTACTGTTTTGAAAAGCCTCAGCTAAAGTGAGTAGCTGTATGGCAGATGGAGGAGGAAGTTAAATGTTGAACTGTTATATGATTTGTTTTCCAGGTTTTACTTAACACTGTTCCCACTGGACTGTTCAGCTTTGCAATGCGACCGATAACTAGAGCAGAGCAGTAGCTGCAGGTATTTGGAAGAAAGTAATCTATATATGAACAGAGGGGGTTTTTTTTTGGTTTGGGGGTTTTGTGAATGATTGTTTTACTGTATGGTCATTTATTTAATAGAAAAGAATCATAGAATAGTTTGTGTTGGAAGGTACCTTAAAGATTTTCTAGTTCCAACCTCCCTGCCCTGGGTAGGGACACTTTCCACTAGACCAGGTTGCTCAAAGTCCCATCCAACCTGGCCTTGGACACTTCCAGGAATGGGGCATCCACAACTTCTCTGGGCAACAGGTTGCCTCACTACCCTTGTAGTGAAGAATTTCTTCCTAATATCCAATATAAATCTACCATCTTTCAGTTTAAAGCCATTTCCCTTTCTCCTATCACTACATGCCCTTGTAAAAAGCCCCTCTCCAGATTCCTTGTAGGCCCCCTTTAGGTACTGGGAGGCTGCTGTAAGGTCTCCCCGGAGCCTTCTCTTCTCGAAGCTGAACAAGCCCAACTCTCTCAGACTGTCTTCATAGGAGAGGCCTTACAGCCCTCTGATCATCTTGCTGGCAGAGAAATCACCTTGAGTTCTGGAAAATTATGCGGTATCTCCATTTGCTATCATTGGTCTTACAAGGGCCAGTCATATATTTTGCATGTTGTCACAAAAAGGGCCAAAATGCACCTAACAGTGTTTCTCTTCTGGTTTAGGTCCTAGAAAGCTTCTGATGGCACTTTAGAACCTTAATGAAAAGATCTAAGTCTTCTAAATTATTATTAAAGATTACTGTGTGTCTTTCTTTACTGGAAACCCTACTGAGAACTAGAAAGGATTGTATGATTAAGTGGAGAAAACTTTTTATAACATTGTAGTATAGAACAAGTGGCCAAGGTAAAGTAAAGCTCATAATTATTTTTCTCTTTTTTACATTTGAGAATTCAAATATTAATCTTCCACAGCTCAGTAGAAAAGATTTACTGAGAACGACATGTAGCCTGAAGAACTTCAATGTTTAGGTATATGGACTTTACTAAGAAGCGTTATAATGGATCTGATTATAGATGTCAGGCTAATGCTTATACACCCACATCGTATTCATCAGAAGTGAAAATGTAAGAATTTTTTAAAAATAAAATTTGAATTCTCAGATTATAATCTTGATACTTCCTGAAGGACACACACAACACATTGTATAGATTGGATTTATTTTAAATACTTAGCTAAAAAATTTGTTGATGGTAAGTAAAGGACAAACTACTGAAGCATTAGCCTCCCATCACAAGAAAGAGATTGTTTTAATGAAGCATCTATCTTATGCTGATTCGAAGATGTATTACAGGGAGTAAATGGAATGGAGCTGTAACATGGAGATGAATTATACTGAAATATATTGTACCTTCAGGAAACAGACTCATACTCATTCACAGAAATTTAAAAATTGCTTGAAATTGCTTCAAAAATCCTCTGGATTCTCAACATGTACAAGTTGGCATTACTGCATAGATCTGTTAATTTTAAAGGACTTTTTGACTAAAAATTCTTTCTTTCCTTCATGGTAATATTTAATACTTAAAGAGGCCAGATTTTATGAAAATAGGTCATTTCACAACAATTTCATGTTCAAAATTATGGAAACCTGGTCAGATCAACCTAACCAGTGTTACTTACTTGATTTATGATTTATAATTTGAAATATTATTTTATAACTGATACAGCTAAAGCTTTTGCTTGTCTGACTCATATTGAAACCTGAGCTCTAATTTAATCTGGACCTAGGTGTAAACTCCACTATGCCAAAGTAATTTTACCTTCTTGCAGTAATAAATGCAAACACACAATACTAAAAAAGTATGCTTTTTTTTTGTTGCATAGAGAGGGAAAAAGGAATGGCAGAAGGCTTCATACTAAAAGACAAGCTGAGTACTATATTCCTTGCCATAAAAACCAGTATTTATGTATTAGCTTATCACTATTTATTATAACAGTGAAATTAAAAAAATACATTGTTATTAATTATTCACAAATGTAACTATAATGATTGCATTCAAATTATCATATTGTTAATTTTTAGTTAAATTGAGACTTCAGAAAGTACCTAAAACCATCAACAATTATCAATATTTTTTTGGTTACAAAGCTCTGGTAGCACAGGTAATAGTAAACCTACTCAGATAGCTTACAAAACAGTGGGTATACACAGACCAAGGAGTTTAAAGAATGACTTGTCCAAGCTCTGGAAATAAAAGATAAGGTAACATGCACTAGGTGCACACTTGTAGACAGAAATGAACAATTTGTATTTAGAACAATGAAGAATATATGTTAGTTCATTCTTTTCAACTTAAAAGAAAAGGTCGTTGTCTCGTCTCCTTTACAGTTAAATTTAGGAAGTTTTAATTTTGATCCCGCCACTTTTTTAGGGTGAGAAGCCCTAATTCCTACATGACCATTCTCTGGCACTTCTGTGGTTTCTAACACATCAACAACCCTTGCGTCTTTGCTGCATGGATCTCCATCCCCTGCCTCCACTGAGATGGCAGACCAAAGGACCCTGCTAGCACACTGTCCATCAAACATTGGTGTGCTTCCCCCAGGCTTATCTCCAGAGAGCCTGGTTTTATCCCTTTTGTCCTTCAAATCTGGTTTAAAGCTCTTTCAATGAGCCATGCTAACTCCTGTGCAAAGAACCTTTTCCCCCTTTGAGACAGCTTTACTCTGTTGCCAGTAGAACTGGTGTCATGTAAACCAACCCATGATCAAAAACCCCAAAATTCTGCCAGTGACACCAGGCACCTCTGAATAGGAATAGAAGTAAATATGAAGAAACATGTTAGAGGTACAGCTTATATAATAAAAAAGCAGTATTTGTGCAGATGTACAGCATTAAAAGGATATTAATTAGCATGGAATATTTTTTGTAACGAGTCTGTAAAAGGGCTTACGTCTCAACATTTACTTTCTTTATGTAGCAACAGCTATTATTACAATTAAACATGTAAAGAAGTTCAGTAACTCAACAATTTGTGGACAGAAGTTTTTGTTACCTAGGTTTCTTTCTAAAGATTTTTAAAAATTGGTCTTTTCAGATCCTTGATATTATCAATAATACCTCATTTCAAATGACATATCACCATTATCTGTATGCATGAACATGTGCTAGAAATGGCAAGTGTTCTTGGCAATTTTAAGAGACATACATTTTGTTTTCCAAATATGCGTGTTACATAGGCTGAAGTAAACATTTTTACATATAAATATGATTTTTTTAATTCTCATCTTGATAAAAACTCAGGTAGTTCTTTTTTGAATCTGCAATATAAAGCAGAATGTAGCAGTAAGTCTAATATTAGAGATTTAATGGGATATGAGTGGGAATGAAGGAACATATAGGCCCTGTCATCTCATGAGCCCTGGACTTTGAAAGCACGTGTTTCCTTTCATATATGTGAGTTGACTTCTGAATCCAAAAAGACTGATCAAATGCTTAAAATTAAAACATAGGCAGAACTGCTTTCAGAGGCATGCTTTTAGATTATAAACGTCACAACTGTTCTGATATGTGAAACGCAGGTCATACGTACCCAGTGGATTATGCTGATAGAGCCAGTACAGCTCTTCCTCCAACAGCTGTGCACAGACATCCACTCTTCAGAGATAATTTATACTACAGTGTGAAGATCACACAGTTCTCCATTTCTTGGGTACACTCTCAAACATTACAGAAATTTCCCGAAGTGTCAGTTTGTTCTTTATCGTATCTTTTTTACTATAGCATATTCACTCTAATCATGCATCTAAATTCCATCAGCTTGACTAGTAATTTATGACAATGTGCTAAAAATATTGACACTTTTTTATTACCTAGATTATCTAGAACTAATGTAATAAAAGTGCCATTTCTAAGTGAAATTAATATGCAAGTCATATGTAAGATTAAGTGAAATAGTGAACAAAACCTCTTCATTTCATTCCTATTTCTCCAATGCCAAAAATAAATAGCTACTTATTATTGCTGGCATAAATGACAAATCTCAGTGGTCCTATTCGTGCAGGATCATCAAACATAATACACAAACATAAGATAAATATTGCAAGTTTTAACTGATCTTTTGTATGAGCCAAGAACAGACTGAATGTCTCCTAGTGCTCCTGCAAACCTCCCTATCTATGAATATTTCATGTTCAACAGTTACATGTTGTTCTATTGCAAAATATGCATTTCGAATTACAGATCCATTATTGAAATTACTGTATTTTTAAATGAAGAAAAATTATCTTCATAGGTAAATGTGTATAGGTAATTATCAGGTATTTCACTTATGATCTTAGTCTCTGAAATTAATAGCTAAAAATGGAATTTAAGAAATGATGAAACCTAATATCTTCATTTTACAGTTTGAGGCAAAAATAGAAATGTATTGTCCTTTCTGTGATTCATTTCTGTGAGTATTCAACAGAACATAAGAAAAAATTTACAACAGTTATAAGAAAAAATTACAAGAGTTTTAATTACCTTGTAAACTTGATTAAAATATCCAAGGCTTAATATTTTACTTCTATATTTATATTAATTAGAATTCCTTTAAATAAATTCTAGGTTAAACTGGCACTTTTTTATTATTGAGAAAAACAAAGCAAGATGAGCAGTCCTTTACTTTGTGCTGGCACAACCAAGAATAATAAACCTTGACACTAGCGCTATAAATTTATTCTGATATGGCTTTGTAAATGACAAAAAACCCCGTGTTTTTAAAATACTTGCATCTTTCATAAGAAAAGTCTGCAGTCCTCCAAATCGTGAAAGATCTCTTTTGCGCTTCCATCACTGCCTGTCACTTTCTAAATGAAGATGTAGTAGTACAAAACATAAAAAAGCAAAATGATCAAAGCTTACCAGCTAGTACCACAAATACCACCTAACAAGACTATTAATATTTTTAAAGTTCATCTTAGACAGAAAATTCCTTTTCCTGTCATGTCTGCTACTCTTTTTCTCACAATATTTAACTACTGCAAGTAACTGTAAAGCTAGCTTGTGAACCGTGGGCCACAAAATCATATACTAAATTAACTATGGGATGCAAGATGCTAGATGCTCTTGTTAGAGTACAAAGACATAGCTTTTCTCTGTTCAGCAAGATGTTTTGTCTCCCTACGTGTGTTTATATCTGCACTGCCATGTGACAGGTTGTTTTTCATCTAGGTATGTACTTGCCTTGCACTTGGATGGTAGGTTTGTGATAGCACTGCAAGATCCTAACAAGGAGGAAATACACAGCTTAGACATGCTAGCCATTCTGGGGTCATGTTAGGAGACCTTGCCTCTGCGAGACCCTTATTAGAAAAACCTGGAAGCCAATACCATGTCATTCAACTGATATTTGCCTTCTAACGGAAAAGGCTTTATCGATCTTCTATTGCTGTAGTCACAGAGAACCCTTGTATGCTGTGTATCATCAGGCTGGGTGCAATACGTCCTCTCTGACCATAGGTAATCTACCATTCCAGTGCCATATTCCTGGGCACGTGAGAGAAAACAATGTATTTTTACCCAGGTGGACATTAATGTATACACAGCATTGTTCAGGAAAAGGGAACCAGATATAGGTCAGGTAACAGTATAGTCAGGCAACTACTGAAGTCTGCTTTAGCTAAGGATTGATGACACTACCTAATGCTTATGGAGCTGCAGAAACACCCCTTCAGTGAAGCAAACATTAATTAAGTACCTTAGCGCCAACATGAGGCAATGGTTCTGTAGAATACATCATGTCCCTGTGATTAAGGTACCTGCTTGAGAGGTAAGAGAAATGATCTCAAATTCACTTGCTTCCTACTTCAGGCCAAAGATTTGAACTTTGATCCCCTAACTCACAGGTGAAGATTTATACACTAGGATCTCAGGATTTCTGCAGCAGAGCTGTCTTACGCTGGAGCTATTCCAGTTTTCATAAAATACTTTAACAGTCCTATACGAGTGAAATAGCTCTATCCTTCGATAGTTAAGATGTTTACTACAAGACCTAATCACTTTCTGGATAGCTCCATCTGGATGGCTATCTACCAGTCCCTGCTTGAGACCAATTCTCTCCCATTATCTGTTACAGTTCCTGATCAATCAAAAACACCAGCTGTCACACCCAGAGAGTATATAAACACCCAGCAGATACCATTAGGACATGTAAGACACCTGTTATCTAGCCCCTGCTCCAACGAGGCTAGGGGAGCTCTTTTCCAAGACAGAACTGAACAAAACCAGCCTTTCTTTTTTTTTTTTTTTTTTTCTTTCCCCCAGGTGTGTGATGTTCAAGAAAATTTCCAAAGAGGCAGGTTCACATCCAGCCGTTTATGGAGGAAAATGATTGCCCTAGTGTTCTGGTTTCAGCTGGGATAGAGTTAATTTTTTTTTTAATAGCTGGTGCAGTACTTTGTTTTGGATTTGGTGTGACACTGATGGGTTTGGTTGTTGCTGGGTAATGTTTATAGTAAGTCAAGGACTTTTCCATTTCTCAGGCCCTGCCAGCAAGAGGGCTGGAGGGGACAAGAAATAGGGAGGAGACACAGCCAGGACAGCTGACATGAACTAGCGAAAAGGAGATTCCATACCATATGGCATCATGCTGAGTATATATAAGCTGGGGGAAGAGGAAGGGGGTGGTGAGTGGTGTTTGGCATTATGGTGTTTCTCTTCCTGAGTAACTGTTATGTGTGATGGAGCTCTGCTTTCCTGGAGATGGCTGAACACCTGCCTGCCCATGGGTAGTAGTGAATGAATTCCTGGTTTGTTTCGCTTGTGTGTGCAGCTTTTGCTTTCCCTATTATACTGTCTTTCTCTCAGCCCACGAGTTTTCTCACTTTTACTCTTCCAGTTCTCTCCTCCATCGCACTGTGGGGGGAGTGAGCGAGCGGCTGTGTAGTGCTTAGTTGCTGGCTGGGTTTAAACCACGACACCTAGCCTGCGTGAATTTCCTTAATGATGTCTTTTCAGAGAAAAAGAGGAGGAAAGCTCCATTTATCCCTTAATGGAAAGGCAAGCCTTGGTTGTCTTAGGCTTGCTTTTTTTACACCTGACTTGAAATCCTTTGTGTCTCATGGAATATCATATGTAAGTAAAAACTGGGGGGTGGGTGTGTGTGTGTTATTTCTCATTTCAGCAAGTAAATCAAAAGCAAAACACAATTGAAACTGAATATTTTTTGTTCACTGCTTTTTCAGACTGATGCCAGTACCAAAAGCCAACTGATAATTCATTTTTTGTGACTGTATGCTGGCCCTAAATGAAGTGGAAGTTAAACCATTTATTGGGAGAGAATTAAAACTGATAATTTCTCCTTCAGTGTTAAGTAAAAAGTGTCTTTGGATCAATCTTTGTGTTTCATATATAATCCATTAGACAGGGATCATTTGCTTTCCTTTGCTAATGTTAAACCTAAATATAGTTTTCATAGAAGTTGGGTATCATTCAGAACTTTTTGTAGTTAGCTCATATTGTGAATCTAACTGCCTAGAAATAATGTTACAAAAATACTTTCCCTAAACATCTATCTGGAAAAATTAAATCTTAGTTTAGTTTACACATCTTATTCTCCCAGTGCTCTGATTTATATAGGTTATTCCTTAACTGGTTTTAAGCCAAGATACTAAAATACATTTTTAAGGTCATTTCTGTTAACGCTAAGAACAAGTCGATGAATCAAGTTTAATATCACTCTTAGCCTGTGTTTGCCATCTGGTTTTCTATTCTTTATTTACTTAATTGGTTTCTTGATGCAAGTTCACTGTTCAGACTTCTAGGAAGTGGAAAATTCATAGCACTGAATGTATTAAAACAGAGATTGCTATGGAGCCTTCCAGGAGCTCTATTCTGTTGACATGTACACATCCTGCAATAGGCTTTCCAATTATTTTGAAACTATTGTTAGAATGAAAAGGAAATTATTAAGACAGTCAGCAATTCAGGTTCTATTTTTTCTGCTGCTACGTCATAAGCTCTCTGCTGCATTTTAATTTTAAAATAAATGTGGTTAAACATCCTTTAAAAAAAATGCTTAACTTACAAACCAAAACCTGGGTCTTACCAGCTCTTGCTCATGCTTTCCACCAGTAGTCAATCTGCAGCATAGCAAATTTTGCCAGAAATGTTTTGGAAACTTTTCTGTATTGCTACAAATGCAATTATGATAGAAGATGTTTTGCAACTTCATTGTTGTAAACATAGAATAATATTTTACTTAATGCCATGAGTTTGAATAAATGTGTTGCTAGATAAAATAAGGAGGACCTTCAGGAAAGAAGTACATCTGCAGCACAGCTGCTTCAGAGAATGTTATTTACTACTGCACTTTCACAGTTGTAACACATCTGTGCTGAAGTAGCTTGTTTTTTTCCACATAGGAAGCAGAAGGTGAAAAGCCTAGGTTTCAACCAGTATTTGCTTGTCTCTTTTCTACCCATCACCTAGTCAGGAAGGAATATTAAGCATATGTTTTTTCCATCACCACATGCAGCTAACTGGAGTCAGAGAACGTAACACAGCCAAGGAAAAAACCTGTGCCTAACCTTCCACTGGAAGAGCATCAGTGAGAGCTATGATCAAGTCACATGTTAAGACAGTTTTCCCAGGCTTTATTTAGGATTCTCTTCTCTTTAATAGCTTAAATAAAAGTATTTCATGCAATGACAAATCAGAAAACATTTGGGAGCATATGGTCTTCCAATAGTATGTTAAGGAAATGCAACTAAGCATCATTAACCATATCAGGGCACATATATTAACAAATTCTGTGGACAACACAAGGAGTTAGACATATAAAAAGGGAGAACTAGATGTAACTATAAGAGTTTAGAGATATGCTCATATGGAACTCATACTTTCCAGAAAAAGGGATATGATAAGGTGATGAGTGTGAACTCTTGTAATCTGGAAACATTTCACGTAAATTGTATGTGCCCCGATATTTGTTACAGCGGTTTCTGCCAAAAATTTATATTTTTTCAGTCATTCTAGTATTATCAGACAAATCTTCATAATGAACACTATATGGTTGATTTTGCTAATTTCATATAAGGGGAGAAATGACTTGAGATCACATGTGGAATTGTTCCTCAATCCTCAATTCCTCAATCAGCTACAATTAATAACAATTGAATAAGTAATCTATATTAGTAGACTCCGGAACTAGTAAAGTACTTTTCTTCATATGTAAAAGACGCTTTATATTTTATCTTTATACTTTTGTTTTGTCCTTACAAGCAGTATTGATGAGAGCTGTTGGTATGCAATAAGGACATTATAATAATAGCTTTCTTTTTACTGCCAAAGTTATAAAAGCAGCAAGATGGACTTATAAAAATCACTTTGCACTCCAGTTTAAATAGGCTGCTAGGATAGCACTTACTCCATTTTCTAGACCTTTTGCCAAGAACAAATCTTTCCAAATTAATATAGATGTGGAGCACAGTATTTCAAAAGATAACTACCAAGAAATAAAATCAATACTGTTTGGAAAAAGAAAAAAAGGAAAGAAATAGTGATTTATTATTTAAATTCCATATTCCTGAAAAGATTAACACACTATCTGTTACTTGAAAATAATGTTATCAGGCAAATGAACAGAAATTGTGATGAGAGTGTAGCCAGACACTAGAAAGGATGGATGTTCATTGCATAGTATTCATGATGAGTTTGGGCAGCCAAGTGCCAACTCATTTCAGAGGTTGCTTCATTCCCTGCTTTGTGCCACAGTCATTGCATCTGAAGTGCTACCAGGAGCAAGGCTTTTCCATGTTCAGCTGAAAAGCTGACAGCCGAAAAAGCTCTCAGCTTGAGACCTACCAGGTTTTAGAAGCAAGTCATATTAGCACACACATCTTGGAAAATGACAGAATTAGGACTGAAAGCGAAAGTGTTTGTAACTTTTCCATTTTATAATATGTGTATGGGAAGGAGTTGCTCATTACTTTGAGTAACTAGAGAACTCACTTAAGAAATGAGAGACCAGATCTTCCCGTTCCTGACAGTCGTGAACACTTTCTGAACTCATGCTGCCAATTCTGACCCAACACATAGAGAAAAGTGAAGTAAGTGTCTATGGCATGTGAAGACCTCAACTAAGGCCCCTATATCATGGTTTAGGCACCTGTGGCTATTGTAGTTTAATCATTCCATAATCAGTATTTTGTATAATCACTTCAGTGGTTAATTAAAAGAACATTGACAAGAATGCAAGAGGAGACTGCAGGCTTCTGCTGTCCTAGTTGATGCTTGCGTACAAGGAAATGCTGTTCTGTTGCAGTGATCTTCTTTTTGTCCCATGGGCTTCTGCAGTCCTGGCTTCAGAGGCCTGATGTAGCAGCAGGAGTGAGGGTATTGCTGTCCCAGACTCTTCCTAGGGCTGCCTCCATGCACTCCTCCAGACAGTGGACTCTCTGGCCTTCAGTTACAACCAGAGCTGGAAAATGGGCAGAATTTTCAGTGCTGATACTACACTTGTATCCATGTGTTCACTCACTGATAGCATTTATCATGAGCACAACAAAATTAAGTATTGATAACAAAATATCTAGTGTGCTCTACTAAATCTAATATTATTTCCTTGATTGCCATAAAGTATATTTCTAGGTGAGGCATTTGTCATGATAAGTGGTGAGAAAGATGAGTGTTAACAATTGTTAAAATGTCTCATTATGGTGAAAAAGCTTTGCTGAAGATGGGATACTTTAGTTTTGACTTTCAGTTAGTCTCATTTCCTCAAAACTCATTCTGCAGTTGAACTTCTTGCCCTAGTTTAGTTTTACTCAGGAGTCATTACCAAGTCTAGGCCACTGCAACATGTTGCTAAAAAAATAAACTGCCTGGACTTTACAAAAATCTGCACTGTATTTGTCTGATTGAAAATTCTCCTTCTTTCATTAAAAACGTCCTGTCATTCGAATGACGATGTTCCCTTAGCAATAGAATGAACAAAGTTCTGTCATCCTGCCACGGAGTTCCAGGATTTTTTTGAAGTTTCTGCTAATTATATGGTACAATCTGTTATGAGGAGATAAAAATGCAAAGCAAAGGGAGAACAACTGAGTCTTGAGAGATTGAAAAAGTGGTGACATCCCTGTCAGATCTGTGAATGAAATTCTACTGAAAGTGATAACCAGCTGAATTAATAGCCATCCAGTATCACCTGTTTAGAAAACCGAAGGATATAAAAAAAAAAAAAAGATTACTAAGAGATGATTCATCATGAATAATTCAACTGGCACATAAGAGGAAACTTACAGATTCATAGTCCAGTCCCATATAGCTTGATCATTCAAAATTGTAATTGATATTAAGGGAATCTCTGCCTGAGTAAGAATTGCAGAGGTAAGATTTTTTCTTTTTTTCTTCCTTCCAAAGACTTCCACTTCTTTTAGACCACTGAAGATTACCCTCTGCAGTCTCTCTGTATTTTTTTCTTTTAGAATCAGATTACCATTTTCTTTTTTCAAGGTTCAGTTTATACTGAAACATGGAAGGCACTACTATTTCTTCAGTGGTTCTGTGAATACTGGTGACAAAAGTATTCACCTAGCCATCGTTTGGTGACAGAATACAGTTTTTCTATTAGTTTTGTGAAAAGTGCCTTGGAACAGTACAGTGATTGTTTCATCTAAAGATACTGGGGACGGAGCAATCAGCTGGTCGTCAAGTCACCTTACTTTGCCATTGCGTTATGTTGGCAGAGAAACAGAAATGAGCAGGAGTAAGAACCATTGTCTAGCTCTGTGTTTTAAAACATATCCCAAGAAGCTGGTGCAGCTTGTGAATTAACTTCCCTAATAGTCGCTCTAAGGAAATAAAGCCTTAGAGAATTATAGAAGCTAAAATCATGCCTAAAAAAAAGTAAATAAAACCAAAATTTGGTCAACTTTTTCCACCCTAATTAATTTGAATTTCTGCAACTTTAAAACTAATAGTGTGAGAGAATAACTGAGTTCTTAAGAGGTAAAGTAGGGGCAGATGGTGGAAGTAGATTATAAGATGAAATAGAACATATTTGATTTTAAAATAAGCATATATTAAAGGCAACTGGACATTTGCAGTCCTGAATGCAAAATTTACATTACAAAATGTAGTTCTAAATGAAGAAAAATGTTTTCCAAAGGAGGTTTAATTTTAACGTAGGCAGTGCCACTGGGTCACAGGCACGTTTACAATGTACAGTGTGAACTATACAAAGCTAGCTTACAAGGTACAGTGAGAACTTGTAAGGAGAAAAAGGTAGTTGTGCAAGTATATTGTAATACCAACCATGCACCTGATTTCAGTACATAATGTAATGACAGCCTGTGTCATTGGTGGTTTGTTGGGGTCTTTTTAAGCCCATGAAACTCAGGCTGCTGTGCAATGTATATTTGTTATGGGACTCACTGTGACACAAAATAAACAGGGAACTTTGATTCTAAGCAGCTGTGAGGGAAATACTAAGAGGCTTCGTTGTTTGGTGCTTTTTTTTTAATTCTGTTTATCAGTAGAAAACAGGTCACAGCTCTTCTCCATGTGACCTCTGGTAGTGATTAAAATACCTTTTGCTTTCACACAGGTGCTATGAAGGGAAGGAGGGCATGCTCTCTGTGCCTTTTGCTATACCTCAGTAGTAAATTAATAGCCTGCTTTCTCACTCAGTATCCACAGCACCAACTTTGAAGGCTTTAGCAAGAGATAGGAAATAACATGGTAAAAAAGGAGTACTTATGCAAGTTTTTTTGCAGAAGGAGGGGGAGAGAAAGCAGCAGGAGGGAGGAAAGATGTATTAACTTTTACAGACGAATTATTTCTGTTTCCTCTTTTAATATAAAGGCCCAGTTAATGCATATTCAACTTACGTTTATGGAGGCACAGAACTTATTCTTGGTTGTCTGCCTAAACTGTATTTATTCCTACAAGTCTCCACTCACAGCTTCCCAGTCTCATTTGTGTTAATTCTTCTGGGTTTCTTTTTTTTTTTTTTGTGGTGGGTTGTTGTTGTTGGTTTGTTGGTTTTTTTTTTTTGGGGGGTGGTGGTAAAAGGTGTTGGTGGGGGGTTGCTGTGGTATTTTTGAGGTGTTTTGGGGTTTTTTTAGTGCATCAGTCATTTGGTTATAAAAAGGATAAGGCAGTTGTTTTCTTCTTAGCCTACAGTTTTCAGCCTTATCCCGATATTTTTGCAGACGTAAAGGGAAAAAAATTAAAAAAGAAAAAGAAATAAAAATGCGTATATAAAACAGGTACCTTACTTACACATCTGTCACACCAAATCAATCTTTCCCTCAGTTCCAGACCCACCCAAACACACACATGTTTTTCAGCCCTCCTTTTGCTCTGGACTCAAACATGTCCAGTACTCTCCTTCCTGATAACTCTTCCCTTTCAGGACAGCTCCTTGAACAGCAGCTCAAGCTACAACTCCAAGTCTTTGACTCCTCCTTCTAAATGCTGTTCAGGACTTCCTTCTTCCTCTGTTGAAATTGGCCATTTATCTGTTCCCTTCACCCCCAAATCATCTGATATATATCTGCAAGGTTAGGCCTTACTGTTGCCAGTTTCATCTGCTCAGTCACACTAGCTCTTTTCACCTCATCTACACTTCTGGTTCTTTTATCACTGACACCAATGGCCAAGATGGACCTTCATTGCCAGCAGGCAAGAACCACAGAGAAACAGCTCCCCCAAATGGTGCAATAAACCTGAAAAATACATGCTCACACACTCAAACATACGTACTTACCTTTCTGTCTGCAAATATTAAGCTAGAAATATGACCTCATTTTTTCAAGGTCTAATATTTTGTATGCTTATGGAGTTAGACTAACAATTCATAATCTTAATGAAATGCAAAGCTCATGCTGCAAGTTCTTTCAAAGTAAGGACACTGTCACAGATGCTGAGTGTACTGCTTCTTCAGACTTCTTCGTATGGAGCCAGGGGGAAAGCACAAGAAACACAAGCTGTATCTTTGATTAAAATCATGCAAGAACTCTTAAGATCCTGGAGCCAAAAGTCTTTCCCCGAGGAAAAAGACCTTCAGTGCTGTTAATCTCAGTATCATATTGTGGTCAGGAGACCAGTTTTCAGCAAATAGATTGTAGAGCACACATGCAATCCCAGAACATCTATTAAAATCCCATGGAGGCACTGGGTAGGAGACAATAAAATGCTTTGGAGCTCCCTATGTCCCTCTTAGCTACTTCCTTTAATCAGACAGTTTACTAGATTGCCTCTTTCTCTAAGGAGTTAAAATGGATTGAATCCTAACAGTCAGCTCTGCCTTTTGCAAAATTCACTTATTGGAGGGAACTGTTTAGTGCTGCATGAGAAAAGTTTCAATGGAAAAAACACAAAGATGTGTGTGCTTTTACTTTATATGACATTGTGATGTGTTTTGCTATGTAGCTTATATGTTAAAAAGATCACAAATTTTTGTTTTAAAGTCTTCACACTTTTTCAACACTAAAGATAGCATGTTTCAGGACTCCTTGCTTCATTATTTCATGCTTCCTTAGATGAAAGTGAAGCTGTTAGGCCAATAAATGTGGAAAGTCTGTCTGGGTAGATATTCTGTTTCTTGCTTTGTTCTTTTGTTCATTGCCAGTAGAAGAAAATAGCTAATAGCCCTGAACTTTTCAACCTCTGATGGATGAAACTATGTGGTTCATGTAACTCTTCAGTACCTGAGTCATTCTTTTGTTTGCTACCTGGGGCAGGGGCAGTCATTACAGCTCCTCCCCATGTCTTTCTCTGTCTTTGCTTACATCTTTGTTAAACTGTCAAGGATGTTTGAAAGCAATATAGTTCTCCTTTTTTCTAACTTCAAAGTTTGCTAGTAGATTGATAACAGACTTCTTATTGATCTTCTCTGCACCACCACAATTCTTGCTTCTTTGTAAGTACAATACAAGAGTATAGTGACAGACAGTTAACCAATATATACTTCTTTCATCCTTGTAATCAGGGCTGGGGAACAGAAGTTATCTTTTTAAGTCAAACTTTTAAAGCAGAAGGATAACATCTTCAAATATGCCAGAAGTCAAGTATTTAAATATTTCCTTTCCTTTTTCCTTTCCTTTTTCCTTTCCCTTTTCCTTTCCTTTTTCCTTTCCTTTTTCCTTTCCTTTTTCCTTTCCTTTTTCCTTTCCTTTTTCCTTTCCTTTTTCCTTTCCTTTTTCCTTTCCTTTTTCCTTTCCTTTTTCCTTTCCTTTTTCCTTTCCTTTTTCCTTTCCTTTTTCCTTTCCTTTTTCCTTTCCTTTTTCCTTTCCTTTCCTTCTCTTTTTCCAGATGCTGAATTAAATATCTGATTTCTCAGATTTATGATACCTGCAATTTCTATTTGCTTCAGTGATTTATGCTGTTCTAGGGACCTGATCAAAAGTAATGGATTTTCATGGGTTTGAGGTATGATACAAAGCAAGACAGTCTGAGTGGGGACTTGACTTTGGATGTAGAAGCCAGAGAACTGACATAAAGATGACATTACCATGCCTTACTTCTAAGCACTCAAGTCAGAGAGAATAATTCAAAGGTGAGGTAGATCCATAAGTTCTTTGTAGAATATGTCAGATAAATTAGTCACCTGGGAATAGAATTCAAAGCATCTATTGGGTAAGCCAGACAACAGCCTTCTCCAAAGAGAGAGCATCTGGAATGCAATGCTGGACTCCAGAGCTGGACTCCTCCAGTTTTCTCTGGTTTTGTGGCTCCAGCTCCCTGATACCTCATCTTGTTCTTGTCTCACTCTCAAAACCTGTTCATTTTGCACTGCCTACACAAGGGTATAATTTCAACAGGAAAGATAAAGAGTATCTTGCCTTCCTCCCCAGATGTGTCTAGGCCAATGACTTCATAATTAGGGCACTTTTCTGGGACTCATTCATCATTAGTCATGACCTTTTTCAAATTTAGAAGCCTTAGAAGGAAAATATTTAATTCCCTAATTTTTTTCAAATATTGGGTTATCATAGGAAAGATAGTATCTATTTCTGATACATATTTCTTGCTTGTATTTACTTCCATTGACCAGCAAAATTCACTCTTGACTGTCAGCTCAAGAGTCTGTATTACCATATCTGTTAAAGGATCACGGACAGGTTGAGCAGACTTCAGATTCCAATTGTTAGATGTAAAGTCATTTAGAGAGGGATTCATTTTAGACTTACCCCATTTGAAATGTTATGTGATTCTCTTCCTTTCTAGCTTTGATCTAGTGACAGTATGGTTCACATACACTATTCTTTTGTATAAGTTTTCATAAAGCATAGTTTTCAACATACAAGCTTATATAGATCATAATACTGACATTTTTGAATGCTATTTTATCATTAGCAAGGACTATTGTTTTCAAAACCCTTTTTTTTCTGAATAGATAATAAGGAAGCTCAAACAATGGTTCACACATTTTGTTTACTGTCTGAGAAGAGGAAGGCTCCATCTGTCTAAGCCAATAGACATCAACCACTCTTAAATTACTGACTGATTGTCAAATATGTGAACTACTGTCCTAAGCAGCTCATTAATTCATTAAATTATTGGGAGAAAGGAGTAGTGGCTTTTAATTTACATGTAATCCAGGAGGAATTATCTGCAAAGAAAACGCATCAAAATCTGAAATTCAAGTGGCTAGAAGAACCTGCCTGAGTCCCATTTTTCACACACATGCTGTGAAGTGGTGTAGACGTAGCTGCAGAATCAACATGGTTTTATATCCCACTGTCAAGTAATATGAAAACTATAAAAAGGCAGAAGGTATTAGAAAAAAACTATCTCCACTGAAGCCCAAAGTCATATGAAACAGACATGAAGGTGAAATCACAGCCACAGGAAAAATCTTTTAAGTGTTACCATGACAGTGTATAGCAATATTATGATATGAACAGTGATACCAACTTCATAAATAAGTGCAATCAGGATGCTTTAATAAGCTATTAATTTGTATAATTACCATAGTCATATAGACTTAACTTTTTCCATTTTTAGAAGGATTTTTTGGTAAATGCTAAGAGACACAATGCAAAAGCTTTGAATTTGGTGGAGTTATTTTTCAAATATTGAATGTATCCCTCAAAAAGCATTAATTTCGAAGTTACAATAAAACAGTTTCTTTCATTGTATGCATTCACAAAGGGCACTTTCAAAAGCAAAATGTGTCCTTGTTATTAATTATTTTTAATACCTGGTTATCTTATTTCCTGACAATAATGTCAGAACATGTACTTTTATATGCTTAAGCTTACATTTTACACCAGCAATATTATATTTTATTTTTACCTATTAGATATAGATATTGTGAGTCTAGGAAAATGCAACATTTATGTGTCATGTATGAAACAATGAAGTAGTAAAGACAGTTTAAAATGGGTACTTAAGTCTTTGTGGGACTTTGAGTATCTACATTCCAGGTAGCTACCCTACCATATGCATAAATTTTAGTTCTCAGAGATCCCACTCTAGCGTTCTACTGCCATACTTCAAAACCTGTGGTAACTAAGATTTTCTGCTAAAATTTCCAAAATTACTAGAGGACTTTTTCTGCTTAAATCTTGACCGTGCAAACCAACTGTTGCATCTACACAGCATATTTGACTACCATGTACCTAAATTAGGTCCACACCTACTAACAGTGTAGGGCAGTGGGGCAATTCACCCAGGTTCAGATCACTGTAGTCAATTTGAGAAGATATATGTGGATATCGTATGGACGGCAAGCCCACAGAAATTTAAGTCCATCAACATTTTTTCAGTCTGATATGATAGGTATTTTCAGATCAAGATTCAGATTTCACAAGGAGGAGAAACTGGGGTAGCTTTTGCCCAGCAGTACCTTGGGGTTGCTTCTGTACCCTGAGCAGGTGCCTTTTTGGACAGACGAAGTCTTACTCTGAAGCGCCTTACCTTTTTGCATCTCCATTTGGAAGTAAAATACTTCCAATTTGGGATCTTAGATATGCTGAAACATTTTCTAGAGGTGCCCATTGCTTTTCCAGTGACAGAGCCCTGGGACACCAGGTTCGTAATGCTGGCATCCCCACTTGGCAGCCAATGTTGTCTCAAGCAAATCCTGACCTTCTTGCTTCAGGGCACTGTCCATAGGGCATCTGCTCTGTGCCCCTTTGAAAATGTCTGTGCGGAGTGACCAATGCTATTCACAAGCAGTTTAGTCTCTTCAGCCATTGGAAGCTCAGACTTTAGTACAAGAGACTCAGGTAGGGACTGTTAGTTGTAAAGTATTTGAAACACTGTATTTTTAGTTTGTTTGTCTTTTGTTTGGTTGTTTGGGGATTTTTTAATTAAAATTTCATCTCTTAGTGTCAGAAGAAACTACTACTGCATTATGTATGACCTAAAGCAAGCTCTTGCCAAAGAATGGATTAGGGTAGAATAATTTTATTTGCTTACTGTGTCTGAATTGGTTCCATATGGAAAAGGCTGATAGGTTATTATTTCATCACAGCTTTTTCCATATTCAGAGTGCATATATGAACATATATTCTCTTTCTTCTCTGGTTGTCCTTCTTTTAAATAGCAAGGACTTCTGGCTAGCTATGAAAGACCTGGAATACTTGATAAACATTTACAAACAGACCTCTCGGGAACTTTTTTTAGAAAGGCCTCAGAAAACAGCGGTGCTAGGTATGCTCAATAAAACGAACAGTCCTCACTATGATTGCATGACAAATGATTCAGTACTAAAAAATGGGCTACTCAGGGCCATAAAATATCAAAAATGTAGAAAGGACTGAGATGGACGTGTATGGATTACACTGATTCACGAATGCTAAGTTGCCCTTGGGCAGTGCTACCTCATGCAGCCAGCACTTATGCAACTAATTAATTTTATGAAGGTAATTATTTTCACAAGGATGAACTGTTCTTGAACAATTCCTCCAATACGGATATGCAAGGCTTTCTTCAGGTGTTGACAAAAAGGTCTTAATTTACAATTATTAATTTCTTCAATAAATAAATATTTATATTATTGGAATATAAAACATATATACATAAGCTTTTTTACTCTTCTTTTTTAACTGGGAGTGAGATAATAATATTTTTGTTTTATTCAGAAGTGTCTTAAAAATTAAAGTAGAAAAGGCTACGTATTTCAAGCCTAGTTAAAGAACTTGGAAATAATAATATGTACTGTTATATCAGTATATATCAGAATATATCAGTATATAATAATGATAGATAATAGCAATAATTATTATTTCACATGTTGGGTTAGACTCAAGATTGATCTACGTTAGTAGTTTTCCTGAGAAACTGATACTAGTTATTTGGTAAAGAGTGGAGAAAGAAAGATCAAAAAAGTTTGCATCCTTGTCTATCTTTCAAATTGAACCCATCACAGCAGCAGTAATTCAGTGCCATAATTGGCAGACTGAAGAGCTATATTCCAGTTAGTTCTCTTTATTCCTTCTTTTGTCACCTCACTTTTGTTTTCTCTTCCTTTATTCTTTCCAACAACTTTCAATTATTTTTTGCACAATGGAGCAGTTTCATCAGGAGGAAGGAAAAGTATTGTGGCAGAGGGGTTATTGTCTGCTGAGGGCTCTCTATGGCAGACACTTGAAGGAATCTTTGGGCAGAGAGGAAACTTGAATCACTCTTCCTGACATCCCTCTCCTTCTAGTGAGTGATCTAGCCACTGAGTGACAATGCAAAAAGAAACTTCACACATGCAGAATGTAAGGAATCCCTGGGATGTTTGTAACATGGCTGCTATGAAGAAACTTATTAGACAAATCCATGGAAGGTATGTATTAAAAATAATGCCCATTTTCTGATGATTTCTTGCTTTGGAATCAGCTGTGTGCTGAGCAGTTTATTTTTCTCAAGTCTGATTCACTAGTCTGCGTGAACAGTTTTCAGCAAAGCTAAATGTGGCAAGCTGTAGTGCCCATGGTGGTTAGGCATTGCCTTACGTGAAGTGACAATAGAGTGGGAGTTTACCATTTTGTATCATTGGCCATCAAATTCTGACTTCATTCCCTTTTAAACATCTAAGCCCTCTATCAACA
The DNA here is from genome assembly GCF_023638135.1 of Falco biarmicus. Lineage (NCBI taxonomy): Eukaryota > Metazoa > Chordata > Aves > Falconiformes > Falconidae > Falco > Falco biarmicus. Next base: position 3,215,775 of record NC_079292.1, on the reverse strand, counting down.
TGAACATGCGTGTCTCCAGATAATACCTTGAGGCAGATGACAGGGAGCCAGGCAATGTCTTAGATTAGGTTAATCGCACATTAAAGATCTGCAGTCATAGTATCTGCTGAGCACAATGGAAATCAGCAAGTGATACACCTGCTCAAATATATACCATATAATATTCCTGTCTGCACTGTGACAGGAAGCAGAAGAGTTCACGAAAGCACTCTTCATAGAAAATGTGGAGATATTAAACTGGTGACTTGCTGGAAGCAGCCACTGCACCGGTTTTGAAAAGGTGAGTTTATTGGCATCTCACAGCACTCATCTTTTTATATCTATGCTTCTATTGAAATATTCATTCATCTTCTCTGATTAGAAATTAATTTCTAGAATCTCCTTGAAACTTCTCTCTTCTTCTCGTTGATTATTAATTTGTGAAGTTTCAGGCGAGAACAGTTTTTCTGCATAATGTCATTACTCTTAACAATAAGATCTGACCAAGCCTCAGTTATATATTTTTCCAGTCTGAACTTCTTGAACAGCACTGTATAGCAGTTTGTAAATCTATCTATGAGCCTACAGTTAGAAGCAATCAGTCCTGGGGCTTACTATCATATGTAATATATCCTGAACAATTTGTATCACTTCCATGTAGACACTGAAATGTGTAAGTTCATTTTAAATATATAAAACTTTATAACTCAGCAAAAAACTGGAAGACCATAAAGTCACTCTGGCTAATATATTTAGTGGTTTTTATTTGCAATGTACTGTAGAAACATCCTCATTCTTGTAAAGCTAACTGTTGGTAAAGATTATTCTAGTAATAAAGAAGGGCAGTACTTTTCCATGTCTTGTCTTCAGAATGCTAGACCAGGAGGCAGAACTGGAAATGCACCAAGAAACATCACTAAAGAGAAGATGGAAAGAACATGCTGCATGGCATCAGCAGGGCTATCATTTTTAAGTTAAAGCATTCTTCACTAGCAATACCTACTTGTAAACCTCCCATTAAACCTGCGTATACTGATTCATTTCCAACCCACAGGAGCCAAAATGACTCCACAGTTTCTTAACTTTAACCAGCAGTAGCAGAATAAAAAGGAAAAATTGGCAAGCAAGTAACCTCGCTATTTATGTTCAGTGAACCACTGTTCTATATATAAAGAATGTAAAATTAAGATCTTGTCCGGTCTTCACTCTAAGTTAACAAATCTTTTTGTTAACCAGCTATAGGATATTTCAGGTCTTGAACAGCAGAGTCACTAAAATCCCACATGTGGTTCTACAGTATTTAAAGACAAATCATGAAAGATCCAACTGTGCAGTACACTACAAAATTGAATCTTGTTTTCATACTTCTCTTTTAAACACAAGCTTTAATAAAAGTTTCTTTAAGTACATTAAAAAGCACAAGACAGAATTGTCCATGTTTGACAAAGAAGTGCAAAGAACAACCAGTAAATGAAGATATTAATTTTTAGTGAAATAATGAAGAGATGCCCCATCAGTATATTGCTATTCAGCTTTTGTTTCCCCTCTTTTCCTTCAGGTACATAGTACCAGATGAAAAATAGCATAAGAAAATTCTTGTCTCGTGTTTTAGAGTCTAATTCACATCAATTTAAGTAATCTGATTAAGCACTTTTTGTCCTTTTTTTATAAAACTGCCCAAGATTTCCCAACTACATTTAGAATTTGTGCGTGTGACTTGTCTTAGTGAACTGATCTTGTTTACAGATGAGCCTGAGAGTGCTCATGTGAGACCCAAAACCAGTCTGTTTTCAGCCTTGTGAATGCTAGACACCCTGTGGAAGCCACAGAATGATTATTAATTAAGAGGATGAAAGAGGAAGAATCACTGTAAAACATTTTTTACACACTCTATTAATAATAGATAGAAGTTTCTAATTTATTTTTAATTGAAATGTTAAAAAAGCTTATCTTACCCTTGTTCCTCGTCTAATATTTCACTACAAGTTGAGTGTTCTAGTCACCATAGTACTGCTGTGTCCTCACAATACATACACAAAGCCTAATTGAAAAAGTAACAGTGGAAGAAAAGGAATAGAGGAAAAAGAAGAAGAAGAAAGTCACTCATTATGTGGAGGCAGTATTAAAGTTCTTTTTTACTAGGTTTGCAAGAGAACATATCTTCCAGCCTTTCTGACTGCAGAATGACACTTCAGAGAGTCTTGAGCAACACCGATAAAATAAAGACACCTTTAGTGCTTTGATTTACTCAGGGGTATCACTAGCTGAAAATGCTGAAGGGTCATACAGCTCCATTTTCCTGTGCATTGACGCTAGAAATGTACATTTCAGAAGCTTGCTGTCCTCTGTGATAGAAAACTGCTTAATTTGATAGGGTAGAGGGCAGAAATCTCTCTTCCGAAATGTCAGCAGTGTCAACAGGATCCTTTTGATAGATTTTCATCCCTGTCTCTAGTGATGACACCTTGTTCTTTGATTGTATCTTATCCCAAAATATTTAATAAACAAGAAATTTATTCTGGCAGTATTCTTTTGTATGTTAAAAATTAAAATGCCCAGTGGTAGTAAACAAACTACAGTGTCTTGTATGCAGTAGTAGCTTTATATTAGAAATAAAATTTTGTGATTTGGCATCACTTTATTTTTTCTAACAGGGAAGTATCTCTTATGTCCTCTCCACAGGTGAAAAATTGGGCTAAATAATGGCATATAATAGAATGTAAAGGAAGCAGAAATTATATTTTATTTAAAGCTGAGGAGATCTTTTGTGTTAACATTTTCTTGTCTGCCTTTTCTTCTTAAAATTTCATACATGCTAGTTTACAAAGGAATTCCTCTTGTGGGATTTTTTCAATAGAAAGCTAGTCTGATATTATCCCCAGCAGTGGTTCCCTGAAGAAATAACTGTAAAGAAGCTGGTAAATCGGTCCAAGTTCTCACAGTGTTACCTCTCTGCATAATTCTAAAGGATTTAAAAATGGCTTGGGTTCTCCCACCATAGATGTTGCAGGACAGGGAGGAAATGTTCACAATTACCTCAGGGAATTAGCCTTACTTACAATAAAACACAGAAGCCTCCATTGAAGTGAGGTGAATTTCTGATGGCTAAATCCAAGAATGCAATCCTGGTACCTCTCTGATGAACAAAGTGTTGGTTTTCTGTCTTAGCTCAGAAATCAGTCTGTTCATCCAGGACACAGTAGATCCCAATTACAAAGGCTTTTGCCTAATAGGAATCTGTCCAAGACTTTAGTTCCCCAAAGGGGCCTACTGTCCCTAACCAGCCACTCCTGGGACCCCCCACCCCTGCCCATGGGCCCAGTGGCCCCTGTCATCTCAGCCTGGGGCCCTCGGTCCCTGCCTCAGTGATGTTGTAGCTATGCCTGGCTCCCTCTCCATCTCCCTCAACAGATCTCTGCAAGTAGCTCACCCCCTGAATGAACCCTTGGATGTGGATCACAGCTTGCCCTGCCTCCAACCCCTGTCTCCTGACGGACCTTGGACCCACACTGCGGCCCAGTCTCCAGCCTGGTCAGGAGCATCTCCTTTGCTTCTGATCTCAGCCCTGCCCGCTGTGTCCAGACCCTGTGGGGCTTTACCCATCACTGAGGGCATGGCAGGCTCTGGGATTACCCTCAGCCTGCCCTCACTGCACCCTGACAGAACGAAACCTAAATGTTATTCTGTGGCTTGTCCCCCAGGTGCCGTGCGCTGGCTTTCTTTGTGTGGATTTGTGCATCTGCAACCCCAGCTGCTGAAGCTGTACCGCTGTGTAAAAATGAACCTAAGTTCATCAGACTAGAAAACCTACTGGTGAGGAGATGTCTGAGCTCCAGCCTTTGCTCTGAAGTTCTTTTTTTGTGTGTGTTTTACAAGCAATGGTCATGAATAAAATGGATTAACTGTCTTTCATGTATTGCTTGATATTGTCAGCTTCCTCCATTTCAAGGGGAATGTTTAATAAACCAAAAGTCACGTTCTCACTTTCCTTGTCCTTTTTTTCTTTCTCTATCCCAGATAATCTTGAATTCTTTTCTATATAGAATCAACAAGACAAGAGACGATCACTCCCTGCTGTTCCAAATAAACTATCTTGTTGATTATTGCATTTGCCAGGGAGGTGAGAGATGAGAGGTTTTATTCCCTGAGACAGAAACTGGCATTGACCCTAGGTCTCGCCTGTTCTGGGGAAATGAGTTAGCCATTGAGGTATTTTATAAAAAGGAGAGAGTAGATACGGCATCATCAGTAACAGTGCTTGAAAGAAGGTCATCCTGCTTTGTTTCTGTAAAACAATTAATGCCAGAACTAAGAAAACCTGATTTTCTATGGGTTTTTTTTGGGGTGTTTTGGTTTTTTTTTGTTTGTGGTTGTTTTTTTTTTTTTTTTCTGCTGATTGCCTCTGCAGTCTGTGAAAAGACAATCTGATTGAAGTTTTTCCTTGGATTGGGACATGCATATTAGAGTGCATATAAGGAGCAGACTTTGTGCTGAAATATTTTCCTTCAATCATAACACTTCCAGAGTCTCTAGCCTTCTGCTGCCAAGGTTTTTAAACAAGTAACAAAAGCTGGGGGGCATGGTCGGCAAGGCACAGGCTAAATCTTGTATTAATAACTACAAAAGGCCAGGGACTACTCTCTGGCCCTGAGGGCAAAGCTCACATGCATGTATTTTTCACTCTCTCGCCAGAATGGGTTGAGCTTGTCCATACTTCCTTGTTAATATAGTTCTTGGTCTGCAATATCACTTGAACTGTGCCTGAGCTTTGTCTGGAGAACTGTTCCCTTGATAAAAAATTTGCTAGGGCCCATTGTAACAAACTGTCATTGACCAGTGTGGAGCCCTTGGTCTGTTTCAGATGTAGCCATTGAGAAGAAAATACACATAAACAGTCTAACCTGTAGGAAATAAGGTTAAAATAATAAACAAACTAAGTAATTAAACTTTTAAACCTGGTGACAGCTGTTTTTTACAGAGATTTATGGATTCATAATGTAACATAGCTCCTGTTTTTACTAAATAAAGTACCAATGCACCTAGAAGAACTGGGATTTAAGACATCGCTCCTTTCTTCATGTTTCTCTGTTAATAACTCTGTATGGCTTTGACACTCAAAACAATATAAGCAAAAAGGGAATATAACTTACATGTAGGCTCAAAACTTTTTATTATCATAAGTTTTAGCAGCCTAATGAAAATGCAACAAACATTATTATTAGTTCAGTTAGAGTGATACTAATACTTCTAATCCAAAGTTTCTTAAAATTTTCATTTATGATAATTAAAGTTCTTGTACAAAAAAATTGCCTGCCCCTTTTTGCTACCATTTCTACTGCCCCTCTGGGTGCTAAGGTCAATGGGATTAGCCTTAAGAAAACTGAGAAGAATGAACGAGAAGGGGGTTCAGGGATGAGCCACCAGCATCCATTATTCTTCACCACAAGGTACATGATGCTGATGGTGCAGATTTCTTCCACCTGCTCAGTCATGGATCTGCTTGGGGTTATTTTTATATGTGTTCTTAAAAAGCCTGTTTGTCCTTTCTTTCCCTTTTGGTCCACAGGTTTTTCACACTTCCTCAGTTTTGTTATACCTGTATCATATATGGTTAGACCACACCATTACAGAATAGCATTAAGGTTAGCAAAATAAGTCACTTTTCACAAAAGTGAAAGCTACAGGAAATAGCCCTTCTGAGCCTTACCTTACACTTTGTAGTTTTGAAGTCACATGTGAAATAGAACCACAACTACACATAATTATCAGTAAATCCCAAGGCCTGAGTTAAACTGTTATGAAGCCAGTAGCCTGCTGCTAACAGCATTTTGTTGACTGAAGTAAGTGGCCTTTCAGTTAGTAGACTCATATTACTTTTTTAACTCCATTTGTGGGTGTCTTATTCACCCGAGACAGTGCAAAGGAGCCTAACACAGACTTTTGGATACCAGCACAATTGCAGAGCTTAAATATTTGGTATAAAGTGCTAATATTCCCTTTTTTGTCTATCTGTTTCTTGTGGGCTTTAAGAGTTTACAACTTTACTGACATCTGTAGATAAGTACGTAATTTATACATGGAAGAAGGTACAGCTGATGTCATACTTAACATTTTTCCCAGAAAAATGTTTGGGATTTTTGGTTTTGTTTGTTGGTTGTTGGGTTGGGTTGGGGTTTTTTTTTTCCATAAGGGACAGTACTGGATAAAAAAATTACCAAGAAAAAAATCAGTATGCAGGGCAAAGTTTAGCTGTCAGATTTCATTGAAATAAGTGGTCTTGATTCTGTATCAAATTGCAGAGGTATGAACCACACTAACTTGCTGGAACTTCTCTCTAATATCATAGGATTAGTTGTTGTATGGAAACATCTTACTGTATTCAGTGTTTCATGATGTAAAGAAAATTTGCCAATCATTAATTATAACTTATGAGCATCCTTGGTCAGTGTTTGTGTTGTCTATTTTGACTGCCTTTCCTAAATTCCCCCTAGCACTGCACAGAGTACTGTCTGGTATGGATTATATAGTTTGGTCCAACAGTTACAAAATATTTTAGCTGTAACAAAACATGAGAGAAAATAACAAAGCTGGTGCAATAATAATAATAATAATAATAATAATAATGTCATGTCAACATATACCTTTCACCTATTTATAAATCAATAGTTTCAGTACTGTGACTTCAAAGAACTGACTTGTATGTTACTACTTAGTTTTCAGCTGCTAAATAGGTTTTCAAAAAAATTAAAACTCAATTAAGTGTTCTCAGTATTATTTTTCAGTGTGTATAATGTATGCCTTCTTCACAGAGACAGTAAGTAGCCATGAGTGAGGTAGAAATGAGCTATGTGTTTGGAATACATATTCTATAACACAATTTCTTCGTTAGAGTGTGGTAAGTACTAAGTGATCCCAAAAGCCCTACTTAAAATCCAGCACATTTTGTCATTCAGATTTTTTTCAAGGTTAGCCAAAGCCTGAGATTTGTGCATCATACTGTATTAAAACTCTTTAATGATTTCCACTGTTATAATCCTAATATTATGACTATAGGCCTGAATCAATATCAATAATAGCAACTAACATCATCCCCCATCCCCCACCCCGATCTTGGTCTGTAATCCCTTGCATCAAAACTACACAAAAACTCTTTGGTATTAAAAACTAAAGCTGTGCAATTCGCAAATACTTCTACAATTCTTCTTACCACTTTACAGTACAATAAGGTAGCATTTTTACAAGAGAATAAATGTTATTGTTGCAAAAGAGGGCAGTCAGACAACCGAAATGAAAACAGATGACTGAATGCCAGAAGAAACATCCTGGGTGAAGACTTAAAGACATACTAGCTAAACTTTCATTTCAGTGCAATGACAAGTAAGAATACATTCCTCTAATTATTTTGTAGTAATAATAAACAAGAGTCTATCTACATTTAAATAATTGAAACATATAAATCTTTCTTATTATTCAAATAACTGAAAGTTACACCTATGTGGATGGTTGCCATCCCTTCATAAACAGATGAACCTGACCTTAGTATTTGGAGTCTTCTTAGTAAAACTATAAAATAAATATGGACAAACTGGAAATAAATGTTTCCTTATTAAAAAAAAAATAAAATAGCAGCCATATTTTTAGCATCACAAATTTTCTTCTTATCTGAACTTTTTATAGTAAATGTAATTGCTTTCATGGAAGACACTGGTTGAAAAACTCATTTTTACTCAGATCTCAGATAATTTGCTCAGATCTCTTAATTCTAACAGAGATTAAGTGTAAAAAGTATGATTCTAGGTAAAAATGTTGCAGTTGATAAGTTTAATTAATGCTTTTAGGTGAAAGTAATATATACCATTGGAGATTTAAAATTCTGTAGAACAGTAGCAACAGAAGGTAGCTTAGTGGTTGCATTTGCACAGGTGGCTTTAAAATATGCTCCATGTCAACTATCTAAAACCTCAACCTGCTTTCATTGAAGCTGATGGCAAAATTCCCATTGAATTCAGCAGGGGCAAGAACAAAGTTCTTACTATGCCTTCAGAGTAATTAATCTGCTCTTCAGTTTTCATGTAATATACATATGCAGTCTATAGCTAGGAAATGTCATATAATTACTGTTTAAAAAAACACTTGCAAAAGCAGGTCTTAACATCTGATAATTTGAAAAATATTATTAGTCCTTGTTTTTCTTTGAGAAGTTATGTTTCCTAAACAACTATTAACAATATGAGTCACATTATTTTAGGAAGTATTTTTTGCTATTGTTAATATTATGAAAATATATTTTAAGTTGAATAATTAAATAAATTACATCTGGAGTTTCTAATTTTGTTAAAAAAGAAGCCACACTATTAGACATCATTAGAGAAACAGAATAAATATTAAATTGTGAATTGTAAATTCAGATTACATAATATTTCCAGGGTTCAGATGTAACTTTCAGGTTTGTCTCTAATCACACCCCTAAAAAAAACTTTGTTAGTAACAAGTACTGAAACTGTATGATATCTGTAGTTACCTTTGTGTCATTTTTCTGTGGAATAATCCAATGGGATTTGGCATCAATCCATTGCTTTATTGTGATTATCATTAATTATTTTTCTGCCATTTCATTAAGCATTTAGATAGCTGATTTTGCATGCTTTGTGTGCTCTGCCTTATCAGTTATTATTGCTGACACCAAAGGGACCATCTTCTTTACAAACCATTTTTATAAAGTACATACTTCTTAAATAATTTATATTTATACCATTTTTGTTGTTAAACTCTGTGCCAAGAGCTATGAGATTTAAGTTAGAAGTGAGTTGTTAAGTATGAAAATAAAATGTGTTCCTTAGTTATAATAGTGGGGCAGTTGGATATCAGGGCTCTGCCTGTGTGCACACCAGGACATATAAATTGTTAATTCCTTGGGTTGTCCAGGAACTCTCCAGACAGTCACCTGTATGAATGAATTAATGGAAAGGCTTGAGACAAAGGGCCAACTTGAAACCAGGTCACTGACTGATTGAAACTTCATGATGACATATTTGACTAAATAGTTACAGACACCCTGCAGATGAAAACTCTGGACAGTTTGGCAACTCCTGCTGTATCTAGTTCAATTTATATGCCTGAATGTGTTGATTAACATTCTAGATGGAGTACCCAAAGGACTCAGCTAGGTCATGCCTGCTATAGACATGGCTGAATTGTGCCTAGATAAGATACCTGTAGTCAATAGAAACTTCCTGCAGAAATGGTTGCATAGGACAGTCTTTTGTATGTAGGTGTTCAGGAGATAGTTTGCACGCATTTTAGGTGTATCAACAGTGATGAATTATGCATGGGATAGGCTAGTCACATAGGACACCAGGAGAACTGATTCTCCATGCTAGCATTACACAAAATAAATTTTCTTGCTTTTTAACAAACACTCTGAGTATCAAAGTGCAACAACACGATTAATGAGTTAGTCACATAACAGGCATCTAATGACATTTAAGATGCTTGAAATTATCCTGCCTGACCTGAATCTGACTCTGCAGAAGACATAGTTTTCCTCCAGGTGCCATGCTATATCTGGCTCCTTCATGTTGTCTCGGTTTGCAAGTTGTCCCAAATGGCACTGATTTTGTTTAGGCAACAGTACAGAGCTCTTAATGTTCACTTTACCGATCTGAATTTTTCTCTAGGCTCCATTGACTGCATTATCTAGACTCAGACATCAAAATTTAAGTACAGTGAATCCAGCTTCTCATGTCCCATCAGCTGAATTGCTCTTTTATATTCCACTAACTCTTGCTTTGATATCCATTGACTATAGTAGGAGCTTATACATCTACATTTAGACACCTCAGTATCTTAAACTGACTTCCATTCCTGATGGAATGGAATTCCTGACTGCGCAACACAGAATCTATACAGAAGAAATGTATAATATCTGATGGATGTTCAATGTAATAGAGAAAAAATTATATTGAGATCCAGTTATTGAAAACTGAAAAAAAATATGTACTAAAAATAATTCCGCATTTTTAACACTAAGGGCATCTAATTATTAGATATTTTGGGAGGTCTTTAAATGGGAATTAAATTCCTTTCTTGAAGAAAATGAATTCTTATTTTAAATCTTCCCTCTTGAACTGTTTTGCTTAGAATAGCTTGTTGCTGTGGGTTTTCTTCCCTCATATTTTCTGACAAGTTTAAGTTAATTAAAAAGTTAAAGCTTTTTGTTGTTGCTGTTTTGATGAGGATACAGAAAATCTTTTGCTTCTCAAACTAAATGGAAGGGAAAATCGTCTTGTCAATCTGGATAATAGTTCTGCATATTGATCAAACATATTCCTTATTAGATTTTTGAGACAGAAGACTGCAGTTTAATATCTATCTAATGATTATTCTTATGTCAATATAAGCAATGATAATTACACTGTGATTAACATTGTGATTGAGATCTGTGTTGATTTCTTTTCCTCAGATGTTTTTGATGGGTTATCTTTCTGGCTGAAGTGCTGGTACAAATTGCTAGTACAGATTTGTCGTATCTTTAAAATCTTGTACTTTACTATTAAATGCCAGAATTTTTATACAGCAGTAAGTAATGTGAACAAGAATATTCTGCCTTTGGTTGACATTTCTAAAGGTTTGTCCTTTCTTTGGACCTGTCTAATCTTCCACATCTATTATCCTGGAGTTTTAATAGTACCCATGTGTTGTGTTTGAACAATTCCTAGGTGTAGACAAGCTCCGTGAGCAGATTTCTAGGCATCCTTTGAGGACCATTTTATTTACCACAACTGCAACAATGAATAGAAGGTTCTGAAAAATGCATGTTGGAGTAGTGTATTGCCTTACCAGGCTTTATAAGGATAAGGTCTGAAATTGTTCTTAAGTACTTAAAGGAGGACATTGGTGGACTTTCTATGCTGATGCAGTCTAATAGGAAATGCTCTTTGCAACCATCAAATTTAAAAGGCTGCTAATTCTTCAAGCCAGCCAAGCTTTGGCCTGAAAAAAAAAATATTCCTAAATACCTTCAAATGGTCATTGCATATCTGTCCAGAATTATCTGAATGAAAAAGGGATGGCATTTGGCTCCTGTTGACTGCCTGCCTGGACCTAGAACCTATACAGAGCAATAACCAGCAGTGGAGCATTTTCTGCATCAATTTAAAATAATGAGAACTTTGAGTCTGTCATGCTTCAAGATAATCTAGTTGGAGACGGAGGAAGAGATCAGGATGGATCATCTATTTTTCCTGTGGATGATTTATTACTATGTAGAAAAGAATTAAGATCCAGTGTGTATGAAGGAAAAAGATGAAGGCATTTTTTTCAGCTGTAATGTGGCGAGTCCTAGGTTCTTGCCTTTACTTCAGGAATGCGTATGTGTTTTATAAACAGCGACAAAATAAAAGGCAGAAAAAACAGAGGCAAAAACTTAAAGCCACCATCTTATCTCATTTGAAATATACTATTTATTTATTACAGAACCAGGGTCTTACCTACAGGATTTGTTTCTGCCGTATTAATTTTGTATCCTTTTTGCATAGAGACACAATCTGAAGAAAATGGAGCACTTCCCTGACTCCTCTATTTCACCCTGAATAGTGCATTGCTTAAAGATTATAATTACCCCAAAGACATTTAAAACCATGGCCTTGAATCTTCTTGGACAGAGGGATGAATTCAGCTTCCAAAAGCAATTACAGGTGAACAATTGTATGGCTTTTGGGACAGTTTGGCGATTTTGTTTTGAAGAAGAGAGCTGTGAGATGTTCAGAGAAGGTCATCACACCTTTCCTCACAAGAGATGTGGATTTTATACCATGTATCACAAGAGAACTATTGCCTCATGCTTCTAATTCAAGAACTTAAGCTCTGCAAAGTTGCGCAATTTTGACACACTTCTGTATCCATTATTTCATGCTGTATGAAATAGTACTGTAGCAGGCTCTCCACTCTCAATGTTTTTCTTGAACATATTCATTGCAGTTCTTCACTGTAGACAGATCTTATTCATTTAATTCTGGGTCTTGATACAGATATAACAGAGAAAATGGTACCTGTTACATAGTCATTTAAGAAATATACTCTAAAATGTCTTCAGAGTTTGAGATGGTTGATTAATAACCGCAATACAGTCGTGTATGTTAATATATATTTTAATGTGAACCTTTCCCTGCATCAAACACCTCTATGAAGTTAACACTATCTGCAGAAAACCACATTTCTTAGTCTTAATTTAACATGATTTTTTTATTTTTTTTCATCTCTGTAGGTGTTATTTTGAAGCAACCAGGATTTACATGATAACATAATTTTCTTCTATCAATTTTTACAGCTGCCTGTCAAGACCTGTAATTTGATCCCGCAAAAAGAAAGTGTTCCGAGTAGTCTCTTTTATTTGCTGAAACAACAATCTGTCAGCCGGTTGAAAAGTTAGGATTCCATGTTCACTCACTCCAGCATTCTGTGAATTCACTTTATCTCACTTAAATTTTGAAGTTAATGTGTATGCATCCAAGATATACAGTGATTTACATATAGTTTTCAAATCAAATTCTAAATGTCTTTCCAGTTCCTTTGTTTTCAAATTATAATTTGTATTTGAATATAATTGCACTAAACAAAACCATTTCATAGATTCTACTATCAGGTAAATCATGCTTCACAATTACATGATGGAAATGTGGCTATATCAATATAAAATGATCATTTTGTTTGACTGAAATGTAATGTAATAGAAAATGCAGCACTGTAAAAGATGAGGTCAACAGAAATTTCCTTCTGGTTTCAACTATTTTATAAAGTCTTTAGAGATCTCTACATTTCTTTCAGATAATTCTCATGAACTTTCTTTTACATATGTAATAACACTTCTGGCAGACGATATATAAGGAACATGTGGTTTTTTTATTGCTTTTAAAGTAAAAAAGCTTGAGAAAGGAAGGGGAGAAGTATTTTTCCTTTCGCTTTTGATCCAAAATAGTCATAAACTATTTTCTTAAAATGACACTTCTTACTGATCTGTTCTGCTTCACATTTCCTACTTTCTACTGATGTGTATATTAAGAATTTTCTGCAATCTGTTTTCACTAGCACTTGTGACACTACGATGCTAGACTTAAAATCAGGAGACCTTCTGGGATCTTCTTTTGGGTCAGCCATTGTACTGCTCCATGTCCTTGGACAATTAATTGCCTTAACCACTGCAGCAGTAAATTATCTTCCATTGCATGTCTTGTTACCACTGAAAGTTTTGCTGGTAGGTAGAGGCAAATCTTGTAGCTGCTCAATGTGAAGGAGGAAGAATTAATAAGAACTGGCCAAGAGTGGTCTAACTTAGGGGAGAGCAAAAGAGAGATCTGAATGCACAAATCAATAAAAACATAGCCATGGCCCAAGCCGGGTCTGCTGAACCTGTCCAGGGTGTGCAGGGGCAGCTGCTCGCAAAGAACATTCAGTCAGCACACAGAGGACAGAAGTAGCCATGGATTTATTTTTTCTGTGCATGTCAAGCCAAAGATGTTGGACACTGCCTTTGTGGGGAAGACCAAATTTGCAAAGAGTTGTTGGCCTGACCAGCCATTTGACCAGGAATGACATCAATATGAGTGTATGTGTGTTTGATTTCCCTGTGAATTCTATGCATTTCTGTGCTCCAATTTGATCAGCAACGTTGAATAAATAATAAATTGAAGATGGTTTGTATCTAATTAGTTACTCCTTTGGGTAACAGAAGCTCATTGAAACAGGTGTGGTCTCCTACTATGTATGCGTGCGGTATCATGCTCATCATGCTGGAAGCCTTTAATCACTAATGTTTTACAGTTAATGAGCAAGACACAAGTGAGAGATGAATCCAGACAAAAATAATTCATCCTTTTCTCAAATCTGGATTTAACGGGTCTTAATCTGATCTCATATACAATAACATACATCACTGGGTAGAGGCAGAGGACCTGAATCTGACCACATTGTCATTAACCTATGTTTACAAATGAAACTCCAGTCTTAAAATCTTTGATGTATTGTGTGTGGGCAGTAAAATCATAATCTCAATCCCCATGTAAAGTACTTACCTGAAAAAGCATGTAGGATCGGAAATCCATTATTGCCCTGCTAAATCTACTGTTCATGCACACATACTTAACTCAGATGTCCTTCCACTTCCAATTGTTATTGACTTTTCTTTAAGAAAGATCTTTCTGGATTTAATATATTGATAATATATATAAATAATAACTATATTTATTTTTATATATGTATATTGTATTTATATTATAAATAATATAAATTTAAATTATATTATATATAAATAATATAAAAACCAGCAAGAGTAAAAAATAGAACACTTTTCTTCTTTAACATTTATTGTCTTTAAAATATTTTAAAGATTTTTTAGTTATTGAAGAAAATTGAACTTATTCGTAAACATTATCTATTTATATATTGTATGCTTAAGAACACATTAGTCAGAGTGAAAATTTTCAGAAGATTCAGTGAAAAAATGTAAAGCTGTTTCTCATCCTTAGTTTCTGTAGACTTCTGTGTCCTCTTCCAATTCTGAAAATATATACTATACATTAGACTAAGAAATTTCACATCTACAGAATGGTTTTATGTATCCAGTTTTATAGCAAAATATTAACAGATTTGTCTTTATTTAGAACTTACCTCATATATCTGTTTCTTAATTTCTGGATCTGTGTATCATTTTATACATGATTTATTGCATCTTTTCCGTGTGTGCACACAAGATTTGTTTGAGCTCCAGTGGATTTCCAAAATCAAGGTCATGAATTTCCATGATTGCATCAGCAGCTCGTTGGCTTGAGGAGTTTAAGTGGGGCTCTGTTATTAGGGTTATGTCATTCAGCTGGCAGTGTGTTTGTGGCTTCAGCAGCAAGGAAGGACTCTTGAAACTAAAGACAGTGAATCACCCAAAGGTCTGGAGTCATGTCCAACCTTCCCTTATTCCACTTCAGAGTGATAGGAGGTTTAGGAAGCCGTTGTGTTCCAGATGTGAAAGATCTCAGAGCTTCCCTCTCCATCAGTTCTTGAAAAACATCCCGTAAAATGAGAGGATTTTTCCTGCATGGCTTGCAATGTTGTGAAGGGTGGACTATTCCTAGTCTACTGAAAACTCTTCTCATACTAAGACTTTGGAATAAAGAACAAAGCAGGTTGCTTTCTTTTGCTTAATGCTGACATTAACCAGAAAACAATCAAATGGAATGGGGAAATAGGGGTGAGGTGGGGGGAGAGATGTGACAATACCAGAAACAAAACCACAGAACAAGACTGTAAATATAACAAAGCCTTTTAGACACTATCTACCCAACCATCAATGTTTCTGGAATTACAGGTAAGAAAAAGACACTTTTCCGCATGCTAAGTAATGCAAAATCATAACAAAAATAACAAAAATGTTTAGAATCTAACCTCCTATTGTCCTCAGGGCTATAGTTACTTATGTTTAAGAAGCACTTAAAAGCATTTTTACTAAAACGCTTCAGATTGACAATAGGTTTAGATTCCCAAGTCATAGTGTCAGGAGAGAGAAAAAGCAAAATGTTTCCTGGCTTCAGACTAAGGATTTGGGAATTCAGATGAGTGAAATGGACGAGATCTAGGAGTAGTTATTTGCTTTCTGTTTAACAGATAGTGGCAAAAGGCAGAAGTAACGCAGGGAGCTTTTCCTACAATTCTGTACAAAAGTAAAAAGTCACACAACTTTCTATATTGACTAAGTTCAGAAAGATGCCTTTAAATTATGGCAAAGTTCATTTTGTTAGCCTCTAATAGTCTTTCTCAGGACAGTTTAGTTTTGACTAGCAACAATATATGATCTCTCTTGCCAGGGCATTCAATTTCTCCTCAGATTAATTTAAATCTTCCCTTGTAATTTAAATTTTTTATTTGTCATTGTCAATGTAACATCAATTATTTCTGGCTCTGCCCTCAATTTGGCTGCAAGAATAAGTCTCTTGGTACTGTTTAAAATCGTGTTAGGAATTTTAGGAAGGGATACCGGATCAATCTAATGATAATTATTTTTGTCATTGTCAGCTTGAGTAATCATGTCCCCTTTGTAATGGAGTCTGATAATAGTGCTGTATTCTACAGGAATATGAGTTGTATAAACTAAAACCATAAAATGTGAGTTGGTTAGGAGTCTAAACAAATATAGGATCTGAATTAATGTATGTGAAAGCTCCACTTTGTAGGCAGGAAAGTTAATTTTCATATCTTTGTTTAGTGTCTGATGAACATCAGAAACTCATCTATTTTTTTTTTTTCAATATTTTTTGACTAGGTTCAATTTTCTTAATAATTTTCTTTCTTTATCAAAAGTTCTAAGACCATAGTTCCGTAAGTAGCAAGTATTCTAATAATGGCAGTACACACTCTTGCCCTCTCATAAAACTCCATATTGATGATGAACACATGCCCTTCAGCTGTGCCACTCCCTCTGTCAGTTACTTTTTTTGAATACGGATATGACCATATGTGCTGACTTGAAGAATTACAGGCAGTATGTGAGGTGTCTGCAGGATACATTTTGCCATCATTAAAAAATCTCAGACATATAACTAAATACAAACTATGGACTCGTTTGTACTGATACCCATACTAAAGAAAAGTTCAATGGTTTCATTCTTTGCTATACAGAACCTATTTCTAATAAAAACAGCTGAAACTAATGTATTCCTTGCCCACAGGGACCCACAGTCTGTCAGCAAATGCAATTCTCCCACAAACCCCAAGTTTCCAGTGTTACAGGACACAGTTCCTGTGGTAAACAAGGTCACTGGTTCTCAATAAACAGATTTTCAGCCCTAAAGGATCCTCCTTTAACTACTGAATTTATACATTAACAATGTCTGTCTCCTTTTTTATTGTAAAATAAATTATTTTGATTGGAAGGAGAAGGTAATAGAACAGTAACTGATTTATTTTTGTGTGTGTGTGTGTATCATCAGGCGCAGATGGACTTACCACTGCTCAAAATTTCTCACAAGGTTTACAGCTTAACCAATGGAAGCCCAAAAGTGGCTCACACTAAGAATTCAGGATCTATCCAAACTCAGGTCTTGAAAAGTCATGCTCTTGTGGAACTCTTACATGAGAAGAAGTGCATCTAAATCGTAGTGGTGATGTTATCCCAAATCTGGGTTCTTCACCCGGTGTGCAAGAGCCGATCCACACACCCAGTCCAGATACTTGCTCATTGCATGTCTGCACAGAGGTGGGTGCTGGGTGGGCGATCCACAAAGCCAGCACACCTCTTAACGCAGAGCAGAATCTTTTACATACTTTGCACAATTGTTTACAATTACATCTAGTCAGACTTAATTCTCATTAGTTCTTAAAAGTTTTGTCTCCATGTAAAGGTACAGTGTTCTTTTTTTCACTGTATGTGTTCTGTGTGGAGGGGGCTTTGTTAGTAGGGGGCTCTCGTTGCTCGAGGGTGGATCTTTCAGTATGCTAATTAGGATAGTTCCAGTAATTTTCTGTTTAGTCTCACTAATGTTTTTGTTCTTAAGCTTACCTTGTTGTGCCCCAGCTTGATATTCTGTTGTGCCTGTTCCTTCTCCCAAGGAGAACTGTTTGTAAGAATTTAACTAGCATCCTCTGTTTTTCAAATTCTTTGATGTTTTTCACTATAGATATTTGCTTATTTTTCTTCTCTATTTCTTTTTTAAACTAAATAATTTTTATATCAAATCCCCCCCTTGAAACTGTTTAACAGGAGAATTTGTATTTTTCCCTTATATTAGTCTCATCTTTTCATAAATTGGTCCAAGATCAAACAACATTTCCATGTACATTGAATTAATATATATATACCTAAAAGTATTAGATTTTTTCAATTAAAATGTATATTACTTTAATTAATCCATGAACTTAAATCTGATACCAAAGAGGTCAGCCGTTTCCATGTTTCAGTAGAGCCAATAGTAATGACATTCTTTTGTACCTCGCATTAGATATTCTATCACTTTAGTACACACACACCCCTCAGATGCTAACAGCACGTCAATCTAATTTACTGTTCCTTTGGGGGCTGGGGATCAGGGGTAGTTACTTCCAATTCCTGTTTTTCTGTTCCTCAGCTTGTATTAATGGACATACTTATCCATAATTATACATTAGAAAGGTGTTTCTTCTTTCCAAGGCTTCTGGGAAGTGTGTACAGATCTGGCAATTGGTTCTGTTTACTATTTGTATTAGTTTAATAATGCATAATTCCCCCCCTTAATGGCTGACTCCCAGGGTTCTCGCATTCTTCTATCACTATAACTTAAGCAAAGGATAACAATTTCTAGTACCATTGTTATTTCTTTTTACTTCTAATCACTATTATTAGCATGCAATTATACAAAATTAATTCTTAAGTACAATCTAATTCCAGATATGATTTTCCAGAACTTACAGTTCGTCAAACTAGTAAATTTCAGTTTATAGTCCCTGGTTTATTCAGTGGTTTGCTGTTTTGTTGTAAGTGCTTTCTTCACTTGGGTATAATGTATCCAGGAATTGATTCCTCCTAATTTTACTGCTGTGTGGGTAGTCAGTAATACAAAATATAGTCCCTTCCATTTTTCTTTTAATGGTTCACCTTTTCAACTTTTGAGATAAACCAAATCTCTCTCCTTGTTGAAACTGATGTACTGGTGAATCCAAAGGTAAAGGGGCTCATTTGATTTACGTATCTATGTAAGGAGGGTAATGTTCATGACAGAGAAATTAAATATCTCCTTAACATTTTTTCACTTTTAATATGCATTTCATCCTCTTTTGTGGTTAGGCTATTAGTTGAATATGATTTCCCATAGAAAATTTCAAATGGGCTTACCCCTTCCTTTGTTCTAGGGGCAATTCTAATTCTCACTAGAGCCACAGGTAATACCTCCATCTGCTTCATATGAGTTTTTGGCACAGTTTTGTTATCCGCCTCTTAATTGTTTGATTCGTCCTTTCTATTTTCCTGCCAGATTGTGGTCTCCAAGGGATGAGTAAATCCCATTTAAACTGGAGGTTTTTGGACACTCCTTGGACTATCTGTGCCATTATCAGAGGATGATCCTTCTGGAATCCTAAATGTAGTAATTATTTCTTTTAATATTACCTTAATGACTTCTTTTACCTGATTGGCAGAACAAGGGAAAGCTTCTGGCCATCCTGAAAAAGTATCTACTAAAACAAGCAAATACTTATATCGATTGCACCTTGATAACTCAGAAAAACCTATTTGCCAGTGCTCCCCAGGAGCAATTCGTCTCTTCACATCTCCTGCCAGTGGTTTCTTTTGGATTTTAGGGTTATTCATATAACATGTCTGGCACTTCTTCACAGTGATGTCTGCAAGGGTTTGCATTTTGGGTCCCACTGCATATCTTTTGATACTATCTAATAAGGCTTCTGTTCCCAAATGGTTTTCATTATGCATTTTCTGCATGAGTTTTTCCATCATTCTTACAGATATTAATACTGGATGATTAGGTGTCATCCACCATACTTCAGAATTTTTAGAACATTTTATTATTTTTGGCCATTTTATCTTCCTTTTCTGTATATTTTGGTAATTCCAAACCCATTTTTATTTCAAGTGTCACTGCTCCCAGTAGTGACCCTTTTTATTGCTGCCCTTCTTGCAGCTGCAGCTGCTCATTGATTTCCCAGGATTACATCTCCTTGTACCTTTTGATGAGCTCTGCAATGCATTACTGCTGCCTCCTTGGGTTCTAAGACTGCTTATAATACCTTCATTATTTCATTTCCAAATTTCATAGGGTACCTTGTGCAGTTAGTAATCCTCTTTCTTTCCAGACTTCTCCATAAGCATGAATAACGCTAAATGCATACTTAGAATCTTTATATGTGTTAATCCTTTTGCCTTTTCCAATTTCTAATGCTCGAGTTAAAGCAATTATCTCTGCTTTTTGGGCTGATGTATTAGGAGGTAAGGGATTAGTTTCACTATCTTCAGTCTGAGTCACCACAGCATATCCTGCCCATCTGTACCTGTTACATACAAAGCTACTCCCACCTGTGAACAATTCCATATCGAGGCTCTCCAATGGTCCATCTTTCAAGTCCGGTCTACTAGCAAAAAGTCATTTGATCGTACCTAAACAACTATGTCATAAAAGTTCTTGTTCTGGCAGGGGTAACAGGGTGGCAGGATTCAGGGAAATTACTGTTTTAAGATTGGTGACATCTTGTTCCAGCAACAGTGCCTGGTATTTCATTAGTCGACTAGGAGAGATCCAGTGATGTCCTTTCAGTTCTAGAACAGCTGTTACTGCATGAGGAACAATGCTGTGGCAGCTGCAGCTCATAGACAAGCAGGCCAGCCTTTACCTACTTCATTTAACTATTTAGAAAAGTAAGTGTCTGGCTGCTTCCAACCACCAAGCAGCTGAGTTAACACTCACAGTGCCACCTGCTGTCTTTCACGTCTTCCATCAGTTTTGGATTTACCTTTCCATGCTCCAGTTGCTTTGCCAACACATTACCGAACAGAGTGGGGCTGTTCTTGAAACCTTGTGGGGGCATCGTCCAGCAGAACAGCGCTTTTATTCCAGTGATCAGGTTTTTCCCACTGAAAGGTGAAGAGGGTTTGACTCTGCTCAGCAAAAGGTATGCATCTTTCAAATCCAGAACTGTCAAATAAACATTTGTCTCACGTACAGTTGTTAAAAGTGTATAGAGATTTGGCACCACAGAATGAACATCTACAGCAATCCATTTCCTGTAAATCTTGGACCAACCTGTACTCATAAGTCTGGGGTTTCTTTATGGTTAATATAGGAGTATCATACTCAGATTGGCATTCTTGCAACAGTTCATATTCTAAGAATGTGCTAATTACTGGTTGCAACCCTTTCCTAGCTTCCATTTTGATTGGGTAATGTCTTTTCCTTACCGATTTCTCCACAGGTTTCAGCTCAGTTTCAGCATGAGATACATTCTTTGCTCTTCCCAGTTTCTTAAATGCCCAAACAAAGGGAATTACTGCATTCAATACCATGCCTGGGAGGTTGTCTTCAGGCTTCTTGAAAGTTTTATCTGTCAACAGGCAAATTTGTGCTTTCCATGCCATATTAGGTGGAACGTGGAGCTGTAGAGAATTCTCAGAGAAAGTCATGTGAGCATTCAGTTTGTATATTAAATCTCATCTTAGTAAAGGGAAGGGACATTCTAGCATATATAGCAATTAATGAGTTAATTTATTATTTCCAATTGTGCTAATTTAGTATTTCCAACTGTGCATTCCATAGGTTTTAAGAAAGGCAGCATTGTTGGTTTTTCTGTTGCCCCAACAATTGGGATTGCCATTTTACTTAAACATCCTTTAGAACTAGTAATTACCAAATTAGTTGCTCCGCTGTCCATAAAATTAAATAAATAATAATAAAAAATCAACACCTCATTCCCCAAATTCACTGGAACCTTGGGATCAGGTGGGGAAACTTTGATATTCTCTCCCAGTCCCTTGACTTGCTCCTTTCCCTGACAGGTAGGACATTTGTTTTTCCAACGTCCTTTATTTCTGCATAGAGTACTGTGATTCAGTCCCAAAGGTGTCTGACCTTGTGGATTTTTTCCCAGCCCCATTCTACTCTTCCTCTTCCCCTCTGTTACCTGTAACAGTCTCAGTTATAGCTGCTGCCAATAGAGATGCTTTTTGTTCCTTTTTCTTCTCTCAGTTGTCATACACTTTATATACTATCTCTTGCAACAATGAAATAGACATTCCTCCTGCTCCGTCAATCTTCTGCAACTTTTTCTTATATCTTGTGATGATTTTCCAATCAATAACATGTTAAACCTTTTTTTATTAGCTTCCTCATCTGGATTTAAATCTGTCCAATTTTTAGCCACCTCACAACCTCTCGTAATAAACTAATGGACTTTCTTCAGGACCTTGTTTTCCAAAAGCTGGTATATTCCATCAGAGTTTTCCCAATAAGAGCTGACAGATTGCTTCCAGTTCAATAAACCAGAGGTAGTAAAGGCAACATTTACAAAAATACCCTTGTAAGCACTTCACCCCCCCACAGCTTGTCTCAGAGCAGTCCTGCTAGAAAGACTAAACTTTTCATCGCCCATCTGTTTTCTGTTTTATTGTTTTGTTCAGTTTTCTTTTTTTTTTTTCTTTAAGTATTTGATGATTTTTCCTGCTTTTCTACCATATAGAGGCAGGACTGTGAGCACCAGCAATTATACATCCTCTGGTTCCTACATGCCACAACATACAGTCCCATTCTTTTTGCAATTGCCTCCACGTACACTCTTTTCTAACACATACAGCATTAACACATCTTCCCCCAGTTTACACTTTTTCTAAATATCTGGTTGTCTATACAAAGTCATAAAGGCATCGATATAAAGCACTTCATTCCACTACCCCAATTGGTGAAAAAACAATATCAATAGTAATATACTATTGAAACTGTAAAGATCCATTTTCTGGCTGCTGTTCACCATCACCCAATTTATCATTTGGCCACTAGTGGTTACAAGAGCATTGTAATATTTCTTTAGTGAAAGGATCCCCTCCAAACTTATTCAGTGTTTCAGGATGTATCCCAGAGGAGTGCACAGGAAAACTTCTTTGGATGTAGCCGTACCCATATTACACTTAATATTACACTTAATTTTACACTTAATTATGCTTTACTGAAGTTTCATACACTTGGCTTTAATTCTTTGTCAGCAGACAAAAAAAAAAAAAAAAAAAGACAGTTTTTACCCCTTTCTTTGTCACGTGTCTACATGTTGAAACTTATAACGCTTAGTCATCCTGCTGTGAACATTTCAAGCACGACTTACATGGAGGATTATTAGTGGCTATTTACCAGTTCCAAGACCCTTTTTCCCCCTACAAATATCTCTAATGAGGTTGCACCTTTGAGTGGCTTACCACGCAACAGAGATGGGCCAGAAGAGTCTCCAATCAACAGATCAATGCGGGTTGAAGTCCTGCTTGATCTGTGTTCTCCTTGTCAGGGATGGTAAGACGATCTAGGCTAGACCTTACAGCTGTCCCATGAGGGCTGCCAAAACTGTTATCCCAAATCTGGGTTCTTCACCCGGTGTGCAAGAGCCGATCCACACACCCAGTCCAGATACTTGCTCATTGCATGTCTGCACAGAGGTGGGTGCTGGGTGGGCGATCCACAAAGCCAGCACACCTCTTAACGCAGAGCAGAATCTTTTACACACTTTGCACAATTGTTTACAATTACATCTAGTCAGACTTAATTCTCATTAGTTCTTAAAAGTTTTGTCTCCATGTAAAGGTACAGTGTTCTTTTTTTCACTGTATGTGTTCTGTGTGGAGGGGGCTTTGTTAGTAGGGGGCTCTCATTGCTCGAGGGTGGATCTTTCAGTATGCTAATTAGGACAGTTTATACATAGTTCCAGTAATTTTCTGTTTAGTCTCATTAACGTTTTTGTTCTCCTTGAGCTTACCCTGTTGTGCTCCAGCTTGACATATTTATGGTGTTTGTTTCCCCTCCCAAGGCCAATTAACATCCTCTGTTTTTCAAATTATTTCTTGTTTTTCACTACAGATATTTATTTTTTGTGTTTCCCTCTTTTTTCTTTTTTTAAAGTAAATAATTCTTGTATCAGTTACAGGATTAAGTCTGAATTACATCTCATCACAGTTTTCTCACAAATATCTTCTTCCATTATGCTTGGATGGGGTAACCACATGAGAATTTAGGGTTTTTGCTTCTTTGCTTTACTTTCCTAATTTGATAGAGGAAAGGAATTTTCTACCCCGTGAATGTATATATAACCAATGCAGAGCAGACAAGAGAAACTTCAGAACAGGAATGAGTGACAAGGGGAAGTGCAGGACTTCACAGTCTCTGGGTCTGGCCACCTTGCTCTAGAGGCTGGCATAAATCCAATGTGATTTACATTCTCCCTTTACACAGAAGTGCTGCTAACTCAGCAGTGTGCTTCTCTTCAATCAGTGTTGAGCTGAGTGTGGCTCTGGTTTAGGCATGCTAATTGTCTATCTGGAAAGAAACTAAAACAAGTATTGCAATTTTCATTTGAATACCTAAATGTTAGAGGGCAAACAAGAGTGCTTCACCCTGAGCCTCACTCTTTCAGAACTTTGAAGCAGATTTTTCTCCATGATGAACTGTAGTCAGAAAATTAAATTATTAGAAACCTTTGTGCAAGAATGAAGCTCTTTAGATAACAGTTAATTTTTCATGGGGTCATTCATGCACCTCAGATAGAGTGAGAGGGAAGAGACACTATTAACGTTCAGGAAAAAAAAAATATGCTGTAGGCTAGGACTGTATAAAAAGCATTTAAGGGACAAAGGCAGAAATAGCTTGACAGGTTGAAGGCAAGGAAGTCTCCAATGATATATCAAGAATATTTTCTGAAGGCAAAGATTCTTGTATTAATGTAGGCTTGCAGCCCTGTAAATATAGTGTTGCCATCACTTCTAACAGGTCAGAGGATAAGGAATGAGGCTTGCCAGGCTTTGTCTGAAGTAGCATTGCCCTACATTGGGTTTTGTTTTAGTTTCTTTAGATATAAAAAACATTTTCTAGTGACCAGGTGGCTATTACCTTATTAGTTTTATTTTTGCTTGTATTGGTATAATTTTGTGGTACAACCACGTGTTTGTATTTTTATAAGACAACTGTTCTGCATAGAATGAAACATTTGGCATAGAATTAAATACTTGTAGAATGATGATGTAGTGCAGGAGAATACAGGCATGATATGACAGCAAAAGTCTTGAATGTGGGGATACAGAATGCAATATTGAGGATTAAAACCACAAGGGGATACGTGAGACACACAGATGACACTGGAAACCCCACAGTTATAAAAAAATCACCAGATGAAGAAATAGAGATCAGGGTGCAAAATCAGTTTTGAGGATAACAAAAAGAATAAAGAACAAGTATCTGACATGCTTTAGACAGGCCGTATCTAGTAAATTTAGATTTAACATGTTGCTGCAGACCAATGAAAAAAGAGAAACATTGTGTGGTAGAAAATTATTTAAAACTGCTCCAATATATTAAAATCTCCTCCTCTAACAAGAAAAGGAAGAAACTGTCAACATTATGCTGTTCCCATCAAGGGGCCTGGGAAAATGACAGCTTGCTGTAAGCTTCTCCCCATGTCCCATATGAAACCACAGCCTTTGGATCCACTTGCAAACACTGGAAGCGCAAGTGTAAAAGCAGAGAAAAGGGTATGTGCTAGGAATAGCAAGTGTAACAATTGTAATTGTTTTATTAGTGAGATTTTCCACAATACTATTCTTTTCTTTAGTTTTCAGTAATAGTAACATCTGGACTAATAATAACTCTTTCATCAGACTGTCAAGATTTCAGTGTCACTAACAATGTATATTACTGAGCTTTACATATTAGATGTGTTTCCTTTTTGCTTCAAATAAGGCTTTGAATGTAATTTTAGTAAACAGTCTGAGTCAACGTTCATGCCTGGGATGAATATTTAACAGTAAAACTGGTAGATTAAAATATTAGATAAATTAGTGGGATCTCTGATTCTTGAAAGTTGCTGATATGAATGGTTAATAACACGAGATCATTTTAAGAGTATTATAGGGTATGTTATATATCAGCATAACCTATGTTTATCAAGAGGAACTCCAGGACAACTGTAAGACATCATATTGTATGGTTTTCAGAATACCTATGCAATGTATTATCTGTTCTGTTCAATTAATTCAACAAGACTGAACATTTAATTACCCTGTTTTGAGCAGTCGCATGCTACAGTAGTAATTGGTAGCTCATTATCCTTAACATTAGCCCTAGTTCACTGTCACTTCTCCTTTTCCTCTCAAAGACAATAAAGCAAGTAAGCTGATGCAATATCATGAGCAAAATATGCATTCCTGACAAAAGTGTATGAACAGCCGAACACTATGAGGAACAGAGTTAAAAAATAACTTATCTGAGAGAATCATTGTAGAAATATAAACATGCTCAGGAGAAAGCAAGCTCTTCACAGGCCACGATTTTAAAACATGAAAGACTTACAGCCCAGCATGAGGTTCTTCAGGATATTTTTAAGCATGAAAAGGAAGCAGAATGATGCAGACAGAAAGAATAAGCTGTGACTGTCGGAAATGCTCTACACTGCTGTTTCCTTAGTTGGAGAACTAGAATATTTCACTACCTATTTCTCTGTTGATCATTTTTCTAGGCTGACATATTTCAGGAGACAAATAGTCCTGAGATCTGCAGAGCTCAGATGTATTCAACATTAGATGCCCATGCAGTAGGGATATTGCTGCTCCCCACCACAAGATTTTTCTGAGATGCTTATATTGTTAACTCTCAAAACACTCTGCAGAGGTAAAGGGAGGCATACCACTCACCTCTTTAGAAACCTTGAATGATGTGTATTAGGATGGTGATGACTGAGAAGCATCCCATTATGTTAACTTTTATTATAAAAATTTTCTTGTTTATCTTAATTAAAATTTTCCTATATTTAGATTTCCTGCTGTTGTCTCCTCCTCACTGTTTCATACTATAGGGAGCAAACATAGTTCGATATAATTTGAAGTATATAAAATATGGCTGACCAAACTAACAAACTACCGGGAGATGTTTTTGTTCTTAAGTAGTGATTAATCTATATTTGCTGGGGGGCTAATGCCTATTTCTTGGGTTTATGTCTTGTTTCTAATGCCTGCATCTCTTCAATTAACCTGTTTACACTTGTTAAGTGTTTTGTCTATGCTTGTGACATTCTTAATAAAACAAAGATTCCTTCATAATCATTTCAATCATCACATACCTCTTCATTTTAACACAGACCTAAGGATCTCAAATGGGTTAACTGACTTAGAAAAACTGCCTGTCGTTTTTCTGCCAACCACAATAAGGTGTACTGAGGACTCCTCAGCCCTCAAGGTAGAGAAAGAAGTGAAGAATGCTGGGACTAATGGAATTTAATAGATTTAGATCTGACCTCAGTCTTTGTCTTCTCTGTCCTCATGTCTCTCTGGAGTCCTCGTGTCAGAGATGCTGCTCCTTGTTACATTTGTCACAGTGGGCTCCTTGGCCCCTTCATAGTGGCTGTCACTGAAAGGACAAGTTATTGAAAGTGTTGAGGAAGATTTCATCTCTCTCTTTCACAGTTCAGTGACTTAGTAGGTTCAGCAATGTGACATGTTGAATCAGGTCTGCCACTGCTGTTAGGAGTCTCTGACTACTTGGTGATTATGTGTGGATTGGTTGAAAAGGTTATGCTACACAAGAGGAAAATTAGGGTAGTCAAGTACAGTAGAACCACTTACAGTAAAGTGGTCTGAAAATCCCTAACAGCCTTAGTGCATTTCAAAAAACTTTTTCATCAAGCTGCATACAGTGATGCTTCTAGAAAAACTTCTTTTCAGATACTAAACCCTTTGGAATACATCAAATAATGTGTCTACATAGTGCTAAATAATGAGAATTATTGCCTTCTCATCTTGGACAGAAGCAAAAACAGAGTAAAAACATGTTACCTGTTGCTGCAGATTCTCTCAGCTGGAAGTAAAACCCAGTCAGGCTAATCATTTTGCAGATGCTTTACCTTGTACTACAAAATATGAGTAAAATCCTTTGGAAAGAAAGCAATTTGATTTTTATGAATATGGGACCCTCTTCTGGGACTGAAGACTGCTAAGCAGAGATGAGATCCACCTGGCTAAGTGAGGCAAAAACATCTTTGCCAGCTGGCTCGCCAACCTGGTGAAGAGAGCTTTGAACTAGTAATACTAGTGAAGGGAGATGACAGCCTTCATTTAAGCTAGAAAACAGTGAACCACGTTGGCAAGAAAAGGGTGCAGTGTCACGTGGACAAGGCAGACTTCATAATCAACAAAACAGAGCAGAAAAGGGCCCATCCCAAGTGTACTCACACAAATAAGGGAGAGCCAAGAGGCCAGCACTGTGGAAGAAGCTTTCACAGTTTTTATGGGAAATCAGCACGAGCAGGTGCCCCTCTCAACTGTTTCTGCACAAACACATGCAGCATGAGGGAACAAAAGGAGGAATTAGAGGTCTGGACACAGCATCATAGATGTGGTGGAACAGCTCCCACAACTGGAGCTCTGTGATGGATGGGTACAGGCTCTTTAAGAAGAGCATGCTGGGAAAGGGAAGCGGAGGGAGTTTCCCTTTGAGAAAGAAAGGGGAATGCAAGAAGCTGTACCTAGGAATAGGAAAGGAGCCAGATAAACAACTCCCAAGCTGATAGCTGCAAATTTTTTTGGTCAGCCAAAATACTTCCTACTTGCAGTAGCCAGGTAGATTACAGAGGTAAGAAAGTGCAGCAAAAGGCGCGTATTTGTAGGGTCAGTTGCTGCCTTGCTTTTCCCACTTTCTTCTACAGGAGGGTCACTTTGTTGCAGAGACAGCTCTGTGATCTACCGCAGGAAATATCTCCATCTAACTCATGTCAGTTTGCCAAGGAGAAGGTAAACACACTGTTTCTGATTTTGTGATTAGGATAGGGGAGGGAGGTGAAGGGTTTTACTCTTTATTTTTGGTGAATAAATAATAAAAACCTCAAAGCATCATGTTTGTCACACAACAAATATAACTGGTCATGTTATATATGGATAACATGTTATCCATATCTGTTTAAGTTCTTTTTCAATGCTTTGGGATTATCTCACACTAAGAAATGTCATAAGTGAAGGACGATATTTAGAAATACCCTTTAGATCTTGAAAAAAAGCAGAAGATAATTGCAGTGGTTTGAATTTGGTGGGCAGCCAGACCCCAACCAGCCCCTCTCTCACTCCCCCTCCTCAACAGGACAGGGAAAGAAAATAAGATAGAAATGCTCATGGGTCAAGATAAAGACATGGTGATCGCTCAGCAGTTACCATCATGGGCAAAACAGGCTCGACTAGAGACTAGGGGAAAATTAGGTTAAGTTACTGTTAATTAAAATGGATTTGGATAGTGAGAAACAACCAAAACCTAAAATACCTACACACACACACACACTTTCCCAGGCTCAACTTCATTCCTTTTTCATCTCTGCTGTCTCCTCCCTGTCCCTGAGCTGTGCAAGAGGGATGGGGAATGAGGGGCCTGTGATCAGTCCCTAACTGTTTTGAAAGGGTGTTTTGCCCTTCCTTTAATCTGTTTTCCCAGAGGCACCGCCACACAGGCTGCAGTGCCCAGTGGTGCCCAGCGGTGCCCAGTGGCAGGTGGGCTGGAGCCAGATGGAGCCAGCTCACAGCGGCCTCCCCCAGCCCCGCCACCAGCACCGGAGCACCGGCACCCAATACACACATAGGATAAAACGGGAGAGAAGTATTTCCTTATTATTAGGAAACCATACTCACTAGTATGTTTTCTGATACGCTGTTGTATCCTGCTTTGAAAAATATGCTTGTACTCACATGAGATCTATGCTATAATCACACATTGGTCACTAAGGGCCAAGACCTCCAAAGTCAGGGGTGATTCCTGCAGTGGCTATATTCTTCGCAATTCAGCTATGTACATTTAATGATCAAGCCATTGCACAGTCTCTTTGTGCCACTTAAAAAAAAAAAAAAAAAAAAAAAGAGGTGGTTAAAACTTTTTAGCAGGTAATAGCAAAAATACTGAAAGTACGTGGTCTGCAGCCAGAATCCATTCACTGTGTAGACTTCACCTCATGTTGGTCTCTGGAGATGCATATGATCACCCGCAAACTGAAGGCTGCATGGTTTTTTAATTGCTTGTTGTCAGTGCATAGAGGTTGTATTTCAGATCGTGAATTTTAAGTTGTTCATCCTCCCTTTGTTTCCTAATTATATGGATATGCATGACAAAGGTACAGAGTCAAACCAAGTTTAGAAGATGCGGTAATACCTCTTGAATTATGTATCATGAATTGATTTATGTTCTAGGGTTTTTCTGCATAAAAGTATAGAAAGAAGATCCTACCTGTTGTCTCACAGACTCAGTCTAGATCTCTCGGCGTGTTTTAGGTGAAAGTATGTCTTTTCTTTCTGTAGTCTTCAAGAAACTTTTCTATGTACTGTAACATTGTTGAGGGCAAGTTCTATATCCCAGGTAGTGTTTTCTGTCATCAGTAAAGTTAATCCTAATAATAAGTAGAAAAGTCCTAAAATGAACCTTTTAATTTGGGGATCTAAAGATGGGGAGTTTTCCAACTGGTGCATTGGGATTTGTGTAGTGTACTGAAACACAAGGTACTCGTTTTATTTGTATCATTAAAAAATGACAAATAAAAAAAATAACTAAAACATGAAGTTTTCAGAGATAGACCACATTACGCTGATGTCTGGAAATAGGTATCGTTCTCTGTGGTGCACCTATCTTTGCTGCAGTTCAAAGCTCGCACCATTGAATTCCCATGGAAACAGGTTGGTCTTACCATTGAAAAAGGCTTCCTAACTTCTTCTGAGGGGGGGGGGAAAGAAATCCTGTCCCCAGTAAAGTCAAATCACAGCTCTGAAAGCTGTAGTTTGGAAACAGTATTTCAAATACAGCATCCAGAGTTTTTCATGCTAGTGTCTTCCTTCACAAGCAGCACTGAAGTGAACTCTCTGGAGACATTAAAGGGATGAAAGTTTTTAAGAAGAGTCTATATAAGTCTAAGTTTATATAAAGCTTGAAATGAAACTAACCTGTTAATTACACAACATCTATATCTTTTGGTTTTCTTTGAGCCTGTTCTTAAAGAAACCTCAAAAAATAATGGGAGACTTAAAGTAGGTGTAATATTAAGAATCAGAATTGTCTGCTTATTTATTGGAGAGCTTTGGCCAAATACGTGCAAAATCACATTCACAGCTGTCATGGTTTAACCCCGGCCAACAATCAATCACTATGCAGCCGCTTGCTCACTCCCCGCCACCCAGAGGGATGAAGAGGAGAATCGGAAAGGAATGTAAAACTCAAGGGATGAGATAAGAACAATTTAATAATTTAAACAGAATAAAAATGAAAGAACAATAATAACAATAATGACAGTAACAGTTGTAATGAAAGGGTGGGGGGAATGGATAAAATCCAGAGGGAAAGGGAGAAAGAAAAACAAGTGATGCACAATAGAACTGCTCACCACCTGCTGACCGATACCCAGCCAGTCCCTGAGCAATGATCGGCAGGCCCTGGCCGATGCCCCCCCCTATTTATACCAACCATGACATCCCATGGTACGGAACACCTCTTTGGCTGGTTCAGGTCAGCTGTCCTGGCTGTGTCCTCTCCCAGTTTCTTGTGCCTTTCTAGCTTTCTCACTGGCAAGGCCCGAGACACTGAAAAGTCCTTGACTTAATACAAACATTACCCAAAATCAACTAAAAACACCCGTGTGTTATCAACATTGTTCTCACACCAAATCCAAAACACAGCACTTCAGTAGCTACTAAGAAGTAAATTAACTCCATCCCAGCAGAAACCAGGACACCAGCACATGTTAGTTCAGATGAGTTACAAACAATAGAAAGAAAATAGTCAAAAGAATTTTAATAAATTTGGCTAAATAAAGAAAACAAGGCTTTATAACATAAGCACTTTTGTCAAAATTGAATGCCAAGTGCTGTTTGACTTGTTTAAAAGCTGGTTGAGTGATACAAAAAAATATTCTTCCAAGAAATAGTTTGATAAATATTTTGTTGACAGGATCAGTATTAATATACATCTGCTTCATCAAAACCAGACAGTATATATGGCATAAAGGAAAAGAAAAATCAGTTCTTTGCAGGATCACAGCCTAAAAACTCTGTGACAGCCTAAGTGAAGATTTGTATTCGTTAACATTTTATTTTCAGCAGAAGCTGTTCATTTAGTTGTTCCACAGGTTCTACTAGACCAAAGCACAGTAGCTCCAAACAGTAGGCCTTTCATTATTTCAACATGTTGTGTTCTCAAAGATCAACACGTTTAGGGCAAAATACAAGCGTTCCATTGGTAAGGTCATTTGCAGTCTCTTTCACACTTCCTTTTCTACTCCAAGCACAATGTTAAGGATAATGAAATTGCTATCTTCAAAATCAGTTTATGGGAAATCCCAAATTTCACTGGTGATGATATTGGAAGAATCTAAATGGTTGTCATTAAAATTCAAATGGATCCAAATGGAAACCTCCCAAAGGAGTCTTTTAGGATAGACAATGACTTTCTAAACTTTTATTGTGGTGATTCTCCAAGTATGAGAGTCTTGCATAGTTGTCAGCACTTAAATTCACATGGTAAATATATATTTTCTGATTTCAATACCGTCTTTCTCATTCTTAGAGAAAACTGTAAGTCAAGTCTCTTTGCTGTATTCACTGCACATGTGAATATTGATGCATTTATGTTCTAATACCCTGTCTGAAAGAAATACAAAACAGTCAGAAGTTTACTTACTGTGCAAGAAATAAGCCTCAGTTTATAGACAGGCTCCAGATTGCACAAACATAAGTGTTACAAGAACTGTAACATCAGTGTTGAAAAAACTGTTTCAATAATAAATAAATAAATAAATAAATAAATAAATAAATAGAGAATATCTATATGTTCCACTAGATTATTTGACCAGTTACCCTTAAAACTAGTCCTCCTTTCAGGATGTTACTTGCTGATAAAAATGTTGAAAACTGGCATTAAAGTGAAGTGCTGTCTTCTTCGTAATTATGACAATGAAAGAGAAAAGTATGTATCAGTAAAATATTCATATGTTCCATTGCGCACTCAAGAGTATCTGTTATTCAAATGAAATTACCATTTGATTTTCATTATGGGAAGGACAATCTATATTGTTAGTAGCAACTATCTGAGAAATGGGTTATAGACTGAAACCTATAGGTCCAGCTTTTCAATCTAATTTTTTTTTTTCTTGGCTGAAATAGCATGAATGTTTATTGTTCATTGGCTATTGGTTTCTAAAGTACAGAGCATCAGTGAAAAGCAAGCCTTCAGTGAGACATATCTGAAGAGCAATGTTTTAATTTGCAACATTTTTGTTTCAGAGATACTTCAGTGACATAATGTACATAAATAAAAATTAATTCTTTATGAAGAATAGTACATAGGATTTTACAACAAATACTGTGTATTCCTTGTGGATTATGGCTCATTGGGCACAGATAAATTGGTCAGCATGCTGGAATGTTGCATATCTCAAGAATATAGCTGAAAGGCAAGTCATCAACAGCATTATTCAATTTGTTGCTTGTCTAGACATGGAGTTAAAATCTTTATTACTTCCCATACAAACTTAATATTCTTATTTGCCCTTTCTGTAACTTCTTAAGTTTTACCTAAAAAGCCTACTTAAAAAGTATATTTTTCCATGTGAATTTTCTGCTGACTAGAAATAATAAAGCAATTTTATGTAATTTCTCTATGAGAAGTGAACTACTGTATACATTTGCTTTTATTGTGGGTTCTTTACTAAAAACTCCATTTTAATGATGCTTCAAGAGAGTTTTCTGAAAAAAAAAAAAAAAAAAAAATTACCTGTTCCTACAACAAAGACAATTTCATAATTATATGTACATTGACAAGTGTCATTATAAAACGATAGCTGACTTTTAGTGTAAAATACATTTTTATTATTGTTATTCTTTTTTTCTTTGACTAACTGCAGAAAACTTAACTTACATACCCATTTTGTCATGTTACCCCTATTTTACTTTATCAGTATGAACATATGCATATTCTTTCTATACATACACATATATAGCTTGCTTCCAATGTACATTTCCCTTTTGACAAGATACAGTATAAATAATTTATAGACACAATTTATTGCAAGATAGAAATATGCTGATACAAAGTAGAGTACCACCTTCTATTCAGGGAAAAACAATATAGTATCCAATGTTGTAATAAACTGCATATTTTGTTAGGAAAGATATTTTATTGATTTATTTTTCACTTGTGCATTGCACGTTTTCTATAATTGAAGTCCTGATTATTATTTTTTATATCGTTGCTTAAGTTACCAGAGGAGGAAATTAATTTTTCCCGCTCTTCAGTGTGAGCTGTCCTTAAATGTGAGTAAAATGGCTGTACTTAACTGTGTAATAATCCACCATTCATGCTGAGTTAGCAAAGAGAAACAGGCTTTCTCTTCAGACATCAGCCTGCTGGATGGCCTTCTCAAAAGGGAAATAAAAAATCACCTCATCTCAAAATCACCTGCCTGAGTTTGACCTCCACGTGCTAAATCCCTCTGCAGGCAGATCTTAACAGCCATTTATCTCTGACACATCCCTGGTGCCAACTTTCTCTGAGGGCAGAGAGAAACATTTAGTAATATAGGATGTCATTTCCTCTGTAATTAGCAATCCCCTAGGTAGACTGGTTCAGCTTTCTCCCTCAGAGACCCTTGGGCATGCTGACCTGCCTCCCAGCCTCAGCAATTTCTACCCCTGGAGCCAGTGACTGCCTCCCAGGCAGACACGTATCTGCCTGAGAAATAGTCCCTTCTGGGTGACTTGTCTGTGGTGCAGTTCTCAATAGCATTTCTCACCTCTTGAAAGACATCCTCTGTCCATTTCGGTTAATAAAGTGTGTTATTAATAACTGTGAGTAATCATCTGCAAAAGGACAGCTAACAAATACAGCAAATGTGCAATCTGTAACATCAAGTGTTCTGAGAATATAAAAATACTACTATTACATAGCTAAACTGAGTTTGAAGATGCCAGGATGTTTAAAGATGTTACTACTCTACATAGGGTTTATATTTGTATGTAAACAATTGATTTTGGTGAAGCTGGATGATTTCCATGCAAATTTTAAAGTGTATCACATCCACCATCTCTGTAACATTTTGCTAATTTGACTTGAATTATCACTGAGAAAAGAAGACAAACTAGTAATGGAATATTTTTTTTCCCTTCAGTGTTCAGCTGAAAAGGAATAAATTGGACGTGGAATAGAAGTAATTTTTTAAGCAGGTATAAAAATAACATTTATAAAGAAACATCTTTGGAAAATAAAATGTAAACATGTAATTGCTGATCAGTGAAACTTAGGTCAAAGATCAATTACAAAAGGTGAGAGGTAATACTAAAGAGAAGAAGATCATGTTCCAATTGGACTCATATTTTGCTTTGCAGATGAATGTGCTGTAGAGGTAAAGCACTATTTATGCCCTTCAGTCTTACATAGAAAGTAAAAATATGATCTAATTGCGTGTTCGGATTTGATTATGGAAGTTGCATAATATCACATGGTGTACTTTACTGCAGCTGCTGCCCTAGCTGCAAAACATTAAAAAAAACTTCACCCATCTGCCTTTTTATTTTTTTCCTTAGACTGTATTACTTAGAACCAAATAAGTAGAACTGGGGTTTTGGTACACTTCTGTCGATTACACATAGCCAGAGGTCACAACACATATAGAAAGGGTAAACCCTATTTTTAAATTCTTCTTTCTCTTCCAATAAGTTGCAGGTACTTGGCATTTATTACCAATACAGCACCTTAAATACCAGTCTGCTGGGTCTGATGGGCTGGAATTCTCATGGCTGCCTTATTGTAAAAGTTACCTGTCATTCACAGGAACAGAGATTTCACATACTGCTGTTAGTTGTGCAAGATATAAGGACAGAGCATTAAACAGTCACTCATGAATGATGTTTCTCCATCTCTCTGTCTCACTCCTGATTTTCACAAGCAACATTGGTTTCATTGCCCTCAAGGTAATGGCTGAAAATCTTCTGCAGGTGTCTGTCTTTGAAAGGAAAGGATGTAAGTCCAGCCAATTCCCAGCTACTCATGCCTGCCTTGGCACTGCATCTTGCTTATTCAGAAGTCAAGCTGCACTGGAAACACAAGTCCCTACATCAAAAGGAGTAGAATATAGGGGTCTGCAGGTGAGAGGCCCTTTTAGTGTCTCTATACTCCATAAAAATCTTGGCTTTCATTATTAATTTGTACGGTACTTCACTCATTAAAAGTACATGTTTTTAAGGCTTGTTCTTATAGTCACAAACATCCACAGTTTTCTAAAGTGGGAACTCTTTACTGTGTTTCAGAGCTGCTGCGTGTTTCTTTTTCTTTTAATTTAAAAATTAATCTGAAGTAGAGTTGTTCAGAGCCTAGACCTTTCCTAGGCTTCTCAAGTTTATGCACTGTCAGTGGAGTAATTGGATTTTTGTATTTTTAGGAGATGAGTTTTGGGGCCTATTATAGCTTCTCTTCTGTCTGCAGTTTTCAGCCTTATTCTGACCAGAGGATCTATGCCACACTAGACAGACAAACAGTCTAAACAGCAAGGTAGATGTGCCTATAGAGAAATTAGAAGTTTAGGAATAACTTTGATTCACACCATTGCCTCCTTTGTAGAAGCTCCAGAATATGTATTTTAAGTGGTAGGCTACTGTACAACTGTATATTAGCCAGCTGCAAACACCATTTATGTATAAAAATGTGTACTATAAAATTTAATTAAAAGCACAATATCAATCAGAAAAATACCGTTTGCCTAAATTGAGATTGTTTGTACCGCCTTAATTTGGCTGCTCTATGCAAATACATTGTGATATAGACCTAAATTGCAGAACGGCAAACTGTAATTGTCACACAACTCCCCCTACATTCACTGCACAGAATATCTGCTCCCTTAATGAACAAATAGTCAGTGTTTTGTTTTCTCCTCTTTGTTTGCTTAGAGGTTTCATAGCCCATTTACTGTGCATTGTCCAAACCCTGCTGACTGCAGAACTATGTTTTGATTCAGAAAAAGCCTCTTCCTGGGTTCTTTGTTTATGCTTGTTTCGTAAACATTATTTCATCTCTGTAACATTCTTAAGGAAAGGGGCACTATCTGCTATAGGAAGTTTGGTGTCAGTGACATTTAACAGACCTAATTATGAAACCTTTCTTTTCAGTTCCTGCAATCCTGTGCGGTGTTATACACACTCCAATCTCTGACAATGGATTCTACAGACAGTAAAGGCATTACTCAGGTAAAGTCAACCCTGGTGCAGGTTCAGCACGTTCATGGAAGAAATGGTTCAGGAATTTCACAGAAGAGGTTGACATGGACATAGAAGGCAGTGTTACCATAAAATACATTGGAAAAAGACATGAAAATGCATAGATTACATTACAATACAGATTGTAACTAGGCATTGTCTAACTTCTGAGGATATGTTTTCTATGTAAAGAATGCATAGTAATACTGAATATAACATCAATTTTCCTACTATTTTAAGAAAAAACTGAAAAAAAAAATGGATGTCATTATAATACATCATATCTTTACTTACGTCCACATCAGGACTGAAAACTGTAACTCTTAGGCTTCTGCTGCTTGAGATAAATGCCATAATTCAGTGACAATAGTAGGTTTTTGACATTAGTGTGGGCCAAATGCAGAAAGAAGCAGGAATGATTGAACCTTTTCCTAACAGATGAAAAATAATAGGACACAGACATTTTAAACCCTGGAAGGACAATGACCCCAGGCAGACTACTTTGCCAGCCTTCTTCAAGAAGCTGGGCTTTCTGTGTGAACACATCTGACACAGCTCCAGTCTTCATTCATTTGATGCAAAATCCAACTTGATATCCCAACTTTTCTGGGCCAGTTCCAGTTCCAGTTCCAGTTGCCCTTCCCCATCAAAACTGTCTCCACTCTGACACTATAGAAATAAAATATAAAACGCAAAATTTAGTTCAACTTTCTTTTGACATATCTTCAACGAAGATTTCTTCTTAGTATTCTAAGTATCTTCTTAGTGTTAAAAATGGAAAAATTTGGGGTTTAGCAAAACTGATTTATTCTGCTTACTTGTTTCAACTCCCAGAGTATGCATATTTACCTGTGAAACTGCAAGCTTGTTGTGTTATGTGGGAGCATGTATAACCTTGGGCAGTACAAATAAGAGGTCTGTGTAGTCCTCTGACAAGTCTGTCCCTGCTTAATACAAACGACTGTCAGGAAGTACAGCTTTACCTGTTTTTGTCTAAGCTGGATTCATGCATTCACATTTGCAAGAATGTCAGATATTGGTACAACACACAGGCACAGCTGACCATTAAAAAACTGGGGTTCAAATAGTGGGCTAAGGCATCACATTTTCAAAATTAATTAGGTCTTCAAGATAAAGGTGGAATCTTCATTCAAAGTGTGAGCAAAACTCAGTTTACAGCTAATGATTACAATACTTAACCATGATATGGCAAATGCAGGTCTAAATGCAGATGTGAAACAAAGTAGGTAGGCATATTTAGATGCCCCAGACCTTGGATGAATACTGTTTCTTTTGACTTTTTGTAAAAGCCACTTTCATCCCACCTCACTTCTGTCACTCTACTACTATATCTCTTCATAGCTTCCTCCATGCAGCTCTGAGCCAGCAATTCCCTGCCTGTTTGTCTATTCAGACAGCCTGCCCACTGCAGTACTTTGAAGTATTGTTTCTTCTGTGAATCTTACAAGCAGAATAAATTCAGATAGCCATACTACAAGGAGAAGGCAGGAACACCTGTAAGGAGGAATGGTCATTGTTTCTGGAACAGCACTAAATAGAAAATAGCAGTGACTAATGCTGCCTTTTGTGAACATAAGGAAGCTTACAGGAATGTCATCTTGAACACTTTCGTCCTCTGACAGTGATGTACCACTAACGAAAGAGTCCCTGTTGTGAGAGAACTTCCTCTTGAGCATGCTGCCAAAGGTCATTCCCCTTCAGCTAACGTGCCTGTGGATCTGCATCCATTGCTGGAGTTCTTAAGTTTCAAATCCACAGAGGGAACTTCTTCGTCTGTTTTAAACTGGTGTCTCAGTTTCATCATTAAAGAAACTTGTTCCTCATTCCCTGCCAGCTGCTGCCATCATTCAGCTAGACCTTTGCCCATGAGAAGCTGTAGAAAAAGGGAAAGGAGCATGGTCAGACATAGACCTGATTGATTTTAAATTGGCACATGCTGTTATCCAGTAACTAAGTGGTCTGTTAAGGGTGATGTTGTGCTCTGTGGGACAGAAAACTATGATGAGAAAGACAAAGTAGCAGAAATTGGAGCAGCAGGAAAATAAATAGGTATTTCTTTCAAGACTCACATATTGGCTTTCACTCACTTAAAATCTTCCCGTGGGTATCACAGTAGTACACACATTCACACATACATATCAATCCTGTGTTTTCTGGTTTCAAGGATTTAGAACAGTTCAAAGCCAAATTGCATAAACTAATCTTTTCATTTGCCTGCAAACTTTACTTCAAGAGGATACAAAACCCTCCGAAGTGAAATAGTTACTCCCTGTGCATTCCTTAGCCCATGACTGTATTTCTTTAAATATTACAAAAACATGCCTGAAATGAGAAAAAAATGGCTTGAAGATGAAACCAGGTGATTTAATTTGCAGAAAATGTATGTTTGGGTATATTACGGAACAAGCAGAAAGTATAAATAGGACAAAGCCCATGTGAAGACATGTAATTTCATTTACGGAGAAGAAAATGTTATTCATTGTAATGTGACAGTGTTATGAGTAAAAACTACCTGTTCCTTTGACGTTTTGATTTGTACTGAAAGGTGGTGGTACTATGATGTTTTACTCCTAAAAAAAAGACTCTGTAGTCTGGTTTTATAGAAAAACATATCAGGTGTTCCCTAAAATTCCCCATTCACACTTTGAGGACAGAAGAAACTTTTTTTTTATATATGTAATTAAATTCAGCAGTTAGGTCACAAATTAGAACAAATTAAAAACTGAAATTTAAAAAATTGGAACAAAGTAGAAATCCCTGTGCTGTCTGCTCATTATTTTCCCTGAGTAGTATTACCTATGAATGAATAAAATCTGTTGACTTTTCTACCGAGTTCAAATTATCATAATTCTTTGCATAAACAACTTTCCTAGAAAGCAGGTTGCAATAAAGCTAGCTATTGACATTCATTATATTCAATGTCTGTGAGTAGAAGAGGTACATTTAGAAACAAGAACATGGCTAATTCTGAAGTGGTTAGCTTTGTGTTGTTGCAGAAAACTAATGCAATCAACTGACCTTGAGGATTACCTTGTGTATAGATTACTCTTCATGTAGTTTGCATATAAAAGTATTCTATTGCTTTTAATGATGCAAAGGAAATTGGTTCTGTATGTTGAAAAGTTTTATTAGTGGACAAATATCAGAAGACTAGCTGCATTTTAAAGTCTAATGTGTCTACACATTAGTTTGGGCAGCATCCCTCTGGTACTGCATTTCTAAACAAAACCAGTGCTGGGGAAATAAAGCAGTAGATCAATAGGGAAATAATACACGCCTTTAAAAGTCATGTAAGAATACAGGAGAAGATTCTGTACTGTCTGTGATGTTATTCTGTGACACCATAACAAAGCAGTGCTAAGGTCAAATCAGAACCTTGATTGTATATCTCTTTCTTAAGATGTCAGGGTTTCCTTAATATACAAATCATTAATTTCCTAGATTTAAAGATTCCTTTTCCAGTGATTGCAACTTGTATGGAAATGTTCTGATATTACTTCTGGCATTAATTCCTGCTGTTATTCTCAACTCCATTTGGAAACCATTTTGCTTTGCTCTGTGTTTTTGCCTGCAGTATTAGGTTCTGAAACTTAACTATTTAACAGTCAATACTTTAATAACTTCAGTAACATCTATGTGAGGTGTTCCTTGGGCTTGATCTAAGTATTGTAAATAGTTGAGCTGGGCATATAACCCAGAGTGGAGTTTTTTCTTTTGTTTATTAGTAATTTATATGATAACTCTCTAGTATGGTATAAGGATCTCAGAGGTTTAGTAGTGCTATCAGTATAAAAGGTTGAAAAGCCCAAGATACGCAACACTTCTTTAAACACAAAGTTTTAAGATGTCAGTGTGATAGTATTTTGAGACTACACAGGCATTAATTTTGCTCAGCTGGAAGATCATATGTGGGTGCTTTGTGTACATGACACTGCCCTCTGGAGGGAAGAACAATACCTTAGTTCTGCATTGTATAACTTGGAAGTAATACCTCTCTGCTAAGTAGCAACCAACACCTACATTAATTTTTTTAACTAAAACTGTGGGAGCTTTTGGGGAAGAAAAATCTTATTTTTGTCTCTGCTGTTGTTACACAACTATGAACAGTTATAATGTGCACAAGTGTGCTCAGAGTTTTACTGAAATGTCTATTTTATGCATATCATGAATTTTAGGGACAATGAAACAAGTGGTATGCAAATGTGTGTCTGCACATACACGCATTTGCATGAGTCTGTAATCCCTAAAAATTCATTTTCCTTGGAACAAACTAAAAATTGCAAACAGATGAAATTTGTATAGATAATGATACCAGCCAGTTTCATTAGTATGTTCTATTTCATCATTAGCAATTCAGAAAAAAAAGATATAAAACAGCAAAGCTGAGAGTTTCACAGATAGCATTTTTTTTATTCTGAGAGCTTAGTTTAAGAAATGATGTAATACATTGTTCAAGGAATACCAATTAACTTTTTAAAGGATCTTCATTGTGCAAAAATAGAAAGAATAAATACAAGGTAATTAGCAGGACCTGCATAACTTGAACACTGGAAGTGTTCATACTACCACATTCTTTAGCGCAAAGGTGGTGGAAAATTGGCCACACATAAAGACCTAAGTAACTTACTGTTCAGGGTTTGTGTGATTTTTGTAATAGGCTGATATATTTTTTCTGCATATGTGTCTCCTTGAAAATGCCAAAAAATTTTATAGATATTCTAAACCCTGTAGATGTTCTTAAGGCTACAAATGGATGGAAAATCCATCTCAGATATGCAAACGGCTGGGTCCATTATTCAAAGTACAGGTTTATGCAGTGTTGCACTTAATTTTAAAAATATTTTGTAAACACATCCTTTACCCACAGATTTATTATTACTATTATTATTATTAAAGGAAATGGTGAACTTTTTTATCACTTCTTAAAATTTGATGAATTTGTTATACTTGCAGAAAAGTAACCTATATATTTAAAAGAAACATTTTCAGTTCTTGTAAGCTTAAAACTAGACCAAGCAGCTTTGTTTGGCTTGTGCCTTTATGACAGTCATACTGTCCTTCTGCTCAACCTGCTGCTCCACTCTTGTGAGCCAGCGGGGCATTCAAACACGCGAACCATGCACACAGCACACTTCAATAGCAAGAGCTGGACAGCAGCTATCTTGAAGAAGAGGAGACTGGCTTCTGACAGTTCCTGTAACCTATTAACATTTTATTTAGCTTTTATTTCTAGGTAAGTGTTCCCAGGTGAAGCAAGACAAGTATTCTGAAAAATAAACAAGAAGGAATTTCAAGTACTGAGGTGGAAAAAGAAGGCTTTATCTTTCTGACCGTTTTCCCCTTGTTTTGTATTTATCTTGTATCTTTGTTAGAATAAAAGGAGCATAGAGGGAAGTAGCTCTTGAGGAAGTGTAGACATTACCTGTTTTTTTAGAGTTTGTTTAAAGGGCATAGACAGCAGCACTGGGAATGGTTTCAAAGGAAGCAATCAGCTGGGAAAGGGCATGGGGTGAATATTATAGGTCTGTGCCGTTATTTCTGTTCGTCCTGGTTTTACTTACAGGGAAATGAGAAGAAAGAGGTCTCTAAAGCTTGGGTGATCCCAAACAATTTCAGGCATGAGAAGGAGCAATTCAGCCACATAGAGATATGATTTTGGTTGATTTAACCACTTCAACAGGAAAAGCGTACTATAAAAATATAGATTTCTCAAGTATAATAATGCTATGGCATATACCAACGCTATTTTTATTTATGAATCTCATTAATTCTGAAACGTTTTATCATTAGTTTTCTCTTAAGACTCAAAATTTTGCTTTAACAGAATGTTTGCATCCAAACATTATATTATAATGTATTACAGTCCGCCTGTGGTGAATCAAGCCAAGACTTATGACAACCACAAATCTCAAGGCTCCCTCTTCTACACCTGGTTGGGAGATACGATGACTTTTCTGTTGTGTACATGCAAATTAACATGTTATAGCTCCAGGGTTGTGAACATATTTCAGACTTGTCCTGAGAGCACTATGAGATACTGCCTCACCTTTCCCTTCTCATCTATACTGAGGGCTTTTAAATAC
This sequence comes from Falco biarmicus, assembly GCF_023638135.1. Classification (NCBI taxonomy): domain Eukaryota; kingdom Metazoa; phylum Chordata; class Aves; order Falconiformes; family Falconidae; genus Falco; species Falco biarmicus. The sequence goes on along the minus strand of NC_079292.1, from coordinate 3,172,731 downwards.
AACCTTAGCGATGTGCTGAACCCAGACTGGCAGGCTTAGCTGATTTTTTTTCCCCAAAGGGCAATATGTGTCTTTAACAAGGTGATCAGTAAACTTGGGGGACTGTTGGGCGACTGTCTTTTTCAGACATCTGTGGACTCATTTCACTTGTAATTTCACATGTAATTTAAGTTTTACATATTCTATAAAACACGTAGGGTCCAATCCATTTCCCTGCCTTTAAAAGTACTTCAGTGATTTATTTAGGAGTTAAATCCTTCTCTTGGAATTGTAAAGAATCATAAATATAATTCTAATCTGAACAAATTTCCACTTTGTCACCTCATGTGAGCCAGGGGTGAAATTCACAAGAAATATATACAGATAACTAAATTAAAATTCAGTGCAAAACTATTTCTCAATATTACTTTCCTCAAAGTTCTACTGCACATAGATATTTGAGCATGTTTGTATTGAAGAGTTATACCAATCTAACAAAATCTATTCAGGCACTGATCTAGTTAAATTGGTAGAAACCATGTAAGTAGATTTAAGTAATTTTAAATTTATGTACAATTAAATCAATTTCAGCAACAGTTAAATTGTTTAGGTCAGGCAAGTAAATTATCAAATAATACTGATCCATGGGTTAGTACACCAACAGCAGGGGTTTGTATTGGTTTCATTTGATAAATATAAAATCTGTTTAGTAAACTTTAGAAATTCTTAGATAACGTCTGAGCTAGTTTGTTTAAACATTATCCTCTAACATGAGAGAGACACAAAACAGGTCTCCAATTTGGCTTGACATTTTCAGTAAAGCTCAAACTATTACTGATTGCATTTTGCTTTGCAGTTGGTAGGGTCATACACACCCATATATAATTACTCTCTCCAATAATTTTAATCCTACTTTGGACAAGTGCAAAGCAGGCCAAGGCATTGGAAAAAACAGGCTGCTAATATGCTGGAAAGCTGAAGATAAAAAAGAAAGTGGTGACCTTGTTCTCTTTGTAACAGTAACAGAATGCTTGACCCTGGTATTTTGGGTTCTCACAGAATAAAAATGTTTTGAGTGCCTTAAGTTTACACTTAAGAAAATTAAAATAATAAAAAATTAATGCAGACATAATAATCTGAAAAAAATAAGGGAAAATTATGAAAACTTATTACGTCTTGAATATGTGAAGTCCTTAAGCTACTATCTGAAATGTATCACATATTTTGTTCTGTTTGGAACTACAAGTAAAGCTTCTACTTCAAGCATAATTGAAAGTATTTCTCCTTTCAAAACAAAGCCTTATGTTGGTCCATATGAGCCAGCACCACATCTTCCAGAAAAAAAGTCTTATTCTTCAAGCAACTGATGAGGAGGGAAAGGAAATTTACTTCAAACCACCCAAGGGCTTAAAATTACATAGAAGAAGAATGATAGCATGTGACCTTCCATTTTCTATTGAGGAAAGACAATGATTTTGTCAATTGTCCAGACTCTACAGAGAAGTGTTACCATATTGCTGTCAAAACATGTTTTGCAGTCCTGGATGTGCCAAATGTACAAGAAATTCTTAAGCAAGTAAAGCAACAACTGTTCTTCCCCAGTTTTATGGACTGGTTAAAAATGGGAAATCTTCAGTCTCATATTTCCCCACAAACTCTTTTCCTTCATCCCACCATTAGATATGCCATCTGCCAGAGATTTATTTCAGTTTTCATGAAAAAAAAATTCCATTCCTTTGGTAATCTGCCAAATATCTATCAGTTCAGTATACATGAAGTCAAAGGCAAGCATGTGAAACAGTTTTCTTTAGTCAACCCCAAAACTTACAGGAATGAAAGGCACAAAGAAGGCACCAAACCAAAACATACTTATACATTAACCTGGTCAGGTTTCAGACCATATGAATAGAATTGAGTGGCTAACCCCGTTAATTTTGTTGTGGGCAGTGCTCTGAGATACAGGTCAAATTTTAGCCCAAGCCCTCTGTATTAGGAACATTCTTATTTTTGCATTGCTTGGAGGTAGGCAAGCAGAGGAGCCGGGAATAAAGGAGTGAGGCTGAATGAAAAACCTGGTGAAAGGGTGGGAAGGTGTTTTAGTTTTTGTATTTTTTCTCACTATCTAAATCTATTATGATTGGCAATACTTTAATCTTCCTCAATTTGAACTGTTTTGCCTGTGATAGTAATTGGTGAGCAATGTCTCTGGTTTTATCTTGACCCATGAGCTTTACCACTGTATTTTCTCCCCTTGACCTTTTGAGGAATGGGAGTTAGAGAGCAGCTGGGTGGGTTTTTGGCAGCCAGCCAAGGTCAACCCACCACAAACAAAAATTGCAACTTCTGCATTTTTTTCTTGTTTCAGCATAATGGTATTTAAAAATCTGGACTGACAACATTTAAAAATATAATAACAGAATTCCTTATAAAAACACAAATAAAGAAAGAAATCCAGCAGAATTTATAATTCCTCTAGCAACTCAGACCACCTCTTAAACCAAAACCCGGGAGGTAAAAATCTGTTTTTTAAAAGAGATCAGAGTGTGAAATGTTTAGTATTAATCATTTAAAGTCTATATTTTTTTATTTCAATAGCTTGCTTCAAAAGATACTGCTGTCTGTCCTGTCCAGAGGCTATACTCTTTTTGTACTTATTTAATGTGTTTAATCTACATTGAGATTAATATTATGCATACATGTCCTTGGGAACTTTCACTGGCTTCCTCCCTGACTCACTTTCTAAGATAGAAGATTATTTTCTCTGGAAAGCTTGAATTTTTGATACTGCAGAACCTTGTCACAGCAACTAATTGGTGTGTTAGTTGAATACAGTGAATTCTACAGGCTAGACTCCTTTTTAAGATATAAATTGGAAGCGGGAAGAAAAAATTAATCAGGGCTGTATGCTAAACTATTGGTTTCTGGCTTCATACCATGCAGTGATTGTACTATTGCACTGAAATGAATAATGGAGTTTTACAGAAATCCCATTCAAGTCTTTGATGAAGATATGCTTCAATCATCAGAAAATGACAACTTCTGGAATCTTTTACTCCCCTTTTTGTTTAAAATAGCCTCTCATTCAATTTTGTTGTCTGTGACAGTGGCATCTATAACACAGAGTCAAGTCAGAAAAGGCTTTGCAAGAGTTTGAATGCAGGAAGAGTAAAATGTTAGTGTGAACAACTGTTGAAGATGTTGAACGTTAAACTGCAACATCCTGAAAGGCTTTGATACAGGGGGGGATTATCTGCCATGTTGATTTCACCACAAAACTGTGATGAGAGGGAGGCAGAAAAGCACTGAGGATTGTACACGGGAGTTGAGTTTCATGATTTCTTATGGGGGAAAAAAAAAAAGGGTTGTAACCCTTATGACTAACACAGTATGAGGATGTATTAGATCAGTGATCTAACTTTAATGTTTTGTGGGATGACACCAAAATCCTCTCACTGTTTCTTTCACGGGATGACATGTCTAAGGAGCAGGCAATGATGTAAAAGGTACAGGGGAAGCTGTTAAGGGGAAGCTGTTAAATAATTTTCCTTACTCTTTCAAATTAATAGATATTATGTATCAACACATACATTAAAATATTTGAACTACTTAGTATTATAATATAATCCATAAGAGACCTTTAATATACTTTTTACAGGAACGGAATCAACACTTCTAGGTCAGGAGCTAGATCCATTCAGTGTCTTAGATTCTTTCGTGCTTAGTTTCACAATATATAATTTTAAATTGTTTTATAAAAACATGAATCTTAATATCCCACCATTAAAAGCAATTCTAATCTAAGTTGCAGAAAGTAGTACTCTGAGCAGAAAGTAGACTTGTCTAGGCCACTAACTCTGCAGAAAAAAAATCAGACATATTGAAATATAGAGCTTTGACTCTTTTATTAAAGAGGCACCTGATATATCATTTATATATATATGTAAAAAAACCAGCAAGAATTACTCCTTCTGAAACATGGCTGAAAGTGTCATTCTTGCTTTTTTTTTCCCTGTTTTTTGCAGTAGCTTATGCAAGCTGTGAAAGACCTATTCGCCACACAGAGATTTGATTTCTCTGTCACACCTCCAAGATTTTGATAAAAAAAAACAAAAACAAACCCAGCAATAACAACAAAAACCCCAAACCCAAAAAACCCAAAGGATTTATTTTGCACAGAACGAACTTTTGCAATTGCTTTCTCTGTGGGCACTAAGTTAGAGGCCTCAAGTGGAGACAGCTGCTCTGGGGTCCTTCCTCTGTTGAGACAGAAGACCAGTTGTGACATGCTTTTTCTCATCAAAAGGCATGTTGCATTGCAAATGCAGAGAAGGAAAACTTAGAGCAATTAGAGAAGTGGAATAAGGACTTTGACAATGCAAGGTGCCCCTTTATGGAATCAGTTGCTGTTTCATGTTTTCACATGTGAAAAAGGCAGCAGAAAATAGCCATAGTTAATAGTACTGAATTAACTGATGTTCAAATGAAAAGATGTTTAAATAAAAAAAGTCCTTAAACAAAATATTTAAGGCTATACAGAGAGAGATTTTAATATCATATAATTTTAAAATTATTTACATTTTGTTATGATCTATTGTTAAGAAAGGATACAATAAACTACATAGACAAGGGATGCTTCGGATAGCTTCCAAAAGTGGTTAGGCTGGAGATACATTATGTTATGTTTTAAGCTACCTTTGTACATCCCATAAAATTCCCAGTCTCCTCTAGGTATTTTACAACAAAAAGGAGTTGAATTACTATTAAAATTCCAAATATCTGTTTGTTTGGCTGAGCTAAATCAGTAGGTTCAGTGAAAAGTGAGAACAACAGATTTCTCTGGATGTGCCCAATCTAAAAGCATTTGGTTCCATATCTTTCCCTTGCTGACAAGAATTAGAGATCTTTAGGTAGTAAAGAAGATTGACCTGTATGGAAAATGTTTTTTTCTAGGCCACATGCTAAACATACATCATTTGAAATAATCTCCTTCCAAGCCATTTACCAACCAAGCATTATTCAAATATATTATTTGGATAATAACTTCAAAAACTGAATAAGTGAGAATAAAATCATAGTCTGCTCATAGAAAATTCATGCACAGAAGTGAATAAAATTAATCAAATAAATTGCTAGCTATGAATTAATTGCTTAGCTCAAGGTCCAAGGAATATTTAAAGTCTGTAACCAGAGTACTGAACAGTGCAGTTGAGAAAAATAAAATTTTCATCAAATAAATACTCAACATCTTTCTCACTCAAAGACGAAAATGTTATATTTCCTGAGTTCTTACAAAGAAATACATTTGGGGAAGCCTAATCATAGATTACGGAGTTCATCCAAACTGTATTCTATTTCAATATTCTGTTCCCTCAAGTTACTATCTAATTTTTTTTAATTAATCATATTTGGGATAGGTGTTTCTTTTCTTCACTGTTAATCTTCCCTGATTTCATTTCTGTCCCCTTATTTTGGACCATATGTAATCAGCGAAAAATAGTACCTGGAGTTGAAATAATTCAAAAAGTTAAAGATTTAATGCACTTGAATTAAATCTTAACATTCCTCTAGCAATATTAGTTTAGCATGCTAGTCTGATCTTGTAACTTATTATTATTATTCTAGAATAAACTTATTCTTTCTATGGTTTTGCATTTATTATCTTTCTGAGGCAGATTAAATGCAGTTTTGTGAAGAAATATAATTTAAGGGTAGGCAGCTCTAAGAGTTGGGAGGCAAAAGCAAAAAATCTCCTCTGTGACAAGCTAAACAGTGGAAAACACACGTGCTTGTAATGATCCAAACCCATAAATGAACAGCTGATGAAGTGTTCAATCAGGTCAACTTAAACTATTCTCACTTCTGACAAAGAATAAAATGTTATGTGCTTTCATGGTTCTGCCCCAAATTCAGTCTTGACTTCTTTGTTTCTAATCAACACACACACACACAAACACCAAAATAAAGTCCTTTTTGAGATCAATAATTTTTATCTTGTGAAGTTCAAACACAAACCCAACTGACAAACTCATGATATCTCCATGATCTCTGTGCTGGATCACTTCACATCTATCTGTCTCATCTTCCTGCAATTCGAAGGGCTGGGGGCTATATTAAAAGAATGCTCAAGTTGTTCTAAAACCCATCAGTCAGCTACTGTTGGATTGATGAATTTGGTTTCAGTGCTGTAACTGCCCAAGCTGACAGTAGACTAAAGAGCAACTAACTACAGTTCAAAATGAAACACATTGGCAGGAGAAGACAATTAACATCCACTGCTCTGAGTTCAGGAAAGGAAAGGCAAGAGAGAAGGAGGTAGCCCAGATTCTGATGCGTGAAGAGGAAACAATGAATTAAAGTCAATGACGCACAAAGTACTGCCAGGTTTTAGAAGGGAGGTTTAGTTATACAGCAGGTGCAAGCTGAAAATTTAAAATAATATAAAGGAAGATAAAAAAAAAAAAAAAGATTTATTCTTGTATTGATTCCTACTCAGATCTACTTGCCCAAAGAGGCATGCATACGCATATAATTTTGAACAAACTGAACTTTCAATAAAGAAACTATTTCAGCTCCCCATTTTATTCATTTTTTACCGCATTTCGCAGTGTAGTTACAAACATTTCTAACATATTAAAATGCTATGTGCTTCTTTCCTTACTTCCCAGAGAACAGTGCATCAACTCAAATATGCTCAATCTTAACAATATGCCAATGTGATAGGATATTTTATCTAGTTCTTTTTATTTTTTAATGTATTAAAAGATTTAAGCATGTGATTTCAAGAGACGTAAACGAAGCGATATTCCAGCCTCACTGAATTTGTATTTGAGAGGATCTGGTCTGTCTTTCCCACATTTTGCTTTTTTGCTTTTTTTTTTTTTCTGCAGACCTTCTTGGAAATACTTGGTATCTGCAAATCACAAAACCTTATTTCAGCTCACTTGTCGATGCTGTGTACATTGATTCAGAAATTTCTATAACAGGAAGAGTTATTCCTGCACTCAAGTTCAGTCATCATTTGGTTCACAGAGAATACTTTGATGTTATTTTTACAGTCAAAGCCAAGAAGCAAAAACTGTTCCTAATGCCAGCTGGTCCTCACAAGCTCTTATATATGAAGGAGTGCTTCCTCCAACTTAGCATGAAGAATAGAATGTGAGAAAATTTATCTTCATCATGCAGTAGCAGAATGGGCATTTTCCTGGTTTATTCCCCCAGAGAATGAGGCTAACTTACATTTTCATATCGTGAAAATATTTAGCTGTATGTCATAGGGCTGCCCTGGGCTTGCAAACAGATCTTCTAAGGTCTTCTTGTGTGATGAGGAGATTCCCTTATCATATCCTACAGGGAGAAGATTTGTGAGGCTGGGAAAATTGCTGAACTTTTCTCATGCCTGGAAAAAAAAAAAACAAAAAACCCCAAAAAAACCTACAAACCACCAAAAACCCAAAAAAACCAACAAAGAACCCAAACAAACCAAAAGACCACCACGCCCTTTCATTCATAAATAAAGAGAGAAAAATAATGTAACTTAATCAAGAAACAGCTGGTAAGAGATTGTTATTTTGGATCATAAGAACAGGTAGTACATAAAGAGAGTCTTTTAAGTGTAGTTCTTATTAAAATTCAATTTTTTCATATCCTTATATTTGAACATATTTCTGCTGCATGGAATAGTGTAACATTATTAAAATAATAATTTCAAAATGCTTTACAATGTAACAAATTATCTTTTATTCCTTCCTCTCAGCATCATTTACTAGATCATAATTTCTAATAAAAAGTAAACGCTAATAACTTCCATATAGCTCTCTGTGGAATCACAGAATCTAAGATTCACAAGATTCTCTGAATCTACAACATAGTGTTTTATCTGTGTGGTCAAGCTCGTGGTCTTTTCTGTCACTGTAATTATTTAGGTCTCGAACTGTGTGTTACAAAGGATATCAATGCCTTTCACCAAGATCCTTTATACTTGGAGTGTAAAGCTATTTCTCATAATTAGGCAAAATTCTCACATTTATCAAATTATTTACCAAGCATATCAGTTCTATGTGAGATCATTTGTATTTTCCCATTACTCTGTTTCTTTTGCAAGCCAGAAATCCCTCTTCTTATGGCAAGGGAAAAAAAAAAACCCAAACAAATAACACCCCCCCACCCCCAAAACCCCTACATATTTGTAGTACTTCCCTGAATACTGGAACTAATATACTACGGTTTCTTACAGATCCTCACCCACACACAGTTTTCCTATGTTCTCCAAGAGGTCCCATGTTATTTTTTCTCCCTATAATACCTTATGTCCCCCTGTCTACCTATAGGGTGTTTAATTGTTTTTTGACTTGACTGTTTGGCCAGCACTTCATTCTGATTGACCAACAGGTAAACCAGAAAAGAGAGTCACTGCATCCTTTCCCACTATGATGACACTAATTTGGGGTTGTCTTTACTCTGCTGCCTATATTTACAATGCTTTTCAGCATTTTGAGATCACTATTACTCTGTCAGATTTGTCTGTGATTGCTCAAAGAGTTCAATAATTATTGGGAAAGGAACAGAAGATTGCCACAGAGAGAATATATACACTTCAGATCTATTTTTCATACCTAGAAAGTAATTTACCTACTCATGTTGAGAAAAAACCCAATCCAAAACATGATACACCTAACATATGATACTTTTTTTAAATTAAAAATTGTTTTTCATAATCACTTATTGGAAAATAAACTGCTTTTTACAGGCATCTGAGAGCTATTAAGTGCTAGCTAAGAGTTATCACTCAGTAATATTACATGAAAGAAGCAGACACATAGACTCATTCAGGTTGGAAGGGACATCAGGAAATCTCTAGTCCAACCTTTTACTCAGAGCTCTGAAGTCAGACCAGGTGACCCAGGGCTGTGTTCAGTCTGGTCCAGAAAACCTCCAGGATGGAGAGAGACTGCATAACCTCCCTAGACAGCCTGAGACTCCATAACCTCCCTAGACAGCCTGATTGTCATCTTGGTGAATTTTTTGCAGTAGGTTTCCCCACCTTGCCCCTGGGATAGCTCTTCTTCAGGCTGAACAAACTCAGATCACTTTGTCTTTTTTCACAGGAAAAATGTTCCAGTTCCTGACCATGACAAAAGTCTTCTGCTGAGTTTGTTCCAGTTTGTCAACATATGTCTTGTGTTTCAGATCCAATCTGAAAAGTGTTGAATAGAAGGAACTAATCACTTGTTCTGATCTTCCAGCTATGCTTTGATCATAACGTTACTACAGGAAAAAAATCATGTAGGTATCAAGAGGCTTTGATTTCCCCAGGCGTCAGTGAAGTTGAAAGGAAAGGGCATAGCAACCTGACAGCCTGCCTGTGGGCCCACTGAGTGGGTTTTTACTTTTCTTCAAGGCCCTGTAGACACAGATTTCATTGTGCTCTCTGTCATTGTGGCTTTCATCTCCATAGAAACACAGAAATGTTAGTCCAGATACAAAAGGGAGTCTGAGTGCCTCAAACAGAAATGGGTAGAGTTTAGCAGTCAAAGACAGTATTTGACATTATTCTAATTTACTAGACGCTTCCCTTTTTTTGATCCAGATGTTTCCTATGCGCCTTTAATTACATCCATAGTAACACTCAGTAAAACATACTCTGTTCTCTGAATACGTGTTAGAGTGCCATGTGGGGGTAGATCTGCTCTGTATCCATACAGTGACTCTACAGATCTACGATGTAATTATTACGTTGCATGTTTTGTGTTTGAAGTACTGTGAGGTCTGAGTTAACATTTGCATAGCAGGTGGCCATAAAGTGCATGCCCCAGGGAGTGTCATGATGAATATTAATGATGCAATACCTACCTGGATAGTCTTGGAGAATTGCATAATATGATCAGGAAAAAACCCTGTGGTTCAATCTTATCCATAATACTTACTGGAAAATGTCTCTGGTGTGAGTTGCTATCCAAAATGTTTCTGGAGTTGTATCGTCTTGTTAGCATGAGACTAAACCTTGCCAGGGAGTATGCACGCAGTCTTGGACTTCCCAGCTCTACCCCAACAGTAGTGTGGATGTTGCTTAAAGCTCTCATTACGCCTAGGGATTACCCTTCTCTGAGTGGCCGAGTACACAGATTCAGGTTTCACACAGTGACACTGGACTTTGTAATGGTCAGTCCTGTAAACCTCAAAATTAGACAGTAGCTGTAGGACTGACCATTACCTGAATTCCCTGTGCTTTATACGAGAGAAGCAGGCTTCTATACTGACTTTCAGTTAGCTATGTACCAGGGTGCCAAAACTCAGGCATTCCAACAAAAGCCTGAGAAAACGTATCTGAGACTTTGACTTTTGCAATCATTTACACTAAAGTTTAGGTCTGCAGTTTAAAGACAATTCCTGCAGGTTTTGGAAGTGTTTGCCATACTGCAAGCTTTTCACTGTGTAGTCAGGAATGTGAAATTTCTAGGTTTGGAGAGAACACAAAGTAAAGTGCAAGGTTAGCAAGACTAGCTGTTTTGCAAAAGTCCCATTTCCATTTCTCAGCTGCTTTAACTTTACTTTTAACAGAATACTGGGACAAGACAGACAACCCCCGTGTGCTGCTTTCCCAGCTGTGTATAACAGAACAGGAATACACCTGAAACGTAAGTGTTCAGTTCCTTACTGTCTTGTATTCTTCAATCATGTGGAAAATAGTAGTATGGTACAGCAGTACTGGACTATGAGGAATTCGATACTAAATCTTTTTTCCATCAATTTACAATGGGCTTTTTCGGTTTTGCCTCTCTCCTTGCCCCTCCCCCCCCCCTACTAAAAATAGCTTAGTGTATACTTTATAACTGTTTTATAAAAAGGATATTGATTCACCTTTCAGAGTTGCACAGTTAAATGCTTCATGTGTTCTTTTTTCTATACAAGTAGATAATGTCGCTATGGCATTCTCTATATTTAGAACTGATAATATTATATATAATCAGTATCTTTGTTGTTTTACATACAACAGTCTCAAAATTAATCTGCAGTTGAGTATTTTGTTTCTCTTATAAAGTGCTTTTGGAGAAGGCATTTCACACATCTTTCAAAATTTGCTGAAAAGACTTGCAAAATAAAGCCAATCATTTTTCTGTTAAGTTTATCATACATACCGTTGCAAAAATTCTCAAATATTAGCTGAAGAGACATTTCATGTACACAATATGTGTTTCTACGTCTGTAACATGTCTACTTCATTGCACACAACAAAACAGCTTCAAGAAAAATAGCTCTAATTTTTCAGTCACATAAAATATGTAAAACTTCTCAAGGAAACATTACTTTAAATAGCTTCTAAGTGTTGATGACTGAAAACAGTCTTACATTTGGGAACTTTTGAGTAAATACTATAAAGTAATTTTTTATTTTTTGTTTTTAATATGCTGTAGTCCAACTTTAAATGTAGTCATACTTTTATAGTTGCTGGCTTTTTAATTCTTTGAATACTTTAGTAAGAGTAAACAACATGAACTCTAAAAGTGCTGCACAGAGTGTGAAACAAGGAATTGCTTTTAGGTGAAAACTGGCTTGTTGCCAGTGAGTTCTTAATCAGTTCAAGTTTGAGTTAAAAAAAAAAAAAAAAGCGGAAACAACGAAGTTCTGTAAGACATGTGTGAACTTTCCAAAATCAAACTCATTTGTTAACAGTTACATAATAAACAAAAAATAGACTAAATGAAATTAGGATTATTTTTCCAAAGAATGCTCAAGTACTGCTTTTTTTGTGAAAAAAGTTTTGAGACAATGGTTTAATGCAACAATGGCTGTGTACTTATGAAGAGATGCTAGAAAGAACTACCATTTCATATTACATCAATGCATTGTGTATGAAAAAAGGACATAATCTGAAAAAAATTAGTATAAAAAGTTACTAGCTTTTAAATTATGCAAATTAAGGTCGCTTTTTCAAATAATATTCTTCCCCCCCTTTTTTTTTTCAAATAAATTATATAAATAATCCAGATCCATCTAAAGGAGGACTGATACAAAAATAAAAAATGAGATAAGTCACTTTTACTTTATTATCATGTCATATGACTTTTCTTAATAAGACATGATTTATTTAAAGAATATAGAAAGCATCTTAAAATTGTTTTATGTTTCCAGTTAAAATGTTTCTTGTTCTCTCATTAAGTGCCTGCAATTGTGTGAAGAACATAATTTCTCTATAAATCAAAAAAACACACAGAAATTCTCAAATCTAAGTGAAATCTTACCTCTTCTACAGCCACATATGCGTACACCACCACCTTAAGAAAAAATATTCTCAAATAATGAGGAATTTCTAAAATCAAATAATTTTTTTGAAATTCAGGCTTGGCTTTGATCAAAGCAAGATTTGGATCTCAATTCTATGTAGTTTTATTAAACTTTGGAAAGGTGTTTAAATCATGAAAGTCAGATTTTTAGATTCCTGTTAGTTAAAAAGAATAAATTCAAGAGAGTTGACATAAAAATCTGAAAGGGACCAGTATTACAAAATCTTGAATTACAACAGCAAAATCTGAAGTATTCTCTGCTTTCTCTTCTTGTCTCAGTAAAAACTGGTTTCTGATAGACAAAAGGTATTTTGGAGGGGGGAAAGAGTATGGCAAACAAAGAGAAGTAAAATATATAAAATGTAGTAGATGAGAGGAGAAAGCCAATGACGTAAGGTTTGTTTGGTTCTGTTTGGGTTTTTTTTAAATCTGCTTGCTTATTAGTCTGACAAAAATCTTAATGTATCACTCACAGAAGTTCATGACCGATTGAATCAACACCAATCTGGAAAAGTAAGGCTGTTGTCTTTCAGATTCCTCAGATAGTTACTGCTTTGACTCAAAATCTAGCAATTCCTTGCCAGATTTTCAGCAAGATGTTTTCACTATTCCAGTCAAAAGAATAATGTTTTGAACATTGCCCCAGGTGTATCCAAGACTCAGACCCAATAGATTTTCGAAGTTCTTTCAAAGATTTCTTTCTCACAGTCAATGCAAACCTGAATCTTGTAGCTTCTGTCCCCAGTTTAGTCTATATACCATTATTATTTCCTCTTCACCAGTTTGCTTTGCCTTTCTGCTCTTTCAGATGTTAAACTGTCTTCTCATATCATTAGAAAACAAACAAAATGCTACTGCAGCTTAAGCAGAATTTAAGTAATCTTGACCATGAAGTTAGTTCATTACACCTTAGAGCACAGTTAGCTGGATGAATGGTGGAGGAATGACATGATTTCCAAAGCGCTCTTGTGGGCCTATTTCTTTACCTGACCCATATACAATCCTGATTGACCTCAGGGGAAAGAGGGTCAAATTAACACTAGAATTTCACATCTCTTTGATATCTCTATCCTATACACCTTAAGACAACAGGAATTTGCTATTGTTTCTGAGAGAACTGATGCAAGGACCTCAATGAAAATTGTCTTTGTTCTACAACATTACCACTGAGATGATAGAGTGAAACCAAATTCCAATCCGCAGAGCATTTTTACACGGTCTGCTTTCTAAAGAGGGTTAAAACACTAGGAGATTCTTAACTGTACATGATTCTAACAAGACTGCACTGATAGGTCAGTTCTCATTTAAATCTGTACTTAATCATAAATGTCTTAGCCTGCAAATAACACTATATTTAACACAGCATTTACCAAAGGAGCAATTGATATCTTCTAATCCTGTTGTTCTACTTATCTTAGTTTTCTTGTGGAGACATCAGCATAAATAATGAGATTATTATCTTATATTGGTCATGATTAATTGAAGACCAAATATTATAGATTAACCAACACCTCATTTATTTTGTAGTATTGCTTCAAATTATGAAAGCAAATGCTCCATTTATTATCTATGTCTTGGGAATAAAACTTCCAAGGAAAGGCAGATACACACATACACACATCCAGACTCGAATCATGCTGAAATTATATTGCCGATTTAATTTACAATTATTGTAAACACAGTGGCATATTTCGAGTATCTCAGTAAAATTAAAAATAAATAAGTAACCATAAGGCACTAATGTTCCTATTCCAAACCAAGTCCAAGAAAAATATCTCATATTTTCTACTGAAAATATATGACTTGGTTTGTTCCTCTAAATGTCTACTTGCTTAAAAAGCTTTATCTGGTCTGCATTTTCTAAGAGAAAGGAATGTCATTCACAAAACTTGTTTGTAGAAACCTTTCAAAATCTCTGTGTCCTCCTAGGTTTCTTGTTTGTTGGGTTTTTTTCCAATATGACAACAATAATGTAACAGAACCATGAACAAAAATAAAATTTAAAAACCCACTATTGCCACTATTCCCTTGTTTCCTTGACTTAGAAGATGCTCCTTTCCTTGGTTCTTTCTAACAGCAAATTTTCTTCCCTTTATTAGCAATTCATCTTAATTGCCAGTTTAACCAATCGCTTTACCTGTACATATTCTTTCTAGTTAGCCACAAGTTTGAACACAACAGCTTTCCAAAAAAGCTCTTTGATAATTTGTCTTCCATGGTCCTAAGCATACAGTGATACTTTTAACAGCTGATCGTCACAAACTTTTGCAATTCCTGTTACAGCTTCTTCTCTACACATAATTCTACAATATTGGTACCAGACGTAAAGTAAAATAAATCTTCTGCAAGGATAGTTGGTCGCCTTTTGTCCTTCTTGAATCTGCCCCTATCTTACTAAACTTTACTATTTACGTAGCTTAAGTTCCTTTTTTTGTCATTAATTGCTTAGAGCTAAAAGATAAAAACCATTCCCATATTGTATCCTTTTAAAATTTCTTTCCTTATCCAATTGTTAGAATTAATAGGCCCAAGTAGTTGCAACATATACGTTGTTGATGTTTGTGGTTATTGATTCCTGCATAAAGCTTATTCAGCATTTTCCTATGGTTTCAGTACTATACACTTGTCGTTTGACACTTCCCAGCACTGCAATATCACAAGCACTCCCAATGATTTAAAGAGGCATTCTAACCTGCTGTCTGGAAGTTATCTTAGGATATACTAACATATGTATTTAAAATCTATTCAAAACTGAAAGCTTAATGATAATTCAACCCCCTTTGGTAGCTGGTAGATCAAAAATATTTGCTTCATCCTTGGGCCAGCTAAATTTTCTTAATTGGCCACAAAAATAAATTAAGAGAAACAAAGAATTCCATCTGGCAATTGCTCCTTCTGGTTTTATTTCATGTGTTACTCAAGCACATGAAGAACCACCTGCAAGGGGTTTTGGTTATGTGAAAACTCTTTTATGTCTATATGTCAATGTAGTGAGTAGGAAATTAATAATTGCCAAGGAGCAAGGAGCAGAGGAAATTTTGTGTAGGGTGTGATTACAAGTATAAAAAATGAAAGGCTGATCCTGGCTAGGGTATGGTTTTAGTTTTATTGAGTTGGGTGGTTATGCAGATAATTTTCTTTGTGACAGAAAGATATCTGATTATCTAAGGAACAGAGCAAGTAGTGTGCTTGATCTTCCTGCTATTGGAATGTTTGTTTGAGGTAGATGAGTGTATCTGAAAGGAAGGAAGCTGTATTATTTATTCAGAATGCTGAATGCCTAGTGACTTAATGTCAGAAATTGGTAAATTATAGTCTTGAAACCAGGGTAATTTAAATTATAACTCTTCCTCAGGATACACATTTTGGCATACGTAATTCACAATGTATCCCACAAACAATCTTTATATATCTTGATTTAAAGTAGCACAAGAGCTCCCTTATTGAGTAATTATAAAGCAAAGACATAGAAAAGCTGTAAAACACAGACAGCCATTTTCCCTGTGCAGGCTGAGCAAATGTGGCTGCAAAACTGGATGTAAAGAGGGCAGGGAAGCTGAAATCATCGTTGTTCTCCAGATATTACAATGGAAGGGATGGACTCGGAAATGGAAAGCATATTGGGCAACAGAATAAAATTTTAAAATTTGCATAGGTACATAAGGTACAAATCTAAGAATGTGTAAATTCATTGTTAGCTCTGTTCCTTTTGTTCTTCTTACAACTTGTAAAAAATATAAGTAGTACGTGTGGATAAGTTGACAGTGAGGCTCAAAGGATTGTGATCAACACGAAGTGCAGCTGGAGGCCAGTCATTCACAGAGCACCCCAGGGGTTGAGAGCAGAGCCAATACTGTTTAACGTCTTCATTAATAAGCAGGATGTACACCCTCACCAAGTTCACAGATGATACACGATGGGGAGTAGGGAGTGTGGCTGATTCATTAGAAGAACTTGCTGCCATTCAGAGGGACCTGGACAAGTTGGATAATTGGACAGAGAGGAATCTGATGAACCTCAACAAAGGGAAATGCCCAGTCCTTCACCTAGGGAGAAATAACCCCAGGCACCTGTGCAGGATAGGGGGCTGACCAACTGGAAAGCAGCTTGGCAGAGAAGAACCTCCGGGTCCTGGTGGAAACCTAGTTGAACAGGAGCCAACAACGTGACCTTGTGGCAAAGAAGGCTATCAGCCTTCTGGGATGCAACAGGCAGAGTGTTGCTGGCAGGTGAAGTGAAATGATCCTTCCACACTGCTCATCACTGTTGAGATACATCTGGGGTACTGTGCTGGGCTCCTCACTACATGGGAAGACATGGACGCGCTGAAGCAAGTTCAGCCAAGGGCCACAAGGGTGGTGATGGGACTGGAGCAGCTGCCATACAAGGAGAGGCTGAGTGAGTTGGAGCTGTTCAGACTGGAGAACAAAAGGTTAAAAGGGTCTTGACAATGTGTATAAATGCTTGGTGAGAGCCACAAGTGAGATGGGGCCAGCCTCTTCTCAGTGGTGCACTATGATAGGAAAAGAGGCAATGGGCACAAACTGAAATACAGGAAATCCCATCTGAACACACAAACCCACTTTTTAACTGTGAGGTACTGTGGGGTTTTTTACTGTGAGGCTTTTTAAACACTAGAACAGATTGTCAGGAGGGGTTGTGGAGTCTCCTTTCTTGAAGATACTCAAAGCCTGACTGGACAATGTGCTGTGCCACATGCTCTGGTGGGTGGTGACTTCAGCCTGGGGGTACAATAGGATAGTCTTTAGAAGTCCCTGCCAGCTTCAAATATTGTGATGTTGTGTGATTCTGTCATTTGAATACTTATGCATGTATTCCTTGGAAATAGTGTGGAATGGCATTGTTATTTAGGGACACCGACTTTAGTGGAAGGTTTTTTTATATTACTGAGTTTCTTCATAGTTTGTGAGGAACCTTTGACTAGCAACCTGAAGCAACTTTAGTCATATAAAAACTGCAATATTTTTAGACCTTATATATTTTCATTCTCTATTCAAAGTCTGATTGTTCTAATAGATTTTCTTTCCCTCTAGATTTATGAAAGGCCATCTGTGGAGGAGCAATAATCTACTCCTTTAATTCTGTAAATCAAATTAGTCTGCTTTGTTCTGCATAGCAATGTTATTGAGACACTGTATAATTGAAAAATGTTTGGTGTTTCAGTTAACCCTGGCCTTGCAGAAAGCACTCTTGAAACAGTGATTTATTTGCAAGAATCATGCAGTCACTAGACTAGGCAAACACCCTGCATCTGGGTATCAAGGTAAATAACATGACATGATATATTTAGTAAATTATAATATAAACCAGGAGAAATATAAATACGAGGGGGATAATGCATTCTTTTGCTATGAAATTATGGAACATGTAGGGTCACTGAAGAGAGAATCTGAGAGAAGGCAGGGAGATTTTTCTCGTTCTCCCCTATGAATAAGTCAATGTGCTGCAAGATCAAATATTTCTTCTGTGATAAGTACTAGACATTCATTGCCTATGTACATCTGTATTGTTCCTATCGTTAATTCATACAATATATATTTTAGAAAACTTAAGACTGAAGTGCCGTTTAGGTAAAGAATTTGCCAGTGAGACATAAGCACTTGATAGAACTGTGTACCATAACAATAAAACAGTAGTCTGGCATGTGCAGAAGGCTCCAATGAATCCATGCCCCAAGTGCTTGAAAGCCAAATGTCTTTAAAAATGCTAATTTTGTGCAAACATCCCAATTATTCAAAACAGTTAAATGCCTACTTTACTTCAACCATGTCCTTATCAGGAATGGATTTATGCTTTTTTGCATCTGATCAGAAGTTTTGTAATGCCTCTTACATAATTTTTTTTTTTTTTTTTTAATAAAAAACATCTTGGAGACTGCTACTTTCAGTACCTCTTTCCACCAGGAAAAACAGCTTCCAGCAGCAAGGCAGTACGAAATATTAAGAAAACAATCATAGCTCCCATACCAGTTATTGGTTTTTTACTTCCATTTTAATGCTTACCTTCTCTATCTAGATGCTTTTTTCTTATCTTTAGCTGCCTGTTCAGCAGCTGTTGGTAGCCTAACTGTCACTTCCTATTCACTTTTTGATGAGAAACTTGATTTTGAATATTCACCAATTCCATCTGAATGTTTACATAATAGCTTGCTACTAATTAAATTCTCCTCTCTTGGACTCTGCACTCTGAGAGTCTCTCCTTTTCAATTTCCCCTTGGTTGTCTCTTCTGTCATTCCCTGCCTTGGCTGTATGCCTGGAATATATTTTCTGCTCAGATAGAACCTATCTCCAAACTCCCCAAAACACTGTGAGACAGGATGTGAGTCCTCCACTTTTTTCCCCAATTAAAATCATCAGGATGGAATGGGCCCAAACATACTCATAGCTTCACAGCCCACCCATTGGCTTTGCAGCTTTATCCTCTTCTGTTCCTCTCTATCTCTATAAAAATCTCTTCAACAGTGGTCTTAAGTTTATAAATAAGCATGCTGAACTATGTTTTAACTGTTTTTAATCCGATACAGATTTTACTCAATTTGCAAACTCTGGTGAGGAATGCGCTTTATAGCACAATGCAGAAGCATTCAGGCAGTTTGAAAGATGTGAATAAGAATTAACAAACTTGATTATGACACTTGTGAGGATGGAGAAGAGTAAATTATCTTTTGTTCCATTCTTACTGAAACTTCCAAACTTTTTGTTATTTTCTATAAATTGTAACTTTTATTACTGATCACCTTAATTAATTAAAAGACCATTCCCTTAGTTGTCCCATGAGCTCGCTGATGTTCTCATTTGGCTGTCAGGAGAATAACTGGATTTGTCAACCCCAAAAAGGAAAAGAAGTAAGTCCTGCAAGCTCTCAGGAAACCATCACAACAGTGGTTCAGTATTACCACAGTGCTGTTCTCGCTGCTGCTGTTCCTGTGGCTTTCCTTCAGAAGCTATGCTTTGCAGATGGCTTTTTAGGGGGAACTGTCTCTTATGATAGCAGATTGGGCCTAAATCTCTTCTAGGGCTGAAAAGAAGAGTACACGTAACAATTAGAGTGCCATAGCACACAATCTCCTCGTTAACTTTGGATGATAAAATTATTTTTACATGTACCATACGCTTTTGAATACATTTTCAGGCTTTTAATATTTAAAGAGCACTTCCACTGTGACACATTAATATACTTTGAATTAGAAATTCATACAAATTTCATTAACTCTTGTCTTGTCAAAAATTTATCAACAATTATCTATTCTTTTCTGCATGAGAAAAACTTACACACCAACTTTTACACTCTAATGTTGTACTTTTAAACAAACATGTAAATTGTCCCTTAAATGCCCATGGACTCACAGTAAAGACCTAAGTGGAATAGATTAGTGTAATCATCATTTAATTAATCTTGAGTCAGAAAAGTATTTAAGCACTGAAATTGTTCTCAGTGAATAGCAATAAAATATTACAGCCTTAATTCCTTCTTCTTTTTCTTTTTTTTTTTTTTTTTTTTTTTTTTTTATTTCCCCCTGTGCTGGAGTATATTTAACATTCGTCTTATGCAAGCATTTCTAAACCCTATGTTGTAGCTTTGCTCTTATTCAAATCACACTGAACCTATCTGAAGTGGTACAAGAAATATGTACCTTACATATCAGTACTTCTCATGAAAAAAAGAATGGGAAGTGAATTTCAGAAGTAGAGCTACTTCTGCTAGTTCTGTAATAGATATTAAGAGCAACTGTTGTCTCCTTAACCTCGGTGGAAAGAGAAGATAATATTACAGGTAACCATTAATAGTAGGACTATTGGAGTTACAAACATTCTGCAGTGCTCTTTCTGAGACAAAACTGGCAGCTTGGAGTACTTGGCTGGCAAGGAAAACAAGTGAGAGGTACTGGTGTAAAGGAGGCATTTTCTCTTCCTCTGAGCTTAAAATATCAGTGGCGAGGTCTTAGGTGCCAAGTCTGTGACCATATCCTTCCCTGGTTTTACTGTCTGTGCTTCAGCTTTGCTGATGCGGAAGACAAACATGAGCCATCATTTTGCCAGAAAGACTTGAGTGTTCTGTGAGAAATCGAGGAGAAAAAATGCACTTAATATTTACTGTGAAGATAGTTGTGTTCTTCTTTAAAGTGGCTACCTAACATTATTGTATCATCTTGCACACCTCCTAAGGCACCAGTCTATTTGAACCGGTGAATTTTCTCAGTCCTGGTGTGAGGCTCTTCCATACACAGTGCAAAAGAAAGTAGTTCTGAAAAGTGGCAATTTTTACAAACGTCATAACACTGCAAACATAACAGCATACCATTCAGCTCACATTACATTGTGAAATATAAGAAGTTCATCTTATACTCATCAGTATAGAAAAAAATATGGACTCATATTTGGCTAGAGCATATGACTTCAATGGAGAGCTGTTGGTCTTTTTGAATGGTATGTAGAAAAGTCCATGCATCGGTTTCTTGCAATGTACAGTTTTCTCACCCTTTCCCTTTAGGAAGGGCTGGCCAGGGAGCTGAGGAGATTCTCATTCTCTATACAAAGCAACAGATTAAGTGAATGGTGCTGGTTTTTAGAGTGAACAACAAGCAGCTGAGAGCTTGTGGGTAAGTATCAGAGGATATACCAGCATGGGGTGTGTGACATTGTGTACACTTGTGCTACAGAGTGCCTAACCAAGAAGGGACAGTACTGTCATCTATAGGAAGCCTCACTATTACAGTCACGGTTCTCATGGAGGGCTTTATATCCTGATATATGCTGGAAGGACAATGCTGGGAAGCACAAGTAATGTAAATTTCTGGAGAGCATCAAGGAATATTTCTTAACACAAGTAAGTGATCTGTGAGCTGGCAGGGGAAGGCTATTGGACATGCTATTTATGATTAAAGAAGGACTGATTCTTTCTTATTAAGACTATTAAAGTCCACAGCACATTTGACAGCAGCGACCAATGCTTCCAAATAGGGGAGTTTAAGATCCTAAGAGAAGTGAGTGAGATGAATAGTAGCATCACAAACATAGACATCGGGAGAGCAGATTTCAACTTATTGAGAGTTATGCTTGGCAGCACCTCACTGGAAACTCCTCTGAAGAGCAAAGGGGCTCGGGAGAGCTGTTTGATATTCAGGAAAGGCTCCTCAAAGCACAAGTATCATCCATTTTGATGTGGAGAAAGTCAAGCTTCCATGGCAGAAGGCCAGTCCTGATGAATGGGGAATTCATGATTGAACTAAAGTTTGAGAAACAAAGTAGGCAGAAGGAGGAAGCAGGGCTGTGCTTCCTGGGAAGAATCTGCACATGCAGGAAAGGAGTTAAGAAAGGCAACGCTCACCTGAAGCTGAAACTAGGGAGGGATAGGAAAGCTAAAAAAGGGCTTCTAAAAGTACCCTGTCAGCAAAAAAATGCCTAAGGAAAATGTGATGCATTGAACCTCGTGACAGAGCACATGGAAAATGGTCTTTGCCTCCATTTTTAATAATTGAAGCCTGGCCCCAGGTATCTCAGGACTATAAGTGAACTGTCAGAGTCAGCGTGAGGAATGCACCGCCCACACTAGAAGAAGGCAGACTTAGGGAGCACTTAACCAAACTGGTCACATTAAACAGCCATGGGACCAGAAGGGGTGCATCTGCAGATGTTGAGGAAACTGGCTGATATAATTATGAGACTGTTCTTCATCATCTTCAAAAAGCCATGTCAATCAGGAGAAGTTCATGATGACTGGAAAAAGGCAAATATCACATTCGTATTCCAGAAAGGCAAGAAGGAGTATCTGGGAAACCATAGGGTTCACTCCCTAGGAAGACTGGAGTAAATCCTCCTGGAATTAAGTTTGTGAATGACACCAGGCTAAGGAAATGGCAGAGAGGGTCAATAGACTGGAAAGCAGGGCTACTATTCAAAGGCATCTTGACAGATGGAGAAATGAGTGGACAAAATCCCCATGTTCAACATGATAAATGCTGAGTCCTGCATCTGGGATGGAATAACCTCATGTAATGGTATTGTCTGGTGACTACCTGTCTGAGGAAGAACTTTCCAGAAAAGCATCTGTTGGACAAGAATTCAAATATGAGTCATCAGTATGCTCCTATAGTGAAGATGACTGACCACACAGTGGGCTGTATTAACATGAATGTGACCGAAGGATGTGAGTATTTCCTTCTGTTGACCACTTTTGAGATCATATCTAGAGTACCGTGTCTAGTTTTGGTTGCTCAGTACAAGAAAGTTATTGACATACTGCTGTGAATTCAATATAAAGCTACTAAGAAGATTAGGATGATGGGGCACAATGTACAAGGGCTGTGGGAACTGAATTTGTTCAGTCTTAAGAAAAGAATGTGAAGAGGGGATCTTATTGCTAACTACAGCTATCTTCTGTAAGGATATGAAGAAGACCAGGCCAGACTCTTCCTGGAGGTGCAAAAGGGTCCAGCAGACACAAGTTGCAGCAATGAAAGTTCCAGTTTGATATTAGGAACAGGTCTGAACAACGACAGTAGTCAAACACTGGAACTGGTTACCCAGACGGGCTGTAACCTGGAGCGTGTCTGGGTTAAAAATGATAAAAGTATGCTCAAAGATGTTCCTTAGAGAGTCTCTGCAGTAAACATTAAGAGGATTCAGAGGGAAAAGTTTACAGCATCTTTCTCTCTCCAAAAGGATATTATGTAGCTTATGTGAGATTTTTAGCGTTCAGCCTCAAGGATACATAGTACAGGTCTTATCTATTAATTACACTTTAAGAATTTCTCTAGTCTTCAAGCACTTTAATAGGAGTAACATTCAACCAAAATAGTATTTCTATAGCTAACATCACAGTACAGCAGGTCAGCTGTTATCAAAGGTAGACAGCTATGAAATAGCTACTGGGTGAGCTACTAACTTATCAGAAAAGGTGGATTAATTATGGAAACCATTGTGAGTGTAACAAAAGTTTGTTGTCTGTAATTCTGCATTACAGATTTGCTTTTAACAAATAGCAGGTTACTTCACTGTTCTGAATCATAAATGTATTTTACCACATATTTCTCAGAAAATTTAAGTCTGGTCCATAGGAAACAGTACATAGATGCTGCAGGGCAGTCCTAGGTCTAGGATAATTGCTACCCACATTTCTAGTTGTAGTGTTATCACAGGCCAATTTTGGAGTGTTTCACACGGTGTTTTTGGAGGGAAACTCAAATGCATCCAATGCTTCTTGTGTATATTTACTATCCATCATCTGTTTTCAGATATCATAGCTACATTCATTAAGGTGATACCGGTTAGAAAAAGTGAGTGAGAGCCTTATTTGCAAGTGCTGTGATATTCTTACTGTAAGACATTTGGTCACCTCATCAGCACATTTGTGAAGGCTGCTGATGTATTAGGGATCCCAGAGATACCTACAAGATTCAGAGTCCTTTGAGGACTTCTGTAATAGGCATGTGTTAGATCCTCCGTCTAAGGATTGAGAAACAGAACTGATGCTGCACTGTGCATTCATATTCCACCTTACAGCACACTAATTTCCCTGTGCAAATGAGCCTTTAATTTCTCCTTACTTTCCTTCAACCCCTTGTAGCCTGCAGAGGAATGACACCACCAAGTAACAAGACATTCTAAATTAAGAAACATAGCTGCCTCCCCATTGTCACTAAGAAAAATACCACCCTTATTTTCAGACAAGATGGAACAGCAGATAATGTTGCTCAAACCAGACTATGGCACTTGTCTTCTATTTTGGAGTTTTAGTCAGTAAATTACATCTTGTCAAGTAGCAAAAATGTCTCATATGACAACCATGCTAATTAATATACTTGGTTTTCTTTTTCCCTTAAGGAATCACAAAACCTTTAATGAAGCAAATTTATATCATTTGTTCCTCAAATTATATAAATTTACATATTAATGTAAAGGTAGTGGGTTAAGATACATAGGATGTTTTTTTGTTATAAATATCTATTATCAACTTTGCCAGTCTTTAACCATTTGATTGCAATTTCCCACCTGCTGAGTATATGCTATACAGGATATTGTTTTAGAAAATGTCATTTGTAGTGGTCTAACAGGAACAAAGGAAAGATAATATGTTACTCTATTGTCTTGGAAATAGATGTTTGAGTTGTCTTGGTTTTATTTACTAGTAGATGCTGCACCTGAAAGCCAAAGTTTTTTTCCTGTATATATTTATGAAAACAGACCAGCTAGCTTGCCTAAGTTTCTACTAATGATGTTTTGTCACTGTGAAAACAAAGAAGAGGGATTAAGAATAAAGGAAGTAAAGCAGAGAAATGGGGACAGGTAAATAAAATTCAGAGAATAAGTATATATCCTAACAGGCAGTTTGTGTCCTAATAGGCAGATAGGACATGGACAACAGGGCAAACCCACCAGCCCCAACCGGAGTAAGAGAGGACAGAATACTAAGTCACCCTCAGTGGAAGACAAAGAATGGGTGTAATAGCAGTTTTGAGTTTTGAAAATATGTTATCCTAGAAAAGTTTCTAGGCTTCTCAAGTGAGAATCGTAACAGGAAAATACTCTTTTATGTTGTCTGTAACACTGTTTACCCATATGATGAAGACACAGCCCACTGAAAATGATGCTGAACATCTCAGGAGCTATTAGACTGCAATGCTTGTGAACACGGTTCCCAGTAATCTGCATAACATTTGAAAAGGTTACTTTAAAATAAATAGCTTTGTAGCTCATTTGTGTACATTTTCAGCCTATGCTTGTTTTTAAGATTTATGGACTAATCTGGCACTTCTAAAGCAGCCTGCATAATAGCTTTACTTACATATGGCAAGCCTCTGTCATCAGGTTGTACCTTAGCTTTATTGCAGCTTCTAACAGGAGCTAGAAACAGATCTGAACATGAAGTACTCACATGCCATCAGCCAAACGTATACTCATTTTCTTGCATTCACTGAAATCAATCAAATGAACAAATTCTATTTATATAAATAATACTGGCAAAGTTGTAAGAAGAGGACACTGGAACCGGTTTTAGAAGGAAATTAACTGTGATTTTGCAGAAATAATACACCAAAAACCCCTCAATCCTGTTTTTCAGAGAGTGCACAAAAACATTCCCAGTGCCAGCTACCTGTATGTAACTAGAGAAAGGCTCCTTGCACCAACACCATGTATTTTCACTTAGTCTACATCTACTAAATGAAGTCAACTTCAAATTTTCCAAACTTCTTCTTATAAATACTTTAAGTACTTGCTCTTTTCACTATGAGAACCACCTTTTAATAAATGTAATTAATTCACTTGTAAAAGTTTAATTTGATATACATTCTTTCTCTCCATTTGTGTTTTCAAATAATATAGAGGAAGTCGTCATAGTAAAATTCTTCAGCTCTATATATCACCATGGGTATTCTACACATTCAGAAAAAGAGGCATACATTCAGGAAATGGCCAAAACTTATGATTTAAGATAATTGATTGAGTCCTGACAAATGAGAATATGATTCATACAAAACTATGAAGCTGATCTGTGTTATCTTACGCTTTGGTCTTTTAGCAGGAAGCACTATGTCAAACACTGAAATGGAAATAATGGTTTTCTCTGCCAAATTGTACTAAGTTTTGGTCAGGATAGAGTTAGTTTTCTTCATATTTTCTCACATAGTGTCTTATTTTAGATTTGTGACCAAAGCAATGTTGATAACATAGGGTTAGCGCTGAGCAGTGCTTACACAACATCAAAGCCTTCTCTGCTTCTTACATCACTCTGCCAGTGAGTAGGCTGGTGGTACACTAGAGGTTGGGAGGGGCTATAGCCGGGACTACTGACTCAACTAACAAAAGGTATATCCCATACCACATGATGTCATGCTCAGCATATAAATCTGGGAAAAGGAGGAGGACGGGGGAACATTTAGGGTGATGGTGTTTGTCTTCCCAGGTAACTCTTGGATATGATGGAACCCTGCTTTCCTGGAAAATTACTAAACACCTGTCTGGTGATGGGAAGTAGTCAATGAATTTCTTGTCTTTGCTTGCATATGTAGCTTTTGCTTTACCTATTAAATAGTCTTTATCTCAGCCTGTGAGTTTTCTCACTTTCATCCTTCTGATTCTTTCCTTGATCCCATTGTGGGAGCATGAGCAAGCAGCTGTTTGGTGCTTCTTTGTTTACCAGGATTAATCCAAAACACAACTGTACCTCAAGAGCCATTATTTTCACTAACACTGAAATCGGTAAGGTATCTGCTGTATCCTCTCCCACAGTATTATTGGGATAGTAGAACAGCACTAACTACTGTATTATTCCTGAAGTTTCAGTGACTGGCAATAACATCCCAAAGGATTATACTTAGTCAATAATCCAAGTGTTTATTTTGTGGAAAATGTCCATGTGAGGTCACCTTGTCCTTCACTGGTTAATGTGGTACTTCTCTAATGAGTATCTGTTAATATTAAGCTTCTGGTTTCCTAGGCAACAGTAACCAGGTGAAAGCTTTCAAAACCTTCTTTCTACTTGCTTGATGCTTTCATGTAAAACCCACAATTTTTATTGTAAAGAACGGAACTCAGCATGTTGTTTGACTGTACCTATTACTGAGTTGCAAAAGAGTTGGAGGTTTCAGGATATAGACGCTGAAGATATTTTCTTCAGTCTTCATTGACATTAGTATGTGCTGAATACTCCATTAAAATTTAAATACTCACATATATGTAAATAAAACTCTCAATGCTAAAACACTACTGAATTTGGATTTATTTTGGTTTTGTTTTCCAGTGAAAAATTGCAAGATTTGAACGATACCCTACCTGTTTGAATTACTATTGCCAAAGACCTGCAGTTTGCAGTTAGGTTCTTATCAGTATTATAGGGACAATCAGGCTTGGATTCTTGTGTTATCTCCCTCAGACAGAGCAGGGAGCTGAAAATAGATCCCACTACCCAAACTGCTGATCGATTCTCTAGCTTATAAAAAAACTGACAGATTTTAATTTGTTCCCAGACACCAGTTTTTATTTTTTAGATTGCAGTTAAAAAGACATGGATTTTTATTTATTTTAGGCAAAAGTAGTTTTGCCTTAGTACCAAAACTAGATAAAACAAAAAACTGGTTTTTCATTAAAGGAAAACATGTGCTTCAACTAAAATAAAATATCTTTCCATGTTATCTAATATTTTCCCTCACTTTTAAAAATCTTATTTTTATTTTTTTTTTATTTATGACAACTATTACACAAAGAAATTCTTCAGAATTAAGTGAAAATATTTCTTTGAAACATTTTAAGACTAAAATACTGACACAAAAGTTTTAAATTTTATAATTTCATGCTTAAAATATCAAGAAGACATAGAATGACTTTTGTTATTTATTTGAAAGATTTGTCTTTCAACCAGGTTATCTAACTAAGTATTGTTTATCTTGTTAATATTGTTAAACTTTTACTGAGGAAGAACAAATGTCAAAAACTTGATAGGCTATAAAATAGAAACAAACATTGAAACTAAAAACTAACCCATCATTCTTTGACCACTGTAGAACTGATTGCTTACTGTACCACTTGATTGGAAACTAAAATCTGGAATTATTTCACATCTAGCTAATCCACTTGTGTCATTCAGAAATACTACATTTTATGGTAGAGAAAAACATTGTTTTAACATAATTCCTTTTCATAGAATCATAGAATGAATCATGGAATGGTTTGGATTGGAAGGGACCTTAAAGGTCATCTAGTTCCAAAGCCCCTGCCATGGGCAGGACCATCTTCCACCAGACCAGGTTGCTCCAAGACACATCCAGCCTGCCCTTGAACACTTCTAGGGATGGGGCTTCCACAGCTTCTCCGGGCAACCTGTGCCAATGTTTTACCACCTTCACCGTAAAGAATTTCCTCCTAATAGCTAATCCAAATCTACCTTCTTTCAGTTTAAAACCGTTCCCCCTTGTCCTATCACTACAGACCCTACTAAAACATCTGTCTCTATCTTTTTCATAAGCTCCCTTTAAGTACTGAAAACCTGCAGTAAGGTCTCCCTGGAGCCTTCTCCAGGCTGAACAACTCCAACTCTCTCAGCCTGTCTTCATAGGAGAGGTGCTCCAGCCGTTTGGTCACCTTTGTGGCCCTCCTATGGACTCATTTCAACAGGTCCATCTCCTTCTTCTGTTGGAGGTCCCAGAGCTGAATGCAGTAGTCCAGGTGGGGTCTCAAGAGAGTAGAGTAGAGAGGGAGCATCACCTGCCCCAGCCTGCTGGTCACACTCTTTTTGATTTAGCCCAGGATACAGTTGGCCTTCTGGGCTGCAAGTGCACGTTGTCAGGCCATAAAAGCTTCTCATCCACCACTAACCCCAAGTCCTTCTCCTCAGGGCTGCTCTTAATCTATTTTCCACTCAGCTTGTATTTGTGCTTACATTTGCCCCAACCCACGTGCAGGATCTTGCACTTGGCCTTGTTGAACTTCATGAGGTCCTTATAAGCCCACCTCTCAAGCCTGCCAAGGTCCCCCTGGATGGCATCCCTTCCCTCCAGCGTGTCAACTGCACCACACAGATTGGTGTTGTCAGCAAACTTGCTGAGGGTGCAACCCAAGCCCGCTGCCCATGTCATCAACAAAGATGTTGAACAGCACTGGTCCCGGTATGAACCGCTGTCACTTTAGCTCTGAAAAATTCCAGAAGGAAAAAATCTGGTTGTCATCTTTTTGGACAATATTAATGACAAAAATAGTTGTTCTTTTTTTGGGAGAAGAGAAAAAGGACTTTTTAAATAAAAAGGTCTGGCACTGTGATGTTGAGTCTGAGTTGACCCATCTAAAAACATACGAAAGCAAACACTTCCGAAGGCCAGACTGTACTGGTTCTGGCTGGGGTGGAGTTAAGCTTTTTCCCAGCAGCCCATGTGTGACTGTGCTTTTTATTTGTGGCTAAAACAGTGTTGCTAACACACCAATGTTTTAGCTGCTGCTGAAGAGTGCTTGCACAGCATCAGTGTTTTCTATCTCCCAGCCTGTCCTGCTCCTCACTTCAGGCAAGTAATGCTGGGAGTGGACAAGAGGTTGGGAGGATATGTAGCCAGGAATGCTGACCCAAACTGGCCAAAGGGATAGTCCATACCATGTAATGTCTTGCTTAGCAGGAAAAACTGAGGGAAAGGAGGAGGAAGCAGGAATGTTTGTGATTATGGCTTTTGTCTTTCCAAGCAATTACGTGTGCTGAGGGCCTGCTTTCTGCGAAGCAGCTCAGTATCTGCTTGCCAATGATGGTAGTGAATTAATTTGTCTTTTTGCTTTGCTTGTGTGCACGGCTCTTGTTTTCCTATTAAACTACAATTATCTTGATCCACAAATTTACTTGCCTTCCTTCTGTTTTCTCCCCATCCTGCAGGGGATTGGAGTGAATGAGTAGCTGGCTAGGTGTTTGTCTGTTGGCTGGAGTCAACCCACCGTGCAGACAAAATGTGATTAAAAAGTATTTCTCATATTTTTATACTTGCTTCTTAAAGAGAGACTGATGAAGTCCCAGTTAAAGCAACCACTGAGACTTGATAAAGTTGTTTTAGGATTAAACTATCTAAAATTGGGGAAGGAGGCTCACTGACTTCTCACCATAAATCACAGAAATGTTGAGATATATATAGATAGAAAATTAATGGAGAATGTTAAACCAGTGTTTATTTTTCAACTCATTCTGGGTCTTAGATGTCTAGCTCAAGATAGTACATTATGTACCTTCATACAATTGAAATCCAAAACTTGAGCTGTCTCCAAGCAGGGCCACTGTTCAGAGTACTTACCCGCACTTCATATTCAATTGCTTTGAAAAATAAGATGATGAATTTTGTCAATTCAGATTTCTTTGTTGCAAATATAAATATTTTACCATCTTGGAGCAAAGTATTGCAATGTTGTTTCTAATAGAAGTTCCCCAATGCTTTCAAATTTTTAGAAGGCAGAAGAGCAGGCTGTGAAGAAGTGCTTGCTGGGAGTTGAACTGGGGGCGGGGGGGGGGGAGCAATATAACATTGCAGGTTCATGATGATTTGCATGAGTAGATTGATAGGAAGTGTATGACTATATAGAAGACCATATTATCTTCACAACTTCCTACAAGTTTAAGCAAAGTTCAAAGAACATTCAAAATATGACCCCAAGGAATGGATTATGGGATTTAAAACTGCAACACCCATGTATTAGGCTGAGGTGATCAAGTAGTTACTTATACAGGAGTTCAAGCAGTGTATATTCTTTTCTGACCTCTTGCAATGATTGTGAATGGATTTATCACATAATCAAAATAAGAATATCTTTTGACACAACAGGTTCATGTCCATTAATATGGTAACGGATAGAGGAATTTTGGTCATATGGCAGTTGTTTTCTAAGCAATATGGCAGAGATGACATTTTAGGAACAAAATGGCAGAGTACACTTGGCCTTTCCTAGTCTCCTTCATAAAGTGTCTTTAGGGAGATGCTATACTTTGTATCAGATTAATTATTTTGGCAAGCCAGATCCAGATACAAGTGCTAAGCTGTGTGCCTAGCTAAACATTCCCATGTATCACACTCAGTTTGAACATATTTCCTTCTGAGAGGAAGATATTTAATTCTTTCCTATTTAACAGCTTTTATTTCAGGAATGTCATCATTTTGAATTAGAAGTACTGAGTACCTATATAAGTTACTTACATGTTACTCCTTCCTGGCCACATGAAAGCTGAAACTAAGATCTTGGAAGATCTTTGCTGCACCAGATTTTCAAAACACAAAATATATATTCAAAATTATTTATGGGAGATCTGCTATTCCAAACAGTTTAGAAAAGTATTTTCAGGTTTATATACCAATAATCTCAGCCAATTCTCTGCCTAGTGAAGTCAATTTTTTTTATTGACTTCAGTGGAAGTAGAAGAATACCAGCTGACAAAAGAATCTCAGCTTCTAAATTTAAACATGTAATCACAATAAATATTTAAATAATTTCACATGTTCATTCTTAAAAGGAAGATCCCATAAACTGGACTTTGAAAGATTGTAATTACTATATAAACAACTGCCTCATGAAAATAGCTCTTCAAGAGAGTATTAATTGCTGTGCAATTACAAATTCAGAGTCATGAAAGACAGACAGCCATATAAAAAGCTTATCCAGTTCAACAACAACCTTTTAAACTGGAGTAGAGTCATAGGAATTGTCTCATAAATAAAAATTATGCATATCTGTCACTATTGAAGTTTTCTGTGTTTTATGAGATCTGTATGTAATTTTCTTAAATTAAGGGGAAGAAACAGCAATTCTCTCCAGGCATAAGGACAACGTGGTGCATTCTTCAGAAGAGCAATCAAGAAAGAACAATCAATGACTGAAAAGTAAAAATCTGGTTAAAAAATTAGAGAACCTGATGTCACGGTTGAACAGCAGCTGGCAACTAAGCTCCACACACACCCCTGGGGATGGAGGAGAGAATCAGAAAATTAAAAGTGAGAAAACATTTGGGTCGAGATAAAGACAGTTTAATAGAGAAAGCAAAAGCCACACTCACAAGCAAAACAAAACAAAAAATCATTCACTACTTCCCATTGGCAGGCAGGTGCTCAGCCACCTCCAGGCAAGCAGGGCTCCATCACATAACGGTGACTTGGAAAGACAAACAGCATCACTCTGAACATCCCCCCCTTCCTTCTTCTGCCCCCAGCTTTATATGCTGAGCACGACGCCATATGGTCTGGGCTATCCCTTGGTCAGTCGGGGCCAGCTGTCCCAGCCGTGTCCCCTCCCAGCTCCTTGTGCCCCCCCAGCCCACTCACTGGTGGGGTGGGGTGAGGGGCAGAAAGGGCCTTGGCTCTGTGCAAGCGCTGCTCAGCGATAACTAAAACATCCCTGTGTATCAACACTGTTTCCAGCACAAATCCAAAGCACAGCCCCATACTAGCTGTTATGAAGAAAATTAACTCTATCGCAGCCAAAACCAGCACACCTGAGAAGAAACACACATATTTCTGAAAATTGACTACTTACAACTGCCGATGACTTAATAATCATTTATGAGATTTTTTCAGTTTCTTACAAAACAAACCAAGACAGTGTTCTGTGCAAGAATAACAGAATTTTGTTCTTTTCATTGTCTTGCCAGCAAATGGGCTGAAAGAGCATAATTGCTTTTTCACAATGTTATCACATTTATGATTTCTCTTCAGCTTTTAATGAACTGTCATGTTTGTATTTGTATATGGATGTAGAGTTTTACGTTTGTACAGACAGAAGTCTTTTCACCTACTTCTGCAGTGTGATTTTTTGTTTAAGATTGAAAGTGAAAAAAATATTTTTTTAAGTAAGCAGAAGAATATTCTCAAAATTAGAATTTACCAGGTTATCAAGTTCTTGCTGTAGAATGCCTGAAACAGATTCTTTCTGTATCTCAGATATTCACATAATCACAGAATTGCTGAGGTTGGAAGGGACCTCTGGAGATCATCTGGTCTGAGCTCCCTGTTTTAGCAGAGACACCTACAGCCAGTTGCCCAGGCCCATGGCCAGATGGCTTTTGAATAACTGCAAGGATGGAGGCTCCACAACCTCTCTGGGCAACCTGTGCCAGCGCTCAATCACCCTCACAGTAAAACCAGTGTTTCCTGATGTTCAAAGGGAACCTCCTGTATTTCAGTTTGTGCCCGTTATCTCTGGTCCTGTCACTGGGCAACACTGAGAAGAGCTTGGCTCTGTCTCCTTCGCACCCTCCCTTCAAGTATGTATTCCTTCACTAGTAATCATTTCCAAAAAATATGATATCAAAATATAGGCACAGGTCTTTTCTGAAATCGTTATGACACTCATACATACAGTATTACTCCTTAGTTACAGAAAATAAAACTTCTTAGACCTAAAAAAAATACTTTGGGCGTTTAAAGTGCAGAATTCTATAACTAGAACCAGACTCATGTTTGACAGAGGTTTTGGCAAGATTCTCAAGTTGATAAAAAGAATGTGTTCTACATTCTTCTGTGAAAATTCATGGGGATATAATAATAATAAAAAAATGAAGCAGAACATAATACTAAATTTATTTTTTATAAATTTGTAATAACATCCATGATCATCGTTTTGCTGAGGAAACTTGTATTACAGAAACGCCATTAGGTATTTGATAAGTTTTAATAAAAATGGTTTGGTTGAGTGTTCTTCATGCCTAGTCCCTTGGGTAAGCTGTCCTTAAATAACTGTATGAAGATTTATTTATAAGTATCTGTTTTCATATCATACTGCACAGGTCACAAACCAAGAATTAACAGCTACCATAGAAAGCTATTCTCCACAAACTTGTCTTCCTCAAGTTATAATGTATTCAGAAGGCAAAGATGTGGGTTATTTTCACATTATTTTTTTTTTTTTTTAATTTTAGATACTGTTCATAT
This sequence comes from Falco biarmicus, assembly GCF_023638135.1. Taxonomy (NCBI): domain Eukaryota; kingdom Metazoa; phylum Chordata; class Aves; order Falconiformes; family Falconidae; genus Falco; species Falco biarmicus. Next base: position 3,139,076 of record NC_079292.1, on the reverse strand, counting down.
TTTCTAGCTCCTAAGTACATTGGAGCAACATCGTGGGCTTCTGCCCCAGGTAATGGGTCTTTTCACAGGAGTCATGGATTTTCTTTTTTAAAAAGGAGAAAGACCTCACAAAATGCAGAGGAATCCCTGTCGTAAAACACAGAATTGCCTTCTAACCTACAGGTCACCATCCACAAGAACATCTAGTCATGGTTCCCAGCTGTAGAGGAAGGATTCCTGTTCATATTCTGCAAATCTAGTAGCAGAGTAGTGTGGTTTGCATGTAAATGTGTGAATTTCTGTTTCATGTTTAGCAATTATTGGTCACATAAGAGAATCTCTTCAGGATTGCACACTGGGGTCTGGTTGAACATTGGGCCCTTTGAGATGCTAACAAACTGCTGGTGGAAGTTATTAAGGGCTGGATACATTGTCAGACATTTAGCACATTGTCGGGTACTTTACTCATAAAGGAAAGCCCATTATAGTTAGAATTTAATTAAATCTAATTCTTTTATGAAATGGCAACAAAACCTCAACTCCACAGAGGAAAGAGCTGTTCAGTATTTCAATATTAAATACTGCAGCTGTCAAAAGGGTTAAAAAGAAAATCTTAGAAGAACTATATCTGAAATAATTAAGGGTGTGGTTTAAATCAATGGTGCTTACTTTAAATATGCAAAATAATTTATAGTTAATTAATGGCTATTAATAAGAAAGTGAAATTATTTTCTAAATAGAAATTTAGAATCTATAATTTATTCTGTGTAAGAATATGGTCTGATATCTTTTTTTGGACCTTAAAAGCTGGTATTGGCTGTAATGGATCTTCATCTCCTTAGGTTAAGCAGATGACATAGTAGGTTTCAAGTTCAAATAATCTTGTAGTGAAATATCATGTCACTGTGAGCTGGTAGTCTTCTGACAGATGTTTCTGTTCCTTTGGCAGCTGTTTAACATCTGATAGAAATATTTCCATCTCACTACCTGATTCCAAGGACAAGGTAAGGAAATGTGCTGTGGAAGCTGGGCTTTCTGCATAGTCCTATTATACATGTTTTTACAGCTGTTAGTGTAATAATTTCTCCTGTGCTCTCTATGATTTATCTTGGATGTCATTGGGATGGTGGCCCCTCTATAGAAGGTCAGACATTTGACACAAAGGAATCATGAGATGATGAGTTAAGGCAAGGGTGGACAGCTACACTGGTGCTGTCTGCCAGTATCTAAGTGGATATCTCTCTCTTGGAATGTGAGGATGAATTTGAAATAAATGCAGAGAAAAACATTATGACACTTTAATGGGAGCTGTACACTTGGCTTTTTGAAAATATGCCGCAAAATGTGTGAATTTAAAATATCTAATATGCATACAGAACCCTGTTGTATAAACTAGGAATGATAAAGAAATGGCTAGCAATGACATAAGTGCTCCTTGGGGGATTTAGCCATGAATACGGTAATATTACTATTGAAATTCCAGCCAGCCAATTGGAAAATGGATTTTGAAAACCAGCATTCATTCTGTGATAATTGCAGCTTAAATCCGTAACGCTCCAGGAGAATTCATACTCCATTAAATTAAGTGCTCTACAGAAGCAGACTTCAGAAACATTATGTAAGAAACATAAGCAAAGAGGAGACTGGACTTAAATATAGGACTTTCCAAAAGGTGTCACAATGAAAAGCTGCAAAGCAAGTGTGATTGTTGAAATCTCTCTGCCAACTAATTCTGGCTACATGAAGTCTCAGAACAGAACGCCATTCAAGGACAGCATGCACACCTTTTGAAAATGATATAACCTCTTCTGTGTGATCTCTATGTGCACACAACCATTGATTGCGATAGTTACGGGTTCTTCTTCCACATTTTGCTCAACATAATCCTTCACAATACTGACACTCAAATGAAAATATTCTAGTGTTAATAACTGTACTGAACAGATGTGAATGGAAGTGTTCAGCTTTAGGATTATAGTTTCAAACTCTCCAGACTTATGTAGTAAAACATTGGCTTGCCTATTTGTCTTTGTAGACATAAAAATAAGAAAATTTGTGGGTTTTTTCTGGTGTCTTTTTTCTGGATGTCATTCCGAATATTGTCTTAAACTGAAGAGTACAAGATGGCAGGTTCCAAAGAAAATAATCTGTTTTTTGCACAAATGGGACCCTGTCCTATATCATGTCAAATCCCCAACTTCTGGCATCTGTTTCTGTGCAGAATTTTTAATTTGATTTTTTAAAGTAGTTGTGCCATAATGGGGTGTTGTTCTAGCTAGACCTACTTTCAAACTGTAACTTGGAGCTTTGAGAGTTTGAAATCTCCATTTAATATGCAATTCCTTCTTTTTTAGACTTCATCAAACTTACTAGTCTAAGAAAGACCTAATTAAACTTTCCTCTGTGTTCATGAAGGCTAGCATATTTTAAATAACACATTTGTATGATTTGCTGACTAGTTTATTTCATATCAAAACTGTGACCCTCTTTTATGCCATGTCATAACATGTACAGACAAGACCACATCTTCATTCAGACCACATTACTTTTTCTAAAAAAATAATGGTTTGAGTTAATAAAGAGGAAATACATATGTGCTACATATGTGAAAAGTAGTTTGATTAAATAGACATTTAGGACAAGTTTCATCTGACTTTGTACTTTATGTCTACAAGGCAGACATCCACCTCTAAGCTACTTGTCTGAAGTTCCTTTATAGTCAACACAAAAAAGGCAATTTTCAGATGTTATTCCTCGTATCATGAAGAAGACTTTTAAACTGGGTCATATTAATTACACTCTAAAAGTTCCTGTTTCTCAACATGGATAATAAAAGGAGTCTAGAAAACTGGCTCAGAAGTAGATGTCTGCATTCGAGACTTCTAAAATTAGGTATCAGGTGACAGCTTTGGGTTCAAAAAGACAGAAAGGGAACCAAGTGATCAAATATGTTGATTCCATCTGCCCAGTGTGCAGATTTTGCTAGCAGTCTCCTGTCAACTGAATTACGGTCTGAATCTATTCCCATCCATATTAAAAAGTGTTGAAACTTTTATAGAAGAATTTTTGTTCCTGCTCTTTTGAGAAGCAGGAGTAAATTTAATGTTTGTAAGAAAATCCCACTTTCTAATCCAATAGTCTCCTTTTCATACAGTTCTACTATTACTGGTTCTTTTATTTTCTTGAGCAGGAGAGTTAAAATGCAGAAAAAAGGTTACCAGTGTTTATATTAAATACTTCCCTTCTTTTTTTGGGGGAAAAGCTTTCCTTTAATTGCCTATTCTAGATGTTTGAAAATGGCATCTTCTGCAAACTGGAAAAGAATTCACTTATCCTCCTCCTTTTAAATTTTTGAGGGAAAGGTAGCAAAACCTTTCTTCCCTCCATTTCCATGCCCATGTACACAGGGATAAACTCTCATATTCTAGATTTATCTTGCAATAAAAATAAAATAACTTTAAAAAGCCACCACCACAAAACCATAAAATATGGCAAATTTGTAACATGAAACTGAAACCTCAGTTCCTTCCTGCTTCTCAGGAAGTTGGTTTGGTTTGATTTGGGTTTTTGTAGATTTTTTGTGGGGTTTTTTGGGTTTTTTGGGTTTTTTGGGGGGGTTTTTTGGGGTTTTTTTTTGGGGGGGAGGCGGGGAGTTCATCAGCATGGAGTCAAATCCTCAGACTGAAAAAAACATCTGAACCTTGCTTTGGGCTGTTAGGGCTATGCTTCCCCTTTCTGTTCTACTCAAACTTGCCCTCATATATTCATATGCCATTTGGATTTTAAAGAGCCACAAGAGTAGAAAGAAACAGTGCTTATAAAATTCAAGGAGTTCCTTCTCTTATTACTCTATTAGCCTCCTCACCTGCCAGATTGGGAATACCACGTCTAGATTGGGTGTACGTGAGCAGAACAAAAGCAGGATGCGATGCAAAGCGTGTAGGAACTTTCCAGGTGAGTAATAAGGCATGCGTGGCAAGGAGAAGACAGAGACATCTCTCCAGATAAATTATTTTGCTTTCCAAAAGGGGGTAGCTCATACACAGCCTTTTGTTGTTGTTGTTTTCTGTTACCTATTTTCCTGTTGACCAGACAACAACAAAAATGCAAGGGCTGGATGGAATAATGTCTTCCAAACTAGTGCCTAATCTGGCCAATGAAGGAAATCACAATCCCAGGACATTTTGCAGGATGCCCCAGTGAATAAACAAAGTCAGACACAGCTTCTGGATTTCAAAATCTGGGATGCAGAGAACCTGCCCTGGCTGCTTCCAGGCCCATTGCCAGAGAGCCATCAGCTCAGCAAAAGTTCATCTTCATAAGCCTAGAGTAGCACAAAGGCACGGTGCCAGGCAGGGAACCCGAATTACAGACTTCTGAGGAACAAACACCCTCTCTGTGCCCCTCCTAGGACTGTTCTAACACAGACTCAATCCCATTGTCCAGGTATGAAAACCTTCACCAGCGGTCCTCAAATTTTTAACCAGGGGGCCAGCACGCGGATGAAGTGACAGGCAGTCACCTGCGGCTGCTTGGTTTCCCCCCCCCAACCCCCGGCGGAGGGGGGCGGGGGGGGCGGGGGGGTTCTGTAAATACTGGGGGGCAGACTGAGGACCCTGGGGGGCCATATCTGGTCCACGGGCTTTAGTTTGAGGACCTCCACCCTTCACAATGACCCCTTGGGACCAGACCTCTGTATCATATTTTGAACTAATTTTGAAACAATTGCAAGTAAGCAGGGGCTGGTCAGCTTGTCTGGCCATGATCACTGCAGTCTGTCCTGTCTCCTTATTAAATTCCTTCAGTTCTTTCCCAGTGAGGGGCTCTTCCCTCCATGTGCGTGTGTGTATGGGCCCAGTGCCTGGAGTGAGTGCAGGTGTGTGAGTGAGTGTGTGATCATAGCGAAGATCAACCTGAACAAGCCAGCAGAAAGTCAAAGTGGCCTGGCATCAGCGGGGGTGTGGGGGTGTTACAGATTTGTTAATAAGTTAAGATTGATTGACTTTATTTGATTGATTATTTGATTTTATAAAATCAATTATGTAATAGAAATATAGAAGGATAAGAAATAAATTTTAATGAAACTTATACAGTAAAAGCTGCTATAAAAATCCTCTGTACAGCCCCGTACCAAGGCTGGAGGAATTGGTCAGAATCACCTAGTAGGAATGTTTAGAACTTAGATAACAGACTTAAGATTCGAGATGATTTTTTATATGTAACATAGGAGAATGTACTAAAATGTCAAAATGAGAATTAATGTGAACTGGGGAGAGTCGAGTGAAGCAACCCATAGTTGCCAGCCAAGAAACAGTTACCTTAAGTGAAAAGTAATTCCGGCAGGGGGAGATCGCGACCACCGACTCACATACCACCTACCCAAATCGTACCCCAGACCCATTTCTAGACCTTTCTAAGCTTTACTGCGCAGAATCGGATATGGGAGGAGAGTATGTTAATGATCTACCCGAAATGTTATGATTATGCATGAATGCTTAATGAATATGTATAAATAAGTTCTATATATGGTGTCTGATTTTGAGACTTGGTGTGCGTCGATCGTGAGAGGACTCACTCACACACCTGGCCGTCAATAAAGAAGTGTCTGCTTATCTACATCACATTGGTGTCGATAAGTTCTTCATCCCGAGATTTCGGTAACAGGGGTGCCTGAGGGCCAGCTCTGGGTGTGGGGACATGTGTGTGGGGGGGTGTTTGTGTGTTTATGGCTGTATGAGCAACTGGGTGTATGAGCTCAGTAGCTGCCCCTGAACCTTGTGCATGTATACATATATACATATTCCCTCCAGCAGACTTCCTGCTCAGCCAGACATGGGAGCAGGATGAGGCCAATGGTGCTATCTACGTTCATGTGAGTTCTCTGTGTGTCTGTTATTTTTGTGATTAGATTTGTAAATATGTGTATATGTATATATTCTATATAGTGTAATTTGCCTATCAGGAATAGGCACTCAGCCTTGCTATTGGAGACCCTGGGGCACTGAGTCAGACTTAAAGACCTTTTCTGACCTAAATGATTCTATGAATCCATGCCTCAGAGATGGCCACAGACAACCTGAGCTGCACAGGAGGAGGTTCTCAGCAAGATCTGATCAGGTAATCACAACAGCAAGAATTGTCTGAAACTATAAACACATTTTCTGTGTCAATAGCTGCCACTGAAAAGCCATCATTGAATAGATGATAGAATTTAAGGTTAGTGAGTAAGTGCAGGAGGGGGCCTGGAAATCAGGACCATGGGTGGCAATCAGTTAGCTGAGGAGAATGTGCTCGAGCTTGTAGGTCACGAACCCTGGGAGGACAAGGAGTGTGAACGGATAACAATTAACGGGAGAGCATAGGGGAGTGGGGGACTGGGGGACGGCTGGCCCAAGGAGAGGTAACACCTTGCTGTTAATTGATGATGTAAACACTTACTTAAAGTGTCCTTTGTTTGTAGTTAACCACCAATCGGGGATTGCCTAGGATGTAACGCTTAGCTTAAAGAACCAATCTGTTTAAAGCGCGCAGCTTCTGAAAACACATATAAACTCGTGATAAACTCGTGATTGTGTACAATAAATCAACGTTTGCTTGCATCAAGCAGCGTCCCGTCTCTCCATCGCAGGAGTGTAGCCACTTAGTTACACAAAGAGACTGTCAGTCAAAAGTCCAGTTTTCCTTCACTGAATGACCCTATGGAAGGTTTTTTTTAACTGTGATTTAAATTTGGCCACATATAAGGTAGTTACTGGCCTGTCTCATGGGAATACAATGAACTGATATTGATAAAGAAGCTGGTAATGTTTGTGGGAAGGGTGACATCTCTGCGTTGGATTAGGACAAAAGACAATGAGATTAGGTCTCATACTTTCAAGAGAGGTTAATCACAAAACAGCTACAGAATTTCAATAAGTTGTGGCTGTATAACACCATTAAAGTTATTTCAGAATATTTTAAAGTGATGCAGGGTAATGTAAGAATGATTCATAAACTTCATTGACTTCAGCAGTAAAGGCTGTTCAAATAAATGGTTCCATTATATCAAAATAAGTTTTAATACCTAAAATATCTAAAATTACAGCATGTAAACAGCATGTAAAGTCCTTGTTTGCAATGTCTGAATAAACAAACAAAAAAGAGGCATCACAGTGGCATGTCTTAAATCAGTGCATCAGGCTTTGCAGATGTGCCTGGAAATTTTTCTGCAGTCTTCCCCACCCCCACCCCCTCCCCACCGACCTCCTCCACACCCCCTTCATTTTATGATACACCTTGTAATAGGTTTGAGGTAAATTTCAAAGAGGACAAAACAGTCCCGAACGGGAATCTGAGAATCTGTTCCCATCTTTAGCACAGTTTTTCAGCATTGCAATATTTGTTATAGACATGCACCTGTTTCCCCAGACCTAATGAAGTCTCTATTTATGCAACTACTATTCATTACTATACATAACTTCCATTAGCATAAAAATACCATTGCATTGTTACATATGGTCTTACATTTTCTTTGACACCATTTTTGAATTAGAAGATACTTTAGAATCTTACTATCCAGTATTCTAAGATTAAATAATGTTATATTAAGATTTATAATACTTTTTTTAGGTTTCTTTTTAATTATGAAGAAAGAACTTTTCTATTTCCTGCCGTGACAGATTGTGAGTGTCTTTGTATTATAAAAAAGGACTGCCAGAAAGAGGATGAACTAAAAGCCAAAACTGAGTGTTACTTACACAACACAAAGGAGAGAGTTGGCAGGTCCTCAAGACTGATTATTTAAAATCTATTTTCTAGAGAATCTGATAAGCTCAATTTCCACAACCTGAAATGGACTATTACATAGAGATATCCCCAGGCACTGTTCATAGTCAACAAATCAAACAGATCAGGGCTTTTATCAAATTTGATCAACAAGCTGTAATCTCTTTAAAATTTTTCCAAACATGTTTAAGCATTTTTGCAAGCCTTGTATAGTCTTACAGCACATGACCTTCTCTTACTCTCATTTTCTTTGTAAAGAGCTTAATTCAATTTGTCTGCTCAAAAGAACAATTTTATAGTTCAAAAGTATCCTAAATTAAGAGTTGTCTGGGACTCCAGCATCCGGAATCACTATTTATGCCATAAAAGACAGTCAGATCATGAATGTCTTGTGAAAGAGAAATTGCCAACTACCAAATTACCTCTCAGCTCTCTTTTTATGCTGGGTTGTAGAGTATTTTTGCTCACCTGTTGCATGATCACATTACCCATCTGTCAGTCTAACCTGTGGTTGTTTCCAGCTAAACTTTAAGCAGTGGTGAATGTATTCTGTAAGAGCGTGAGGGAGGTTTAACTTGAAGGGAAGGCAGGGAAAACTTGGTCATTCTCAGTCCTCATCAGAAACAAGTGACTGAGTGAGTGGAACCTGCAGTTGGCTGATCAACGAGCATGCAGTAAATCACTCAGCCATGCATGCTCTGCCTCCTTCCCAGGTGACAGTCCAAAACTGAGAAGGATGCTTTGGGGAGAGGAGTGGAAGCTGAGTGTAAATGCACAGGGAGCACTGGGGACATGAAGGTACTGCTTAGGGGCAGCGGTGTGAAGTGTCATAAGAATCGTTGGGAAATTTTGGCTTATGGTTATGGGTTGGTCTAGGAGACAAAAGACAAAAAAATATAGAAAATATACTTCCGGTCTTCATGGGAAAAATTTTCATCATTTTTTTTTTAAAGACCATTCTTTCCCTTTTTTCTTCATGTGTAAATTTGGCAAATTCTTTGGGGCTATTTCTTCTTAAATTGTACTGGTTTTTCTACCTTCTGTGGTAACCTTGCTTATTTCTGCACTGGCATAACTGAGATCGGCACTAAATATAGTATAATTAATCAATTATCCAAAAGATAAACTTGACTTAGTGTGGGTCTACCAGGCAGTGCATTGAAGAGCCCCTAAAGCTGATACAGCTGGATGTCACAGCTCAATGCAGAAACAGTCTTGTGTTTGTGTTTTAAGAACTGCTACCTTGTGGGTCCCTGCACTAAACTAGTTGCAAGGCAAAAACATGTGCCATGTTTCGAATTAGATTTTTTCTTCAGTTACTTGTGCCCTGGCTCAATTTTTCATCATATTCATGGCACAGTAGAGCACATAAGGACATTTTTCCACTGTGCTGAACAATAGGAGACACATATTTATGGAAAATAGCAGAATTAGAAAGTACTTCTGGTATATTACTCAATAAATAACTTTGATATAAATCCTTCAGGTGGGCAGCTGCTTCTTTATAATCTTACTTGTCAGAAGATGCTGTACTCCATTCCCTCTGTACTTTTAAGATTGCTATTCAATGAATTCATAAAAAGGCAGTTTCACCATCTATAAGAAATATATTAGCAACCTGATTCCATTTCATAGTGCTCTAGCTGTCATACATCACAGTTAATACTAATTGTCACACTTTTAGCAAGATTATAAAATGTTAAAATAGGCATGCAATATACAAACTTTCCCCCTAAGTAAATGCCTGTATCAATAAGGCAAGGAATCCTCTCCTCTCCTCTCCTCTCCTCTCCTCTCCTCTCCTCTCCTCTCCTCTCCTCTCCTCTCCTCTCCTCTCCTCTCCTCTCCTCTCCTCTCCTCTCCTCTCCTCTCCTCTCCTCTCCTCTCCTCTCCTCCCCTCCCCTCCCCTCCCCTCCCCTCCCCTCCCCTCCCCTCCCCTCCCCTCCCTCTCCCTCTCCCTCCTCTCCCTCTCCTTTCCTCCACAGTTATTTTGTACAGTTTTATGTACAATGAAATGCCTCCAAGACAAGCCCTGAAGGGAGCAGAGAGATCCCTCCTGCTTTTCCTCCCATACAAAGAATAACTAGCAGTACTCACTGTTGACTAATGATTGTGATACTGCCTGGAGAGGTAGAATCTTTGGGGTTAAAAAAATTTCAGAGAAAAGAAAGAGTTAAATCCTGAGTCTTGCTTAATGACTGTTCAGGGAGGATGCACTAAACACCAGGTTATTGTATAAAAAGCTTTACTTATTTTTTTTAAAGGACAAGAATGACTCATAATCAGTTGTCTGAAAAAAATATAGGCTTATCTTCAAATTTATTTCTTCCCTTTCAACAAAGAAACCTTCTTGCAGCCTTTGAGGAAGATGGTCCTGTCTTCAGATCCCTAACACCAGTGCCCGAAGTGTACCTGTTGTTTTGAACTGCCATCCTAGGTTTCCTAACACTTTACAGAGGAAGACTATAAAGTGCATTAAGAGGTTTTGATTCTGCCCCAAAGCCATATTTTGTGTGTTTCTCCTAAATTTTATAGCTTTGAGTGACCTAACCTTTGGTCTTCAACTCAATTGACAGGAAAAAAAAAAAAAAAAAAGAAAGACTGCGTATAAAGCCAGGATGTTTCTCATCTTTTATTAATTACTCAGATCTTCTTTACTATATTTTTCAATACAAATTTAATTTTTCTTTTGTTGTAAGCAACAGTGCATTTTTCCTGCCAGAAAATCTAAATAATGTACGGTGCATTTATATGCATGCAAATATAACCAAAGTAGAGAAATAATCATTCAGATGCATATCTCAGAAAGACCTCTTATTTCCTGCTTCAGTTTCTACAGTAAACTATAGTAAACTACTACAAAGCAACAGTAACGACACTTAAGATTTTGTAACTCTCTGGGTATCAGTGAAGAAAAGCAAGTCCATTTCAAGTTGACAAGGAACCAGACTTCATATATGGAGAAAATATTGGACTTTAGATCTTCAACAATGATTTATAACACATTGAACTAAACTATAACAATAAAACTAAGTAAATCTTCATCTGTAAACCAAAATACTTTAGAAATAAAGTAGGACACTGTGAAGAACTTCATCCAGTGAGATATTGAGATATCTTCTCTTGTTTGCTTCCAGCAACACCTCATAATTAATGTACGGTTTAGGAAATACAGCCCACAGATATGAGCTGGTCTTCAGCTTCTAATAAAGTGTCTCATTCAACTGGATAAGATTTTCTACCACTAAAGGGCTTTGAAGAAGTATAACTGCTGATCATTCCTGTGAAATCTGATGGTGGGATTTATTGCTTCTGATATCAGTGCTACTATTGCTGAAGTTAAAAAAGATGGGAACTTCTTTAGTACATAACATTACACCTTGACTTTGTATGAAATCTGTTTGGTCATGTTTGGCCAGGACAGCATTTACCATTCATTATCAAGAAATTATTACATTCTTTCAGACACTCTAAGATATTATAACTTTGTTTTAACGCTACAATGCAACATACTCTGCATGAAAATTTTTTGAGGAACACAAAAAAGTGTTTAAAAAAAGATACCTCATTTTATATACTCCAGGTTCACCTGTCGACTCAGTCTCATGCCAATAAGGACCCTAATGGGAGCTCATCTTTGCAGGGGATCAGCCATTTGTTATAGTTATTGGTGTGCTGGCTGCTGTTTCAGTCTGATTGCTCTGTTAATGTGATCCAAAGTACACCTAACTTGAGAAAAGCAAACCCACAACAATTATTCTCTTTTAGTTTTTTGGTTTTTTTTTTTTTCTCCTAAGAATTAATGTCATTGAAATGTTGCAAAAGATATGTGTAGCAGTACAAAAGAATTTGGCTATAGCTCTGTGTCAACAGTAGACATTTAAGAACCTTTCCCACTTTCACATTTTGAAAAGCTTCATGAGATACGTTCTGGCAATAGATTTTAATCTCTCTTTGCCTTTGCAAGATAAAAAGTGTTTTTAACAAAACAGGCAAACTTTAATCCTAAGCAGTTCACCTAGGCAATGACTAGCCATGAAAAAATGTAAAAATGTTGTGTCACAATCTATCCAGCACACTGAAAAATGAAGAACTCTCTGACTGAAGCAGTCACATACATTTCATGAAGCTTTTCACTGTTAAAAACCTGTACATCTATTTCAGAAACAAACATCTGAACTACAGTTTGTTTTGATTCAAGCATTAATCTGCCACCACATTGGCTGCAAGTGATATTTTCAAGCTGGTTTACTGAAAAGACATCATAATCATTTCTCATCAGACTACAGCTAGTCATGGGAAAGACCATTAAGTATGAGTGATTATTACTTTTTGATCTTTTTTCCTTTTTTTTTTAAAGGAAGTGAATCTCAAAAAAATTTAGTTAGTTCATAGAATCATAAAATATGGATTCATAGAACATTTTTTGTTGGAAGGGACCTTTAAAAGTCATCTAGTCCAACCTTCCTACAACGAGCGGGGACATCTTCAACTAGGTCAGGTTGGTCAGAGCCCCGTCCAACCTGACCCTGAATGTTTCCAGGGATGGAGCATCTCCACCTCTCTGGGAAACCTGTCCCAATGCTTCACCACTCTCGTCATAAAAAATGTCTTCCTTATATCTAGTCTGACTCTGTTCTCTTTTAGTTTAAAACCATTAACCCTTGTTCATCACAACAGGCCCTAATAAAATGTCTGTCCCCACCTGTCTCCCCAGAGCCTTCTCTTCTCCAGGCTGAACAACCCCAGCTCTCCCAGCCTTTCCCCAAAGCAGAGGTGTTCCTTCTCTCTGATCATTTTTGTGGCCCTCCTCTTGACTACCTCCAACAGGTCCATAACCTTCTTCTGTTGAGAGTCCCAGAGCTGGGCACAGTACTCCAGGTGGGCTCTCACAAAAGCATAGCAGAGGGGCAGGATCACCTCCTTCCACCTGCTGGCCAAGCTTCTTCTGATTCAGGCCACGATACAGTTGGCCTTCTACACTGCAAGCACACATTGCTGGGTCATGACCAGTTTGTCATCCACCAGTACCCCCAAGCCCTTCTCCAAAGGGCTGCTCTCAGTCCCTTCATTCCCCAGCCTGTATTGATAGCAACGGTTGCCCTGACCCAGGTGCAGGACCTTGCACTTGGCCTTCTTGAACCTCACGAGGGTCACATGGGCCCACTTCTTGAGCTTGCCCAGGTCCCTCTGGAAGGCATCCCATCCCTCAGGCATGTCAACGGCACCACTCAGCTTGGTGTTGCCTGAAAACTTGCTGAGGGTGCGCTTGTCCCGCTGTCTGTGTCATCGATGAAGATATTAAACAGTACTGGTCCCAGCGCCGACTCCTGAGGGACACCACTCCTCACTGATCTCCATGCGTACACTGAGCCTCTGGCCACTACCCTCTGGATGCGACCACCTAATCAGTTCCTCATCCACCAAACAGTCCATCCAACAAATCCATCTCTCTCCGATTTAGAGAGGAGGATGTTGTGGGCCACCATGTCAAAGGCCTTACAGAAATCCGGATAGATGACATCCATAGCTCTTCCCTTGTCCACTGATGTAGTCACTCCAGTAGTTCTACTTACCAGTTTGATATTGTTACCATGTACATGAACTGCCAAAATATAATAGAACTATACCTTGATAGACAGATTCAAAGACCACGACAGAGAGAAAGATCAAGCAAGTTAATTGGTATTTATTCCATAATCCTTTCACTGGTATCGAAACTTATCATGCATAGCATTTCACTTTAAACCCTGCTGATCTGCAAAGAAACCAATAACTTGCTGGAGAGATAAAACAAGACTTTTTTATGTGTAATAAAAAATAGACAAATTATGTTTTAGCCCATTTTAGGCAACTGTGGAAAAGCCTGTTTCTCTCTGTTGACAGGGAATTTACAGACACTATCCAGGTAATTTACAGTTCTCTCTTAAGCTGCAGAAATGCTAGCCACCTCAGGTCTTGTGAAGACAGTGCAAAGATTTTTCTTTCTTCATTGGGAAGCATAGTGAAACAATAATTCCTGAAACATTTAGAGCTTAGGAAAAGTTCATGAATGTTCATCCCTATGTAGAGAAGACTGGAACAGTTAAAATGGAGAAAGAAGTGAGTATAAAGGACTGTTCATCAGTCAGAGACTGTAGTGAAGTTCAGGACAAATCTCTAATAGGTGAGAAGGACACTGTCAAAGAGAAAGGTGGTCCTACACACAGGGAAATCTGTCTGCTTCTTTCTCAAAAGTAGGAGTTGCAGATAACTGTATCTGAAATATGTTATGTTAGGGAGTTATTTTTATCACATCCAGGAACAGTTCAGAAAATGTTTACTAGTCATGTT